>NC_064671.1:87847574-88486740 GCF_943734685.1 Anopheles coluzzii
GGGCGTAAATCCTTCCCAGAAGTGCTTCTAATTACGCAAATGCTTATCAAACCCAGAACTGCTTGATTTAAACAAGGGCTTAAAGAGCGAATGGTTTGATAAACAGTGATTTTGTGTTGTCCGGAGATGCCTTTGAAATGCAAATGCTTTTATTTTATATTAACGGAAAACACTTGAGCCTGAAGCGTGCTCTGTCCCCACTTGAGATCGCGGGCATATGGTGGGGCCAAATGCTTGCGTAGGAAGTCCTCTTCTGACTATCGGACTAGCGTTAGCCGATATCATTCCACAGAGGAAACACATCCGTCCAGGCATTTATTGCGTTTATACATATTTATCGGCATGTTACATTGTATCCAAGGTCATGTTTTACAATTCTCTTGCTACAACTATAGTCACAAATCCGGAGAGGGTCTACGACGAATCAATCGACTAGGGAAATATGGAATGGAACAGGGGCAAATCGTTCACCGATATCTCCAAAAACCAAAACAGAATGAAGCAAACTCTTAAAAAATGGGGGTGCGCGCACTGGCCGTGTGCATATATCTGTTCCGATCACTTTCGTTTGCGCAATTGAAGGATCGCGTGTTATTATTGGGGAACGTAAACGACGGCTATACAATCAACACATCGTGAGAACGTGTGTTTGGCAGCTGATACACCACTGCTGCCCCCCCCCCCCCCCCCCCACTGCAAAAAGGGATGTTCCTCCCCGCAGGGCTGATGTATTCTTGTAAACAAATCTCACCCTATCATAACCTAACAAATGCCCGCTGCGTAACGAATTCGGTACAGCACGCCACACAAGGTCACAACACACACCTATAAGGAGCGCTGCGCTGTTGAGTGACGCGCAAAGCGATCAGTTTTTGTTGCTTAGATCAGCATATCTCAGATGCAGCTTAGATGGATATGTGCTTCCAGAGAATCCAAGACACGCGATAAGCCAAACAAAGAGAGCTCTCGATCCGTATGGGTGGGAAATTGTACGCTTCACGTGGTTTTTGTACGATCGTGTCATTTACGAGCAATATTGGTGGGGTAACATTTCACAGGAAGCACAAAAGAGTTTGTTTAGAGAGGTTTCAACGTTGTCTTCCTTTCAGTCTACTCTCAAATAATGTATGACGAAATGCAGTTTTTATTACTTTGGCTTCACAGCAAAAGCAGATTAGGAAACACATGGGTGTCTGTGTCTTCTTCTTGCTGTAAAAATCAATGTAACTCGTCCCGTTGGCTATACCGGCTGTAGCTCGGAATTCGGTGATAGCAGCTGCAACGTTTTTGTGTTGTTGGCCATACTCGAACGCCTCTTTCTGATAACCAAACGTTGCTGGGCTCAATTAGATTGTGTTCTAGCTGAACCGAATTAATGTCTTTTTGTCTCTCTTTTGGCTCGTTTTTAATTGAAACTTTCTATTGTAATTTTATAAGCAAAAATAGCAAAATTCTTTAGCAATTCTACACCCCCATAACAGTGTCTCAACCCGGCAAAACCTGTTTCTCCCGCGTACCTCTGAACGTACGTGTGCATTCACCTGTGTATATCAACTTGCGCCTCGGTTTTCTTCGCCGGTCTGCTGTGCCTGCGGCCACGGGCTGCTCACCATTCTCACTTTCACTACCACCGTTAGCGTTGCCGGCTTCATTATCGCGGTTCACGGAAACACCACCACCACCACGACTGCACGAAAGTAATCGCATTACTCTACTGACTTCTTTCCGCGGGGACCGGCGCACATTTGTGCGAGCTGAGTTCTGGAGAGTGGCGCGACTTTGCGCGAAACCACCACTAAGAAAGCGCCTGCAGCACGTGCTTGTGTGATTGCGAGATACACGTGCACGGGCGCCGCTCTGCTGGCGCGAAGAGGACAGAAACGGAACGAATGCAAGATTGATCGCCGGTGTTTTCTTCGGTTGAAAAATTTGCATCCACCGGTCAAACTCTATGGGTGCGACAGCGCGCGCGCCCCTGAAGCCTTACGATGACCGCGGCCGACTACGGTTTTGAGTTGAACTTGTGCCGGCGTCGCGGGTAACACTCTCTCTCCTCCCCGGACAGCCTTGCACGCTTGAATCCCGTTGCTTTTTAAACTCTACATTTCCGCCGCTGCCGCCATCCACACCCCCTTTGGCTCTTCTGAAGTTGCTTTGAAAAAGGATCCTCGCGTCCTTGTCACTCCCATGCACGCTTTAGCACAACGGACACTGTAAAGAATTGCGTCGTGTGTGTGTGTGGGGCTTCCTGTGGCACAAACGATTATTTTCACTCTTCCTTGAAACTGTATCTTTCGTCTCCTCCTCTCCTCGTCCTTCACTTAACTGTTTTCTATTCAATAGGAAACTATTTATCACATGCCACTAATCACTAAAGACCACCCACCCGACATCGACAGCGCGACCGGCGTGCACGACTACAAAATGACGACTAATGCCTACTCCGTTGCTGGACGCAACTGATACGGAGGAAACAAACAATACACACACGTGAAGCGATCGGTGGGTAACGGTTTTACGCGCTGCGCAAGACACAACCAAACCGTGGCTGCGCTGGCATGCTTTTGTGCTCTTGTTTTTTGAAATAAAATTCGATCGTTTTGTTTCAAACAAAATTTGTGGAAAAACTGTTCAGTTGCGATTCCCAGGGAACAAAATCCAACACATGCTATCGCGTTCTACGCCCCAAGGGGGACAGTCAAATAAGACATTTAATATTGTTCAGTGGATTCTTAAGGCGCTTGTGGATGTTAGGCTGGAAACAGACGAACCGAGAATTTCGCAGTACCGGTGAAAATCGCGTATGACTTATAAATTTAGCACAACTTTACTTGTGTTACGCTCCTTACCCGCAAATGTCCTTCTAATTGCCTTCTAATCGCATTGTAATCGTCGGTGAATTGAAGGCGATTGGCAGTGCATTTAGCAGTAATTAAATGCCGTTGATATATTTCAATGAAAAATTTCGTTTTGATTTTGAAATTTGAATTTGGAACTGCCCAAAAGGAAACCTTACAAGTGTCTTCAACAGAGCAATATTGTAGTGATTCCCAGTGATGTGTGAGAGATTCGACAGCACTATTTACGTGTTATGTTCTCTTAAGTTAAGCCCTGAGCTATTTCACGTTATTAAAGAAGGACTGTATTATTCAATTTTTAAATACAAAAATATGAAAACTGTTAATTAGTAGTTCTCTTAAATGGTGAAATAAGAAATGAAATATGAATTAGAAACAAATACTAAAAAAAGTTATCATAAAAAATTAAGAATTGAAATACACACTTTAATGGTTTGGAATCAAACCACCACTCTATTCGGCAATTATATCTGTTAGGAAGCAAAAACGGAATATAAACAAATTAGGATGGTGGTAAGCTATTTGTTCTTGCTTAATGCACAATTCGAAAGATCTGACGAGGATCCTTTACAGCCGTGAAAGTTTCGGTTGAAACCTTTATTCACCTTCTAAAACGAATAAGTCCTTATATGCCTTCTGGAGAAGCGTTACGTTACGGAATTTAATTTCCTGGCAGCGTTAGACCGCTTTCAAAGGTTTGAATATTTAAAACATACTAGATTTTTAGTATTTTTTTATTTTTTTTCTAATTAATTAGTTTATTCTAAAAATTCGAAATGTGGCTTTGGCGAATCTACTTTAACATGCTTTGTTAAACATTTTAATGATCACAATGTAGATTGAAGATTCATATACTAAATAGTTTTGAGGATAGAACCAGTTCTGCCAACTCATCACTTCTTACTGAGAGTACGGCACTTCAGACCGTTCTTGCCTCCCGCTTCCGATTCTTCAGAAGATAAACACGACACCGTAGACTCGCCATCCTGCTCGTTTGGTGTCGTATTGTATGTACACGACTGCTAGTGGATAACTTTCACACAGTTGTTTCATAATCCGATATGAAGGCTAGACGCGTCTTAAGCGGTTCTTAGATTAAAATATAAACAACCATATGCTGGCCTATGACGGCCTAATGTGGCATCATAATTCAATTTTTGCATCTTAATTCCATTAAAAAATATTAAACCTTTTGGCATTGCTTAGATTGCGTTAGTGTATATGTTTTATTTTTGCATTTCATCGTTACTTGCCATTAGCACCAGCGTCTGATGTCGAGCGTACCTGAATGTACCTAAATTCCAACCAATTATTTCATCTTGATCATAACTCAATGCTCACTCGGCACAATATCGCCCTCAAGCCAGCTGGCCACCATTTAATTGGCCCCTTCGATGATAACTCAATGTACGTTTCTTATCAATTTTGGTTTAGGCGCCTTCGACTATCAAACCTCACATGGTGCGAGATACACAAACTCTACCTCCGTGTTGGGAAAGGCGTACGTTTCATGATGTACTTTTACATTAAAATTTCTCGCTTACCTATTAACGCTATCACAATCAGCCGCATGCAATGATCGTGCTGGATGCGGCGCAACTTCTCTATCCGCCGCTTGCGTCGGTCTGCATCCCTGAGCAGCAGTAGCTTGCGGGACCCATCGCTAGATGGCGCCACCATTATTGCGTGCTGGTGCTTCTCACCGCCACAGTCAATGGTAGACCGGAACACAAACACTCTTCAATCACAGTTGGGTTCGCTTGGCCAGCAAAAGTTACCGACATTGGCGGTCGGTAAACATAGGTCTTCGCATGCTCTCGTACACTGTTCGTCAAACCTGTTGCGTGGTTCAACCCGATGCACTCCGAGCACTGACTTGCTGCTGTGTACTTTGAATCACGTGCTTCCCAATGCTGTAGCTGCTCCTGAACTAGTACACCTTACACCACACACGTTCCAACACTTCCGATTACGACAATCGAATTAAAGCGCTGTGTGGACATCTCATTCAACCAAACCCGACCCGCGAACCCGCGCTTCAACGAGTGACTGAGTTTGGTGTCGCTTTGATTATTTCCGATGGAGAGGAGGATGTCTCTCGCTGTGGTGTGTTGTGCTGCCCTCCTGGTTAACCACACCACGCACGCACACACACACACACGCTGGTCGACGCTGGGGCTATTATCTTCGTCAAGAGCCAAAGATAGTCCCGAGCGTGAGATATGAACGGCGCGCCATACCGTACCGGGCCCAGGGATTGGTGCATTTGGTCCATTGCGTGGCTGGTGTGATTTTAGAGGTCTTATCGAACCCCTCGCGGGACTGTTGTCCCGACCGCCGCAACCGCCACGACCGTCGATCAGAGCTGCCTGCCTGATGGATTGGCCTCGGCAACGATAAGGGACGGTAATGATCAATCGATAGCGAGCCGTGTCATCGCACACACCAGCCCGGGAAAGCGATGTAATGCTATAATCTCTGTTCTAGGTAGGCCTAAGTCCTCTCCTCGGATAAGGCTTCTTTCTGTAAACCAAAAGCGAGATAAGCTGTTGAAGGAGCTACGAATCCCCAAAAAGGGGGTGAGCAATGCAATTTAAATGTTTACACACTTTTGTAAATGTAGCGTAACGTGTCGCGGATGCATTATGATGGAGCGTTATCGGGTGTCCTGGTGTGTTATTGTGACACAACAAGCGCTTCAGCTCCGTTCTACATATGGTTTGACCTACATTCCATTCTTCACAATCGCGCACATGTAGAGAGGTCCCAACGACGCGGGTCCCAATGAAGAAATCGTTGACCTCGTCGTCGTTGATAAACTGTACCACCTGGAGAGGAGGTCCCATTTGGAGATAAACTGGAGTTGGCCGAATTTTGAAGCGCGTTTGTGTGTACCGTTCTGTGAGGAAGAGGAGGACGTCGCTCGAGTTGTACTTAATGATGTTTGTTAAGCGATAATGCCAGGAAGTAATTAATTCGGTGTCAATATCCATTACCCGAGTGGCACCACTGAAGCTCCAAGCTTTACAGATGCAATCAAGCGATCAAAGTTGACATAATTGGTTACATTAGAGCCCGGGAGGGATATAGCATAGAATAGCAACCAAGAAGCTCTGAGTAATGTGTGGTGAAACGTGTGTACTGTGAAGGTTATTTATCACAAGGGGCATCAAGGAGAGCAAGATGACGATGGCGACAACGCCGTGAGCATGCGAAGGATGTTCATTTCCAATGAAACGTTAATTGAAACGATGATCAGAGATGGCTTTGGTGACGAGATCGATCCGGATCGCTTTCTAACGATAAGCTGTTATGTGAGCTTAAATGGAGAACCATCCTTGATGATCGTCCTCACGATAAAGTATCGTCACGCACACAATAATCATAATAATAAGTATAGAATATCATTCGTTTCCAAGAACAATTAGGAGATACAAAATTATTTTGGGTAATTTTGCATCGTTCGTTTTGACGATCACATTCGTATGCAAAGCTCTCCTTCGCTTGACCTTACACGGGTTTTTACACGAAGTTTTTGTTTACATTCTTTTCCACTTTACACTGTTAATTGCTTAATACTAATTACCAGCAGCGATCGAACAGGTTCTCGTGATACGTTCCCAGAGACGTAAACCAGCAGCATGGGGAATTCAAAACGATTAACACACAATTCGTTGGAATCACTGTTGCTTTAAGCGAAGTTGGTATGCATCAAACAGGCAATAATTCATGTGCCAATAAAAAGAAGTATAGTAATAACTCATTTACCTGTTTTAGGTTGACCGGTGCGACGACCTCCACGCACAGCCCGCGACGAGCTACTACTGGCGGGACTCATCTTCGAAATTCTACCCAGAACCTTCAACACAACGAGAGATCAGTTGCACCCCGGGAACGGTTTTGAATTTGAAACTATGCTCACAATCACCGTATCACAATTACCAAATTTACACTACAATATTTGTCTCGGACATCAGAGTTAATGATACGCGGAAGGGAAGAGCTGCCCTCGCGATAAGTATCAACTTGGCGTCCACCGCCAAAGGCGAATGAACCACAAATGCTTGAAGCTAATCAGCAGCGATCTTGCCGATATGTTTGTATGTGTACTTGTCTCGTTTGCACTTTGCTGCTGGACGTCTAATGCGCGCGATCTTGGATTAACATCCACCGACGACGAGAACGACGATTACCGATGATGAATTCTAACCCGCCCTCTCCCTGCGGACAAGTCCACACTCACAGGACAGACCACTACACACTCCACTCTGTGCTGTGCGTGTGTAGGAATAATACACCACGCTTTACGCTACCAGCAGTTCGGACACCGAGACGCTGCCCACTGATCAGTTCGAGACGACAATTCGAACTGGCGTGCTCGGCCCGACCGGAGACGCTACTTGTATGCAAAGGCCTCGGCCAGTTCGTGAGGCTTTGCCACCATACCCATCCGCGATCCGCATATCGCACCCGCACGCGGCCCGCACGCATTATTGCGATTATCGTTTCGTCGCTTTTCGTGCCAGCGGGGAGGAAGGTGGTGTGTTTGATGATACAGTAGAAGCCCCCGAGGGTAGATATCGAGCGGTGGTAGGTTTTGTTCTCACACGCAAAAAAGGTTCTATTAACGTGATATGTTCCAGGAGTTTGTGTAATTTAAATTTAAAATTGTTGTGATAGCAGTTTATAGTATTTTAGATCACGAATGACTATCCCTTTTTACCCTAAAATTGTGTAAATGATTTAAAAAGAAATAATGTTGTTTTATAGTTATTTGTTTGTGGAATTTTGTGGAATTTTGAAATATTTTTCTCGATATTATAGAGTACAGTTAGAAGACTGGGCTTTATTTTTCGTGGAATTTTTTACCACATTCCCCATTTGCATCGAGTTTCGTATTTAAAACACACATATATGGAATATAAAAAAAGAAAAGTATTTGGAGGAAAAATAGACCAAACAAATATGAATATGAACAAATATTGCTTTAATATAGTTTAAAATTAATTATATTTACGAATAAAATTGATTGTGTTTGGCACTGCCGTTTCGCACACAATATCAATGTCGGTTTTCTGGAGTACAACAATTCCGATTCGAATCCAGCGAGAAAATGGCACAAATAATACAATGCTGAGCATGTACAAATAACGCTGAATGTTATACTACTGCTTGATAGCATGATGCGTAAGGCAACAGAGAATGCTGCCGTTAACGCAAACGATCTCTATGGTAGAACACCATCACAAAGCGAACGATTGCTACACTTATCCATTGAAGGTACACCGCACGATATAAAGGGGCTGATAAGGGCCCAGTCTCATTTCAACACGTTAACATAAGAAGATGAGTGCAATAGATAAGAGAGGCAAAAGATAAGCAGCAACGGCACATCAGCAACGACGAGGAATACACGCCATCGAGTCTTTGCCACTTTGCGAGCGTAGAGATGAGTGTTTTGATTCTACCCGTTATGATACTCGCACAACCAGAGCGGTAACTCTATCAAGCACGTGGATCATGTTACAGGGTTTCCCACGATAGATTGGTTGGTTCCCACGATTTATTGGTGCGTTCCCACGATTTTTTGGTCATTTCCCATAATTTTTTGGTAGCAACCCACGATTTATTGGTCGGTTCCCAAATATTATTGGTCGGTTCCCAAATATTATTGGTCGTTTCCCAAATATTATTGGTCGGTATTATATTATATTATATTTGGGAACCGACCAATAATATTTGGGAAACGACCAATAATATTTGGGAACCGACCAATAATATTTGGGAACCGACCAATAAATCGTGGGTTGCTACCAAAAAATTATGGGAAATGACCAAAAAATCGTGGGAACGCACCAATAAATCGTGGGAACCAACCAATCTATCGTGGGAAACCCTGTAATTCTCACGTCTACCGGTGCACCTGTTTTCAACTATGACGTCATCAGGTCTATGCTAATGCTGGGCGTACATACCTCTAAGAAGGGCCAACAGATTGGCGCGCAATCGATCCACAAGTCGCCATCGGATGCTGTTGCTGTTTAACGATACTGATGAAGATACGGTCGTCACAGGTTTGGTATTGTTTGATAACATTAAGAAACAAAAAAACGCACTAACGACTCATAAAACGTGTGAGTAATAACTAGCGAGCTAGCTGAACGAGAAACATCCACCACCAGTGGCCGATTGTTTACGATTGAGCTCATGGAAGGGGTGTGTCTGTCATCTGCTTTGACAATCAGATGAGCACAAAAGCAAGAGCTTTGTGTGTTAGTTTTGCAGAAGCTTATTCGTATAACAGATGGTTAGATGGAAGCGTATGACAGACTTTGAAAAGCGTTTGTGTGCTGTTATACGAAACGCTCGAAAGTGGTGTAAAGTGTGAATGAGAGAAGGTTAGTAGCAAAGATGGCAAAAAGAGGTGCGCAGCCGGTAGGATTCGAACCTACGCTCCCAGAGGGAATCTGATTTCGAGTCAGACGCCTTAACCACTCGGCCACGACTGCTTGGTGGAGGAGGAGGGTTGCATTGCCTACTGTACACGATGGACCGAGCGAAGTTAAGCGTTACACGTTGTAACACATGATTGAAATCAAGAGACTTGAGATTACGTTACTTCAAATATCGAAGCAGCCAAACTGGTTTGCCGGAATGGTGATTTTTTTTGTTTGTGAATTCGTTGCCAAATACGGTGTTACACCACGTACGGCTTCAGCTTATCATCCCCGTGAAGGGGGAATCGTGATCCTATAATGGTCATCTGGTAGCTACCAGAGTGGCTCGCCGTCCGACATTCGCTGAAAGTAAAAGGTTTTGGCTTTTGATACTGGTTTTGATGGTTTCCTTTTTATCATTATCAGACGCTCAGATCGCAGCTCTGATATATCGACGCTGTAAGTTGTTCAATTGTAGAGTGTGATAGTCTTATAAAAAAAACCGAGAAAGACTCATCATTGGTCAGATAATTTCGTGATCATTTCAAAGGTTCTATCACGACGTGACGATTGTTCAAATAGAACCACGTGTGTGATCGTGTCCCATATGATTTTTTCTTCTGTCTTTTTGTTTCTCAGCCCTACGATTTTCTTTATAAACTGCTTAGAAAACGTGAGTCGTTGGTATGAATCACAAAATGATTAATAAACCGATCTTACATTGGAAAGTTTATCTTTCATTGGCTTAAAAACAATCATGTACACGCGTAGTAATTCATTTGGAATTGCATCATGTTGTGTAAACTTTTTTTTTTAAAGAAGCGTTAATTTGGCAATGAAAGTTATCATGTGACCGGAACAATCGGTAGCTGGAACAAAATACATCACCATGCAATTAATCATAATGTTTGCCACATGACGTCACTGTGTCGATAATTACAAATAAACAAAAAATATCCTTACGATACAAGCAACATCTCTGAGTGCGACCTGTTTCGAATGTAACGGTATGCAATCTTGACACTATTGCGCAAGGCATAATCATCAATCATCGATTCCTGATTCCCTGTTCGTCATTGATCCGGGTACGCACGTTGGGTGGTCTAGTTGCTCTATTGTTGTTAGAACGCCGATGGCCGCGACAGATTTCGTTCCGAATGACTGTCTTCTCACGTGCTTTCTTTGTTGGGAATGTGCGAAGGACGGCCGAGATGCAGGAGATGCACAGCACGGTGGGGTCAGTTTGAAGGCAGCTTGCAATGCACGCGCATTGCTGTTTGAGCTTCGTTGTTCAGATGCTGGTTTGCTGGAGCGAAAAAATCGCTGCGGGAAGGGTTTATATACAAGCGTGATACTTCTCCAAGGACACATATACCATTTATGGAGGTGTGCACTGTGAAGCGTGCAATTCACACGAGAAGGCGTTACGCCTTATTAGCAAGTTCTTCCGCTCGGGTAAGATAGACTTTTTTTCTGACAAACGTAGGATACAAGTTTGTTATTTTTGTTTAAATGAAATGGTTCATTGCAGTATTGTGATAAGAACATCGAAACAAAACAGAGTTTTGATGTTAACTACAATATGGGGATTGCCATATCCTTTTGTTTGTCTAATGCAGCTGACCTAGGTTTCTGCTTGGCTGCTGGAATTGACACCACCCGAGGGTCTGTCGTTTAACAGCACCACTTATATGAAATCTAGAACTCATTTTCAGTTCATCTTACGTTCAACAAAGCTACGTTCAAAAGTACGAAATCCAAACAAATTTCATGTTGAGAAATATTACAGCTTTGTTGAAACAATGTTGATAGCTAAAACTATAGTACACGCCTGGTGCGTACGTGATAAGAAACTGTAGCTTTGGGGGAAAAGTAAGAAGCAAGCAAGAACCGAGACAACAAAGGGGTTATCAACGAGTTGTAATTGTTCCGGGGCAAGCACGCAGTTAGAAAGAGTCCCTGGAAATGCATATGCATTGTCCAGTCAATGGGACACGCTGATAAGACGATTGACCATATGAAACCATTGCGTAGGATCAGAAGATTCAAAATGCTTGTTAACCTTATGTTCGTTGCTTCCATGGGTTAATATTGCTCTTGATTTCTATATTAATTATTTATTCAAAGAGATTGTGCCTTCTTACCCGAAACAAAAAAGTACGATGAATACGATTCACTTATGTTTATTTTATGTAGTATGATTAAGGTCATTTAGTTACTTAGTTACTATCTATAAACATAGTACTGATACATACTCCATTACAGGGTTTTCCACGATTGATTTGTAGGAGTTTTTATTCATCATATCCCATAGATTTTTGGATCATTCGCACGATTTGTTCGGAATCATCCAAATCGTGGAAACACAGCAAACAAAATTGGGAAGCAACCAAACATGGTCAGGAAATAACAACAAAAAAATCTTGAGAAACCCTGTAATTGGTTTTTTGCTGAAAAAATGTTGCCAAAGATGTTTTTGATATATTCTTCACTTCGATCGAGCATTTTCGTTTAACCGGGGATTATCGATCATCGATTGGGATTGACGGCATCCAACGAGACCAGTACTATAGTCTCCTCTGTCGTGATAAACGAAGAATAACTCGTATTCAACTAATTGCATCGTAAATTGTTCTTATTAGACCTTTTAATTCAGACTTTTGCGTTACTTCTTCTTCTCTCTCCTCTTCTTCCATTTGGTGTAATATTCTACGAGGGCATACAGACCTGTACAGGCTTTCGAAACTTAAACAGTTTTTTTGTGGCAATTTTTACTCTTCGTTTTCATTTGTTTGAATTTTTAGTGTAGTGTGCCAAATTAAGTAATCGTTGTATTTGATATACATCGGAACACCGCATGACGAGTTTAACCCGTTCCAGTGACTCACTCGTAATACGTAAAACTCGTTATTGCGGAAGGCTTTTTTCCATTTGTATGAAAAGTAAAATAATTGGTCCCAGGATCGAAGGTGTGCTATTAAAATGTGCGTTTAAACCTACACATCTGAAAAATAACAAAATTTCATTATATGCCAATCATTTTGAAGGTTTAGATTTGTAGTTCACTGTTTCTGTATCGTTATTATTGATTCATTTTCTTGAAAAGATAGTTTATAAGTTTTAAGGTCCTTAATATTTCCCGAATATGTCGTTTTTTAAATGATGAGGAATTGGCAACCAAGTTATACGAGTTTGATCGCGGTACCAAGGAAAACTCGGGTCATGTGTTTTTGGCCTAATATGTAATATGTAATATGTAACATGTAATATGTAATATGTAATATGTAATATAATAAATATGATAAATATGACGTGTACGACTTTAGGTTGCCGTCACTGTATAAAATCGAAGATCGCAACAATCGCGAGAGAGTAAACGTTCTGCTAGAGAGAATGGTGAGAGCAGAGCTCTCTTAGGAACGTGCGTTCCTGCGAGAGCAATTGCTCCGAGCACCATTGCGCCCCTATCTGGCGATGGAGTGATGGTTACTTACTTTTTTACATTCACAAACCCATTGCAAACCACAAGCTATTGACTATTAAGGATATTTTTATGAAAATTTAAAGAAGCAAGTTTTAGCTAACCGAACAGCAGTTTCAAATCAACAACAATAAACAAGAAATCAATGCAGAATGACTGCAGAATGAAACACAATGGCACTGTGTACCCACTTTAGTATGCCTAAGTGAGCAGAAAAGTGTGCCTATGAATCTAGCAAGAGTGGACAACTGATTCTTTCACCATTCTACTGATCGTTTTAGTTTGGAGGAACTCTGCTAAAATTAAGGACACATCACAACACATTAGAAGCAAATTCTGAAGAACAACTTTGATTTTGCGAACACTCCAGAATTTGTGGGCTCCAAGTAGGATCTATCGGGCCTTATGACAAGTATCTGATTGAGACACTGATTTGTTCTATTGCTCACGATTATTGGTGCACCCTTTCATTACGTGCTTGTTTAACATCTATCATTGTGGTATCTTTTACTTTCGATTGTCTATCCTATGACAAAGACATTTAAAAGTTGAGTCATCAACAAAGATTTGTTGAAAGATATATTTTTTTAATTTTTCTCTGGCAGCCGTTACATTCACTTTTATGATCATTCCCAAAGGCCCAAAGGAGTATGGGTAGCATACTTGTATGTATTGACAGATATTCGACTTACGACTTTTTCGATTTACACTTTCAGGATTCAGGACCTGTTTTCGGTCCCAAATACAATCGCATTTCGCAGGTCACCTGCTTCTTGAAGAGGTTCAATACCAGCCGGATAATCATTTCCACACTTTTTGCGTGACTGGCTATCACAAACTGGATTCGTCACAGTGAGGTAGCTTAATTTTAAGAAAATATTATAAAAATCCAAGATATAGCGGGGTTTTTTTCAGATAGTTAAAAATTATTCACACACCAACAGGGATTCCCCCAAACTACCGGTATATTCCAATATACTTCAATATCCGGTATATTCCAGCCAAGCATATTTCACCCTCTGTTTTGTTGTCTTCGATATTCTCTCAGCGCTCTCTCTTGTAACGCAGCACAGTGAGCGTACGCAAGTCCTACACGCGCGTGGCATGTTCGCTCTCTGTATTTTGTTCCCTGTAGATCGTAACGCTTCTTTGATCGTACTTTTGAAATCCTGGCAAGAGCTAGTTAAGATCTGAACGCGCAGCAATACAGACCGGTTGCGCAGCGTCAGAAAGCGGCAATCTGGCGGGCTGTAACCAAACAACAACCGTATAGCGAAATATTACATCGGCATTAACGATTAAATAATGGTGTTAAGTTCTAGGCTTCTCATCCAATCGATTGCATGCCGACTTGACCGTGGACGGTATCGCATTTGTCCCTCTGTTTGAAGCCCGCCTGTTGCCGCTCCTTCCTCGTGTCAGCAAGCATTAACGCGTTACCTTGTATCGATAAAGGAGAAAGGTAAAAATCACCTGTAACAGGAACAAGAGCCAGCGTAATAAGTGGGCAAACCAAAATAAAACAAAAACAAAAAAAAAATCATCAAGAAGCCAAACGAATACGCACTAACATTTATACACGAAAGGACACATAGTACGCAAGCGCCAGAATCAACACGCTTCCCTCTGTACGGTCAGTCTGACGCCTTTAACCGGTCTTCCATTCTGTTTTGTTCGTTGTTATGCTCGTTGTTGGCAGTATTGTTTTGATACATCGATGCGTTTACGGTGTCCAGTGGCGTTCCGAATCTTGCAGTTTGAGTGAATCATGGAAAAAATAATTCCTCATAAAGTGCATTTATACGAGTAAAGTGGTTCAAAAGGCTTCGTATTTGTGTGTTTGTCAAAGTGTTTTTGAAAGTTTTCCTCGCATCGTGTAGTAAGCTTCGGCGTGTGAAAGTGTGTCAGAAGTGAGAAAGGAAAGGGAAGCGAGTTGCCAGCAAGGAAATCCCCCGAGTGCGTGAGTCATCGCTTCCGCCAAAACGGAAAGGATATCCTTTCATGTGTATAACGCGACCGAATGGTGTATGTGTATCTGTATGAGTGATTCCAGTTAGCGGCGAGGAAGTGACGTGAGACGATACTCACACAAACGAAACGCCGCTCTGGCGCCAATCAGCTGATACGTCAATTGGTAGTGGTGTACGGCAAGTGTCTGCCAAAGTGTTCCCCCGTGTTAGTGCGTGCAATAGTAATAAAGCGTAGTGTGTATAATGTTTTAAAATTACCAAGCAAAAAAATAAAAATAAAAATACGGCCATCTTTTGCACGAGTGTGTTCTTTTTGCAAAATAGTTTAAATTA
Organism: Anopheles coluzzii; assembly: GCF_943734685.1. Taxonomy (NCBI): domain Eukaryota; kingdom Metazoa; phylum Arthropoda; class Insecta; order Diptera; family Culicidae; genus Anopheles; species Anopheles coluzzii. Next base: position 87,862,654 of record NC_064671.1, read on the forward strand.
GTGGAGCCCGGATTGTGCATTTAATCAACAGTGAACGTGAGCTACTGCTTACTATTACTGCCAGTAAACGTGCAATAAGTGTATCATATGAAAGCCTCTGCTGTGCCGTTTGCCTCATTCCCAATGGAAAGGATAATGTGGCTGCACAGTCCTGGAAGCAATAGCTGGCCGAGGGTATTTCGGATAGCGGGGTTCAGCTTAACGGTCCCATTTCTAATGCTCATGCTCATAGCCATAGCAATCGTGGCCAAGCCAATTGAACGGGAGCGACGGTCCGAAGCCAAATTCTGGGATTACGACGATAGCGTGGTAAGCATCTGTTTGTACGGTCTATACGGCCCGTAACATCGAACAACCTTCGACCTGTTGATATGGGTCTTCTTCCTGATTCCGACTTGAAACGTGTTTTAACCGCTGGAAGATGTGGTAGAATCTATTCTTGATTCTGGTATTTTGACTTATTTATACGCGTTTCATGCGTTAGAATGAGACGATGTTATTCCGATTGGCGTCATTTGATAAGGAGTACGAGTTGGGAGTGATTACTAGACTGGCTGAGGAGTTGTGTGAGCCAATCGGCAGAGATTTAAATGGTTTTCAGACGATGCTTTAGAGAGCATTTAAAGAGTCTTTTAGGATGATTTTACACGCTTTTTGTGCTTTAAAAATCGTTTAAAACAGCAGAATGTTAAGTTGTGTAGCGAAGAACAATCAATATCAATAAATGAATGTGTGAAAATAATTATATATGATAGGCAAACAACTTCGTTATGGCCTAGGTGGCCCGGTGGTCGAATGGACACATGTGCTAACTCACACAAGACCGGACGGGTTCTCAATCTAGTGATGGGCGGGTCGACCCGAACCTACCGGGTCGGAGCCATCAGCGACGGTTCAGCGACGTTTGAGTTATTTGATAAAGGAAATTAGGCCTACTTTGGATCTAAACTATCCCGTCGCGTCGATTCAATCCTGTCTACGAATGAGCCTGAAAATATGAAAATCTAACCGCGCGGCTACATGAGGTGATATTATTCAGCGAAATGAACTATTTGACAGGTTATATATCTGTCAAATAACACACATCACCGCAACGCTGATGTGCGTGCAGTACATAAATAACGTGTATAAACAAAATCGCATATTTTACCTCGTGTAGCCGCGCGGTAAGATATAGCGCCTAATAATTTTTGGTGACTTCTACTAGGATTGAACTCAATACCGGTGGTGCACTGCACTCAACTGGTAGGCACAACGCTATTGAAAGGCTGTTATTTTTGAAGTGGTTATCTTCTATGTCATACTCTACATGATTTTGTAATGACGATATGGCTAAAATACTCTGTGATTTGTTGTTTTTATAAAAAAAATAGAACAACAAAATACAGTAATGATGTTTAAACACCATTGTAATCGTAAATAACAACGCACGTGTAATCCGTTTTAAAATTTGTCGGATGAAATATAGGTTTCGCAGTGTTCAATTACTTCCACCACTGAACCGGCTATCGGCAAATCTCTCAAACCATCTGCAATGTTTAAAGTTTCATCTACGAAGTCATAGAGCACGACCGACACGCTTGTTGTTAATCACGCATGGTAACGTGCCAACCCTCTGGGACATTGTAGAGAGATGTGTGTAGGAAAACTAAGCTCTACCCTTGCAAACCCCGCAAAGAATGATGGTGCCAGGGCTGTGAAAACAGTAATCATAAGGTGTTGGGTGTCGGATGGGTGCTGCTATTTTCGCCCATTAAATCTAATCCATCATGGCTTTGGCGATGTGACGTGCAATTCTCGTGTAAAGTGTCCAGCGTGAGAAACGGTTTGAACAGTGGAAGAGCTACAATCATTATATGGGTCATAAATTAGCAGTTTTTTTTTCTTTGGTGGATAATGAACAATCTATTCAAAGAGGTCGCCTTTTACATATGTAGAATGGAATGAAGCAAAGCTGCAACTGTACGCCGTTGATTCCAAGCGTAATGCCAAAAGCCATTCTCACCCGTGCGGATCACGTCCCACCGATAATCGATGGTCGCTAATTACCTCCCTTTGCCGTTATGATGTACTGACTCGCTCGCTCAATATCCCTCATGGGCAACTGCATCACGTACCAGCGAATGGAATGTATGAATGGAATGGTTGGAGTCTTGCACTTCGGCCGGAACTGCAACAGCCAAGTCGTGCGTAAATTTGTCATATCCGTTGTAGTAAAATATGCAAAATAATAGGTCCTCCACTGTTTGCTACCATTTAAATCATGTCGACCTCCCCGAAAGTTAATTCGTCTCAATTGAGTGCAAAAACGAAGCACAACTGGCTCGCTCGGCTTTTTAATTAAATTAAACCATCATGCCAGAGGCCCGGCGTTGATTACTGCGCTGGCTTGTAGAGCAGCATGCAACAGGAAACTCTTGTGTGGACTTATCAGCAACGAAGAGCCATGACATGCACGACACGCATATATGCATGTGTTTGTCTACACTCCAAACAGATGTTGGGAAGAATAGTACCAATGCAACACAAACACTTGGCCACGTCTCTGAACTCTGAAGTTCTAATGCTCTGCATCTCAATGTTGCTCACACAATTCGTCTTCATCAAGCGTTGCCGGGGCAACATAAGCCAATTTAAAACAGCAGTTTGTTGCTCTCACTTTCTCTCTTTTACTCATTTTCTCTCCGTTCTTCCTTTACGGATTAATGCAAACTTGCTATGGTTATGTTCTTTACTTTTGGTCGAGTTCAGAGTTTCTCACTGGAAATTTTGTATGCCATTGAAATTTGTTTTTTCAATGTCCATTTAATGTTGTAATGTATGCTTTTTTTCTGTACGAAAGGTATTTAATTTTAAGAAAATACTTTCCATTTTCAACAACTTATTTACCAACAATTTCATTCACAATCTCATGCCCCAACACCGCAGTCTCGTACTTCAAATAGCTTCCATCTGTGCATCAACAGTTGTACGCTTTCAGCGCTTTCTTTCACTTGTGCACTGCTTACTGGCCTATAGCTGGAAAGATAACAAAACCATTGCAAGATAATTCTATGCTGCCTCTGTGTTCTGGGTGCCGGTTCTCGCTTCCTCTTCCTTCTTTGGTTCACTGTACTGCTTTTCCATACTGTGCCGGCTGCATTTGTCAGACCCCTGTCCCTCGGTACCCGTCCCAGTACCCGACATTATCATGCTCATCATAAACATCATCATGCTGCGCATATGGTGGCACATGGTTTCCTGTACGCAACTTGAGACGCGGGCAGTAGCAAAGAATAGAACGGAAAAAAGGGGTACAGCGTGCATCGAGAACCGCGTCCCTTTATGTTTAAGCCGGGAGGCGATAGGAACGCTCTCCCTGCTCGTGCTGTGTTATTGGAGTAGGCCGGGAGTTTGTAGGAGTTTGTGGTTCCGCATGGTACTGCTGCTGCTGCTGCTGTTAGCTCAGCTGGATGGATGGATGGACGCTGCGCTGGATGTTGCTTCCAGGTCTGATCGAAGGGTCAGGAAATGGAAATGAATGGTTCATTCAAATATGGAAAAAACACTCCTGTCATGCGTTGGGCACTTCTTCAGCTACGGAAAGCAAACCGCAAAACCCGTCTTCGAAGCGGTGAGCTAATGAAGCGATGAATTTTCAACAGTTTTCGTAAAACATTTCCGTTGCCGTCTTCCGCTCGGAAAGCGATTTACTGTGTAGCCGAATGTTACGAGTGATAGAAAATCGATTGACAGAACTTTCTGTAGGTTCTGATAGGGTCGAACGGAAATGTGAATGTTCGAGTTGAGTTAACCCTTGCGCGGGTACAAGGAGTGGTATTTTTTCCCTGAGGAAGAGGATGTGATGAGGAGAGAGTAGGGCAAGAGGGTAGTGCTGACCACCCGATGGTCCGTAGACGGTTGGGTACGCCGGCTGAATGTAACGAAGCGAAAGCGTTTAATGAATTCAAATGTCATCGTTATGTGAGTTGATTGACGAGATCGCGCAGGGTGAGCTCATGGGCTGAATGTTAAGCCCTATGTGTCGTAGAGACTGTACCTCTGTTGCAAGCGATGTGTTGTCCAGCTCATGCCAGAGACCCATCAGAACGCATCGAAACAATCGCGCTATTGCTGAGAGTGTGAGAAAAACAGTTAATTAGTTAAATATACTAATTTTTACTAATTTTAAGTTGCTATGGTCTTCAAATATTCGCTTGATTTATTTGGTGACGAGTTGCGCTTGGTTTGGAGTATTCGCTGCGAGTCCCATGCGGTCAGTTTCATTAGGTCAGCGCCGGTTGGATTCAGCACGCCATTTTCTAATTAACTTCTCGTGTTTTATTTTTCTGTCCACAAACTCCGGTTCAAGGCTGGCAGCCGGCAGGGTGTGAATAATGTTATTTTCGAACGCAGTAGCCAGTCACCGGTGCGTCACTTGACGTCGAAAGTCCTTCCGTGGACATGTAAATTATGGCAATCGAGAAAGTAAATAAGAACCTTTACTGGCTTCACATCGCTTTAAATGTAAAGCAAATATTAGCCCGAGAAGAAGAAGACAAATTACCGCAAAAACAACATTTCTTCTCTTGATATTGCTTGCTCACCGTTCGGCCCTCTAAGTGGACGTCGGACCTAATGGATTGTGTGCTACCACGTCGAAAGTCGGAAGTGGTGCCGCTTTTCAGCGCCATACGATCATCGAAAGTGATTTTTGGCACACGGACGTTCGGGGGCCTGTCAAAGTCAATCACAATTGGATCTAGTTGGAGGTTGCCCTTAAACCCCTAAACCTCCTAAGGAAGGTTGAGAGTGTTTTATTTTTCCCGCGCTTGCTCGTCATGGGGTCGCGGTCGCCACCTTGCTGCCACCGTGAAGCCACTTGAGAAGTGAGGATTCAGAATGGACACATGCCGCGGGGTTAGTCAGCTGGCCCGGTTAGATTTACTTGCGGTGGGGCTGTTAGTGAAAGAAAAAGAACATTTTTGCGTGCGTAATTTAATAACTTTTCCACTCGAGTGAAGTTCTCTTGGCGTGGGGCGTGGCTTGTTGTTGTTGGGTCGTTTGTTTTGCCTTTAGTCGGTCGCGTTTCGTGACCGAGCATGCTTTCGCGTGTCTAGTCGGAAGGCATATTTTTTATTTTTGTTTTATACTTTTTATGTCTGTCTTTGTATGTGGCTGTGAGGTAAACAGTAGACGTGCAGTGAAAATCGAAATCGTTACATTTTTCACTTCTGTGCATGTGCGCAGGCTGGAATGAACACTGCGTTCTACCTCAACGACAACGAGACACAGCGGAGTGCCGGTTCGGTGCGTTTTTCATGCTGGTCTGTGGAGCATGAAAACTTCACATTTCAGCAGCACCAGAACGTACGGGAATGTTTCTTTGTTGACACTCTTTGTGGCATTTTGATGACGGTTTGGAAATGGATAAAATTTTCAATAAAAAATGGAGATAAAAATTCCATTTAATCTAGAATAATAATTTTAGTGCAGTGATCCTCTTCTTCCTTCCTATCATATCCTTCCTATATCTTTCCTTGTATTTACGTGTTTCCGAAAACTTGAGCTGTTGGCAGAAAATCACTGAAATCTGCTTACTCGATCGAGATTTATTTATTGTTCAATTGGGACGGCCTGGCCGTACTTGATCGAGATATATGATGTCAATTTAAGCTTCATCGACATGAATCTGCCGACCGGAATCAACTTGTCAAATGATAGCAAAATGAACAAAATGAACAATTCGATTGAATTGTCTTGAGGCCTATTTGTCTTATGAGAGCCATGGGGACTGTGCTCTAAGTTTTGTATTTTAAATTTTTTTGGGTCATCTTGTCACTTTTTGAAAATACCTAGAACTCTAGAACAAAGAGACATCAAACACCATGTAAAAATTGGTACACACTATTTAAATAATTTTAAATCACATTGAAAACATATAAACTTACAGCTTAAGCTAACCTGGCACTCAAGAATTGGCACCCAAGAGTTTAGACGCACGATCCTAAGCATGAATCACACAGAACGCACCGAATCGTTCTTTATTTTTTCGAACTCCCAACGATATTTTTCATTATATGCTTTGCGGCATGCGCCGGCACTGTTACAGCTGGTTAATTTCAGTATTCCAGTCACCATATCCGGCCATTCCGTCCAACAAGGCAGAGGGTTGAGATCTCGCAAGGTCCAAAGCAGGAGTACCCAGACCAGAAGGCTTCGCTACGCGTTGGTCGCTTTTGTTTTCATGTTGTTATGCACACAAAGACATTAAGGTAACATAAAGCCTATCGATTGCATTGCGATTTCCGTCCGGCTTCCTCGACCGGAGGTAAAGAGCCATGATCACCCGCGGGTAGTAACGATCGTTCACGAACGATAGGCCGCTATAGCTTACTGGCACTTCTACCTTCTTTTTATGCTGCCAGCCTTAGCAACTTAAATCCTCACCATACCCCTTCAGTTGACATTGTTCCGTTTCGAACTGTCTGTACGTGTCCCCGGTTAGTTTGGATTTCCTTTCTTCGAACATTGATTGCAAATGACATCACATGCAACGTTTACACCTGAACGACCAATTTTGTCTTTACGAAGCAACTCATTGAATAAGCACGTTGTAGGGTTGCTCCTGCGTAGGGCACGGGGTGACACATTTGAATTATGTGCGTGCGATGGGTTTTAATTAATTTCTCTGTTAGATTTCTTTTCCAGTTAACGCCACACACCGTCCCCTCTTTTGTCCTCCCTCTCGGTACTGGGCGACTTATTTGCCCAATCGCGTGAAGACTCTGAGTCAGTCAAGTTACTACTCCAAACGGCTGCATGTGTTGTGCGAGCGCGCGCTCTATCCAATCAGCTAATCGCTGGAGCTTCTTCTTCTGTCACCGGGCGACAGCAAAAGGGATTCCCTGGTGATCCGTTGTCCGCTGGCTTAGAGCCGCACATCGTGCTGGGTAAAGAGCACACACAGGAGTCAATGGTCTCATAAATCAGGAACAGTACACCACTTGCTAGTCTCTGTGTTAGGCGCAGGGTGTGTGTGTCTGTATGTTTGTGTTTACGTTGTCTGCGCTTGCTGTATGCGTTGCCATAGGCGACGCGTCTATTACGCGAATTGAGGCAGCCGTCGCTGTCGTTGGCTCTCGCGCGCTACCAATATTGATTTATGAAGTTCAATCTCGCTGGCACTGCCAGTGGCAAGGGTGAAACGCCACTGGTAATAGGGACCGGGGAACCCTGTCTCGCCTGTCAAGGGCTTGAAAATAAAGGTCAATATTGACGGTATTGAACGGGGCTTTGGTATTGGACCGTTGGCATGGTGGTTTAGTGTGGCTTTAAGGGGTTTTAGGGCCGCCGAAAGGAAACTGAATGTTTGTAGCCGGATAACGAGACGTTCGATTTCATTCTGCTTTCGGGATCTGACTTTGATTGTTATGGGAGGCAATCAATCGAACAACGGCTATTTGCGACATGACACTTGATGAGTGCCTTGGAAGCGTGTATCTGAATGAATCATCTATTCCATTAGAATTACTCATGGGATAGATGGGATTGTAACTTGTGAAGTTCTTTGGCAACAATTCAAGAGCTGCTTATTATCTCATTAGACAGTGAAGCAGTCGTGTACCAGTAATTATTGAACGTCGGAAAGTTTTTCTCTTTCTTTAATTATTTACCTTTACTCTTCTTTTGTGTATTTGAAATGATTCATTAATGCACCCAGGAGTACCTGGGAGACTAATCATACAATGTCCACGGATTTGTATCACAGGTGGGGGATTTATTTCAAACCAACCAGATCTTGAAGGATGCCATGGTACTTTCCCAAACTATGAATCACCAATCAGTTGCATCCCGTAAACTATTGAATGAAACAGTGGATAAACCCTGCATAAATCATGGTCCATTTCTTGGAGTTGAGTAACAAATGACACATTCCCAGGAACTTCAACTTTTCGGCAAAGTTTCGAGTTTCCATTTCGAAGGTAGTGCATAAATTCGCTCCATCCGAAGCTTATTATCCACTGGATGAACCTTCCGGGCAATGAGGAATCATCCCTGCCACTCTTCTATCACTACAGGTACATAAAACTTGCCAAAAAATTAACCTCCGCCTCATCCGGCAGGTACGTCGCCAGCGCCCTTTTTTAACGAGCGGAAGTGGATCAAACCGGTTGGAGTGGTGTAGCCTATTTCAAATTGCAGCGCGCATCGCGCGTAGTTCACAAACAGCAGGGCGGCAATCCCGATCCTCCTCAATTGCATGTACATCAGATGCAAATACCTGTCCGACGGTCTGTCTTCCTCCCCTCCCTACTGCCACTGTTTCGGGCTGGAAGGCGTACAAAAATGCGCGAAGTGGTGTGGTAAATGCCGATGCTATTTGCATCGATGCATCGTTTCCGAAATGCACGCCCATAGTTCACGCTCTCCCCTATTCCCGTCCTATCCATCGGTCTACCAGCAAGTGACCATTTCGAGAAGGAATGCTGTCGATTCCACTGAAAAGAAACGGCAAAAGGGCAGGATGGCGCCGGCGTTTTCCTGCTGTTAAATGGTTTGGCCGCCGGTACCGCGGCGATGGGCCAATGTTTCAGATGGTAGGGTGGTAGGGGGCACTCGGGGACGATCACTTGTGCATATTTATTTAAATTATTATGATTCCACGTCCATAATCTTGGGCGGGGAGTCGCCGCGCGACGGTCGCGAGGATACTTCTTCCTTTTCCAGAATGCCTCCCCCCAATGGCGAGGAACTCGGCGTTTGTCGAGTTGCTGGGTGGCACAAGTGCACACCATTGCATTGTTGCATATTTAATTGTTGCGAAGGGGTGTGATGGGAAGGGAAGCGATAAATGTGCACGACACGAATTTCGTTCCTCGCGGGACCTTTGAGAATCCTTTGCCCGATCATCGTGCCCGTCCGTCGTAGCGAATGTCCTCGAGAAGGGGCAATGTTTCGTTCGGACGTTTTATTTTCCCCCCTCAGTGGTCCCAGGGTGGGATTTCTTCTTCTTTCGTCGAATCGTGTCTCGCACCCCGTGCGAATATAGCAAATGATTCTTTATCCCGCCTCGGCAAGTCCCATTCCTCCTGCTGGAGCTTCGTTCGGTAATTCCACCCAAGTGCCCCGGCGCTGGAGCCACGTTTCACTGACTTTTAATTATTCTAGTGTGTAGTTTAATTAATTTCCCAGTCCCTTCCCAACGGACCAGGGGGCTCCTCATTTTGCATGCTGCCCTGCAGATCGAGGTGTGTGTGTGTGGGTTTTGAACACTGGCAAGAGGTACCGCCGGACTGAACGACGGTGGGTAAAAATGGTTCGAAGTCACTGACCAACGATATGCCGTGGCGTTCCTAACTTGGGAGTCCGGGAGCTCTAGACGCTTTGGGGGAGGTGCTGGGACGCGCTTTGGTTAAATTGTTTGCCAGATCTTCCTTTCCGAAAGGACGGGGCATGCAGCAGTGTTTTTTTCCAGTTTCGTCCAAGGAGAGACCGTTTCAGTCGAATGTGTTGCAAAGGGAGAAGCCGTCCTGGAGACGTGTGAACAGCCAGCGAGATATGTAAATCCAGCACCAGCTCCAAGCCGCTCCAATTCCATAATGAAGTAAAGTCCGAGCTGCATAAGCAACACTGGTCCTCGGGGGTTGCAGTTTTAGCTTGGTTGTAAAGTCATTCCAAGCAGCTAATGGAGCAATATTGAGTGTGTTCTACACTACACTCTGCATGCGGAACGTGAACTTTGACGGCGGCGAATCGGAGGTGTACCTCCCTGCCGGACGAAGTAGCCTCGGGATCCCCCCGCTGCTGTTAATTGTTATTACACCAACCAGGGGGAGATGAAGGGCGCGCGCACTACTAGTCACTTGGTCGTGTGTTTGCTTATCAGTTGATTTTTATTAATTTAAGCAGTCAACCCGGGTCGGTGTGGCTTGAGCGCCTTGAGCGTAATATTCGGAAGGCGCCCAGCAGTGCGAGGTTTTTATTATTATCATTGTTTGCGTTGACCAAATCTTGGTAAGGAAGCCAAAAAGTCCATGCAGGGATAGTTGGAACGTGACAACCGTCGGAGGATAAAGTTGTCTCAATGTTGGTGTCTTTTGGCGGGGGAGGTTACTAAATGAGACTAATTTTCCCCCCTTGTTCTCTCATGCGCTCGGGATAAAAATCTTGGTAATTGCTGTTATGTTTATTCAAGAGCTTTATTGATTCGTCTGGATGTTTTAATTAAATGATGTGTTTAATTTAATACGTAACCATGAATTTTATGAGCCAGTTTGGATGTTTCTCGTGAAGCAAGTATTTTTTGTCAGTCTTTCTTTTACTTATATACCAATTTCTATCGTGTTCTCATCGTCACATCCTACAAAGTGATGCGTTGCGACTTAAACGACAAGCAAACCGGCAAGTCATCCATCATATTGGGGGTGTGACGGTGTCGATATGGCTGAGTCCTCCTTGTCACTGCAGTGTTTATCGGTCCCTGGGCTTAACCGGCCTGGTAAATAATTTATCATTTTTAAAACGAAACTCCCTGCTCGTTCAATGTTACATGTGGTCTCTGCATCCCGCATGGCTTCTTGTTGGAAAAGTCTCACTCCTGCCGGAACTTGGTACGTTCCATTAAGCTAATCGATTTCCCGCGGCACGATCATTCACTCTGCGATACGATCGTCACCCGTCACACGATTATTCCCCTTCGGACGCGCGTATATTATCTCCGCTATACTTTTGCAGATGTCAGTCAAGCCCCTCGTTTCTTCATTGAAGGGATATGCCTAGGTCAGTTATGGATAGATCGCTCACGCACACGTGTCCGGTTCAATTAATTAATAACTCTCCCTATGGTAGAATATGATGTGTATGAAAAGGGCGCTAAGAGTACATATAAACACATTCGTAGTGTTTGATTTGTTATTGTATATCTCGACCAACCAAATTCTTTTGCGGTTATTACGTCTCACTACTTTACCTTATATCCCGCGCTATGTACTGTATTAATTTTGCCTTTTGTTTGGCTATGTTATCATCTTTAGGGCTGTAATTAATTTCAATCTGCCTGTGTGTGTCCTGCAATGAAAATCCTCTCCTTAAAAAAAGAGGGTTGCTATCCCCACAGATAACGATCGATCCTGCCAGGAGTCGAACCTGGAATCTTCTGATCCGTAGTCAGACGCGTTATCCATTGCGCCACAGGACCCGTGTATGTTGAGGCCGTCATCTGTTGATGTGTAATTAACACCGCAGCTAATGGAAACGTGCCTGTATGATCCCTTTCCTGCATTTCACCACAGCGTTGTTTGAGGGAAATAAGTTAAACTACGAAGCTTTAATTTCCTTCTTTGTTTTCTGTGTGCCCAATCGCCAAATCGGTTTCGGATGCAAAATTGGCGCCAGTGTGCTTGTTGTTGTTTTATCGCTTTGATTCGGAAAACTGCACGATTTTTCTCGTTACTCCCTTTCCGTCCTTTTTCTGCTGTTAAGATACTTGGTTGTATTTGGCAAACGGTCGGTGGCTGGCGGGACGGCATTAATCCTCACGCGGTCACGGTTCAATAGTCAATGGAATGGCCCGGCCGAAAAGGGGAGGGAGTGGTTCTATTTTTGGGGCCTGTCTAAGATTAAAATTTCGCTTACGGGGAAACGGCGATGCATACTGTGCGTGGATGAGCGTACTCTGTGACTGCGCGTGTGAATTTCCGTACCGGGGAATCAAAATAGGCGCACGTGCGAGAGAAATTTATTTTTCACTTATATATGTATCAAATGCTCCACTTTCCAGAATCGTTTTCTTTACCTCGTCGTAAATCTTTTCCATCGGCCCAGCCGAGTGTGTGTGTATGTACTCTCTGGCTATCTATCTATACTCCATTTCAGCCGGTGTTTTGATGGCATATTTTGTTTTACTTTCATTTCGATTTTCATTGGTTTTGAAAATAGGAAAGGGTAAAAGAACGCATAAGAAGAGGGAATAGTGTCGTTGCTCTTTGTGTGCTTCACGATCGCAACATTAGGATGATGATTTACGACACTTGTCGTGTTGGTCCATCCTTTATAAGAGCATATTGGGGTGCATTGGCCAATTTTGGAAAATACGAGCGAGAGAGAGAGATTGAAAGAGAAGGGTTCGTATGCCGTGTTGTGATACTGGTTATGTTCCTTCTCTACACAGAGTGCTCATTTAATGATCCCAAAGTCTCAAAAGCGATAACTTCGCGTTGCAAATATGCAAAAAAAAAAGAATGATGGCACATTTGTTTGGAGATGTTAGAATTTCTCCAATATTGGCACGGCTTATGGTTCGGAGGCGCCCCAATCTCCCGGCAAGACAGCTCGCGGATGGTAAGGGGGAGTCATAAATGTCTTCCACAGCATGGACACGGACCCGTGCGCCGTGCAACAACACAGTTGTCGAAAGCGGTTCGGTAGATCGGCTTAGTTTATGGTGTAAATATACGAATTTGCAGGCCCGCCGCCTTGAAGCGCGCTGTGTTTGGAGCGCGTTGTGTAGACGCATCGAACAGGAATTTTGTGTACGTCAGCCGCTGGCTAGCGCAATCGTTTCGATCGAAGGCGGGAACCTGTGGGGCACATAGTTTTCCGGGATCCATTAGCATGGGCTAATATGGTGTTAATCCGTGGGACAGTGAGCGGCAGAGGTGTTACGGGTATGCAGTTAGTCGAAATGAAGCGTGGCAATTTGCGATGTGTAATTCAAGCTACCAGCTATTTTGTCAGTTAGGTCTATAGGAGTAGTGCAGTGGAATGTTGTAACGGTACGGGCGTGTGCATTTATGACCAGGAAAAGGTTTGAAGACGGAATCTCAATATGAGTGCTATGGTCGGTGTCGTAGGCTTACATTTAATTCATTTCGGACCCAGATTATGACAGTCTCGTCTTTATATATTATAGTATTTGTTCGTGTTTTGTAATCAGTTAGTTAAGTTAAATCCTTTTAAATGATTTCATAGTTTCACTCATATGTTTATTAATATTTTACATATTTTTAAATGATATTTGTAACTTTTCAATTATTCATGGTTCTTTTGATGATAATTGTCATCAGGTTATATAATTTGAACCAACTTGTGCTATTTATCATTTATTTTGTTCCTTTTGCTTAAGTTGTACTTTAACTTGTTAAGTCTTTTTTAATTTTTTAATGTTATTGTTATGTTTTGTTGATATGTAATTGAAATGGTGCATATTTCAACCAGATGTTTGTACAGTTTCATTTCCGAATCGTTCAGTTTTTGGATTTCTATCATTTTAAGCAAGCTAGAGAGCACTCGAGTTCTTATTCCCTTCTATTCTCACATGTTTGTGCAGTTGGCAATATATTCCGATCAATTTGTTAAGCTGATTCGTCGAGTGGATAGCGTCAATTCAGGATCCGGTTAGTTTTAATTTATGAACTATCATTCAATCAATCCTGTCAACCAGTAGCGACTAGATAAATTGCATAAATTTTATCCATTTTCTCAAATGAGTGTCCCACGCGCGCTCTCTTCCCCAAGTGGGGTGCTAGTAGTAGTGGTGGTTAAGTGATCAATGTTTTGAAAACCTGCTATCCATCACCGGGCGGTATTCAGCTGGTGTGACTTTTCTTTTGTCGCGACCCAGTGAACTCCGGGCGGGAAACACCCGCCGTACAACAACCGACCGGCACCTGTAGAATATGCTGCGAAGGCTCACGGCAACAACCAGGGAGTTGAAGTAAACTGCAGTTAGCTCCATAAATCACGGTCAGAGGAAAAAAAACTGTAGCATTGGTGAGAAAATTAGTACAAGCAGAAGGAGGAGTACCCACAGACTGCTGTTGCGCTTGGGCGGCCCCAGTCCGGTCCCGTCGGGTTGTTCAAAGGGGCAAAAGGATCCGATTTTACTTTGCCGTGTAACGTCAAGCCAACTCGGTTGGATCGGTTTACTTCAAATGGGTGTAAGCTACATTTTTCCGTACAAATGAGTGGGTTTGTCGGACGGATTGTGTAACAGGGAAGGCAGGGAAACTGCATGCAAAGCAATGCGTTTTTTCCAAAAATAAACTCACCATACTTTTCTTCCTCTACCACAGTGCAGTTCTTTTCGAGGCGTATGTTAGAAGCGAATGATTTTCCACGCTCTCCGAGTAAATTTCTTTCTTTCTTTCTCTCTTTCTCTCTCTCTCTCTCTATCTCTATCTCTCTCTATCTCTCTCTGTCTCTCTTCCTCTCGTTAAACGGTTAAGTAGTCACCCTCAGTATCGGAAAGGGGCAAATGTTTTCCCATCTCCAGGGTCACTCACCCTACGGTCGATCGATGCTTACCGTTCCAACAGCTCTCTCTCTTCTTATAAAATTACTGTTTTGACGTTGGATTCGATTTCTGTATTCCAGATGGGATAGTTCTCGGAGGGCTAGTGAAATGTAACAGTTGCTGGTCGACGGGGCTTTCTTCAAAACGAAAAACAGTTTCACATCCAGTTTACAGACGGACATGCATTGGTGTTTTTATTACTATAATCACATATTTACATCTTGGATGTGTTGTTTGTTTGATGTTAAATGTTATGTTTTTTTTTTTTCATTCAATTGGCGGAAAGTGTATGTTTAGTTGTTATTTTTTCGTTTTAATTTTGCTTTATCGTTTGTTGGTTTAAGAAATGTTTTTATACGATGTTACATTCTTTATTGTTTATTTATTTCCTCAATAATTGTATTTTTTTGTATATTTTCATAAAACTTATTGTATGTTATGTTAGTTTTATTTATTTTTTTTATTTTAATGTTGTGTTTTCAACATTTGTTCAATTTTCTCCTAATGAATTATTTTATACGCGTCAACATATCTGCTTAACATTTGTAGTTATATTTATTATTTTTGTCTATTATTGAAGAAAAGCTAGCTTCTTGGATGCTATATAGACGTTGGAATATTCAAAAATAATAGTTCAACCCCTGCAATTACTTACTACCCCCGCGGGACCTACGCAATGTTATTTTACCTCGGCTGGATGTTAGTAAATCTTCATTCTTTCCTGCATTTCTGTTTACCGTAGGTGCAGATTGCATACACAATCCCGGCACCAAGCCTGCGTGCATCTGGGTGCACGCATTTCTAAGCAACTCCATTACCCAGAATTAACTCTCACACCATTACAACGCTTACCCATCAAACACGCTGCACTAGAAAGTATGCCAACGGAATTGACTCACCAGCGGCGAGTGTGCTGTACTACTCGCGAGACCTAGGTATGATATTTTTGGGAGCGAAAACGCCCTTCCGGTGCACCCCGAAGTATGTCGCTCCGGTGATGTTGTGCACACGCGATGCTAGTTACGACATTTTCACTGTCGTTTGAATTTTTCCCTGGCACCAGCTACCCCGCATGTTGATGTGGGAATTGCTCCACCTATCGTGCCTGGTCCCATCTATTTTCCCTTTCCCTTTCGATGTCTATCGGATGGATCGGACGAAATAATAAAAAAGTGAAAGGAAACGCAACTGGCAAATGACTGGCGGCTCTACTGACCTACATTTTAGAAACAAATTTTTCATCGCTCTACTCGACGGTTTTCGGGGGCCGTTTATCACGTGTTCGGAAATGTTTTCCCTACCGTGTCCCGACCCGATCAATATGCAAGTCGCGTCATCTCTGTCTCGGACATTGTTGATACATGAGTTTTTCGTTGATGATTTTATTTGACCAATATAACCTGAGGCAGCTGTAGCGGACGGGCCCGATCCAGGCCGGCTTTTTAGCAGCGCAGCTTGTGGTGTTTTGGTGCAAGCGTGGCCTTTTTTTCTCTCAACGTTTTCGCTTCGTTTCCTGTTTGTGTAAACAACTGCTAAACGCGCCCTGCAGACGTGGGGAGATGACTCTAGTTACCGAAGCACATCTTGACTGCAGCTGCAGTAGGAATGCGCGTAACGCACTTGGCGTGGGATGCAGTTTACTTTACGCGTTTCCTCATCCGCCAACTGCACATCTCCCCAAGTGGCTGACCGGGACGCTTGTTGGTACATTGGAAAACAGGTTTTCAGCTGGTTGATCAGCACAGCCAAGCCAAACTCGCCGATGTCCTTTGCCGGGTGTGTTGGTTTTATTGCGGAGCGTCGTCGCAAGTCACCCCGGTCGTGCCGGTCGGGTTTTTGACCTCTACGTAGGACGTTGGCGACCCACTGGAAGGGCACTGGAATTGGCTAGGTGATGCACTTGGCCCTGACAAGGGTCTTCCAGGGACGCTGTCATAGTCTGGGCCTGACCATCTGGAGACAATGGAGCGATGCCGTTGTGCACCGCACGGGGGGGGACCTACTCACGCGGACAAAGTAATAAAGAAATCACACGCCATTGCCCAGTGTTTACCGAAAAACCTCTCCAGAGATGACGGATCTGTCGGTGCTGTCTGGCGCGCTAATACAAACATGACGCTAATTAAGCTACCAGCCAAACGCTACCAGTCGTCGGACGATGCCGTACGGTTAAAGTCAGCGGATTTTCCACGACTGATGCGCTCTTCCTGGATGATGCGCTCACGAAGCAAAGTAGGAAAAAAAGCGATCCCAAAATAATAAATCATCTAAAAGGGTTGCTCCGACCCACCAAGCGCCAAGTGCGTGTATTTTTACTTGCCAAGTCTTCAGGAAATACCGTCGTCCATCAGACGAAATGTGTCTGGGTGACCTTGCGGTGATTCATCGGGCTAGGAAACGCTTCGGTCTAAATTAGAGAAGCTGACATCCAAAAATAAACTTTTGTATGCAACAGTTTTCGCAAAATCAATCAGATTTTGATGCGATTTGTTTAAAAGGAAAGTGAATCAGAAAACCATTTTGAAGTCAAGAACGCTGGCGCCGTTCCCTTGTTCCTTAACGCAATTCTCTGTGATGTGAACAATTCATTGGGCTTTTTACAATTCGTTCGCCACTGTCAGACAACTGGCTTTACCTGGCGCTGTCAGGGTTTTTTTTTATCGAGCAGTTTAACCTGTTGGAATCCGGTTTTTGCATTACTTTAATAGCTTATGTGTCTCGTTCACAAGTGTGTCCCCAGTATCAAGAGCTTGTGCGATGAAGAAGAGAGGGAACAAACTTACCTGAATCCAATGCTACCTTCGTCATCGTGTTTAATTCGTCATCGCACAAATTCCCTCTCCAAAGCTTGTGAGGCTCGCACGAAAAAGCCTGTTTTGGACGGTGACGCCGTAGATGGGCTGTTTGGCAAAAGACGTCACCTAAGCACTGCCACGCCACATCGGCTAGAAGAAACTGAGTAGTATGAAAGTTTGGTTGGAATTTCCGATGCTGCAGTCAATGGTGGTTCTTGCAATAAAAAGCAAAATGCGATCGAATGTCAGTTTATGGGCTCGGAACATCAGCAGCCTTCCATTGTGTGCCTTATTTGGATAAATTGTGCTCGCGGGGTGAAACATATTTGCCAACGGGTGTGCTTCATCGGAGCGACCAGTACGATTGCACACAGTTCAAACCGGCACTCTGCACTCGGCGCGTCTGATGCGATCTCCAACGGAATGGAACGCTGTTAGAGAGAAATCGCAACCGCGATAGTTTCGTTGTTTGGTGTGTGCAAAGCGCGCGCTGATTTTGTTCGTTTGCCGTTTCTTCCAGTTTTTATTCGCCGCCTTTGTTGCTGTTCGCATATTTATTCAAATGCATACACCGGATGAACCGAAATACGCATCCAAAGGTCAACAGACAGAGACCGGCCGGCACCCGACACGGGTGGCTCTATTACCATTGTGTTTGCTTGGGTAGTTTTTGGGAGATTTTTCGTACTGAAGCTTCTGCTTTTGTGTGCGCGTTTTGCTCCGGGCGCCATCAGATTTCATTAGAATGGATTGTGAATTGGGATGCATTTTGGGTTTGGATTTGTTTGTAGAACGATTTTTTGGAATGTGTTTGGAACTTTTCACTTTCATTCTAATGTCCATCATTTTTAATCGTATTTCAAAAAAGAATAGCACGTTTTTTTAATTGGTCCAATTGTCTGCTAATAGATTTCACTTGAATCCTCTTCTTCTTCAGTTGAATTTAAAAATGAACAAAGCGTTATATGATTTTAGCTCTCAAAATCTGCGTTACGGTAGTTATTGGGTGCGTCTTGAGAAATCCCAGTAACGAGTTTGTATAATACGTCATAAATTGCCTATCTGTAAATTACACCTTACCTTTTTTTGATAAATTGAATGGAAACAAAAATAACTTGCAAGCGATGTTTTTTTTAAACTACCTTTATAGTCTGATTTTAACATTACACAATATATTATTTTCAGTTATATTACATAATATTCTAAGTATTCTATAAGCCACGATTTACTTTCATTTGTTTTTGAACTGATATTTTGTATATATCAAAATATGTGCTAATCATTGTGAAAAAGTATCATGACATTAAAACGTAAAACTACAATGGAAACTAAAGGTTGTAAAACTCATTTAATAAAAAAAACTTATCACTTCGCCGATCCTGCCAGGAGTCGAACCTGGAATCTTCTGATCCGTAGTCAGACGCGTTATCCATTGCGCCACAGGACCCACATGCTGAGAGAGCCGTTCGTTGAGACCCTGACGCACTCTGATGCTGAACTCGCTACCATGAGCCATGCGTGAGCATTGCGCACATTCTTATGCTCACAGCACTGCGCAGAGAGCGACTCAGCGATTGCGCAATAGACCAATCGTCCGTCCGTTCGGCTGCTCTCGTTGCTGATAGCCCTTATCATGCCGCTGTCCTTCCGGAGGGTGGTCGCTTCCCCATTCTTGTCGCAAGAGGCTCGTTGGAGGTCATTACACTTTTTTAACGAGCGGCTTTATCATTGCGTTTATGGTTCTTGTAATGTTTCTAAGAAGCATTAACTTGCCCACAGCATTTGAACGTCGCACCACACTATTTAAACAGCAACTCCAATCGACGCCCTTTTCTGCATTACCGTGCATAAACAAAAGTCTGAGGCGCATCGTGTTTACATTCGTCCGACCGCATTTGTCATACCAGGCTGCACGCGATGGCAGAATGGAGGGTGATGGGCAATGGGTAGTGCAAATATTGATGTCAAACATGTTTACGCGATCTGAACTGTACGGCACGGATGACTTGTCACAGGTAAATCCCACTGGCCGGACAAGGCTAAGGAACAAAAAAAAAAGGTTAATCCTTTGTACTACCCACTACCGCACGGAACAAAGCACCGCACACACCAATTGCATCTATCATTAACCCACAGTCAGTCACAGCTTCTCATTCTGTCCGCCGTGTGCATCACGCTGTGGGATGAACGATTATTATTTGACCATTTCCTCCCGCGGATGCATTGACGTTCTTGTGTCCCAGTGTGGAAGTAGCACAGAGATAATCGTCGTGTAGTTATTGACCATGAAAGTGCCCCCTGATGAGAGCGGAGGGAGTGTGGTTAGCTTTGCATCTCACCTCTCAATTGTCCTTCATATTTTGTCCATCATTGTGGCGTCGGTCGTGACTGATCTGTTGCTGCATCACACCGTTTTATTGGCGGCGTCACGCTTGGTCGCGGCGGCGTCTGGTGCTGTCTGGTGCTGTATTTCCCCAGGGGCAGTAATTGTCTTTGTTTCGGTGCATGCCATTAATAGCTGTAAAATGATAAAAAAGGAGTGTTGTTTCATTTGGATGAAAATAGGAGGTAAAATTAATGGGAGTGACAGGGAAGAAATTCAATGTCAATTTGTTACAGCAGCGGTTGTTTGGCTTATAGAGACTTGGAGCTTCTCTGCTACATCATCTTCTCCAGCAATTATTAACAAGAGTTGAGGGGTATAGAATAGAACACGTGCAAAAAGTAGTTTATTTTCTATTATTTAATTTTCATTCGTAGAAATTTTTTTCAAATTTGAACGTTGAATAGTTAATTTTACTCTATTATACAATCGAAATCATTTAACTTAATCTTTTATTAATATTATTATAGTTATTGAGGGGTAATTATTTATTGGTTAATCTTCACATTGAAGGTAGTTTCCTATCCCTCTTCTGTATTAACAAAAAGAGCACGAATCGTTGCTAAATGAGACCATCTCAAACAGCCGCCAGTTTCGGGGTGTGTTTCGCAGACGAAAGGTAAACCTTCGCGAAAACGGATTACCCTGTCATGCTAATTCTGGTCGCGAGACATACGTGGAAAATGGTTCGTGTCACTAAGCCAAGGTGGACGCAGCCGGGGCGCGTGTACCCTGTCGACCGATGTGTTCCGGTATCTCACGGCTGACAACACACGAGCGGTGTGCTTGGAGATCTCTGTCTAATATGGCAGCAGAAGGACATTGGTCGGCGAGATCGCGTGTGTCCACGCAATTGTAGACGAAAGGTTATTGAAAACGTCGTATGAAAGTGTTTATTATTAGTTTTTCATTTCTTTTTTATGGCGTTTGTTTGTTTGGAATGAGCAGCGGGGAACAGCTCGCACCGGCTAATGAAGAAACCGACTTACCTTTGTGTCAATTAATGTCATACTCGATCATATTAGCTGGCACAAAAATAGGAGACAATACTTTATTATAGCTACTGCAGGAGCGTGTGTTTGGAAAGAAATAATCCACAATTTATGTTAATTTTTGCGCGGGAAGCTGCCACCATGCTCAATGCAGTACTAATTCATTGGCTTCCTTCACAGCGTTGGCGCCACACTGCAAAATCAGCGCTGTTTGCTATCGAGCGTAAAAATAAATTAGAGAAAATAGAAGCTTGGCCACGCGTGTCGCGTTACGGTCGGTATGAACCCCCTTGCTACCACTAGCAGAGAGCCAGAAAGTGAGAAGCTAAATGCGTGGGTGATTGTTTTGTTTACGATCCGCGGGGATGATGCTGGCCATCACGTTTCGGGAGACGTTTGTATAAGAGTCATTAACATTTTATTGCAACCGAAAGCGGCCGAACGGAGCGCGGTAGCATCCGGAAGTCCAATTTAATGGTTTCAAGAGATTTTACGCGCTCTTACCGATCTCCCGACTAGATAGTGAAGCAGTTAGAACGGATGTCAAGTGTTATTTGATGAAGATCGATCAGAGCCCTAAGCGGACCAATGATCGAGCATGCGGTTTTGTTTTAGTGGAGATGAATTTATTGCCCCGAGGCTGTCTGACGCTAGTTGGTGGTGGTGGAATGCAATAAAAGTTTCCCTTTTTCTTCTCATAATGATTTGCTCCGCATGATTGTCCAAATTGACAGCCCAGTCCGATGTTGAGGCTGGTTGGCTTACTGCAAACGCCTATTTTCCGTAGGATAATTAATTGCTAGCTGTTTTGTATCGGTATGGGTTACGCGAAGTTGCTTAATTACAGTGCAGAACGTGCTCGATTTTTCAATATTTTTTTCCGCGGATTTTGTCTGTTTGTTCATTTTCTTCATATTTCGTTTTCTTCTTCTTTTCTTCTTTGTTTCTTCTTCTTCTTCTTATTCTTCTTCTTCTTCTTCTTCTTCTTCATTTTCTTCTTCTTTTGTTTTTGTTTTTTTTTCATCTAATGTTTCTTCTTATTAACTAATGTTCAGTACGTGCTCGTTGTTTCAATCCTTTTATATCTTATTGCTTCTTCTTCTTGTTCTTCTTCTTCTTCTTCCTCTTCTTCTTCTTCTTCTTCTTATTCTTCTTCTTCTTGTTCTTCTTCTTCTTCTTCTTCTTCTTCCTATTCTTCTTCTTCCTTTTCTTCTTCTTAATCCTTGCTTTCTTTTTGTTTTTCTAATTATTTTTCCTTTTCAATGAACAAAGCATTATTCCTCATTGATTTCTTCTTCTTTTTCTAGTTTCTTTTGAAGTCTTTTGCTTCTTCCCTTTTTCTTGCATCTTTTTTGTGTTTTCTTATTACAACTTGTCCATTTGATATTACAACTTCGTCCTCTTTAGCTATTTAATATGTTTTTTTCTTTTTCTTCTTTGTTCCTTCTTTTACTAATTCTTCTTGTTCTTCTTCTAATTCTTCTTCTCTTAGATTATTGTTTTGTTATCACAAATTATTCATTTAGCATCTGTTTGCTTATTTGTGTTGAGTTCTATACTTTTAGCAAATTGTATTTATTTTTTTCTTCTTATTATCTTAATATGTATTATCTTGTTCCTCTTATTCTGTATTGAGGTTTGTTCAACACAGAAATAAAATTTAAGAGAATGAAGTATTTATGGTCGTGGTAACATAGCAATTTTTTGGCATCTTATTGCAATTCATTTGGAATTGGAAGGATACATTATCCTGTCCTTTGTTGCGTAGTATATTGAGAAGCATATTCATAAAATGACAGTAGAAAATTAAATAGAATCAATTTAAAGTCACATCAGTGCGTGTTCTCCGAACCACCACGTTTGATAAATCAGAAACAAAAGTCTCATCGTTCACAAAAAAGTGCAATTTATTCATCTCCATTGCAGTACGAGGATTGAGGTAGGTCTTCCTTCGCGTCAGGGAATTGTGCCCGCCTAGGAGAAAAAAAAGAACCACTGTTAACATAACACAGTGACACCAAACAATCCCGCTTTATCCTCAGTCTTACCGAGATTGGTGCTTTCATTTTTTTGCCGTGGTTTGTTTTATGCTTGCCGGCGCTAGAAAACAGATAGTATAGACTCACAGATTTATGATATTTTCCATTTCCCAAGTGCGATTTCGTCGTGCTACCGCAGCGGGGCCCGAATATCTTGGGGCTGTCGGCGACGGGATAGTGTGTGAAAAGATGACATCGTTAGCTAAATGTCAAATCCCGGTTGGGGAAAACTAGTGGCGAAGGGAATGGCACGGGAGAGAACCTTGGGGAAGTAGGTATTGGTAGGTAATTTATGATACCATTTTACACTACGCTTCCCACGGGCGGCTCGCATATTAACACTTGCTCGCCCGGGGGCGGATAATGGTCTCTCGTAAACATATAACCTCCACATACACACGGATCCACATCCAAGAGCTCAACATTAAATTGCAGATTGGATTTCTTTGCAATAGTAGTTGTTGTTTTTTTCTTCTTCTTCGTTTTGTTCTAACACTACGGCTGCCGGGTGAACGATTGTGTTTGGGTTGCGAGAAAAACGATCTCCTGTTTGCGCGGAATATGAAAGAGAAAAATTACACACGCTCTGTTTGGTGGGTTCATGATAGTTGTGTTTCGTTGTAAACGTATCGCAGCGGAAGGGTTTCCGTTTGCTTGATTGTTTGTGGTTTACTTATTGCTCTCTGGCCGTCTGCTGCACGAGAACGGGTGTCAAATATCGCAAAAGTTTCCTGCAAGCACCACGAGCACGGGTGAAGCATTATCACAGCTGGCGGCAGGGGGGGATAGTGTGCATTCCAAACGCATCAAATAAGCACCGAAGGTCGTCTCCATACGTCCAAGTTTGCTCACAACGTAAACAACTAACCAAACCCCCGCACCATCACAGGAGAATCGGATCCATGGTGCAGATGGTGTCTAATGGGTAGTGCGATTTTGTTTGGCTCATTTTTCCACCCTTCATTTAGCACTCGTAGCGTGTGTGTATGTTTAGGGATGGGCATCCATCATCGGTGGATCAAACTTTCTGTCCAGCGATTCCATCGAGGGACGCTTTTCTTTTCCCATAAGTCATCGGGCTCGAAATTGGGTTGATTGTATCCCCAAGCGCGGGAAGTTGATGTTGAAAAGGAACGTGGAGATGTAATGCTGGGTGAGGTAAAGCATAATTTATGTGTCGTCGATGCTATCCAACTGCTCGTAATGATTTGTTGAAGGTGTTACCTATCCCCTCCCCTGTTCAATGGATAGACTGTGGACGTTGCATGCTGGCGCTTTCCTGTCCTGGAATGGACGCGCTGAATCGCCATAACTCATCGGCCACAGTTATAGCCGGGGCCATCCCTTCCTGAGAAACACTCGGGCGCGTCTGTTCGTCCCAGCGTAGTGTATTGAATTAGTTGCATATTGTTCGAGTTGCGGTGGGGAATGTTCATGCATTAAACATCTGCACTGCGTGCTGGACAGCATCGCGCATAACGTTTCCCGGTTTGCAGCGCTATCGTCGACCGCCTGTCGTTCGCTGCTGACTAAGCGTGCAACTTTTGAAATGGCTGATGCGAAGTGAAAAATGGGCAACGCAACGCTGTTCGCATATGTTTGTGGGAGGTTTGGAGCGTTCATAAATAGGTGACAAATGTTTTGAATGTGCTCCAGCATAAAGTGACCACCAGCGTTGCGAACGTTTGCAAACTTCGTGAGCAAACGTCTTGTGGAAGGAATCATTCCTCTCCTGATGACCTCTTGTTTGGTATTTACTATAAAGCTTTTGCTTCACCATACTTTTTCGTATACGAACGATGTATATATGTCCTTTTTGAGAAACTATAAACACACAGGAAATCCAGTTGCCTCAGAAAATTACTTCGATTGAGCCAGGTCAGAGGCGGAGTACGCAAACTAAGCAACTGCGTGGGGCCCCGAAGTATCGAGAAGGTCCCAATGAACGGAACATACCCTCTGCTTACAAGTAAATTTGCTTCTCAATCATCCTCTGATGAAGAATTTATCATAAAATTTCTTTCGAGACAGTTCTGAAGAGCCTACATTCGTGTGACCGCTCAAGGCCTTAACTCGTGTTAATCCGCTATTGACTCAGGTTGTAAGAAAATGTATGATATTAACTTGAAATTAAGCCTTACTTACTTCTAAAACCTGAACATTATTAGATATAAATATTGTTATCTAGGGCCGGTCTGGTGGTACAGTCGTCAACTCGTACGACGTGACAACATGCCCGTCATGGGTTCAACTCCCGAATAGACCGTGCCCCCATACGTAGGACTGAATGACTATCCTGCTATGGTACGGTACCAATGAGTCACTGAAAGCCAAGCTCACTTCACTAGTGGGTACATAATGCATATGGCTCGAGCTAAAATTAATGAAAAATCGCAAGGGTCGATCGTACCGGATCGATCGAATTTAGGAAATGTTACCAATGATTCACGTTGATCTTAAACATATCAAACTACATCGTAAGCATCAATAGACTTAATTATTTGATACAAATAAAAACCCCAACGCTGTAAAAATAACTTTAACCCAAGTGATTCATTGGCATTCTTGTCGAGTTACACGCTGGCTGTGAACGCCGTCTTCTGCCACTATCTTAATTACCGTGTCAACAGGCGCACGGATGCCGCCGAATAGCCCCAGCAATTAGCAGCGATCTTGTCAAACAACTCATGCCGCTCTTGCCCGCGCGATTTTTTTACACGCCGCTAGAACGCTGAGATGGTGTTGGGTTGATAATCTCTGATCTCTTGTTGGCGACTTGTCGTTCGATGTTTTCGATGAGGTGTGCGGAAGGAGCAACGGTGCAAAGGGGAGAAAAGAACGAAACAGAACGGCTCACCTACACGCCAAACGCCTCTAGACAGCTCCCTAGAATCGAAGGTTTTATCGAGTGCTGCAGTTATGTCACCTTTTCGATGCGTTCGATGTAAAGAACGAAGATAAATGAGCCGGGGACGCATCGCCACAGCGACACGACACCCACGATGTGTGTCTCGGACAGTACCGAACGTTCCCCGCGTGTGTGGAGGTGTGATGGGTTTTAAATGTAGTCGGATGGGAGTGCAAACCCCCCTCCCTCCTGAGTCTCGGACAAGCGCATGTCGTCGATCTCCTTCGATTATCTGTTTGCCGGGAACAGAACTGTCAGTTCCTGGCGCTTCTCGGAAGAAACGAGACGATGAGTTATATCGTTTGAAGGCAATTTTCCCCCAATAATAATAATCAATCTGCACCGAGACGGGGAGACGCGTAAGGGAGGAGGAGTAAATGGTGCAGGGTAGGGCAGAGAAGAATCGGAAATATTCTGAGGGAAGGAGGCGTTTGTTTTGTGAGATGCGCATCATTCCCCAAAACGCGTACGCGTTTCGATGCATGACCGGATGCTACGCATACAACATAAATGAATCAATGATGGATTGGAATCCACCCACCATTCGGGCTCCGGTCTTCTGTGTGTAAGTGAGTTTTTGTTAGTTCACTTTGTATGATCTTCATCGTTGGTTTGTATGCTTCTCTCGTAGGCCGTAATCAGGGATGAGAAGATAAATTGATTGGTTACAACTTGATAATTTTGGAGATTTTAATAATTTTTATAATTCTTTATTCTACTTTTTGGAGAAAGAGACGATACACATTTGCAAAAATATAACGATAGCTTTGAATTGTATTTTCTATGTACGATGTTTTAGTCAATCACTGTTCTATCAATCTACCCTCTACCGATGCTCTTGAGTGCCTTTTCCGATGTTTATCGTGTGGAAGCAAAACACACAAGTTGCCTTTTCCCGTATCTTGCTCGTTCATTTTCCAAACCACCAAGCAGCACTCTTCTGATTTGGATATTCTGTATCAAGAGCATCCCGAGTGGGCTGGCTGCAAAATGTTTCTTCCGAGTCAACAATCTTCGGTTTCGGCTTCACCTTCCTGTGAACCATCACCCGCGCTTCAAACATTGCCTTCGCTTGTTTGCATGTTTACTTCCATTTTCTTTCCTCTACCGTGTTGATCCGGGCTGGTCGAGAAGGTTTACGGGGTTTGCGAGAGACCCCAGGGGAATCGAGCCTGCGTCGAGAGGGGCACGCGTAATCCATCAAAACAAAGCGCGTCGTCGTTGCATAGCGGAGAGAGAAGCGGAAGAGCAGACAAAACCGTCTCAGACAGACGGCTGCGCGGGACAGGGGCGCATACAATAGATCGCGTTTGATTTAGTACCCATATGCGTGCATGTGAGCCGGTTTTTGTGTGTGAGATTTTGTGGTTTTCGGCATTAATATTTTCTCTGAAGCGTGATCGCACAGCGCGCGCTGTGTTTTGGGTGAGGTTTGACGCTGGAAAAAGATAAACCTTCCGGCACGTGCTCGCGGGAAGGTGTAGGAAAGAAGACACCGAGATCTTTAAATATGCGATTCTGTTACGGTTAGGTTTTTGTTGGTATATTTATGTAAAGGATGAGTAATGTCAGCCTGTTTCGTTTGCATGCGCGTCTGGAGTACGAACGTACGAACAGCATCGAAAACGGAACAAGATTTTTATGTTTGGTGCGGTTGTATCAAGCGGCCTCGTAATGTCTGTTTACAAACCACAATATCTTGTTTGATTATTAACAGGCAACATTGATGTTGCTATTCTCTCAATTCTCATGCGCTGCTTTAGATCAATCATTTATTTATTTACTTAATTCCTCAAGTCCTTGCCTCCCAAGCTGTAGCTGAGTTGCTGAAAGATCAAATTTGGCAACCAGTTCTCTACATTCTTTTACTTTTCAGTTTTATCTATTTCCCCTTTCTGGCTCAATCAAAAAGGCTCTGAGATCATCAGCGCGAGTGGCCATTAACTGTGGCCGAATATGGAAGACTACACGAACAACAAGAACAACGAAATGGGATCACTTTCTTTCCACTTACAGTGTGTCACACTGTACTTCCATGAGTCATGGTTTTAGCAGATCTAAGCCTAAACGATGACATCAGTTTCTGCTTTATGCTTATCTATATAGATCGTCAAAATTTCAATTTTGGAAATGATCTAATCATAGTTCTTTATCCAACATATGTATCCGCTTTTATGACACTGTTTTGTGCATAAAAAAGTCGCAAGCCTGTTGATGGAACTGTTCTCTTTTACTCAGCATGTCTGGAGGCTTATGGGAGGTATCAGTCAGCATCCAGTTGAGATGAGTGAGGATTGTTTTGTGCATTGGATTGTCACCATTCCTTCAATACGAGATATTCAGCAGGAATGGTAAAGGCGATAAATGCACGAGATTCGAACTTCCACTCCAATGCGTATGGCAAGTGGAAGTGATTGCTAGTGATCTTCTTCAAACGACATCTTCAGCAATGTCGAACATCGGTCAACCAACAGACTCGGATGTAAATTGATAGTCGAACAGCGGAAAACTTCATCTTTACGGAAGGTGTTAAATGGGCCATTACGGGCAAGATGAGCTATAAATAGCTTCAAACCCGTCCAGTAGTGGGGATGTTATGCGACAGACTGTTGGAATGATGAGAAAAAATTATGACATGTTTCCGTGAAACGTTATAACCCTGCCG
This sequence comes from Anopheles coluzzii, assembly GCF_943734685.1. Lineage (NCBI taxonomy): Eukaryota > Metazoa > Arthropoda > Insecta > Diptera > Culicidae > Anopheles > Anopheles coluzzii. The sequence continues at coordinate 87,890,711 of NC_064671.1, forward strand.
AGACTAGTGCCTCTCCACAGTCACGATTGCTCGTCGCACGGCGATGGTTTTATCACGCAATCGCTCTTAAAGCCATCCAGTAAGATGAAGACATTTGCGAGAGGTGATAAATGTACGCGATTGCTGTGCATGATACCGTGAAGATGGTACGGTGCCGCCCCGAGATTGATTCGATTCACCATCCCCAGACTCGACACGGTGCACAACTCGAGGTGACAAAATCAATCGCCGACAACGGCAACACTCCCCGGCTCTACGCCACCAAAATCGGAACGGAACGGAAGCGGCGAGCGCCTAAAATCAGCTCGCGAGCACCCGAAGTGGTCGGGGACTCGCTGAAAAACGCGATTGCTGTTTAATTGAATTTCCCAAACTAATTAACCGCCCGCGCGCGCAGTGACGATAAATTGAATTACCTTTCTAGCGCTACTCGCTGTTGCTGGCGGTGCTGTGCCAGGATTGTGGAAAATGTGGCATCCAAGCGTACCAAGAGTGTGTGTGTGTGTGTGGCAAGGCGCGAGTATGGGGTACGAATTATAAGTGAGTGTGTGGGTAGGTTGGTGGTGATGGTGGCTCGACGAACTTTGACAACGAAGCGTCATGTCGCATGCGATGAACTTAATCAAAGCACTAAAGTTGAATTCAATAATTTCAATTGATCAATTTCCTGCCGTTGATTACGATCATAAAATATTGACATGACGGATGATGCCGTACGCGGTCGTAGTAGTGGTGGGCTCGGACTTTGGAAGTTGATGCTCCCGTGTTTTTTATTTTTGTTGGGGGCTGCTGTTCGGAAAAATTATTAGGTGTGCCATTCATATGGAGGATTTTGGATGACATTTAAAAAAAAAAGAAATAATGATAGCCATTTCAAGCAAAGTGCGATTTAAGGCACGTGTGGTTTGGAACATTATTAAATTTTCAAATTGAAGCAGTGGGGAAAGTCAATCTCTTTACGCGTTATATTAAATTTTGATTTTAGGAATTACCCTAATGAACGTGTACTTCTTTTGTTATACCTCTATAGGTCGTCTCTTTTACCTCTTTTCTTTTGTGTAATTAACCAATGAGTTAGAATCGTTGTTGGCCACCTGGAAAAGGTTCTAAGACATATTATTGATTGATGTACACCTGGGTATATAATAAGCACTGCAACGAAATGTCGGTCTGAATGAGAATCAATCCCATGCTGGGTGGTTGGAGTCAGCGTGTTTACCGAATAATCTACCGCCACGCTCATCTAGGCTAGCCAATAATCGATTATAATAAATGGATATAATTTCACATGCAGTTGAAGAGGAACTTCGATCTTACTTTAGAATCTTCGTTATTTTTTGCATGATTAAAAGCAAGAATTCAGTATTCCTGTACTTTTTCGTACATGTTACCTATTCATTGCATAGGAATAAAATTAGAGGAATCGCTAATAAGTTCGTATGAACCTATTTTTTCCGTTAGCGTAAAGTGGTTTTGTTTGACACATTTTCGTTTGACTCACTTAATTGGCTCTATAATCGTTATGCCTTTACCATTTGTTTTAAAAGTCATATCACCAGTGCGTATGGAAAATGGGCACCGAAGCCAACACAGATCACATACGTTGCAGAGCGAATATAAAATAAAATTTCCACAATCAATCAAACGTCAACCTTATCATTCAATTACCGGGATGCGTACAAACATCCCAACCCACAGGAAACAGATTCTTCCTAACAAGCCACCCCATAAGCTCGCTGTGCGGTTTGGAAATCGCACAATCGAATTGCCACTTTTGCAAACCGATCATTTTTCATGGTCAACATAAGCAAACACTCACGCAATGTGCAGAGGCTTGGGGGAAAATATTTACCCAAGCATTTTCCCCATAGCCCCCCGGCACCCATGATGCTTGGCGGCCGATCCGATGTTGAGGTTGTGGGAATGGTTGGTCTCTCTTGCCCACGGCAGCATCCGGAACTTTGGACCCAAAAATGATTGACAAGAGTTTGTAGTTCATCGAGAGGGTATGTACAGTAGTGTGGGATGCCTCCTGGCTATGTGTGGTGTTGGGATGGCTTATTTTTACACGTGCGTTGCCAATATTTTGGTAACAACGCATGCTGGCGAACCTCTGTGCGGTGCTACCCAAAAACCTGCGTTCGCATGTGTGTACATACACACAAAATTTGTGCTTTCTGGAGTTTTTTTGTCCACTATAGGGGGAAAAAGTAGCTCACCAATGCATCGGTTGCCATCGGTTTCGTGGTTTCGCTATTTTATGTATGGCGGTGGATGGTTTGCCACCCATCGCGATAGCAGCGTTATTTATGACCACGCGGCTGCTAGTCGCTGGAGCCTGGAGCCGGGCACGCATGCTAAACGTGTGGAGATGGTGAAGATTGAAGGGAGCGAGGTTGAGAGGAAAACGAAAAGTGGACAGCTACTCCGGTGGCGGTTGACGCTTTATGACATAAATAAATATGGTTTTGAAAAATGATGATACTTTTCGCAAACGGACACACACACACAAACACCCAAGCTGTAGAGGCCTAGGAGGGATGGAACATTGGGTGAGTCCTTCGGGGGGAGTGAATTATGTATGCGTTGCGCGTAGCTTCGGGTGTTAGGAGCGACTCAATTTTTGGCGTGCCCACAATATTTGCATTTTTTGTTCCTCTACGAATTCGTTAAGAAACAAGCATATTTCTGGAGATCAAGCCTACTCGGGTGATTATTTCGATACAAGACAAGAAATGACACTTTTGTTCGTTAACAAACTATTGAATTTGCATACGCATAGAGCGTTTGTTGGTAAATATAATTGAAGGTCTTGTTATGTTTGGTTCCGTTCACGAATCTAATGTTTGTCCATGGCCAAATGCTGCATTGCGTTTGTCATGATGAAATATTGAAAGTTTGTACAGCAATGAATAAGTCAAGATCACCCCAAACTATACATAAGTTAAATAGACAAACGGCCACTCTTCATGTTCATTTTCTGATTGGAATTTGGCAAAAGATGACAAATTCGTTGTCGTAGCTATACGTCTAATAATGAAATTCATGACATTTGCTTTATATATGAATTGAATGTTCTTTATTATTACAATTCATGATACTAATAATCATCTTTTTTTCGTTTTATTCCCAGGTATGTACACCAAAACTATCCTTAAGCACAAGAAATGCGGGCTGCAAGCAGCAGAAGCGAATCCACATCGAAATGATGTTCATGAAACATTTACAGTAAGCTCTCGAGTTGCAGTCTTGTCCACGCAGAATGATTTATTTATTCCTAAATAGCCCTTACCGACCACAGCTCCATTAGTGGCTTAATTTATACCCCATCTAGAAGCAGAAAGCACCACCCAATTAAGGAAAGCTCTTTAGCCCGCACCAAAACCGTACGGCTCGGAGCCGAAACTCAATTGTAACGATATCGATATCGGATCTAATTTGCAACATTCTATTGGTCGATGGTTGGGCGATAGGAAGCCACAGATGTTGATTGGAATCAGCGGCACAGGTTCGTTCGGCCCGAGATGGTCTGATGAGATAGGACAGTAAACGACAAGATAGATAAGATCGCCGCTGACCAATTTGGTTTGGTCATTGGAACCGACTTGGTTCTGCGATGTTCCTCCGTGCATATATCCTTTGTGTGATAGTCAAAATTCTCCCCCTCCCATGTCGCATCAGCAACCGTGCCGCTGTGCGGTTCGAGTCTTACCGTAGCGGCAACAGAGTGGTGCGTAGAAAAAAGAAGCTCTCTGGCAGCTTGTCCTAACGTGTTATACTGGACCTTCTGGAAGATCTTGAAGGATTCGCCAAAGTTGGGATACATTTTTTGCATCTTCAGATGTCGGAGAGCATCCTTGTTTTTTTTGCATCATTCCTTACAAGTGTCAGGAATACTTACATTGCATTAACGCTTTAAAGACTCTAATGCATCAAGAATTGTAAATTTTAATTTCCAATATCCAGAGTGCTCTATTTATAGCTCTTTAAAGCATCCCCACTCCAGTTTTTTTCCTATCAATTCGTCTAACAAGCTACTGGCACCGTTGTTGACTTCAGCTGGAAGCGAGCTCTAATTGTGTGCAAGCATTGGGCACACTTTACACTGATTATCACGCTCCGCTGACGCTCGTCATGCATGCGAGAAGAGTCTGCATGTGTCTCGATTGCTCAAAACCAAATCACTGCAGCCGCTCCGATAAGGTGACATGATAGTAGTGTCGGTTTCGTGCTGGAGCAAGCTCCAAATACGGGACAATCACGCACCGTCGCATGTCATCGCTGTGCGAATGTACCTTTTCCATTAACATTTCAAGCCCCAAACCAGAGTCTATATTCGTTGGGTTGGGTTCGAATCTAGCTTCCTCTCGTTCACCCTCAATTGCAATAAATTCGTCACATCCGAGCGAAGAGCTTTCGGTCGGTTTTGTGAACATACACAAAACCATCGAATCGTGGTCGCTGGGATCCTCACAATTGCATACAGCAGAGAGGTTAGATTAAGTAGGGTGTCCCCACTTCAACCCGGACCAGTGTGTCGTTTGTACTGGTCCGGAAATGGAGCCCATATCCGCACACAGAGGCATCAAAGCCGCATGGTGATTCCTTTTTTTTTTTTGGTTGCCTGCCAGTTTGTGCGGTTATTTTAAGCTTGTTTGATGTTGTGTAGTATCGGTCGGCAGCTAATACGCCGTGAACGCAAGGGGGTGCGTGTTTGGTGGTAATTTTTAATCACAACTTACCCCAAAAACCGAAAGCGCATCGCTAAATGCTGCGTTTTTGCTAGGGCTAAGTGCACCTGATGACGGCGGATGGAATGAAACGAAACGGAGAGTGTGGGTCAGTAGGAACTAGATTAAAATTTTCGCAAAAACGTGCACCGCATTACACCACCCCACACAACACAGCTGGTCACTGCTGGGAGGGCGCATGCTGTTGTATTAATTAGTTTATGTAACGATCGTAAAACCTAATCCCAAACCATCACCGCGCTAAAACGTGCGGAGCGCATGGTTCCGAGCACATGGACGTTTAGCATTATGTTGGGCGGCCGCCACGGTACGCCTGGAAAATTGCAACCAAACACGTACAAGTGCTGGCGGGATGCACCAGCCGAGTTGTAACGGTGTGGTGAGAGAGTTTATTTACCATATCCTGGGCGCTGTTCCGGTGGTCAACAACTGTATCGGCAAGGAGAGGCAGGGAGAGCTTAGGGACAACCATAAGGATACTTAGAGAAAGAGAGCGAGCGACGCCCGGAACTAATTGAATCCTAACCGCAAAAAAGCGTTGGTGTGGTAGAGGAAAGTTTTGCAGAGATTTCCCCAGAGTCGGCGAAGCTCTTTGGTTGCGTCGGAAACGAAGGGATAATGAAAATGTGGCACGCACAGGGGGGGGGGGGGGGGGGGAGGGGGTAGTACCTCATCTTCGCCAATTGCATTGGTGCCGGTCGTCAATTGATGTGCTACACTCCGCTGGTGGAAAGGAAACTGCATCATAAAAAAAAAAACAAAAAAAAACTTGATGAAAGGTTTCGTACCGCATCGGAAAACAACATTAGTGGTCCGGATGTGAGGCTCGTAAACAATGCTGGACACAATTCTCGCATTCGCAAATGGAAATGTATAATCCCGCCGTGGAGGGAGAAACTTCTCCATCCCATTTGGTGAAGAGAAGGGGGGAGTATTGTATGTTCAGTAGCAACTTTATGATTTAGTTGTTTTGTTTTACGGTGGTTGTATTTTTCATTTCGCCCTGCGAAGCATTTGATTTGAGCGTTTAGATTACCAGCGTTTGTGTGGATATTTGTGTGGGTTCATCATGTCCCCATCCCCTGTTCATCCCCTGGGTTTTCGACTGGAGTTCGACTGGAATAAAGCGCAACGCTGATGATGAGTTTGAGTTTTAATTCGGTTGTTTTGCTTCTCCCTTGCTGTGTTGGTAGTTGGAACTGATGCTGGGAGTGTTACGTTTGGCCCGGATTTTAAAACAAGAGTTCCAGAAGCGCAACAAACCATATCGCGCAAATTAATTCAGCGGCGAGTCGCTGCAGCAGCGCTCGTCAAATTGCACTGCAGGAAAAGCGATGAAAAAAAGCTGCTTCTAGACAACAAAGGAATGTTTTGTTTTAGTGCGCCGTCTAATATTTAATTGTTTTACATGAAGAAAAAGAGACATTACCCATGTTTACTAACCTTCCTTAATTTGCTTTTCTGATTTAACAGAACACCTTAGAAATAACAAATTGCTTTTGTCGTACAAAGTAAGAGTAAATTCAGTACGTATGGGAGGAATAAAAAGCATAGCGATTGCATAGTTCACAGGTATGCCTCGGGTATTCACTTAATTTTCATTTAAAAAAAAGTTAGGTTCGTCGCTTATTCAACGGTTGAAGTCTTTTTCTCATTAGGCTTAATTACACCTAGCCACTGATGAATAGATTAAGAGATAAGTCACAGTAGATTAACTTATAGAAAGTGAGATAGGAAACAGACGAAAAGGAGCATTCTTGATCGTTACATTCACACTTCGCGTAACTAAATGTCTAAAAATGTGTCAAATTAATGTTTTTTAGTGTGTTTTTTTTTCTTTAAGTAATGTTTTTGTTGTTTATGTCACATTTCTAAAACTAAAATAATTTTGATGTCCATGATTTTTATACTGACTCTACTCTACTCTTTCCCTGCATTAGTCTCTCCCTCCAGTGTTGCTCCATTAAGCTTCGCTCAATTTCAGTAACCTCATTTTTGTTTAATTCAATCCTGCCATCCTTGACCACCACCCGTGACAAAAACATCCAGCACGATGTAATGACAGACAACGGAAGGGCGTATCATTTGTAATATCTTTTCCCCCACAACCTACCAAAAGGAAACACGCAGCACAAGACTAGCCCTTTTTTGTCCGCTACATGCAGCGATTCCGTGGTATGTCCGTATGTCCACCTTAGTAGAATGAAACAAAAAAGAAAAAGAAGAAGCAAGTCTTGATGCTGGTTGTAAACGCTTGTTTCATTGCGTCTCGGTTGGTGGCAGAGTGGTTAAAGCAGAGAGCGAGAAAAAAATATGATAAATTAGTGCAGCAAAAAGTATATCTGTGAAATATATTCACGAAAAGGGGCTGGCTGTGATATTTGGAGGAAATTTGAATAGGAAAGTGTACACCTTTATCGCTGGTCGGTTTGCAACTGTATATTCGTTTGTCCTTTTTTGTATATAATAATTCATGCAGTTCATAGTTCATGTAGATCGAGCAGTTTCTAACGTCGAGTAGTTTATAACCTAATCTTAGTTTCCTAACGCTTTGTTTTATGCAATTCAAATTTATGTTCGAAAATAATTATTCTAATTCCAACATTCCCGGCCACCAAAGAAGAACTTCTTTAAATTTCATGCAAAATATAAATCCAAAAATGAGTTCAAAAAAGAATTCAAAAACAGTTCGACTCTTGAACCTGACGCTTATCTCCTATCATACTGCTCGTGTGTGTAGATGTGTGAATGTGTGTTGCGTGTATATTGTTCTGCCATGAGTGCGAAATGTAAACAATGTCGCGTGGCTTGCAGCTGCGCGTTACTCAGTGCCAGTGGTTTCCTTCTGCTCTAAGTTGCTAATTACGTCCGGATTAGGCAAAACTGCCAGACGATTAGCTGCGCGGACGATTTGCTTCCCTGAAGCAGTGCGCAGTGTAACGACGCGAACAACATCGTCCTTTCCAGGGTGTACTGCAACGATGCGCCCCATCGGCCACGAGGTAGGATGTACATTGTCTTCCTTAATAATCACCAGTGTATTTTCTTTCAGAACCGCTGATTTCCCGTTGCAATATTTGGCTCGAGCTTGTAACTGCTGCAGGTACTCCGGATACCATCGAGCCCAAAAGGTTTGCAGATGTTTTTGTACCAACTGGTATTCCCTCAAATAGTTGCTCGGTGTCTCGGTGTAATCGATGATTGGTACCGCTTGCAGATTGCCACCGACGAGGAAGTGTCCCGGTGTCAATGGTTCCAAGTCCGACGGCTCATCGGATAGAGGTGTAATTGGTCGCGAATTCAAACATTGCTCTACCTGGGCAAGTAGGGTAAGCATGCTCTCCTGTGTGATGCTTGTTGTTCCTATTGTTCTGACTATATGCTTTTTAGCTGCCTTCACCGCCGCCTCCCATAAACCTCCAAAATGTGGTGCTCTTGGTGGGATAAACTTCCACTTCATATGATTCATCGCGCACCAATCAAATATAGCAGCTCGATCGTGTTCGTCGCTCTTTAGCATCTTGTAGACGCGATTCAGCTCATGTGCCGCTCCCTTAAAGGTGGTTGCATTGTCGGAATGCAGTTCACTGATTTGACCACGACGTGCAATCAAACGACGAAGTGCATTGATAAATGCTGTTGATGTTAAATCGCCAACCAGTTCGATATGTACCGCTCTTGTTGAAAAACATACAAATATGGCGATGTATGCTTTAATCGGACTTCTGTTGCGTATGGTTTGTTTTATATAGATTGGTCCGCAATAGTCTACTCCGCATACTGAGAATGGTCTTGTTGGTGTGACTCGTGATGTTGGCAAATCGGCGATACTTTGCTTAATAAGTGTGGGTTTGGCCTTAAAACATGCGTGGCAACTGTGGTACACAGACTTGCATAAATTGCGACCGCCAATTATCCAAAAGCTTTGGCGTAGTGTTGTTAAAAGCAGTTGTGGTGCAGCATGCAGCTTACTCAAGTGTATCGAAACAGCTAGTAGTGCGGACAGTGGATGTTTCGATGATAATATTACCGGGTGTTTTTCTGATTCCGACAGATGTGCGTTACTGAGCCGGCCACCAATGCGCAGAATACCTTGCGTATCTATGAAAGGGGAAATCCATTTCAGTTTGGAGTTCTTCGGAATCTCTTTGCCCTTCTGCAGGTGTTGTATCTCCTCGGAAAAGGTGTCTTGTTGCGAAAGATAACACAACTTGAGTTCTGCCGCCTTGAGTTCGTCTACAGTGAGCGGTGGGATATCCTTAGCATGGACCTTGTTTCCTACGCGGCGCTTTGCGTTTTGTATAAAGCGCAAACAATGTGCAACAACTCTTTGCAGTTTGTGGTAGATCGAAAATCGTGAGAACAAACTGTTTCGAAATTCGCAGATTAATGCTGTGCTTGCAACCCGTGACGATAGTTTTTCTTCTTCTGCGCTCTCATCTTCGCTTGGTGATGGTGTGTTCTGTGGCCATTCTTCCGAGTTGCGTGCTAACCAATGTGGCCCGTGCCACCAGCGCTCACACACTAGCAACTTTTCCGGCGTTAAACCTCGCGAAATGTCGTCTGCTGGATTGTCCGAGCCTGGAACATGCTTCCAGCATTGTATTCCAGCCGTGTGCTGAATTTTTGCAACCCTGTTTGCAACGAAGGGCTTCCATCGATTTGGTGCTGAATTCAGCCAGTGAAGGACAGTCATGGAATCGGTCCAACAGATGGTGGTAGCAGAAATTTTCAGTGATTGCTGGACTTTCTCGTAAAGAAGTGTGGCTAGTCGTGCTGCACATAATTCCAATCGAGCTATGGAATGTGAATTGGATAACGCAACGACCTTTGACTTGGCTGTTAGCAGCTGCACGGTGACTCCTTCCATGCTTTCAGCCCGAATGTAGCAACAAGCACCATATGCTAGTTGTGATGCGTCAGCAAAGATATGAATTTGCAGACTTGTTGCCGTGCATTGCGATATGTACCGTGGGACTGTCAAATTGCGTAGTGAAGATAATGTAGAGTGAAATTTCGACCATTCATGCTGTAAGTGCGATGGTAGCTCGCTGTCCCAGTCATATGCCTTTCCATGAATCTTGAGAGCCCATAGTTGCTGCATGAACATCTTTGCGATGATGATCGTTGGGCCCAGTAGCCCGAGGGGATCAAATATCTTGGCGATATATGACAAAATTAACCTTTTCGTCATGCTGGGTGTTGTAGGTGGTATCTCAATACGAAACCGTAGTGTATCAGTTGCCGGTTCCCAAACGATGCCTAGTGTGGATACTTGTTTCGAGCTCTTCCACTCGTGCGAGAGTTGTACCGCCACATCTTCTGAAGGAACGTTCTTCAATGCTTCGGAGCGGTTCGATGCCCATTTCTTCAGCGTGAAACCAGCTGAATTTAGCATGTCTGAGATTTGCCTTTGTATAACGATTGCTTCGGACAAATCATCGGTACCCGTTAGCAAATCATCTACGTAAAAATCGTTCATGACCGCGTTCATTGCCAAAGGATACTCTTCCTTGTGGTCAAGAGCAATCTGTTTGAGGGTCCTGGTTGCCAAAAATGGAGCAGAGGCTGTGCCGTACGTAACCGTCTGTAGCTCAAAGGTCGATATAGGATCTGCAGGATGTTCTCTGTACCGGATGCGTAGATAGTTACGATCATGAGGGCTATGTAAAATTTGCCGATACATCTTCTCTACGTCTGCAGTGAGAGCAATGGCACGAGAACGAAACCGAAGGATAATCGATAAAAGATCTTCTTGAACGACTGGTCCCACTAAGAGTTTATCGTTCAATGAGTAACCACTCGAAGTCTTACAGGATGCATCGAACACGACACGCACCTTCGTGGTTGTGCTTGACTCTTTAACGACAGCGTGATGTGGGAGGTAGTAATGCTCTACCGAATCGTTTGCAGGACTGGTAAGCCGCTTCATATGCCCCAAATGCTCATATTCTTTCATAAATTTCACATACTCTCCTTTCATTTTAGCATTGGTGTTCAACCGCCGTTCGATAGAACGCAGTCTGCGATCGGCTATTTCCTTCGACTCTCCTAAAACGATATTAGGGTTGGAGTTAAATGGCAAACTAACGACATACCTTCCACTTGAGTTGCGAACAGTTGTTGCTGCGAAATGCTTCTCGCAAGTATTCTCCTCAACCGATAGCACAGGATCCTCGGCTATGGTTTCACTCTCCCAGAACCGCTGCATGGTCTCCTCCAGTGGGGTGTCGTATGCAGATAGATGGCACAGCCGCGGACCGACTGACGAATGATGAGTGTTGCCGGTGACAACCCAACCAAAGTGGGTTTCGACCAGCCACGGTTTGCCTCTACCGATAGAGCACTTGCGACCGGTGTGGAGCTCCCAGAACGTATCGCCTCCGATGACGATGTCGATTTGCCCCGGACTGTTAAAGGTGCTGTCCGCCAATGCCACGTCCGGCATTTTCCATGAAGAGACGTCCGTTGGTGATGTAGGGATGTTTGCGGATGGCGTGTCCAGAACCAAGAAAGTCATCTCCGTTGCGAAGGGTTGTGTCTTGGACTGAACGGTAGCGACGATGGAACCCTTGATCTGCTGTACTGCATTGCCGATGCCCGATACAGCGACGTTGACCCTTTTGCGACTCGTCAGCAGTTTCCGTGCGAACTCCTCAGCGATGAAATTCGACATGGATCCCGAATCCAACAACGCCCTTGCTTCATGGGTGTTCCCGTAGTCATCCTTGATCTGGATGTTTGCCGTCGCCAGAAACACATTGTCTTCATTCGACTGAGCTGACAATGTTACCGTTGCGGGTGGAGCATAGGGTGGTGAATGATGTAGAAGTGTGTGATGACGCTCACGACACGTGCGACACGAATAATCCGACTTGCACGCTCTAACCTGATGATTGCTGCTCAAACAGTTCCAGCACAGCCGCTTCGATGCGACGACGTCCTGTCGCTGTTGGACCTCCTTGGCGATGAACACTGGACAGTTGCGCAGTGTGTGGTCTTCGGAACACTCCAATGGACACTTTGGCTGTTGGGTGTGCGCAGTCGATGCAGCAGGAGCCGAGCGAGATGTAGCTGCATTCGCGATGAATCTCCGTTGCCCTGGTTGACGAATGAGACCGGCCACCTTGATACCACTAGCTGCTTGATCCTTCACGAAGTTGTTGGTCGATTTCAAGATTTGGATACGATCTTGCACGAAGTCGATCACATCCTTATATTTGTCCGTCGTGAAGTGCACGGAATGTTTCTCCCAAGCCAACAATGTCTCTCGATCCAACTTCATCAGCAGCATGTTTGAGAGGGGTGTGTCCCACGAGTCAACCGGTTCGTTCAGCTTTTTCAACCCGTTGACGAAGCGGGTGAATTCATCCACCAGGTGCGTGAGCTTGTCAACGCACACCAATTGCACTCCCGGAAGGTAGTGCAATTTGCGATAGTATTCGCGAATCAAAAGACGAGAATTGTCGTGCCGTTTAAGAAGCGCCGCCCAGGTAACCGAATAGTTGTCCGCCGTTAAAGGTGTATGCTCGAAGGGTACCGCCGCGTCCCCCTTCAACGATGACAGTAAGTATTGTAGCTTCGCGATAGATGGAAGCTCGGCTGAAGCGTCGATCATTGCGATGAAGCGATCTCGGAAAGAAAGCCATTTTGTGTGATCTCCGTCAAATGTTGGAAGTTCGATTTTGGGCAAACGTAAGTTTGGCGCGTGGGGTCGACCGAATGCAAGCGTTGAGGAAGCCAAGCCCGTTGTATCGTTGAGCGAACCTTCTTCCTTTGGCTGTCTTTCCCGTAGAAATGATTTTAGCTTGCGACAGCGTTCTTCAATGTCGATCCGTTCCATTATGCTGGCTTCGACCGCTTCGTCTTTATCTTCAAGCTCTTCCAGTTTCGAAACTGCGGTGAAAAACTCTTCCTTATGTTTCGCCAGATCTTCTAACACCTCCGGAATCTGCTTGGCATCATCACTCGAATATTTCGCCTGGAACCGTTCCAGCGATTTTATGTTCTCCAGGGCGATCCTCTTTTTCAGTTGCACTGCTTTAATTTTCTTATCCATTGCACAAAGAAAATACTGCGATATCACACGAAAATAACGAACAAAGCGATGGCGCGAAATTCAAAATGATGGCGTGTAACCGACCGTTGCCCTTGATGCGGGGCGATATGCGATGGCGGGAATTGTCACGGAATGACTTGCACACTTGACGACGAATACCGAATTCCACTCTTGATGCAGAATGAAACTTATTTCTTCTCCGTATATCACGATCCGGTTCGAAGGACCAAAAATGTGAAATATATTCACGAAAAGGGGCTGGCTGTGATATTTGGAGGAAATTTGAATAGGAAAGTGTACACCTTTATCGCTGGTCGGTTTGCAACTGTATATTCGTTTGTCCTTTTTTGTATATAATAATTCATGCAGTTCATAGTTCATGTAGATCGAGCAGTTTCTAACGTCGAGTAGTTTATAACCTAATCTTAGTTTCCTAACGCTTTGTTTTATGCAATTCAAATTTATGTTCGAAAATAATTATTCTAATTCCAACAATATCTGTTATACCCTCGCCTGCCTTTTGTTTGTATGGCTTTTTTCCTGGCCAAGAGTACCCACCTTTTTTTACAACAACACGGAATCACATCCTTTGTGCGAGAGGTTGCTCAAGATGGTCAGCGAAAGAGCTCGGATCAGATTTGTAATTGGTAGTGATTATGACGAATTGGCAGGAGCGGGCATCATCTTTGCCTTCCCAGTGGTTTTTGGAGAGGATTACACTCGTGTCCTTTGTCACCAGCAGATGGTGGTGGTGGTAGTGTTGAGTTAATTAGATTGGCGAGTAGCATTATCCACCCAAGCGGAACTAGCTAAAAAAAACTACCAGCTGCACTTTTTGCAATTGCACTTACTGTCCGGAACCGCGCGTTACATTCCCCATTTTAAATGTTCGCTTTCTTTGTTCGCGCAGCGAGAATACGTGTGCTACTCGCGTGGCTCGCGTTCCGTGCAATATTGAACCGCCCTACAGACAAGGATGCAGTAATATTAATCTATCTGTACTACCCTTTGTACCTCTCGCTGCTCCCATCCCCTAAAATGGACTAATTCGATTTGACCATTTAAACATCGAAAGCTTCCGCCAAAAGCGTGGTGAATTTAAACGTAAAACAGCTACCGATGGCAACAGCCAACATGTGTGTGTGACCAAGGCGACCAAGGGGTGTGTTGCGAGCAAATGGAGTAGAAATTCATTTAATTACCGCCGTCGCCGGTTTTGTACACAGGCCATCATAATGGTCCAGCTGGCAGCTGGCGTAAGGGCGAACGGAGCGGGAAAGGGCCAAACGCTTCGGGCCAGTGCAAATGTATAGATATCGCGTAAACATATGCGTTTCTGTTTTCTATGCAATTGGTTGGTTTGTTGGTTGAAATAGCCCAACCGCGGGCCTCAAAATATAATCGTACCGGTGTTAAAATGTACCATTAAAGAGGTGGCAATGTTTGCACGCGAGAGTGTATGTTTGTAGGTGTTTGTGTAGTTGCACTCGAAGCTGGATTTTCACGGATCATTATTTCAAATCAAAATGAAGGTGTGTTGCTACGAGTTTAGCGGTGCATAGGGGCGGTGTGTTGTGTGGGACGAGCAGTATTAATATTCGTGCACAAAACGGAGTGCGTGTTTGGGCTCGAAACAATATCACACCTCTAATTTAATTGCTTTATGTCGCGACACCCGGAAGGAAACGGGCGCGATCGACACCTCGGTGCTCTGCTTCTGCTTATGCGTTTATGCTTTTAGGATGGCACACGCGCGATATGCCGTAGGGGTGTACACACACCCCATCAATTTTGTTTTTGCTGCTTAGAACATCGGGGATAATCCGCTCGTTTTATCACATTGATGACAAACACGAACGCGAGAGTGATGTTCATAGGAAGCTAGCGAGGCTTTTCATTAGTGGGACATTTCGTGGGTCGGCTCATCTACATGATAACTGGTTTGAATTTGTTATGAGCTTAAATTGGACATTATGTGTTTAGCATATCTTTGTCGTACGTCAACTTTGAAATCTTAAATGGTATAACACATATGGTGTTGATTTACTAAAAAACGAGAATTGTATATCTTACTTTGCATAAGTTACATTTAATACGTCTTTTTGTTATTATTTTCATTTAATGTGCTGCTGATTTTTCATTCGTATTTTTGAATATTTAGCTTAATTTATGTTGTTTAAATTTTCAACATGCATCATAAATTTGACTCAATTTATGTTTTCCTCAAATCTTTTGTCTTATCTTACATTTTATTTTAATTTATTTAAGAGTTGTCTAGTTGTGTTTTTGTTGTTTTAACTCATTTCTTTTTAATGTTTACCCAAAAAACTACTTTTCACTAACGTTTTTAGTTTTATTGCAGCTACATTTGTGTATCTCTTTTTGGTTGTTTTTTTTTTAGCCAAGAATAGATCCAATGATTCAGAGATAATGCATTTATTTATTTATATCAAATGACAGTCATTACCCGTGCAACCGTTTTTTTCCGCCGTCTCGGAACGATTTCTAGACCCAGCTTACCATTGTATCTTAATGGTGGTGGAGCTCCGATCTACATATGGCACCGAAAGGGGCAATGCGCCGTTTGATCGGCACCATAAATCTTACTCCCATTACTGCATGCTTGCTTGGTTTGTTTATTTTTTTTCTTCTACTCTTCAGTTCAGTTTCCGCTGCCATTTTGCACTCCCCATGTCGCGTAACAGTTCATCGATCTTCGGAACTCGATGTGGTTTATGTGCCGTTTCTGGTGTGTGTATTTTTTTGCTCCCTTCATGCTTCTTCTCCATGCTGCGATCGTACGCGGCGATAATGTGTTTGACAGTTTTTCAAATTGATCGTCGTTTGCCACACATAGTCGAGCGGCGTGCGAGTGTGTACGCTTTCATGCTCGCTCCCAATCGTTTGTAGGAAAAATAATACAATTATTACTACTATTGCCACTAAAGGATAGGATGACACGGTTGCTCACCCGAGTGTGCTGTTCGAAACGAGTGCGTGATCGATGTCGATGCATTTCTTAGCTTGCACTTGCGTCGAAGAAAGAGTGCGGCGGTGGGAACGATTTATAGTGCCGTGCTATGCGGGATTGAAGAAAACTCATTATACCAGGCACATCGTGGACACAATCGTGTGCATTCATAGTGGCGGCAAGATGATGATGATGATGCGGTGATCATCTAGTGCTGAAGATATTCACACCCGACGTACAATGACTGCTTTTGGGGTAGTGTTTTCGAGAGCATAAAAGCATCAGTCTCTGTGCCCAACGATCATAAGGTCGAAGCAATAAAAAACTACACTAAAACATGACCTATACCGTGGACTTGTGCTCTAGGCTGAGGTCTTGCCGAGCACTTGAGCTGGGTTCAAAGTGGAATGCTGATCTATGACCAACTCCTCCAACCAACGAACAGTCACTCCGTAAATGATGCCGCCCATGGTGCAAGATTGAAATCGGAGTCAATGAAATGCGTTCCTTTCGTTTGCACAGCATCTGGTTTGATGGTTCAGCATGATCATGCCTTATGTGAAGGAATGTTGTTAATTTCCTGGTAATGACCACAGCGCTCGCCGCGCGCGCACGCCATCAGATGTGCAAAAATGCGATGACTCGTGCGGAGGATGCTGAAACGTCATCAAACGTTTGGTTACACGTCATCGATGGGGTTTGACCTGCTGGGCTTGGGGATTTAAACACGCCCCGGGTAAAACCCGCACCAAAGAGGTGTTAACCCATCTGCACGGATTTCTTCCTGTCCGGTACATACTCGTCTTGGTTAATCATTCTGTTGATCGATGAGTCAACGATTGCCACTTGGAGCTTTTCTGTTTACCGAATGCAATGGGGCATCCTCCCTCCGGTGAGAGATTGTGTGAAAATATTCAAAAAATGCAAATTCCAGCTTCAAATTCCGCATTGTTTGGGTTTGCGTCGGTGTCGAGTGTGTTTGCTCAACGACTGTCACTTGGTGTCTGACCGTTGCGCTAATAACAAACAGCTGCCAAAGTGGCACAAGCGACAGGGGACTCTTCTACGGTCCGCGCTTAGGTGTTTGAGGTTGAGGTGAGTACACACAACAAGTTTCCTTTAGCGCAAATCTATCGTCGTCCAACGCAGGTGAGTCAGGTAATTGCGAGCGGTGGAATCTCGGCAAATGATTCCACGCGTGTGCGGAGATTGATAATGGAATTTTGAAAAGGGAAAATGAGCGGAATGTTTAAGCATTAACATTGCTAATGTGAATTATTTGACGTACAATCTATAATTAAATTACAGCTCGTATGCTAATGCTACTGGCAGTGTAGTCATTTTATTGGTATTTTCCTTTGTTTCCTTTGTTTTTGTACCCATATCATCATGTTGGTTGTTTTCTTGTGTTAATTAATCATGTCCATTTGGAGTTATGCAAATTTCAACAATAATATGATGTTAATATTCATTTATTGTTATTAGCATATGAAGGTATATTTTTGTTTCGCATATTTTGTTTTCTGATGTGAAAGTTTGGCACACAAGCTAACCCTGCAATGGTATCTTTTTTGTCATGCTTTATAATATTAGGATGTGAAATTTTAATTTTGCTATTTTTTTGTCCATAATGTCCATAAACATATTATTTTTTAATTTTAAACTCTGTATGCATTTTTTGCTACAAAATCTTATTGTGATCGAAGAAATCGCTTGCTGTCTTATTGGTATATATCCACAAGGAAACCCTTTTACTTCACATCCCTGTCCTGGCTTTCATCCAATCCTTGCTTAGAGTATCAGCTTTCATCTTGCCACATGTTTCATTCTGTGCTGATGGCTCAAACAATTCCCTTTCTTGTACACATCGGATGCAGGAATCTGTATCTGCTAAGATCAATTACCATCCTGCAGTTGACTTTTGGTATGTGTGTGTGTTTCTCACATTAAGCAGAAAGCTAGTAATTGGGCATTAATGGCGCCTGGTGAAACACAAGAAGCGCGTTCACATTAACCGAAATTGAAATTCCATTTGCAGCGCAGACACGCTGATTCTTCCATTCTCACGTGATGCGAGTGATCTGGAGTTTGTCAGCGTGCGATGATGCTAATGTCACTTGACGCAGCAATTGAATCAAGAGTGAGAACAGAAAAAAGCAACCAAAAAGAATGTCCTCGATATGTATGAGAAAGATTGTATGCATGATGAAATTTGCTGCAGACACTTCTCCAATTGGAAGGTACTGAGGAACAAAGTAATTGATATGGGTTTTTTTTCGTTTACAAAGAACACTGTGTATGCGTGGATCTAAAGATGCAAGCTCAGTTTGCGCTGAGACTTTATTTTTTGCCCACTTTACTCATTTACTCCTGCACTGGGAAAAAGATCCTTATAGCGAATATTGGATCTCGATTGCTACCAGAGTGCTGGCGCCCATGTGTTTTAATTGATGATGGACGTCTATCGTGCGTATCCTTAATCCCTACCCGGCTTGAATCGAATGCCAATTCCATATGCCCAACAAACCCATCCAGTCCCACTTAGTCGCCATTTGCAGTGCAGCAGGTTCTGCAGAGTCCGCGTAGATGGGGTCATAAATTTCCGATTAGCGTAAATTTATCGTCCTATAAAATTGTGAAAAATACTGCACTCTTCTCGCACTCTCGGTCAATTTTTTCCCCGTATTTAATCGATTGCCGGACTCTGTGGTTGAATGTCTGGTCTTGCAAAACAGTAAGTTGCAACTGTAGGGGAAAAGGGTTGGCAGCGCAGCGGTTGAGACACGATGCTGAGCATTGATAGTTGAATTAGAACAGACGCTAGCTATTTGAGGAAATAACACAAGTAGCCGGACCAGACGTCCTCCATTGTACGTATATGGACATTGTCCGCCAACCCGACGCAGTCCTTATCGCGATCCGTCTACGCGCGCCGTCCTTGCCAACGATCGAAGCAGCAGAAGGAAACGTTCTTTCAAGTCTGATCGATCGGTCATTTCCAATCAAGCCCTTATCTTGCGGTTTGCACGGTAAGCAAGGCATTAAATTTGTGCAATAACACAAGAGCACTCTTGCTTCTTGCCCCTCAAGGATGCGAACTGTGGCCTTTCTTTTGTAGCAGAAAAAGTGACAGCTTGACCGGACTTGGCAGCTTGATGGTGGTACTGTCAAAATCGGCCGCCCAATACGGATGAGCACTGCTCAAATGGGTGGAATCCAGATTAACGATTATCGGGCCCTGAACCACGCAACACGGTTGGGGGACGCTTCACTGTCTATCCGTTTATCGGTCATCCGCCTCCCAGTTGGCGAACATCATGAACCTGTCAATCAGATTCGCTTCGATGGCAACCGCTTGATATCAAACCGTTCATTCCGTCTTATGGGCGGGTTTGAACTCCCGCCTGTGTGTGGGTGCTGTCCTTGGATTGATAAAAAGGAGCAGTTGTTGCTTGCACTGTTCCAACGATGGAATAACCGTCCGTCGCGTAGACGCTAAAAACCGGAGGTCTAGTAAATCGAAGGAAAGGTAATATCTGCCGGTAGTAATGATGCTGCTTGCATTGCTCAATGTAGGGCCCAAGCACATCAGAGGAATTACCGGCAGGTTCGCTAGTATGTCGTTGGTGCCAACGTATGGTATTGTATGTTCTCGTGATTTGGGGACGAGATCGGGATGAGATTCGATCACGGAAAAGTAATTTTCACGGTGGGAAGCTGGGAGTAAACGTTCGTTGAGCTCGCGTTTTCAACCGAAGCTAGCCGTGCGGTATCTTGGTGAAGAGTTTAGGGTGATCTTTTCCCTGCGCCACTGATCTCGCTGGCAAACGAGATGATATTTTTATCTCGAGACGTTGCTCGAGAGTCCGGAGGTAAACATATGGCACCGGAATGGTACTTGAATTGTAGACGGTGGTGCATATGTATACAAACGCTCATTAGCGAGAGCGCGAGAAAAGTTCATACAAATGGTCCCGGCGCATGTGGAAGGCGCTCGTGAATGAAAATTATTTTTAGCGCACAGCTGGGTAGTGGGGAGATTCACTCTGTGCCTGGTTTCTACGGGAGATGATAATAACCCACGAGAGAAGAGTGTGCTTGAAGATAACATACTTTTTTGTGAAAATCCTATCTTATCATCTATTGTCCAGAGCTATGCAAATACGCTGAAAGACGCTGCAGTTTTTAGAGGAAGATTCGTAAGGCTGATCAGATATTTAAATTCAAAATGTAGCTTGATAGAGCGCAAAATAGTGATCGTATGAATCATAGTAAAACAATCTAAACTAAAAATAATTATTGTTATCAAATGTCTCAAATGTCCACGTGCTGCTAAAACTTGTCCAGCCCTGTTCACCAGACCAGTTAGCAAGACCGTTCAAAGTAACGGAGATGCGTAACACTTCGTAACGCTGTGTAACGCTTCTCAGCGCGTGATGCGTGTGCGTCATCGTACCGCTGTGCGACAAAAAGCAACTCGTCACGTTGCGTGGTTGCATCGTGAAAACGTGCGGTTCAGCACGCAACACGGAGCATGCTCGATGCGTGTCGTGTACTGGGCTGCGTAGCGAAGCAGCAAAAAGAGGATGTCAGAAGTGGGGTTCGAACCCACGCTCCCTTACGGGAACCAGAGCTTAAATCTGGCGCCTTAGACCGCTCGGCCATCCTGACTTGTGCTGGCTGTGAGTCAAAAGCGCTATAGAAACAATTCATCCCATGGCCGCACACAGAAAAGTGTTCGATGTGTTGATGCTGTTGACGGAGGCGGGTATGTAGATTTACGAGCGTTGTAAGTTAATTACAGCATGCCGCTGTTGCTATTTTCTCGTTCACATGTTTGATTAGGTGGTATTTCGTTTGCAAGTGCGTTCATGTCAAATGCTGTTATTGTTCTGTTGGTGATTTAATTTTAGATTGCTCAGCAGAACGTATCGGTTTGGCATGCAAACTTGCCTATAGTTTTGTACGATTTGACATCGCATTTAGGTAAAGTTCATTGGTTTAGCGGTTGATGAGGATTTATCTTATCGTTAAACACCGATTCGACAGGAAGCTATCAGAGAAAATACTTGTGTTCTCTTTTTGTCGGGGGAACTCTTTACAAGCACGTTGACAATGCTCGCTGAGTTGTGAAAATGAGAAAAGTTGATTTGCTTGTTTCGGAAAACTTTCCTTTCTCGTTCTTCAGAGCATCCCTTATGCGCGCGCGTGCATGGCATCTTGCGGTGGTCTTTATTATTGCCCGCGGCGAGAGCGAAATCTGCATACCGTTGCCGATGAGCATCTAGGTTGGTGTGCTGCGGGTGCGGGCGCAAATATGGTGGCGGCAGTTTTCAATATCACCTAACGCCGCTGCCGCGTGTGTACCGGGGGTGCCGGCTGCATTCGTAATATCCGACGTAGGATCTCATTTAAGTTGCCGCCGCCAGCTCGGCCTCGTTGCTTGCCTGCATGATGTCGAACACACGTAATGCATTCCTGAGTAGAATCTGCTTTTATATGGGGATGATTGTAGTAAGCCCCATTGGCCAGGACGGTAAGGTTCCGCCGAGTCAAGGGTAAGTAGTTTTCAAACAGCTGCAAAGTTAGCGTCTCGCGATTGGGGAGCACAGTGGGAGTAAAGGTATGATGCACCTTTACCGGCCGCGCCTGGTACACCATTGTGCATAAACGGTTCCGTGCTCGTGTGTCCTCTTTATTGGTTCCCACACAAAAGCCCCGATGGTAATTTCAGCGATGATTAATTATACAAACGAGAGTACGGCGCGGGATTGTGTTAATGAAAATTTGGGCAACAGTTTGTTGCTTGTGTGTGTGTTCCGTTGTTAAGAAGGGTGAAAAGGGACCTGCTACGCTGCTTAAGCTATAGGTAATAGGGGTGGCAAAATAACTTGGACCTGGCAGGCAACTCAATTCTGGGTAACATTTTTGCGTTTATGATCATTAATCATGCAGGTTGTGGTCGGAAAAATAAGGCGGGAGGTATTTCCAGACCTATTGTCATTTAAGGAGTCATGTTTTGTTTCCTTTTCGTGTGCGTGCGCGTGTGTTGCTGTAAGTGTGTAAGTATATCGTTTCCTTTACTGCTGGCGCTGCCTGCCCCTTAGGGCCCAAGAGAAAGGTAAACCGTAAACGTGCGTAATGTTAACGGTAATCGCTAGCTTTTTATGGCGGTTAATTACCGATAAAGCTTTTCCGAATAGCAGACCCCGACAATTGTGGCCATCCAATGGGCGTCGTGCATTGTTTGCTGGGCCAATGTGTGTGTGCTGTGTGCGTGTGTATGTAGAGTAATAGAATATTTATGGTTGATTTTTATCGAATTGGTTTGCTTTAATACGAAGCGATCAACTATTCTTTTATGGTTAGCGTTACATATCATTGCTGTTCCGTTAATTTCCTATAATAACTTTATATGAAGTGATAATTGTTGATTTGTTTCTTTATAATATTTTTATTCAAGTAATTTTGTTAGCATTGTACATTAAAGTAACTTTGTGTTTTTTTTGTTCTACATTTTATATTACACAAATTTTGGTAATAATATTAGGTTAGATATGTTCTTTTCGTCCATTTTACTGTATAACAGGTTGGCTGATAAGTCCCCGGTCTAACAAAGAAAAACACATTGTTTGTCAAATCATTTTTATTATTCAACATAGTTCCCTTCAAGACCGATACAACGATTATAACGACCTTCCAAATTTGTGATACCATTTTGGTA
Source organism: Anopheles coluzzii (assembly GCF_943734685.1). NCBI lineage: Eukaryota > Metazoa > Arthropoda > Insecta > Diptera > Culicidae > Anopheles > Anopheles coluzzii. The sequence goes on from NC_064671.1 coordinate 87,913,216, forward strand.
GTACTCCTTCGGTTTTGCCTCAAAATAGGCCTCAGTTTCGGCGACCACCTCTTCATTGCAGCCAAATTTTTTCCCTGCGAGCATCCTTTTGAGGTCTGAGAACAAGAAAAAAGTCGCTGGGGCCAGATCTGGAGAATACGGTGAGTGGGGAAGCAATTCGAAGCCCAATTCATGAATTTTTGCCATCGTTTTCAATGACTTGTGGCACGGTGCGTTGTCTTGGTGGAACAACAAAATAACAAAAGTTGCTTGACAAAAGACGCTCTGTCTCACAAACTAATTGACATATAGACGTCAAATTTTGACACGAATCATTTGAAGGTTGGTACTATATAAAAATAATATGCATTTAATACTAGCGGCGCCATCTATGTGTCAGACCGGGGACTTATCAGCCAACCTGTTATTTATTTCATTGTCATGTTTAATTAGTTATAATTAGTTCTGATGGTTTCGGGTCATTTTTGTTTCGTCTTTACAGATTTGCATACTTTTTGTTTATTTCAATTTACTTATTATAATGCCAGGTTTCGTTATGCATTAATATTTAATATGCATTCTTTAGTTGTAGTTATGTTTGTGTATTAAATCTTCAATTTTTGTATTAATTTTTAGTACAACACTTTTCATATTTGAATATACACTGCGCGAAAATAAAATAGCACCACCTGTTTTGTGCTATAATTGTGGAATTACTAATCCACTAAAGATATTTTTATCATATACCATAAATATTTTACATTTCATGTTTACATTTTATTTGTTTCATTCAACAGTTTTTGTTTGTTTACAATTTGCAGTTTTTCATTGAAGTACAACATTTTAAGTCTTCTTTTTATATATTTTTCACGTATTTTTTACGTGGTTGTAAGTAAACGTTAGAGTAATTAAACCATTAATATAGAATCTTTTTCGTTAATTTTATGGCCATCACAAGGGTATTATTAAATAAATAAAACTCAAATTCTTTATTTATTCAAGCGTTTTGCATACGTTACAGTCTTTTACCTTTGGGATACGATTTTGTTTATGTTTTTCCAAGGCAGTATAACGAGATATCAAAAATGACAACCACGAGGGGTTCTTCCTTTCAATCAGATTTTAACAAGCTTATCATTTGCAAACATAAAACATAAACAGCGCTCACTCCCATTCGCAACCGCCTCTCAAGTATTGTACGCCTCAAACCCATTCCATTTACGATCCAATAATCGTAATCACATGCTTTCGTAGAGCCACACTTTACATCTCTGATCGTCATCGAGGTCTTATGACAATCACCACCCCGTACACTTTGTGTTCTGGGGGATAGGGTACATTCAGAAGGAAAAGCTCTCCACGTAGAAAATGCATAAACAAACATACAACTCAACAACACGGAGGGAACGGGGCAAACGATATGCTCAAAGCAAACAAAGCGCTAGGAAGAAAGGAAAAAAAGAAAATACAGAAAGAAAGGACTTCACAAACAAAACGCAAAACTATCGTTAAATGCCCCCTAAAGGATTGGAAAGGAAAGTGCGGCTGTGAACCAGTCAGTCGGTTTTTATTTTATTATAATCCCCCGCTGCCGTCCCGTGGCGCGCCAGCACAGCAAAACACTCGGCTAAGAATCGGTCCCCCCCCCCCCCCAAGGGGTGGTGCAAAAGAGGAATAAACAAGTTTATCGCATAAAACCTGATTTAGGTGAGAACAAAGAAATGCATAAACTCTCCCTGTGTATGTGTGTATGATGTTGTCGTTTTTTTTTTCTTACACACATTTCGTTTTCTTCCAAAGGGAAATAATGTTCGCCCGGATTGGATGGATTAAGGAAAATCAAACCGAAGTAACGAGGAGCGCGAGTGCGGAACGGGGAAGTAGTCAGACGGGGGTTTGCAAAAAGGATTCCTTCGCACTTCGGAAAACTACTTCGGTGTGTATTTGTTACAGCTCTGTACCGCACGAGACGAGACGAGTTGGATAATCGTTATCGCTCCGGACAGTGGGTGAGGAGAGCTTGGGGTGGCGGTATAGGGGTTGGGGGGTGGCCCCTGGGTTCAATAACCAAATAAATTCGCAATCAAATTGACAGTGTGCTTTCCGTTCTGGTTCGCTTTTCGGGAAAAAAATCGGAACCACCCGGGATTTGGTGCAGTACACAGCGGAAAGGAAAAGCTAGCGAGAGGGGGTGTCTGTGTGTGGGTGTTTGTGTGAGATTATGTGTTTGGGTACGTGTCAATAAAGACGCATTTTACTTGCATCTTCCTAATCGTTGCCATGGGAAGGCCAAGGCGCCAGATCGAAGGAAAATCGTGTTTGCTTGGGGGAAAGTCTTACCAATAGCGTAATAAACCATTATTCGAAGTAATAAAAAGCAGGGAACGGGACAGTTTCCCCCCCATTTTTTGCGGCTTGAAACAGAGTTTGATTTTTGTTCAACGAGCTTTTTCGTCCTCGTTTGCTTGGTGTCATCACGACGGTTCTTCCGTTCCGTGCTTTAATGGGTTGATGCCACACACACAGACACATTAAGAGGAACACAGCTTCCTTCTCGGCCACAGTTGCGAATTGCATCCTTCGCTTGTCGATCGGAATCGTTTTTCGATGTAGCTGGTAAACTTCTTTTCTCAGCTTGTGTGTGTGTGCTTCCTTTTCCCTCAGAACCGGGTGTTTTCCGAACCCCGAAGCCGATTCTTGTTGTCATGAAATCACACAAAGGCAAATAAATATTTATCACACAGCGTAGCACACCACGCTTACGACGCTGCTGTCGCCCAGGAGTGACGATGAAAATCGTCGGTTCCCTCAGTGGACGGACTGCCCATTAGGTGCAAAATCTTGGCAGGGAATGAATGGGGGAAAAATACAGAAAGAAAACACTGTAATATCGCGTTGACATCTCCTCACGTAACCATCACGCGTTACCACTCGCCCGGCGTGCATAATACTGCTGCACTAAGCTTTTTCGCTTCTTAGATAGCATGGCAATGGCTGTTCTTTCTTCGACGGTCGGTTTTATCGGTTCATCGATAGCGCGCGAGCGTTAGATGGTGATGATGGCGTCCTTTTTTTAGTACGGGTTATCCTTTTTGCACGGTTAATATTCTTCGACAGTTTTTGCGTTCAAAATCATGTGTAAAAACATTTTCCGACGAATTTGATTAATTGTTGATAAGTTTTCGATTACAATCCTTTACAAGGATGTATACAATTCAAACAAAGTTAAAGCTTAATTATACAGAACAGCTAATAAAAAAACAAAATTCCAATATCACTGTAGTTGTGCGCTTTTTGAATTTGGCCTAAGCTACGTACAAACATAAAAAGAAGATAAATATAGAACATGGAGTAGAATAGTAATATTCCTACGAAACATCTATTATTCATCTTTCGACTTTCTGTCGTAATGTTACCTTTTCCTTTGGTTATCTTTTATTAATTTCTTTGTACATTGATTCTGTTTTATTCATCTATGTTTCATACGTTTCATTCTATTCGATTCTATAAACATACATTCCACTTTATGTTTACTTCGTTGTCTAGTTTAGTTTTCAATCAATTTATATTGTTTCCTTTGTTTTTATTGTAGTCATTTGATTGTTATATTTTTATTCACTCGACTCAAACTAGTATCATTCTTCTTCTTTTATTTGGTAACTTCCTACGTGGACATGCCGGCCTACATGGGCTTTCGAGATATTATACCTTCCATACACCATGATACAAAATCATAATTCATTACAAGGTTTACAGCTCACTTTCGAATGTAAACATTATTATTCATCGCGTGCAAGATGTCAGTGCGCATCAATCTGATATTTCATTTCCATCATAATAATTTTTAATTTCATCAGCATGATTTTCAACACTCAACGGTCTATTGTCATCGTACAACAACAAAAAGTACAACATTTTCAAAAATACACAGTTTCTCAAGTCAATTTCCAATATCTGCAACATTTTCTATTGTATGCGAGATATTTTTCAACAGCTGTCAAATGTTGTATTTTCATCACAATAATGTTTCAGTTCTTCCGCATGATTTTCAACACGACTCAAGCTGGATTGAATTTAACAGTTCTTTGTTATGTGTTGAAAATCATGTGTTGAAACTTAAATTTCATTTTGAAACTAATAAACTGACGGCTTTTTAAAAACATATTGGATGCGGTGAATAACAATGTTTACATTCGAAACTGACTTGAAAACCCTGTAATGATGCGCTAGAAAGTGACGTAGAAATGCATGTAACAATAGTTTTGAAAATGTTGTTCTAATCTTGATGAGATGCGGTTTCCAAACCCCGATGAAAAAACGATGGAAAAAATATACCCATGAAATGTTGAAAATCATGCTGAAGAAATTGAAAATGATTATGACGAAAATGAAATATCATAATGATGTGGAAACACTTTTTGCACCAGGTGAAAAACAATATTTACATTTGAAAGAGACTGTGAATGTCAATAAAACTCATTAAAATAATGTAATGAATGATAAAAAAAACCAGTTTTGAACGCGAAAATGGGTTTTGCTCTTTTATTTATTTCTTGATAATTTTTACTTCCTTAAATGTAAAACAATGAATTTCTGATCACTAACAAATGCTTCACACACGCGCTTTGGTGCAGTAGCGCGCACTTGGTGGGATTCAAAATGTGATTCCAACGGCACCGCAACCGTACCATAGCGTTTCACTTGCCGCTGGCGTAAGGATAAAAAGGAAAACATTTCCTCGGCGTCGGGGCGAAAAAAAACATTTGCCTGCAAGTTAGTTGAAAAGCAATAAATGATATTGTCGGACCGTACAAACCGAACACATCCTCGAGAGAGTGAAGCGGTCATCGTGTGACGGGTGCGGATGGGAAGGTTGCGGCGGCGGTTGCGAAAACATGAAAACATTTACCGAACACCACAGATCTCGGTGTGCGGCAAACGAAAGCCACCGCGCGCGACAACTGTTGAAGCAGCGCGGGGCAGCGGGCAAGCAAAGGAAGTTTTGTTTTCACTGTTTTTGTTTGGTGATGGTGGTACTGGCAGCCGGCAGCAGTGTCTTTCGTTGCTTTTAGAGCGATAAAAAGTGCAATCTTCTTATCGCCCTCGGTGCGAAATAGTTCTTTTACTGCAAACGGTGTGCCTCCTCCGCTCCTCCTCGTACTGGCAATGGCCAATTCACGCTCTCTCCGTTCCTGAGCACAATGTATGCTGCATCCTGACAACCCCCGCCCGGGGGTGGTGTTGCACGGGTGACGGCTAGAAACGACATTTTCGCACCACCCGTGTGGTGCTGCCTGGCAAGGCGAGTGATGATGATGCTGACTTGGTGCTTGGTTTTGTGCAACCCGAACAACTGCAACCGAAAACGTCAACGACAAAGTTGATAAAGATTTCCCAGCCCCCAAATCCGGCAGCAGCAGCAGCAAGCATCCCAAGCTCTCTGCAGGCGATTGGGAAAGAGTGTCGGAAACTCTCCTGCCGCTGCCAACGCGGTGTGTGTGTACTAATGCCGGGGAAAGAATGTGCCACTTTCCAGTGGAATGGCTTATTTCGGGCAGATTGGTTCTTGACGGAGCTAAGACGAAAGTGAAGTTAGCCGTAGAAAGGTTGGAATGTGCGTGTGGGTTTCTTTTTCTTCACTCTTCTGCTGCAAACAGTGCAGTGAAAGTGTTGTTTTTTCACTCGAATTGGAATGAAAATAGAGTCCACAAAAACAAATCGCTCCAAGAATGGTGCATTCCGGAGGTCACCATTGTTCCGGGCGAGTCGAATGGAAAATCGTTGTCTTTGACTTTGAGGGCTAGCTTTTTTGGTGGGAAACTTTTGAGTGGTTTGTTTCCTTTTCCCTTGAGAGGGGCGTTGGGTAAAGTTGGGAGTTTGGTTCGATGTAAAGCTAACGAAATAAACTGTCAACTTCGAATTTAAAGAAAATAATTATTTGACCCCTCATGCTGTACTTACAATTCGTCATTGTTCAGCCTCACGTAATAATCGTGTTATCCTTGCGGGATTGGAGGGGAGGCATAACTAATACATTTGTGTGGTGCATAAGTAATATCTTCTTTATGTAATACGATTCATATTTGTGTTCATATCATATGAAATCCCAAGTGGCGAAAGAGACGCTCGAGATCCAAAACCGCTCTAATGTTACAACAACAACAGCTTGAAATCTCAAAGTGATCAAATAAGTCACATGATATTTTCTACTACCACCATTAAATGGTCACTAAGCTTATAAATCAATGTGAGTTTTCCATTATTAACATCAAACACCTGTGATTTCTTTCTGGTTCATTTGGTGCCCTCGGACGATAGGGTTTCTGCTCGAATAATAGACGGGGGAAATCGAGCAAGGTTCGCGAAGGGGAAATCGAGTAGCAAAAACGTCCAGTTGTTACTGGTTACTATGGAATAGTTGCTATCAAATCATTATTGCGGCAGCCTGGGATGCCTACCCAGTCAGACAGGCTTCTATTAATCTACCCATTCGAGCAGTTTTGTGTCTTTCATAACAGTAATTTAAGAGCAATTTAGCGGTACGAAGTGATGTCGTATGTCGTCAGTGAAAAGATGTAAATTAGAACAAAAAGTGTATTGTTTTAATGATTTTTTAGTGGAAGAAGACATCGGCGGTGAGTTTAAAACTATAAAATGTAAAAAAAACAGCCGAGAAATTGCATTTATTAGTGCTATTTGTGCACCACCTTCTCCGGGTGAAGCGGCTGTTCAAGTCGAGTGTGCTTAAAAAATACATTGTAATCGTTTGTATAAGTTAAGGACAATGATTGAATAAAAGCATTCAACTGTAATATAATACATTTCGTGTTATTTATTAACAATTTGGCCGACAAAAATAAAAATAAAATAGAGGAAGGAATAGGATCTGTCAAAACAGCTCGAATGGGTAAATTAACGACTGCTAATTTACCATTAAATTACTCTTAAATTACCGGTAATTTAGCGGTAGGATAGGGGTAAATTAAGTCCGATTTGTCTGACTGGGTAGCTTCCATAGAACGGATGCTGCTCGAAAAATCCTGTTATAATAACAGTTTCTCATGGCTACGACCGATCTATCGCCCGGCCTATCAAAAGATTGCAAGCAAAATAAATTTTTGTCATCCATCCAGCTCTTGAATTGTTCGAAAAAGATTCTCCAAAGGCTGCTAGACTTCGCAGTCGGACAAATCGGACTTAATTTACCTCTATCTTACCACTTAATTACCGGTAATTTAAGAGTAATTTAATGGAAAATTTGCAGTCGTTAATTTACCCATTCGAGCAGTTTTGACAGATCCTATTCCTTCCATTATTTTATTGTTTTTTCGGCAAAATTGTTAATAAATAACACGAAATGTATTATAATACAGTTTGATGGTTATATTCAATCATTTTTCTTAATACAATCATTGTATAACTTAATACAAACGATTACAATGTATTTTTTTAGTAAACTCGACTTGAACAGAAGAAGGAAGGTTATGCACAAATAGCACTAATAGACGCAATTTCTCGACTGTTTTTTTATTTAACAGTTTTGAACACAGCGCCGACGTCTTCTTCCACTAAAAGGTCATTAAAACAATACTCTTATAGTTCTTATTTATATCTTTTCACTGACAACAAACGACAACACTTCGTACCGCTAAATTGCTCCTAAATTACTGTTATGACAGACACAAAACTGCGCGAATGGGTAAATTAACAGTAGGCTGTCTGACTGGGTTCCCTCGCCTGAGTGAAACAGTGTGTTTGACAGATATTTTCTAGCAGAATAAGCATTGTAAAAAACGCAGAAAAGGGAAGGTTTCACCAGCAAACAGTCGATCCTTGGAAAGATTCCTTGGAATTTCGTAAAAAAAATCTTTAATTTACAAAAAAAAAAAGCTTCAAATGTCAGCTGCATTCTTAGTATGTTCAGCTCAGTTTATGTTTTGCTTTGGTTTTTGGGAAGATGAAGCATATTGCAACACTATTTGCTTCAAAGTTTTAAAAAGCCTTTTTCAATAATCAAATATCGCGCAATCTTTCTCACTCACAATCATAAAAAAGGATGCAATTTCTTCTTGTTGCGCTGACCATTAAACGTGGGCGTGTTTCTCGTAAAACCCAGACCAAGTGATACCCCTCCCGTCCGGCAGTAGTGTCCCAAGCGCTTTGTGAAATCGGAAGAAACGTATGGGTAGAAAGTGTGTGTGTGTGTGTGCACTGCCCGATTTTCCACTCGCTGCATATTCCGTATGCAAAACTCATGGCGCAAATGAGGCAGAAGAACACATGTACAAACGGATCGTTGCGATGGCTCGTTAGCTGCAGCCTCCTCATGCACGTTGCGCTTGGTTGGGGGTTTTGCGGAGGAAAATAAAATTGGTGTATTTTCCACCAGCACCGTCTGTTGCAAAATAAGAAAAAGAAAGAAAAGTAAAACAAAAATGGAAAGGAAATCACATAAAAGCGATTCGATGTCGTAAAATTTCCCTATAAACGCGGACGAAAAAAAAAACAGCTCCTGATGGACAAAACTTGGGGAGCAAGGATATTTTCTTCCTTGCCATTCTTAACACTATGTAAGAAAAGGGAAGCTGCACAAAAATTGTCCCAGGAGCGGGCGATCCCTTAGTCGACGACGGTTCGACGAAGCAAAATCAATAGTCCGCGGCATTACTTTTATGGTACAATAATCGTTATTGGATAAACACGGGGACCATAGTTTCTTATTGCTTTCTTCAAGAGCTGTCGTGAGGAGGGGGAGTGGTCCGTTATCCATCCAGTGAGCCGAACATTTACTATGTAGCAACATGCAACACAACACAACCGCGCTCGGTATGGTACAACACGGAGACGATTTCAACGATGGGTTTCGTTGAAAAATGGTGCACAGGCAGGCGAACGGAACGCCCCCTGGCCTTATGCTACTTCCGCTCTCCTTATCGGCCGCGTACACGCCGACGACAGAGAAGGCAGAACCGGAAGCCCCGGGTGGGAGGGCGTAAATTGATTATCAATAGCGTGGAGCATTAATTGAATCATTCTAACTCGGCGCCGTCAGTGGTGTACTCTGTTGCAAAACGGGGATCAAGCCGGCCCTTCGAGTTGGGCGTCCCTGGCGTCCAGAAGTAGTCCTGGTGTTCTTCCCCACTAAAAGTAACATTGTTTTTAAAGCCGCGAACGTGCATTTTTGCGATGCATTTGCGATCGAACGGCCGTCCCTTCCATGCTGGTAGTGGAAGCGGTGGGGGGATGCGGGATTCATTGCCATTGTTACCATTATTATTGTTGCCATCGCGGTCACCCGGAAGCTCTTTACCGAGCAAGGGGGGGAAGGGTTGCATCCATTAGGGTGCGGATGCGGGGCTGATGATGCTTTCTTCAATGGTGAGTGCATCATCGTTTGACGTCAAGACTTGGTGTGGTGGGTTCGAACAACCCCTACAGTGGAGTTGGCTCTCTGGATGCGGCACAAAATCGATGGCAAACAGGACGTGACGGATTTTTCTGACGTGCCTGCACTGCAATCTACTCTTCGTTTTTTTCTCCAGTAACCAAGCTGGTGCAGAGGTGCAGGTGGTATGCCGTTTGCCAGCGAATGGGGTGGCAGCGATGTAAGGGGAACGTTATTTTTAACGGAAATCTTATGCACGTCTTCACTCTGCGGGAGGTCGTTATTGTGTGATGGGTGGGTTGCGATCTTTTTAACCCATCAAGTATTGATGTAGTGTTATTGGTGAGCGAGGAAATTGTGTTTATTTTTCAATTTATAGCGCTCTATTGCATTGCTTGTGGTTCAAAATTTTGTAATCTTTTTGAAAAAAGAAGTATGAAATTTGAATTAAAATAGTCAATTTTATTTGTTTGGTGTTATTTTCACATATTTCTTTGTTTTTTGAATATAATTTGTTTTTTTTTACGATACATATTAGTATTAGCAAACTGTCAATCAATATATGTCAAATGTTTGTTGCTCAATTGTGAACATTTGATGTTTAAAACTGTTCCAATCGTTTGAAACAGGAAAATGGAAAGCAAAACGATTTTCAAATGTATCTTTGAATTGTACACAATTGGAAAATTCCACTATGGTGCAAAGAAACTTTTAATTATTAAAACTAATTGGGATCGGGTGGACCAGAAGATGATACATACAAGTCTAGCCAATTTATTGTTATTTAAGCCTAATTTCACTGTAAGTAATTTTTGCGCAAATAACATCGAGCTTACTCTTAAAATTTCCTGGATATACTTTTTCTTTCTCTCTCTCTCTCTCTAGTTCGTGGCCAATTAATACCACTTGTCGTTTTGCCTGTGATCCGATCCGTGTGCTGTATAGCTAGGTCATGTTCATTCCCCGAAATAGAACAAGCTTATACTCATCACGCATAAGCTTAATCATTAGAAACGACCATACATTTCGCACCGTTGTGCCTCCTGCTGAACTCCCACAGCGGCTGTAGATTCATTTAATCGAGCACAACACGTCCACTTTTCATCGTCCGGATGTTATTAAAACCACGTACCACAGGGCTGGACTAGCACGACTTCAGCGCGAACAGTGCAAGCCAGCGCACACCAACTTGCTCGGACCACGCGGATTAACCATTTCGTATTATGGAGTGATACCGTCAACGGGATGGGTGGTACTATTGTCCTGCTTTATGCCCTCCTTCCCTCTCTCTATCCACATCTCTTGTTAGTCTATGCAAGTACCTCCCATCGGAAGTGTAATTAGTCATTCGCAACAAACGATAAAAAATAACCACCACACCGACGTGAATAGAAAGGAAGCAGAGGGTACAACAAACAAACATACATTGTTTTACATACAGTACGCAAACCTGTCGTTTGCTTTGTTGCGGGTAGAGACAGGGGGCCACTGTTATGTTGGAGGGAGGGGTTCGATGGGTTCGGTAACCCACCATTGAAGCATTCATCATTTACGGCGATTGGAATCATTGTCACTTGCAGGCGCACACTCGCGCTGACCCCGATCGGTGTTTTGGAGTTCGTTTTATTGTGCCCCGGCCCTGGCTCTGTGGTCAGTTACGGTCGGGGGGGGGGGGGGGGGGGGGAGAGGAAGGGTTTGGGTTGGCAAGGTTGGAAACAATTCTATTTATGCTCTCGGTGCTGGGTCTAGCTCCAGCCGCACCGAACCCCGAGTGTGGTCGCTTTCGAGTGTGTCAATCAATATGGGCGTACACACTGCAGTAGTGTGTGTGTGTGTGTCCTGCCTCGCTTTCTAGCTGAGTGGGGGGTGGTGGTTGGTGTGTTGTTGTGGGCTCTTCCTGGCCGGCGGCCGGTCGGCATGTTGCTGGTACGGCGGAACGGTGACTAGAGGACGGTCTAAAAAGCCGCACTCGAGAGCTCGAGAGCGGTTGTTACGGGAGATGACGATGTCAATGCGGCGTCCTCCGGCTCGAAGGACCAAAATAATCGAAGTAGGCGAGGATGTATAGCTGTGTGTGTGTGTTTGTGTGAATACAGTTAACAATATAAATAAAATCCATATCGTTCGCACACGATACACCCAGCATCCCTGATGGTCTGATTTGCTGGCTGGTCCGGTGTGGACACCCGGTTCTGGCAGGGACTATTCAACAATTCCAACACAATGCTTACTTCTTCACCTGCTGTGAAGTTTATCCACTTGAAATCAATCTCAATCAGGCCAATTTCGATTTTCTATGATCACGGCGGTGTGAGAGGGTCGTGTGGTGTGTGTGTGTGTACCAGAGTCCTATAAAAAACCTTTAACGCTGCCCAATGTGGAACGATGCCAACAGCAGGTCCCGGTGCTTCAGATATGTGTTTGTGTACGTGTGTCGTTAGTGCACAACCCCATCATCTCCTGTCACCCTCGACCCTGTGGTAGAATTATTTTAACTACCGCTCACAAAGTCATCACCATCAGGAATTGCTGAATGAATGCAGGCAAGGTGTGCGCATAGTTTGTGGGTGACGGCACGGCCGGGTTTCGATCGCTTAGAATGCGAGCGTCAAGTGCACTAAAAGCACGTCGATTATTGACCGATGTGACAACTATTAGTTGTGTGTGTGTGTTGTCTTTGTCAACTTGTAGTTCCGGGCAAAGCGTTCGCCTCTCGGCAGGACCTCTCCGCGCAACACACAGCAGCAGGGAATCGTTTTGCTATTTATAAAATGCTGCCTGAGGGTGTCGGAGAGGGAGGGTCCTGCTGGCAGGCATTTAGCCGATAATCCTTGCTGACAGTAATCGGTACCCGGAACACACATTTTGTCACCGCACACATCGCGATGTTATCACCCAGGTAGGCACGTGGGACGCTGCTGCCCCGAATGGCTAATGGCTTAAGGGTTATTTATAGGAATCCATTCAATCCTGGAGTGTGCTGGGGACCGAGCATGCCTTCATTAATGGGTCGTAAGCAAAAATCCTACTATCTAGATTGTTTGTTGATCTGTTCTCTGAAGTGTGTCCCGGCATGCCAATTGCTTCAGACGAGAGCTTAACGGATAATCTAGAATGAAACGATCGATTATGGATGCATGTTTCCTAGCTGTAAGGGATGAATGTAATAAAACATTGTAAGATTAAGAATTTAAAGTATTAACTATCAACTCAACAAGATAGTTTGGATCTAGAGCATTCCTTGACAGCTATGACTCATTCTAATCTGATTATCCGTTCATTTTCCTTTAAAACATCCAAACAAACGCACACGAGACGGTACAATTGCTTTTTGAATTTCTTTACACGACTACTTCCGATCGGATAACCGATTTACTTGCTCCACCGGGAGTCGCCAATTCTAAATTTGCGTTGAAATGGTTCCCAACAAACAACCAAGCACACACACACACACTAAATTGGACCACAAAACAGACCCACAACAACGGTCGCAATATCCGTTCTACGTTGTCGTAGATTTTTATGATCAAACTCTCAAAAGACCACACACAAACACAGAGAACCAGACGAAAAAAACGAAGTCGTCAAATTCGGCATCAGCTCGATGCTGCTGTCATTCACTCTACCTAGTTTTTGATTCGTTAGTTTTCTCTCCCAACCTCCTCCTTCTCAGCCTGCGGGAGTTTGATTCTTTCGAAAATGGCTCCAAAGCGACCTCTCGGACCTAGAATCCTAGGAGCAGTAGAAGGATATGCAAATCGATGCTTCGGTCGAATTTATCGCTCTAGGAATGTAGACGTCGGTCGGCAAAGAGGATATCTTTCCCGTTTATTTTTTTCGTGTGTACTGTGATACGATATCGAACGGAGGGATGGATTTCAAAAGGGATATAGATCGTTGGATTTTGTGATTTGACCGTTAACACCAGTCGAGCTAATGTTTGGAAAATCCCTGGGAACTGTTTTAATAGCGGTTTGGCCCCGCTTTTCATGTCCTCTCTCTCTTTGCTTCGCTATATATTGGCTGTCGTTCGCTTCAGTTCGTCGTCTGTTTCGTCTGTCGTTAGAACCATTTGGAAAGGATTCGTTTCGTTTTGTGTGTGTGTGTGAATAGAAGAATCCTGATCGAAGTTTTAAATTGTTCAATCATACTATGAGCCCGCGCAGTCGAGTCTCTGGGGGTTTGGGGAACGTATCACTTTCAGGAGGTTATTGCTTTTGGTTTCACTAATCGAGTGTTGGTTAAAATGCTAGCAAGAAGAAAAATACACTGCTCGGTTTACTGAAGGACTGTGTTCAGTCTAAATTTCACCGGCCATCGGGAGGAAGGACTACAAAGCACACACATTGAAGAGGCGGAAATTGTAGCTGAAAGCTTTTGTGATGTGATTTCCTCTTGCCGGAGTCCCGGCGTGAAAGCCTACCCGTGTTTTACGTCACCGGATGTTTGACGCGTCCAAGAGGGATGCTGTCAAAATGAACACCCCGAACACACCCAAGAACGCTTCCCAACAGTGTTAATGTAAGAAAGATTCGGTTTTTCTGTTGTTTTTGTTGCTGTAGATGATGAACGATGCGCTGGGCAATAAGGAAATTACAGCGAAAATAACAAACACTGGATATAATTTAATCACTACCAATCATTGCTCATGCTCCCCTTCGAATACCCTCCCGAGAAGCATACAATTTATTAGCCCGCCTAAACGAATCAATTAAAACTGTGTGCGTGCAGTTCCGGGGATGCATTTAATTGCGGTCGGTAAAGTCCGCCAAAGTGGTGTCCCTTTGGCGGTTGCCGAAGAAGAAACCGTTGGCGCCAATCGGGCGGGCGAGAATTGACTCAGAGCAGGGACACACGCTGTCATCGGGTTAAGGCGCACGGACTACGGAGAGACAATTTAATTAAGACCACAAGTAGAGTGTACTACGTGAAGCAGGCACACCGAGAGAGAGAAAGAGAGAGAGAGCAAGGGAATGGCGAATAAAAAAGGGAAAGAAAAATGGAAGGTCCATAGCAAAAGGACCCGATCGAAATATGGGCAGTGGTGTGGCAAGTTGTGAAAGTAATTGACACGAGCGAACGTGGAGCAGCAGCAGCAGCAGCAGCAAAAGAGGATGCAAAATGAGAGAGTGTAAGGTGAAGCCGCGCAACTGGTGTCGTTGTGTCGTCTGTGGTTGGCAATTTGTTCTGTTCGGTGGGTCCCTTTAGGTTCCGCCGTCTCAAACGGGGAAGGATGCGCGCCCGAAGGGATATATTTGTTGTTTTTTTTCTCTTCTCTGTAATCATTATTGTTACTGTTTTTTTGCCCATAGTAACGCAATTCTTCGATCGGGGTATGTGTTTTCGTTCGGCTCGGCTAACTTGTAAAGACCGATGGTCATAATTCAATTGCGAACGAATTGATTCCCTATTAGCGGTTGTGCGGAAGTCCACAGACAGAGCGAAAGAGTATTGTCCGCGTCGATGGTATCTCGAGCTCCTTTAGGGATGCACCTTCCTCTCCCGTTCTGACTAGACAGAGTGTTTACAGCGATTGGCATCATGATGGTATTTTTGTGTCTGCAATTTTTCACCTTTGCACTCGTGCGGCGGCAGTAACGACACGAGCAAAAGAAACTTTAGTCTTAACTCTTTGAACTGCTTTTGCTGCAATCGGACGCGCCCTTGCTTGCCCATTAGTAAGTAAATTGACAGTTATTGCGCTGACTATGCTCCTCGATTGTCGTTTGTCGAGTTGTTTGTCATAAATCTACCCAACTAACCAACTAACTGCTGCAGATCAGTTGGGGCTGAGCTGTTGATAACTCTATGTTCTTTTGGAGAGCGAAAACTTGTTGCCGTTTTGCTTCACGACTGTGATTCGATTTGGCTCTGCATTGAAAAAATGGGGCAAGGCAATGCGTTATCCTTTCAAGTTGGATTCGTTTATTGATCCGTTTGAGTAGTGCATTAGAGAGTGCCATTGCAAAAGTATAAACTCTGGAGAAATGGACACCAAGTCAGGATGGCCGAGCGGTCTAAGGCGCCAGATTTAAGCTCTGGTTCCCGTAAGGGAGCGTGGGTTCGAACCCCACTTCTGACAAGCAAAAGAGGATGAAATTTGTGGAATTGTGATTTATGTTACAATTAAATTCCGCACGTTTTATTACAACGAAACAATTACAATTATTTCCAAGACTTTTTCAGTAACTGGACTTTTACTTTACGTACTACTTACTACGTACTTCAATCTGATTGACTGCATTCCCTTAAATCCCTCTCTAAGTTGTAATTATGTGTGTAACCTCTAATGTAGTAGTTATCTAAAAGTTACAAAATGGTTGTTGAGAGCTGCTAAATATTACTTTATGAAACAGGAAAGAGTAAGCTGTTGTTTTTTTTTGTATTTTTGTTGTTGTAAACATGAAACACCATAAATAAAAAAACATTATTTTATTTATTTATTTAATTAATAGCGTTGATAAAAGTCTGCTGTATTATTTTGTAGATTTTTTTAGAACCATAAAAACCCAGTAAAAATGAATACATATTTTGTTACTAGCGGTGTAGCTTGTCCTCTTACCTCGACCTGTTAATAAAACATAACAAAAAGAGTAACAGTTATTAACTTACTACTACAGCTGTACAAACGTTTGAAAATTTGTTTAGTATGAATAATGTAGATGAATATGAAATTTCATTTAAAATAGAAAATATGTGCTTTTGGTGTTGCAACTTAGGTTTTACCATGCAACTGTCGCACGTAATAGTTGCGTTTGATGATTGTCGCACGATTGGCTGTCGCGCAACATTTCTTTCGTTGTGCCGTTAGAAAACGTTAGAAATGAATGGAAGCAACGATGAATGGCAGAAACGTAGCGTAGAATTAGTAGGCCTGTAAGCACCCTATTGATCAACCGGGTCCTGTGGCGCAATGGATAACGCGTCTGACTACGGATCAGAAGATTCCAGGTTCGACTCCTGGCAGGATCGCTCATGAGAAACTCTTTTTATTTTCTTTTGTGTTAACGTGGAAATAATAGTGACACTTGTGTGATGTTTTTCTTCTATTTTTTTTATTTTTAGCAAAAGTACTTGATGCAGTTTGGATACTTGGAAAAATCAAACATCGAAACGGGCAATCTACGAACGATCGAAGAACTGGAGCAAGCGGTTCGTTCGCTTCAGGTGAGTCTACTAAATGCCGTACACGTCAAATCGCAACATACTAGTTTTAATCTATTATTTCTTTCACAGAGATTCGGTGGTCTCAAGGAAACTGGAACCGTCGACGAGGAGACGCTCGCACTGATGCAAAGGCCACGATGCGGTGCTCCGGACGATAAAGATTCGCTAGACTTCCGGCCATCGTACGAAGTGCGCCTGAAGCGGTCTCGGTCCCGACGGTACGTCATCCAGGGTCAGAAGTGGCAGAATCCCATCGTAACTTACAGGTAAGTGCACAGGATGTAGCAAAATCATTCTCAACCCCAAACACCCCAACCCCTACAAACCAGACCAATGACATGAAAGTGTCGCGTGCGCTCCGATACTCAATTTATTACTTAATTAAATTAAAACACAATCAACCTCGTAACTGATTTGGAAAAGTGGCACCTTCCCATCTCGGGCCGTCCCGGTGCCGCCGTCAATGGGTGCGCCATCTCGCTTGACAGGAACAAATTGGCAAACAGCCGTCGTCTCGGCGTCTCGGTGGATGCAACGCGGCCAAGCAAAGGGGTTAGATTTCAACTGTTTACTTAACGTTTTAGGGAAGCAGATGGATCAATAGCACCGCGTACACCCACTGCACTTGCCCAGCGTAATTGAACTGCAAAGAAAATGAATCTTGTCCTCCTTTTGCCCCAGCCCCAGGTTTTGCTCGCTCAGATTCCGCCCGAGACGAGACAGCTAAATCGAATTGACAACTTGAGTGATTTTGTTTGTGTGGTGCTCCCGTCCGCTTCCGGTGCTAATTGTGCGCTTAATGAAGTACGGATAATTGACATCCCTTTTGGGAGGAGGGATGGGGCTAAACCCGGAAGCTGGAAGAACATCTGCTCTCGGGAGTTTTGCAATTGCAAACAAGCGTCTTGTCCTTCTTGTCTAAGGTTAGGGTGAAGAAGTAGGCTCACGGTGGTGCGGAAGAAAGTCAAACAAACGCTTCACAACACAAACTTTCTTCACCTTTGTGTGCTTTGCTGTTCCGTGTCGTCCGGGTATAATGTTCTTCCCCGTGGTATGGGACAAAGTTTAGAACAAGACTGCCAAACTCCTTCTACGGTTAAGGGGTGGTCTGTCTTGATTTTGTTTTTTGCCTGCTGTCATTTTGGCATGGTTGGTAGCTTTTTTGGTAGTTATAATTCTATGTTCCTCTTCCCTTTTGAACTCGCAAACCGTTAAACTAATGCAACGGCGGGACGCCGTCTCGTGCAGTCGTCGTTGGTCAACCACTTGTTGGATGTTGTTCAGCATTTGGTGGTTTCCTTGGCGGTGTGTTTTTCATCCCAGTCTCAGTCCGAAGCTCACACACACACACACACACACACACACACACACACACACACACACACATATTGTTTTGTTTATGCCTGACGGCCTGGCTCTAAACAGTGGCTCGTTTAACAGATGGACTCACGTTTCGCTCACGGAGGACTCTGTTCAGGGTGTCAGAGTCTCCGATCCTCGGGACTGGCTTGACAACGAAAGCTTTCTCCCTGGCTCGCCATTTTTATTTACATCACGTGCAGCCAAAAGAACCACGTCACGTGGAGCCACGTGCCGCTGTGTATGTCTACGTTTTGCTTCGCCAGGGATTCATCGTCCTGTACCGAATGTCCTTTTCAACCACTTGCAAGGGTTTGATGAAGTCTATGTGGCCCGTTCTTCCTGAGTTGTCAGAAAAAGAGAATTGGCAGTAAATGGTAAGAAAAACAATTGTTTCTTGCAACCAATGCAATTTGCCTCTCTGGTAAGCTTTTTTTTTTGGCAAACCAAAAACCTGAATATAATCTGAAAAATGTGACAACATAAAAGCGGTTAGAAGTTTATGAATTGCGCTAGCAGAAGCGGAGTAATGCACCAATGTAAGACAAGGAACTTCGGGGAATGAAACCTGAAGCTGTGAAAAAGGTTTTTACCGCTGACGAATGTTTCACAGAAAAAGTGTTTTCTTTCCGGCAGTAGTATTTAGCTTAAAACTAGTCGGTGGTCCTGCCGAGAAGCCTTAACGCAAGTTGTGTGTATGCTTGTTGAAAACCTTTTGCAAATGTTTTAGTGGAAAGGTGGAAAGTTTTCCCTGGCTGTGAATGGCGTGGTTTTGCGTAATTGTTTGCAAATGTTGTCTGATTGTTTTCCAAACGGGGTTGTTTCTGGCTGTTTTACCAATAGGTTTGGCCTTCCGTAGGTGCTGTACTGCGTAAGATCGCCTTGTCATGGCTTCTTGGTAAAGTTTCTTTTTCTATGAAGTTTGTCAACAACAGGAAACAAGACTTGTCGAAGAAAATCTGTGGTGTGAAACAGTTTTGGTAATGTTTAACATTTAATAATTTTAACTTACAGTTTTTCTCAAATATTGAATATCGATTAAAATCAATATTTAGAGCTATTTCTATAAACTTGATTTATATATTTTGAATTTATTAGACTTGAATTTAGTAATAAATTATATATATCTCATAACACCTGAAGTGGGCTTTTTACTGGATTGCGCATTTGTAGTAATGATGTGCTCTCCACCGAAAACAATGAACATATCAGTGATAGCTTGATGTTCATTGCTGATACTCAATGAAAATCAGCATTGAATCAAATCCTATAATCTGAATGACAAGCTGGGCTAAATACAGTCGCAAGTATAATCATGATTTTTCTGGCTGTGAACAGTGCTGCCAAATGCTATTGTCACAGGCACCAACCAATCACATGCTTGGTGACATTTTGTTTAGCACCCAACTCTTGGACACTCAGTTTGTCACGACATTTTCTGTGGGTGATAAACACGACATTCCTGGAATATACTTGGTGTGTGGTCCTAATCAACAAAATGAGCATGCTTTCTCGCTCGGTTTGCTTTGATGGCCTGTCGGGTCAAACTGAGCGAAAAAATATGCTCATTTTGTTGCTTGGGACCACTCGCACACACCGCATATCTATCATGACTATTGCGATGATCACCGGCAGGAAATATCGCGACCAAGTGACTGACCAAGAGTCCCACAAGAGTTCCACAAAATGTCACCAAGCATGTGATGGTCAGGCCAACTGTTTGAGTCTCACCTATGATCTTTACAGTAGAGCTCGTGACGCTGACATTGGGGTCCTTTCCGTTTTAAGTTGGTTGGCTTAAATTTCAGCTTGTTAGTTGTTTGCATTTTATAGCAGTTTTCGAGCAGCTATCTAAGCAGGTTTAATATACAGGTAGGATTATCCCAAGGTGTATGAATTTAGAAACCTGATTTTTATCGCTTCTGTTTCTAAATGAAGATTTTAAGAATGTTTTGGATATTCGTCAAACTACCAGAAAGCCTGTTTGAACAAAAGATTTCACCCATCCTGTCAGAAAGAGATATTCAAATTTGGCTAAAAAAATATGCTATGAGATCACCTGGACTACATGCACTTTGATTCTGGATTCCATCACCTGATCTCTTGAATGCACCTTGGGAAAAATGTAAACAACACTGTGTTTTCGAGCAGGTACTCGAATCTAATTCTAGCTTTGAGGCTAGAATAATCTAGACTGATAATTACAGGCTAGTTTTGTGTGTGGTTTTGTATGGAGTGTTTACATGATTTCAGCCTCCAACTGTTAAACTCCATACAAAAAACTGACTAGAACCGTGAAGGGCCCCATTATTTTGTTTCAGGCGGCTGTGATCAGTTCTGCAAAGCGTCACTGACATAGTCATTTGTCATGACTATGTCAGTGACGCTTTGCAGAACTGATCACAGTAAAAAAAAAAGTCATGACAAAGTAACTGACCAAGCATTGGTTGCTAAAATGTCACCAAATAAAATGTATTGGATACACCTCCATTCCTCATAACATTACTGCCCACCCGAGGGCATCCAATTGATTAAAGTTCCATTTTGAGCATTCCATTTCCGATGCAATTACGCCTCAAACTGGAAATGTTGTCATAATTGTCGTAGTGATTCGAGAGCCACCATACGCGCATGAATGTTATTTTAACGGCTGATAGAATGTATTAAATGGGAAACCTATGTGTCCTACATTGTATCAAAGGTGTGCTGAAACTAAACCACTTCTTCCAAAGCGCCAGGCGGCAGCATGCAGCAGCGTGAACGTTGAAATCGAATTTTAATTTCTGCGCGTTCCATATCGACTGTAATTAGATTTCGGAAGCGAAAATCTTCTCCTATAAGCATATTTTCCATTAAGGAACGTGGCACCCATGCACACAGACACAGTGACACACCTGCCTTCCCTTGCCGTCGTCCTGTGTCACCGTCGACGTCCTGCATTTGCTCCGGCCCCAGTGCGACCGAAGCGACCGAAGCAATTTGCTACTAATAACAATAATTAATATATAATGTAATATTATCATCTCGTCGCAGCGGTCTCAGCCACTGCTTCTGTCTGCTTCTGTTCCCGTCGTTGGTTCAGGTGGATTCTCGCTCGCTGCAATGTAAAAACGGAGCTCCGCCGTATGGCTTGTTGTTGCATTCCGTCGTTGTCGTTTTTCTTCGACGGCCGGGGCCAACACTCGCATTGCTCTCGTGGGAGCAATCTGTGTGTGTGCGGCACCAGTCGAGACAGGAAACCAAGAATGATGGGATTCGACCTTCTTTATATTGGTGTCGACGGTAGGGAGGCAGTGTGGGGGTGAGCCCTCTGTCCATGGCGCGCTGGACAGAGCGCAGAGCCCTTGGGAAAATGCTTTAATTGCTTTCTGTAGTAGCATTCGTTGAAAGCTTTTCCCTGCCCTGCTGCATCGGGTGGCATTCCTACCCTGCTGACCTCCTAGGTGGTGCGCTAACCCCTTTGGTTGGTTGATTGGTGTGAATTTTTGGGGATGGAACATCTTCAGGACAGCAGGGACATACGCCCCGGTGATGTTTTATCTGCTAACGGTACGGAATACTGTGAGTAGTGTGAATTAGTGATGTGCTGTATAGAGCGCACCCACGACTCCGATCCGACTCCGACTATTGTTAGTTCGATTCCGACTCCAGCAAAATGGAACCACTAGATCCGCCCGGAGTCGGAGTCGTTTGGAATCGTCTGGAGTCGACCGGAGTCGTCCGGAGTCGACGACTCCGAACGACTCCGAACGACTCCGGACGACTCCGATTCCGGGCGACTCCGAACGACTCCGGACGACTCCGGACGACTCCGAACGACTCCGAACGACTCCGAACGACTCCGAACGACTCCGAACGACTCCGAACGACTCCGAACGACTCCGAACGACTCCGAACGACTCCGAACGACTCCGAACGACTCTGACTCCGGGCGACTCCGAACGACTCCGAACGACTCCGAACGACTCCGAACGACCCTGAGCGACTCCGGATGACTCCGACTCCGGGCGACTCCGGACGACTCCGAACGACTCCGAAAGACTCCGGATGACTCCGGATGACTCCGACTCCGGGCGACTCCGGGCGACTCCAGGCGACTCCGTACGGCTCCGGACGATTCCGAACGACTCCGGATATTGCAGCGAGGACCTACCTTCCGGAGTCGATTCCGAATTTATCGGAGTCGGATCGGAGTCGACTCCGAATTTTTCCCAACTTTACCCATCACTAGTTTGAATAGATAGCAACGTGGCGCGTTTGGTTCTTAGAACTGATAATTGTCACTATCGTGGCTAGAAATGTTCGAGTGGGCTTTTAGCTCACTTTCCAATCAGAAAAGATAGGATACACATCTAATATTTAATTAAAAAAGCAATATAATTAGACGTTCTATCGCGATTTTGAATGCAACTTGAGAAACAATTCAATTTGAAATAATTTCAACACTGATTCACGAAAGGTAGCCTATTTAGTAATTTACCCACAATTTCATTAAATAAACGACTTCTTCTATTCTAAATTGCTGCAATATTCATTCTGCCAAGATATAAGTAATAATTTAAATTTAATTTAAACCCCATGATTGGTTGAGGGCTTTTACGATTCTAGCCAGCTGTTCATAGCATAGTTTTTATATAAGGATTGAAAATGTTGGGAGAAAGCATAAATATTTCGTCAAGAAACGTTAAATCATCTGTTTATTTATTTAACGAAGCCACCTAGCCATGCTAGCCTACAGAGCTTAATACTAATACTTCTAGCACTCAACACATCGTAACACTCAATGCTCACTTAACACTCAATACAAACACTCAACACATATTGCAAGAGCTGATCACAAAAATAAATTAATAAATGAGAGTTTCGCTCGTCAGTATAAGCTGCGCAACATTTTTTTGAGTACATTTTCACTTCCATGCTAGGTTGTGACAGTATCTGTCAAATGGATACAACCTGGATGATGTTTATTGTTCCACTAACATGCTTAATTTTCAGATTGTTGACTAGAAAAAGAAAATGCACGATTGTTGGCTAGAAATAGACATCAGGTAATATATGTATTCCTCTTCCTATATTTTTGGTATATTTCGAACATCAAACTATCACTTATCAAACTATTACTAGCTGCTGCATTTAAGCTTTTTCATAATTTTAATTTAATGAAAATAAATAATTATAACATAACTTACTGCTAACAATAAGTTTAACAAAATAAAGCACCCTGTTGGGCTGTTCCGGTTACTCACCACGCACCAACTCAATCGCCATCCACTCCACGTCAAATGCAGATTAAAATCCTATCGCTTGCTATATCGGTAAGCTTTCGTTCACTGTCATCCAGGCTCAACAGAAACACGTGGCATTGCACACAGCTAGCCACACAGCTCTGTCACACTAAGGGACGTGAACAAAAAAAATCCCTGTCCGTAAGCATTAAATCACAGCGAACCGAAGCGATGTGTAAGATTGGTTCGGCTTGTATATATTTGTGTTGCTGTTACAAAACACCCCCTGCTAAGCCACCTTTCCACCACCGTCCAGCTGGTTGATGAGTGGCCTAATGGATCGATGGATTGAACCCCTGGTTGCCATTACCCGTGTCCATTCTGACCTTTTTTTCGTTGTTGCACATTTTCAATCAAGCAGGAAAAGCAACAGGTTGAAGAGAACGGACGGCGGCGCATATTAGGAAAGAAACTTTCATTTCGAACCAGGATAGTATGTCTCCCGTGTCCCGGTGTGTGGTTGACATGGCCATGGTTGTGTCAAACAAGTGGTAGGCCCCCCGCCGTATGTTCCTTAACCTTTCGCATTGGATGAATTTTCTGTTTATTAGATTTACGGAAAATGGTTTGGCTGCCGTAGGATATGGAGCACGTTGTTGCTGACAAAACCTCCCCCTTGCAAACACGAGGCAATGGCACGAGGATGAACCCCGGGAGAGAGGGAAGTCAGAATTTATGGGCTCCGAACCACACCGGCGACAGGCGACGGTCGCGTTCGTCACTTGACGGGACTTGAAATTAACCTTTTTTTCGCTCTTTCGTTTACTTCCTTTTTTCTTCCGTTTTTCATGAGGGAACGGATAATTTAAACACATTTTGCTTGATGCGAGGAGTGAGGGATTTTACAGAGGATATTTCCATCACACCGTAAAAAAGAGCCCTTTCGTCCTGCTGTGCTCTGTCCCTCTCTCTCTACCCGTAACACCGGGTGGCACCGGTAAAATATATATCTTTTACGATTGTGTACAGGTTTTAGTCCGCCCGCTCTAGCCATGCTGGTAATGGCAAATGTCAATCCTTTTAATTTCATCACACATCTTCCATTGTTGTCGTGTTTTTGCTACAATGCCAAGGGGTGTAAAAAGTAAAAGAAGAAACACCCCCTCTGGAACCCATTGGATTGTGTTTGTATAGAGTGTTATCCCATCAATTCTGGTGCGGTCACAGAGAAACACGGAGACAACACAGGGACGGTGGTGTGCACTGTGCGTGTGTTTGTACTGCAAGCTAAAGGACTTTTAGTTTAGTTGATTTTCTGCCACAAAAGCTCTACAAAAGTCACACTGTGTGTGTGTGAGGCCATGCTTCTCGGATGGGAAAACCATCCATTTCCGTTCGATGCACGCCTTCACGACATCATTTTGCCTCGACTAGAGTGATGTGTGAGAACCTGTTGTTTATTTTTTGTTTCGTCTCTCCTGTTTTGTTTTATTGACCATCACGAAGGAGTCTTTGAAGCACAAACCAAAGGCTCCCCAACACTCCTCCTCCTCTATACCCTATCCTCCACAGCACCGAAGTAGCTTGTATCGTTTCGGTGTGCTTTTGCTTTTATTAATCTCTCAGACGTGATACCATTACTCGGTCGGTTTCATTTTCCGGTCGGGGTTTGGGTTGCACAACCCGATTGGGTTGGAAGAGGCAAAACAGGAAAAATAAAACTTCACACTGCGACTGATTGCTGAACTGGTTTGGGTCTCTTGGCTCCTCCAGGACCTCTCCGGACGGATGTTGTGGCAGAATGTGCAGCCAACATGCTCAGTGGTTGGCTGGGTGGTACAAAACCATTAGCAGCTGCAGTGTTAGCTTTTTGGCACCGTATCACGGTGAGCAAATCTAATGTTACAACACACACACACATTTACACAAGCATATACACACTGATGTCGGTGGTAGTGGTGCTTAAAACCAACGAGATCATTTACGATGCAATTCGAACACGCGGTGTCGAATTTAACCACCAGGCGTCCCCATTTTACGCGTGCTTTTAGTTAGTGTTTTTTTTTACTTTCTTCTCCTTCTATTTGTTCAAATCGTGTTGATTTTACACAGTTACGACTGGAAATTGTAGGGTTTTATTTAATTCAGACACTTTCATATACGAACCGAAAACAAGAGACAATTTAAAATTTCGTGTCGCTTCCTTTTTATTTGTTTAAATACCAATTGGATTATATGCCACACGCTGTACTAACAAGCTGAGTCGATTGCTTTTAATTGATTTTAAACACGCACTGGTGGTAAATAGGGGTTCAGTTTGATTAGATGTTAATGGGATATGGAACTAAAAATAACCTTAATTTATAAGAAAAAATGCAAAGGCAATTAAAATATAAAATATCACATTTTTATACTTTTTGTTTCAAATTATATGCAATATAATTTATCCAAAGAATTCGTAAAAATCGTTGATACTCAAACAAACGGGGGCTTTGACCGATTTTAACCATATTTTTTTACATGAATATTTACATTTGAGAACGGTTGAATGACTTAAAAACTTCGTTACGGAGGCCTAAAAGATATATATATCTTCACAGGCCTTCTTCTTCTTCTTCTTATTTTTCTTTACATTGGCGCAAAGAGCTACGTGCTTTCATGCAGGTCGAATGCAGGCTTTCAATGCAGATAGATGGGTCCCATATGAGGCATGAACCCACGACGAGTAGGTTATTAAATCGTGTTAGTTGATAACTATACCACAGGACCTCCCGGACAGGACCTGCTTTATTATGTTTTTATTTATAAAAGCCGGTTTATTGTGTACTCTTTAAGGATAGCTCATGAGTATTTTAACTTTTAGTTAACTATTAGTTAGAACATTTGAACAACTATTGAATATTAAGCAAATGGATTTATCATTATGATGGAATTAATTGAGCTTTTTTTTACAAATTTTTAGCTTATACTGTTTTCAATGAGATTTGCATACTGAGGATTACCTTTCAAATTTTGTGTTTGTATCCACAAAAAAACTTATCTGTGACATAGCACAGGTAGGTAAAGTTTATATTTGTTTTGCTCGATAAAACCGTTGAACTGTATAATGTTGATCATAGCACTTGTTTTTATGTCCGATTGCACGAAGTCGAAAAAGCGTCCAACTGTTTTAAGCGTCTCGCAGGAATTGCTATCACCAACCTGCAAGACGGCCTGAGCGTCATCCACCAAGCGATAGATAATGCCTTTACCCATCACAATAACGATGGTGTTCATAACCGCGGCTGTAATGAAACGCGCAAGTAATCAAAATCCAAAGCCCTCTTGCACTTCCAGCTCGCAGAAGAATAAATAAAACAGCGGATGATCCAAAGCAGCAAATGTGCATAGTTTCCGGTGCGGTATGTGTGTGTGTGTGTGTGTGTGCGATTTTCACACGATTGAACCCTGTGTGCAGGGCAGGGCACACAGGCCCTGACGGTGGACAACATCACAGCGTGGTGGTGCATTAAACGCGTGCTAGGGTGCTTCATATTTAGCTCTGGCGACGAACCACCGATTGTAGGCGACAGGGGACGGGCGGTTCCCATAAACCAAGAGGCAACCGTACCGCGCTTTAGCATGCAAATGCGCGCGAAGCGTTTGTGCGAATGGTTCGCCCGAGCGGTGTCGCTTGTAGCCGTTTTTAATGCCGCTAAACATTACCGCGCCACAGCCGCTCCTGGTGGCACCACCTTCCCAGTGTGGGCGTGTGCCCGCGCGACGGAATCTTCCCGTACACCGAGAAGCCAGCCCAAAGATTAATACCGGCGTCATCGTTGAACTTTCGTTGGGCGCGCTACGGCTTCGGAGGTTGGCTGTGTTGTGTGGCCATAAAGGCGGGATGTTGTGCAGCGGGCAAAAGTGATGCGCGGTACATCCTTTAACCGTCTTGATCTGCTTTTAGAGCCTGTGTGTGTGTGACTGGTGGAAAGTTGTTGTCGTCATTGTCATCACTATTTTTGCCAGGGCCACACGCAGGCTGCCCCAGCGCCAAATGCGACACAAAGCGGCGTACGAAGCAGGCAGCGAAGGCACCAGCGCGCTAATGATAATGATGCCAGAGCATATTATCGTGTCGCGGATGTTGTACTGGTACTGGCGGCGGTGGCGGCATCAACAATCTCTGCTGCGAACGAATGCTGATGAATCACACCAACGGGAGGAGAGTGGCGGAGGGAGGTTTAAGTGTATTTTTGTCGCCCAGTTTCTCCGCCTCCGCCAGCATGTGGAAGTCGTCTTCCGGGTGTTGTTCCGGGCGCAGAGTCACTCTGGCCGACGGGCGGGAAGGAAATGTCTTTGATTTTATCCATTTTTACTGAGCCGAGTGTACCGCTAGAATCATCTTCGTGCTCTCTTTAAATTATACCGCTAGTTGGCCGCCCTGTAATCGACAACATTATTGGGTTGGAGAGCACAGAAGGAAGAAGACAAAAAAACACACACACATACACAAGACAACAATCACTCTTTGGCGGTACATGTTTTCCTGCCCTGCTTGGAGTTGTCTGTTAAAAAAAGGAACAACGCTCCACCACAAAGCACCATTTTTAACTTCGAGTGCCAGGAGCTTTCCAAGCAGAAGCACAAGCAGAGAAAAGAGCAGTTAAAGCGAGAGGCAAAAAAAGTCCAATGCAATAAAAAGTGCTAATAAAAAATAATGTAAAATATCGTTGATAGCAACCAGTAACGATAAAGCTTGCGGGTGGGGAATGAAAGGCAGAGACGATACGGGTGAGGTAAGATGACAAAAAATATGTATGTATGCATATTGTAATTTACTGCCACAAAGTTCGCCGCCCACCATTTGTGACCATCCTCCGAGCACGAGGCGAACGATGATCGGGCGGCTGTCATCGCAGTGCGCCTAAATGACTGCAATGCTGGGCGTGGAGCGTCTACGGGCATAAGGGGCAGGCGCGCGCCGTTTCTTATGTGCCTGCACGGGCACACTTTGCGTAACGCTCCGTTAGCGTTATGACTCTTTCGGGAAAAGAGGGGGGGATGGGAAGGGGAAGAAAATATTTCATTAGAATTTTCATCGTTATCATCATCATTATCGAAGCGAGCTGATGTGGATGATGTGCTGAAGGGGCGTACCAGGGCGCTATGGGACCAGCATGAGCGGGACAAAAGCGGGGAGATTTGGGTTGTGCGGGTATCGTTAAATTTAAGAAAACCTTCACCCTCTTTGATAGTGAGTGCACGTGTGTGTGTGTGTGTGTGTATGTGTTGCAATAAAACAATATGAAGTGATGGATCCGGGATAATGAATTGTTTAGCCCAAGTGGAACCTGCTGTAAAATGGTTTAAATGGTCGGTTGGAAGCGTTGAGCTTGATGAGTTATTTTCTTGCTGTAATGAGATTGAAAACTTAAAAGGGCTATACAACACACAAAAGCTAAGCATAAAAGCATTCACAAACAGTTGCAGTGTTGTGTTGCACAATTTATTTGATTTATTGCACGTTGTTTCGAATATTCACCATTCTTAGTATTAGTGAGCTGTATTGCACCTTCTTTGAAATGTATTGCAATGGCCCAAATGATTTTTAACAAATGTTTAGCCCTCAAACCATATGTTTCAAAGTTTCATTTAGTTATTATTCAACTTAATACTTGTCTTATTTTGTTCAAGTATACCATGAGCTATAATATACATTAATAGTTTATTGATATAAGTGATATCAATTTACAAATCATATTAATCATATTTTAAATAAATAAATAGTTGAAATTGCGTAACGAGAAACAATTTGTTTATTAGTGCAAACATTAATGAAAGTGAAGGAAGTAATAAAGTGAGCATTATTCAAGAAACTAGTTTATTTGGCTAACCTCTGGCCAAGGCTGCGCTACCAAATTTCAGGGATCCCGTTTACTCTGAAGTGTTCTCCGAAATTAAATTAAAATGAGGTATTGGTGATGACCCCTGAAGAGACCTAATACCAAACCCATCCAGGTCCTGATACCGATACCTTACCTTTACTAGTTAAGGAACTGATCTTGGTCACGTGCCGGTCCTGGCTCTGATCCGGAACCTATACCGGCTCAAGAACCGTTCGTAAACTCAAATCTGTCCTGTAACTGATCATGAACCAATACCGGTCCTGGAATGGATACTGAACTCATACCAGTTTTGGAATCAAAACTGAGCCCAAACCAGTCCTGGAACCGAGAATGAACCCATATACCGGTCCTGGACTCGGTCATAAACCCATACCATTTATGGAGCTGTTTATGAACACATACCGGTCCTGGAACTGATGGAAAAACTCATACCGGAATCAAGCACGAACCTCTACCAGCCCCGCAAGTGATACTTAACTCATACCGGTCTGAAAATCTTCTTCTTCTTCTTCTTCTTTTTGGCATAACAACCGTTGTTGGTCAAGGCCTGTCTGTATCACTAGTGGTGCTTGGCTTTTAGTGATTTATGTATTACCATAGCAGAATAGTCAGTCCTACGTCGCACGATCGATTTGGGGCTTGAACCCATGACGGGCATGTTGTTAAGTTGAACGTGTTGACGACTGTACACTCCAAAATAGGTCAAAATAGCTCCCAAAATATCCAAAATAGTCTGGAAATAGCTTCCTATTTTATTTCGTTCCTGAAACTGTACCTGGAACTGATGTGGATTCGGAACAAAATTTTAACTGGAACCGATACAGTTCCAGTTTCGATCGAGTAACTGATTCCGCTGGGCGACAAATCATACTCGCCAGTACATGAGCAGGAATTTAAAAAAAAAGATAAAATAAATGAATAAAAAGGCAAAATTTAATTTTTTTGTACAATACTCTTCAAAAACTAAAATATTGTGGTAAATATGTTAAAAAATATGCTAAAAAATGGTAAAAAAATTCTTTGGTCGATTCGAACGTACCGCAACAAAAACGTCGATGAGCGTTATTATAAAACCCTGCAGCACAAAAGGGCATTGCATTTACATTGGCAAAATTATCCCCTCTACCGAACTGCTGCACTAAACATTGCATCACAGCGTGATGTGCCAGAGGAAACAAATCTCTTCATGCAGTGTCAGCTCATTAAAATGAAGAAAATGAAGCATTTGAACCAAACCCAAAATCCCGGTGCACCGACAGCTGCACCACAAAGCTCCACTCCAGCATGGTTTGTGGTTCGTTCGTTTTCGTTCCTGTCTCTCTCCTCCCCACACACACACACACACACACACAACCATTCCTTTCTTGGGTCCATCACTGTTCGGGAAGAAGGGGTACTGAGTGTTACTCCTGCTGCACTTAAACTCCGACACACACTCAGTACATTTGGGTGAGTGATGACGAAACACAAACTGCTTGGTATGTGGTATGGAGGGGGGCCACTGTTGAAGGTGCGAAAGGTGGCTGGTCACCTTTTTTGTGTTTTGTGAAACAAGAAACAATTGCTCAATACAAAAAAAAAAAGCAGGAGAGTAGCACCGAACATGCAGAACATGTATGATGGCGGCAAAGTTTTAGCTTCGGGGTTATTTCTCATGCTTGTTTCGGGCACATGTGTTGTGTAGTGCGGCGTTGGTGCTGTGTTGCAGAGTTAGAAGGTAAAAGTTCGAGTGACATCTAACCATTTTCGGGGCGACGTTTCTCAGGCACAGCAACAACCGGGACAGCAAGCAAGCATTTCAGGTGAAGCAGCAAAAGTCAGGCCGCTCCTTTGGATTATGTGTTGCAAAAATCGCGGAAAAAATGCCAGGTGACTTTTGGAAACCAAGCCATCGTTCCCTACCCTCTAAGATGTGTTTTCGGTGTGTTGGGTGAAATTTGTCCTTGAATGATGGCACTTTCTGTACACTTGAGTGTGTGTATGTGTTTCCATCATCTCCTTCTTTCATGGAAAAAAGCAACTACTTCAAGGCCTTTTCAGCTGGAACCCCCCCCCCCCCCCCCCTTCACCGAACGCACGTCTGAATGGTTCTGAAAGCGAAGACATGTTTCTTGCGGCTGACAATAATTGCTGGCGAAGAAGAAAAGGCAACAACAACAAAAAAAAAAACAAGACAAACCCGGTGTGAGATTTAGCCCAGAGACAAGAGCTGGAAAGTGGGGCCCACCTTCACAGCGCACAACGACAATAGCGGAAAAGTGCAGCCGAAAGGAAAATAGTTGGAAAAACCGCCGCCGACATTCCACCGTTTGCTGCTGGAAGTGGTGGAATGGAGGGCGCCACCATTACAAAGCGCGAACGGCGCGTACCCACCTGGCGGAAGCAGGCAGGGGGAGGGGGGGGGGGCAAGCTCGACGAGTGGGATTAGCTGTCAAAACATGTCTTCTTCATTCAGGGACATCATGTCACTGGCAGGACACGGGCCCCGTTGCGCGGGAAAGCTGCTCGCGAAATGTCTCTGCAAAGCTGCAAGGTTGTTTTTTTCTTCTTCTTCTTTATTGTTACATTTTGTATTGCCATTTTTCTCATTCGTATGTCATACCCAGAAGGATAAATAATTGAAGCGGTGGGGGAAAACGGGAAACCCATCGAGGGGTGGGCTGAGCGGAGCAAAAAATCCATCAACGACACACACACGAACAATTGGCTTTCTCGTGGGCGACCGACTATTGACAGGTGCGGTAGGTCCCCGTTGCAATCGAACCGAGAGGGTGATGGATGGTAGGAGGACAAAATTTATTACACAAAACATCACCCAACCCCTCGACTCAGTGACACAAAAGGGAGGCTTTCGTCGAAATCGTTTATTTGAAAATGTAAAATCATTCCCAAAACGCGTTTGCAAAAGCTAATGTTGTCAGCAAAAGGCTTAAGAAAAGGCCTGGCATGGCATACAATATTGCGCCTGAATCGCGCGAACACGACAACTATTAATGTGTGTTTGGGGGAGGGGGGTGTTTGCGGCGATGATTTTTCCCCAATTTCCCGATGACCCTCATCAAACGCTAGACGTCCTTTCGAGAGAGAGAGATACATGGAGCCCATCTCGCAGGGGTCCTGCCATGCAAACAACAACACACCTTCAACCTACGCACCGCTTTGAGGACTATAAGGGGTATTGCTTTTGGAAAAAGTAAAATTTATTGCCCTCACATCAAGGTGCTAATCCTCCCTCCCCCGTTGCTTTTGCTGCCCTCTAAACTACAAAAATATATTTAACTGTTGTCGCTTTCGCATTTATTACAAATAGTTGTTTATGGGTTTGCCCCCGGGGCGTTGGCTGATGGGAGGGCAATTATTTTAAAGCGCCTTGTAAGACCTCCTCCCTCCGTGACGTGAGAAGCCTCCTGGCGCGGTTGGGAAAAAGGTCAAAACTGCGGGAAAACTCAAAGGCGTAGGCGATAAATTTCAATTTCCTGCTAAGCATATGGGGAAGGATTAATATCGACAGCGTTTGAAGAAGGATGCTTGAAAATCAAACACACACACACACACACGTGGCAAGATAAAATGTGGTTGGAAAAGTGGAGAAGCAAACATTCCTAACCTGAAGAGAAATGGCACTTTGCTGTGTGTGTGTGTGTTTTTTTTGTCGATGGACGACCCAAAGCGATTGTTCCGCCCAGTGACGGTTTGACTTTTGTTTTCGCTCGCCGAAGGATGAAGAGAAGAGATCAAGGCGTGTGTCGGGTAAGGAAGAAAAAACAGAAAACGAACAACAGGCGAGATAGAAATGCCTTCGGGACCACTCGGACGCAACAAGCGTAAACCCAACACAGCGCTGCTCATCCTCTGCCGTGGATCTGCTATTCGAACGCGATGATCTATTGCGCGCTATGGCTGACATTCCTGGGATGAAGTGTGTGTGCGGAGAGGAGAGGGGGGGGGATTAAAGAATTATGTCAGGAAAAATTTACAGACACACACACACACACACAACACAAAAGGCAATAAAAGCAGCGCCCTCCCTCATGTCTGCAGCCCTGCAGGATGACCGTTCCATTTACAAGTGCGATACAACTCAATTAAGGATGTATGGCGCCCGGGCAGTGGTGGCGTCGTTCGCCCTTAGGGACTGTGCATTAAGGATCGGAGGAAGAGGAGGAAATAAAATAAAGTGTGTCACCCTAAACGCATCAACGGAGGGGGTGGGGTGGGATGATTAATTGTCCGCTCTAGTGGGCCATAGGTAACGGGGGCTGTTGTGTGCAATTTAGTTTCAATTTCCGACAACGGTTTTACAAGCGCTGTCAATGTTCGCAAGCAATCATCGGGTACGGGTTATGAAGTCGTTAATTTGCAAGGAAAGGGAGCGTTATTAACTTAAGTACAGTTTGCAAATGATTCATAAATTTTAACATTAAGTTGTACTTCCGTCTAGTTTGATTTTGTTGTGGAAATCTTGCTTTTGAAAGAAACCAAAACAAAAAAACAATGTTGGCGGATTAACGCCTAAGTGTAGGCAACTCGCATTGCAAAAACATCCTATTACTGCGTGAGGAATTCATCGTTATGCAACAGAAGCATGAGATAAGCTTCTTTAGCAGGGTTCTTGGATACCTTTTGAATAAACTAGAAATATTAGGAGTTATTAATGTATTAAACGCAGTTTTTTTGTATTGGGTTTGGTTTGCAAATGATTCATAATTCTTAATATTAATCTTTATCTTCGCCAGGCTGTAATTTGCTGTGACAATCTAGCCTTTAAAAGTAATAAAATAAACTCGACTGTATTACGCCTACGTGTATGCAACCCGCATTTCAAACGGATTGCTATACTGCGCGAGGATCTTTTTTTTTCAAAGGGAATGATCCTTGAGATACACTCCCTTAGTATTATCTCTCTCTCTCTCTCTCTCTCTCTCTCTCTCTCTCTCTCTCTCTCTCTCTCTCTCTCTTTCTCTTTCTCTTTGGCTCAACAACCGTTGTCGTTCAAGGCCTGTCTATACACCACTTGTGGGGCTTGGCTTTCAGCGACCCCCCCCATAGCAGATGGATTACCCCCCATAGCAGGATAGTCATTCCTACGTATGGCGGCACGGTCCATTTGGGGCTTGAACCCATGACGGGCATGTTGTTAGAGTCGTACGAGTTGACGACTATATTACGAGCATTATAATTTGTTTTATTATTTCTCACAAAGCAGAGTTTTGTGATACCTTTTTTAACTTAAATGTTTTCTATTCTATTTTTAAAACATTTGTTGATGGCCTCTCTTCATCCTACTTGCAAATGATTGTCCTTCAGCTGTTGTGCAATCGAGCGTTTCGAGCGCGCCACAGACAATGGAAACGTGCGCCCTTTTAGTGCCCTCAATAAAGTCAAACAAGGGATGAAATATTATCCTACCGCTTCGGTTCGGGCACCACCGATACACACAAGAAGCCGGCAGGCTCACTTTAATCCATTTGGGCCCGGGCGATCGAGGAAAGCGAGCGGTAGCCATTAGTCGAGCAAGAAGTGTTTAATAGGCACGATGAAAATATATCCACAAGGAAACTCATCCTGACGGATCGTACACATGGCCCCGTACGCACACACGCGCACACAGACTGTTCCGCCGAATCGTGCCACGTGATGGATGGATTGACAACTTCCGGCCCTTCGGGATGGTAGGCTCTGGACGGTGTGCGAGTTTTTGTTCGGTTTTGTTTTGTTTTGAAAGGCACACTGGGAAGTCCATCGCTCGAAGAAGGAGGCCTAAAATGGGAGGATTGGAATGGGGCGGTGGGTATGATTGGAAGAACGGTCCAAAGTATCAAATGACCACCATTTGCCTGGAAGTGGCTATCGGTAGGCACACGCCATTTCCGCCTACTTAGTTCGAACTTCTCGCAAGGGAGCCAGCTGGATCGGCGTTTGGCTTTCATTGCTCGCTTTGTCGCAAACGTGTACATCTACTACCGCTTTGTTCATGCTTATCGAGAAAACAAAACGGGAATGAAACACACAAACGAAAAAAAAAACCCCACAACCTCCCCCCCCAAATGGAGGCTGCAAACTGTGAGTGCTTGCTTTTGCCGCCCCCTTTTTCCGGTCGGGTGGTCGTAACGGGCTCTCCGGCAACCGTAGCCATCGCCAACCCAGTCTTCGTCCGGCCAGTGTAGCCAGGGTGGTTTCGTATAAAGTTTCCTGTCGATAAAACGCAGCTAGAAGACAGAAGAGGGGACGCCAATCCCTGTTGGTGGTCGAATGTAATCGAATAATGAGTGTACGCCCCCGGTCGGCTATATTCGCTGCATGACGGCACTGCATGTGCTGATTGTGTGTACGGGAGTATGGGATGTAAAGTGTGTGAGTGTGTGTTTGTGTTTAGGTAGTTTGTTTCTTTTGTCTGTGCTCTTTATACTGTATGTCCTTTACTTTCATACTACACGGATGTGCAATAGTACAGGGTTTCTCAAGGCGAGAGTAAATTGGAGAGAGAGAAGCACCGTTCATGAATTGTATTACTTTGTATTATACATGAAAAAGTGACAAATTACAAAGCGCTTAGCGATATTTCACTCTTTATAATTATAAAGGCCAAATGAACCTATTTTTTTTTTTTTTTTACTAAAAAAAATCATTCACAGATGAATAACAGGGACTCGATTTAAAAGTTAATGAATAAAAACAGCATTTTTTATGTTTTTTTTTTGTTTGATTTTCATTATTTATTACATTTGGTAAAACTTCATAAGCGTTACGTACTCGGTAAACGTGATTCAAACTAAAGCGCATCATGCTGGACCTGCTAAATGGTCTAATGGTAACGCTTTGGCTACTGCCAAGGCCGGACGTTGTTCTATTCTCAAGTTGAACCAGTGACAGAAGTGACATTGAATGGAAGTGACAAACGATTTGACTTTCGAACGCGAAATAATACAATAGAGGAGTTACAAACGAGTTATCCCTGCTTTGTTTGTAACATACTTTCAGGGGTAAATTATTCCTTTCTTAAAGCATAATCGCAAGGTTTTCCTCTCTGAAAAATCCCATAATCACGCGAACCCTGTGCTTTTCCCGCTCATGATAAAAGCATTTTTTTTTTGTATGCATTGTTCGCTTTTGAGGCGTAAACAAGGAAGTAGACCCATCAACTTATCAGGCAGCAGCGTTTGATCAAACGTTGTCACGCGAAAAAGCTTCCACGAGAGAGTGAGAGAAGGATGGCAATTTTTAATCGCCAAACGCGAACGATCTCCCATCCCGGTCTCATTCCACCGACACCAACACACCAGATAGGTGCGCAAACCATGCGTCATCCCCAGACCAAACTAATGAAGGTGTCTGTTCAGCTCGCAGGCGCCGAAACCGTCCAAGCCGGAAGCAGTGCGTCCGTATGCTTCATTTGTTTGATTTTGCGTTTAATGAAAAGAAAGTGAAAAATGCGTTGCACATTCCAGCTCTTCTTCCCGCTGGCATGTCTCAGCGCGTGTGGGGAGCGTCTGCAGTGAAAAAGAAAAACGGGGCCCACCCCACACACACACACACATCTTCTCGGGCTGACCTCGCTGAAGGTGATGCTGGGAATCGTGCTGTGCTGCAGCTGCTCTGTCGGCGC
This sequence comes from Anopheles coluzzii, assembly GCF_943734685.1. NCBI lineage: Eukaryota > Metazoa > Arthropoda > Insecta > Diptera > Culicidae > Anopheles > Anopheles coluzzii. Next base: position 87,949,825 of record NC_064671.1, read on the forward strand.
CCGGTGGCGCGAGGGAACCTTCATAAAATGCAAATGATAGTGCCTGACCAGTCCGCATGTATGGCTGTGTGGGTGTGCTTTAAACAAGTTCGTTAGTGTCGTACTGCCGTCCTGCCGCAGCAACCGCCACAGCTTCTTTTTTTAGCTGCCTTTCCAATCATCCCCCCTCACAAGTACGAAATAGTAGTTTGAAACGAGTATGCTGACAAGTAATTGGTATCGCTCATCTACATACGAAGTAGATTCCACTCGGTTTGGGGAGGGGGGGGGGGGGGATTTGTGAGGAGTGAGGGCCTCAGCAACGGGGGCATATCCGGACGCAGTGGCGCCAAAATACTTGTTACGCATTTTATTACTGTTGTCGGGGACTGCTTTCTGGTTGACGAGGAGGAGGAGGTACATGGGGCTCATCATCCTTCATGGTTCATGCTGGCTTCTCGCATCGGTCTGTCGGGCGACGGGGTCGGGTGGCTCTCCGGGAAAACGCGTGGAAAGTGTGTAATGAAGCGAGGAAAACTATTTGTTGTTGAGCAAAAATAAAAATAAAACGGAAGCACTGCTACCGGGTGGGTAGATCGTACTATTTCGTTGTGCAGTTGGAGAAATCGTTTCGGAGGAAGATTTAACGTATTTAACAATTATAATAAAGGTTGATTCATGATGAAATTTTATAATATTACACTCTCCGAAAAGCCGCACATTAGGGTTTCTCTAAACAACTTAAACTGTTTGTTACACCATATCGAACGACTCGAGACGATACAGTGATACTTTCTACACACTTTGTAGAAAATGTACATATTTCGTACGGCTTCTTCAATCATTCAGACCAAGACTATGAGGATGATTTCTGATACCCAGCCGGACCAGAAATGCGATATCGGAAGCATTATAAATTGATCCCACCATCACCATGCCTCCCCTGTTTACCTCATCTCCAAGTGAAAACCAAACGTGAAGCAAACGTTTGGCGCAAAATGATTGTGCTTTCTCTCTTGTTTATGATGAGAGAACCCTGCTGGGCTCGAACTTACCAGCGTGTGTACTTGTACTTCTTCCTCATCCTTGCTCATCGCGTGACGGCCCAAGCGGTCCGGTAACAAATATCTGCTGAATAAAATATCATTCGATGTGCGCCTGAAAGTTATGCAATGCGCTCAGCAATCGCACGCTAAAACTGTTTACAGTGTACGTTTGAATGGAGCTGTAGTGTTGAAATAAACAAAAAAAACACACCGAGCCACTCGAAAACTGCTCCATCCCTGGTAGGCTTCATTGTAGATGTTTAGAAATTTATTTTCGTTCATTTAGCTCCCCCAAACGGTTGCGTATCGGGGTGGGATAAATTTTCACCTCGTTTAGTTCAATGTGTTCAGTTGGGTGGAAGTTATCCCACGACTGCTTCAAGAGCGAGCGAGAGAGAGAGAGAGAATCAAAGTGGGATCTACAGACCACGCGGTGCTTGCTTTATTCGAAACTATACGCACACACCGTTGCTGTTTGTGTGTCCCGGTTGCAAATGTATGCTGCTTTATGTACAACCACTGGCAGTGTACAGCAGTACACGAGCGTTCGTTCAACATATCGCCCCTTGTAGCTGTTTTAGATAAGGCCAGAAACCGCTAGCTAGCTAGAACATGGTCTCCTGTTCGGTGGCAGGATCGAAATAGTCAAAAGCAAAGAAAATGAACAACACACGCCGTAGCAACCTGTTGCATGCGGTGGGGTTAGATGAGCAAGAAGCCGGGACGCGAAACTCGGCATGCTTACTAAACATTCCACATGATGTACACAGGGTCTCCTTGTTTTAGGGAACGGATCCCACCATAAAACGCCCCTGCTCTGCACGCAAGCGTTTGTCTTTTTAGACCGACGAAAGACAGAAAATGAATTACGGTATCCCGGTTGCAGGCCCTTTTCGACATCCGTGGCATGGCGTGGTAGCACATCATTAGAAGCAGACCCCCAAAAACTACGCTATTTATGATAACGATCCAACAATTTATGGGTATGTTGGCCCCCACCCTGAATTATGCCTGATAGAGGTGTAGGCGATGGCAACTACTTTTTGCCTTTGCTATTGATAGGAAAGAGTGAAACAGAGCTATTCGAAAGAGTGATCCGGATGGAACGAGAAACTATTCAAGGTAAAGACAAAGGTTGGAAGGGATGTTGTTTCCGTTCGTAACCACTGTTCCTCTGCACTCCTTCCGGAACACCGTCTGGCACACGATGGATACAAATTTTGAATCGATTAAGTTGTACAAAATAAAACCCGAAACGCACCTGCTGTGCGTGCTTCTGTCCTGTTAGCTACTAAGCAGCTTTGTCTAGATATTTTCTAAACTCTCTGCAAACGTTTTTGGCTAAACTTTTTCAAACGTTACCGACGTCTTCTTTATCACAATTACGCACTGTGTGTACATAATATGCTAATCACATTAAATCTCTCTCTCACTCTCTGTAGCCTAGACACAAACTAGGCGAACTCCACCGAGTTATGGGCGCCTGTAGATAGTTGGCCCCTGCCGAAACGGTGTTTAAGCGAAAATTTAAACCCAGCAGCTTTGGCTTGACTCGAAAACGAAAATTTGACTAGTTGATTTAAATCGAAGTTTCTTTTCAGGTAGCATTAGTTTTTAAAAACGTTACCAATAATTATCTGTTTCTGAAAAACAATAAACCCTCAATCAAAAAAGGCTACTGGAGCGTTTAAGGAAAATTTTGGCTTTTTTGGGAGTGCCTTGGCATGAAGCGGGAACGCATGACGCGCTGCAGGTGGATTTGAAAACGCTTCTCAATTTAGATACGATGCGAGCTGTTCGGATGGAAGTATCGACTCGAGCTCGAATCATCAACCAGGAGCACACGCCGACTAGCATCCACCCGTCGGACAGGTTGTTTAGGATTTTAGAGCATCGAGCGGTATGGTTTGGACGCTCCCAATCCCGGGGACAGTTGTTTAATGGGCAAGTCTATGAAAACGCGCCTGACGCTATGTACTCCAGCATCCGCTGTAGGATAGGGTTGTGACTATACAAGAGAGTCGATAGTGTCAATGAGCAAGCAGCAACGATAGGCTTTGTACTGCTCTATTTCTAGTCGAGATAAGATTGTTAGAAACTCATTTTTGGCGCTAAAATATGGCATGTAATTTGTGATAGTTTTGAGCACACATTCACAGTGCCATTTTATGTGTGTGTGTGTTCGGTTCGAAAATGGTCCCAACTCACCGATAAATAGTTCCCCGTACCAAGATCCCATGACAGGACAGAGGAGTAGTCCTCTAAACACACATGTTTAGCTAAACACTATCACAACACATCACACCACGTTTCCCCACTGCTTACCACAACCCCGCAAGAATGAAGCCTGTTGGCGTATGTGTGAACCTGAGAAGGACGCTGTAATTAAACCATTGTACATTGAATCAAACGTGTAACGGACGGGGGGTTATGAAGCGGCAAACAGGTCTTCAGGTTTTTGGTCCTTCGAACCGGATTTATAACTCTGAGACCGAGCGCACCGGTTACAAGACCGAACGGTATGTGTGGGTGTGTGTGTATGCGTATTTACCTCTCCACTACAGCCTCAACGCTTCAAGAAGATCGTTAGTTAAGAAGATTTACATAGATGAACAGTATTTAGTTTTATTACCAAACCGTAAATAGCGGACCGAAAGGGCATCACTTCACTGAGGCCTAGGGGTTTGGGATAAGTAGCCGCAAGGGTTCGCAGAGAGTGAGAGCGGATGTGTGTGCCTGTGTGTGTATGTGTGGTTTGGTATGTTAACGGGGGCGAAGAAGGCATCCAGCCCTCTTGGGAAGGGAGAGGAAAGGATGTTGTGCTATGCCGTTGGAGAGGCAGAGACGTATGCTCTGCCCAAAACCTCACAATGGCAGTTAGTGGCTGCTTTTTGGAGCTTATTTTGGGATGGTTACGTTACCAGCTCGAAATGGGTCCCGACAAATTGGAAGGAAGGTTCAGAGGTATTTCTGAGAAAATGAATTATTATAAAATTCTAGAGGGGAAACTGATAAGAAGGAAGATATTCAAATAATTAGAATGTGTTCATCATAAATTGGGAAAACATGTTTAAATCAACAACAGTTTTTAGTGTACATACTGTGTATTTCGCTCAAATGGAATCGCTGCTAATCGCACAACCTGAGCTACGTGCTACTCACGAGCAAGGAGCAGAGCACAAGCGGAATCAACCCAACGTTTGTGAGGAACGCCAAACTAGTTTGGCATGTGTTTGCGAGTGAAAAGTGTGCATCCTCCAGCGCAACATTTCATCCTGGTAGTGGAAACAGTTTGCCAAAAATCGAACAAAACCATAGTAATGAAACTCAAGCACTTTCCTCCACCTTGTACCTATCCCGGAAGCGACCGGAAACGTATTCGTCGCAGTGCAATTGAAAAGAGGAAATCCGTACCGCTTGAAACATCCGTGTGCATGGCTCGGTCGATCCATACCTCCAGAACATGTTGTTCATTCCACACTTGATCGGTGATTTATTCCTTGCGCGTTGAATACAATACAAAAGCGAGCATGTTTTGGAAGGTAGGGGAGCATATTCTTCCTTGGGCATAAGAAAAGTTTTCCCCGTCTCTCGCAAGAATAGATACGTGTGGATGCATGCAATGAAAATATGCAAAATACACCTCACTGCTTCTTCGTTTGCACGATGACCGGAAACTGCAACCTTGTTTGGGTTTTCTTGCATACGCTTGGAAGCTGTCCTGGTGGGGTGGGCGCAATGTCTGCCATTTTCCGGTCCGGCACCGTTTTGATGTGGTCCAGTCTGGCTCCCTGCGAAGCAAGAATATGTCCTGGAAAAATCACACACAGAAAAAAAAAACCCCCAAATCGAACATTGCTTGTACCCGTTCCGTGCGTGCCCGTCGTTTCTTTATGGGAGGAAAAGATTAAAACTCAACAGGTTCCTTCTGTTACCGATCACTGGCAGAGGGACTACATAGTGACTCACTACGAACAGCAGGAAAGCTTATAGAGAGCTCATGTTGTTCCTACCACTGCGTTTTTCTACAAACGTTCCAAGTACTACAAGGGTGACTGCTTTGCTTCTTGGGAAAGAGTTAAGAGCAGAAAATCACTTCCGGCTTGCAGTCGGTGGATCGTCGTTGGCGCTTGCATTGGTGTGCTGGTCACCTGCAGGGTTAAAGGGAATGTGTTTGCTTGGGTTGTACCTCAAGAAACACACAACCTAGGGGTTTTGTTGGGTAAATGTTTCTGTTTGTCGAATGTACGGGGGATGTGTTTGAGGGGTTCTGTATGCTTGTAGAATTATTTAGCTGAACAATAAGATTCCAGTGGAATATAATGGGGGTTTTCTTTGATGATTTATGCACATTAAATGACATCCTTTAGCGGTATGTGATTTTTAGTTTTTTTCTATGATTGTTCTATGATTGTTCTGCTGGAGATTTGTGTATCTTAAATGTCCCTTAAGTTTTGGACAGATGTTAAAATAGTTGTTATTGGAAAACTTATAAAATAGTTGTTATTACGCAGATGTTAAAATATTGGACATTTTCAAGCAACTGGTCATCTTAAATGAACTAAGTATAGAAAGAAAAGTGCAAGGTCAGCCATTGCGACCATTTTCGATGTCTGTTTAAGCTTTACTTCTGCATTACCTTGAACATGTTATCAATTTATTATGTTCAGTTTCCTTCTTTATTTTATTATTGTTTATCACATGCCACAAAAGTACTGTCACCAAATTTGGCAACAGAAACACTTTGATACTAAATTTTGAATTTTCCACGCTACCGGACAGAACACCAAAAAGCATACCCATCACCGCCCACCGTCTGCCCGAAGCGCTTCCGCCTTGTAGCAGTCAGTCGAACGCCAGTCAAAATCAGCTGGCTACATCAAACATCAACATAACAAAAGAAACAAATAACGGAAGTGGCAGCACCGCGGACATGATGATCATCATTAGCATCATCGCTGTGTATCTCTCTCCTCATGTTTAAAAACCAATTAATGAGGCGATTTATCGCTGCCCATAAAGTGTTTATTTATAGCGAAACGTGAACGGAATGCGTAAAAACACCGCTCATGCTTTGTTTGCCATTCACTGGGATGTATGTGTGTGTGTGTGTTTGTTGGTTTTTTGTTGCCCTCTTTATCTGCACCGGTGCTTGTGGTAGTCCTTTTGCGGGGGGCCAAAACCGTTGAGGTGAAGCAAAATTCGGTGGACAGCAAGCCAGACGCCTACTATGCTGCTGCTGCCGGAGGGAAAATATGAGCTTGTACTACAAGCGTTGCGATTATTATGACGATAATGTTCCCGTGTGTGTGTGTGTGTGTGAGGGTATTGCGCCATCATTGAGACCAGAACACGATGGATGAGTGGAGTGGTTGAGTACGCCCGCAGGACACACGAGCAGCACGCGAAGGAACCCTCCCATCCGTTTCTTGATTTGTTGCTGGGCGGATAAAACATACAGCTTTATCGACTGAAGGGAAACGATAAGCATACACACACACACACACCTACACATGTATACCTTCCTTTTGCAGGCCTCTCCCGGCCATGCCCGCTCATGGATTTATAATCGAAATAAAAAACACTCGCGGCCAACGGTGCGCCGCCATATCTTCACTCACCATGCCAGCTGAACAATGGGGCCCCCAAAGCCACACCGGAAAGGAAACGCTCGGTTGTCCAAAGCAAACCAAAACCATGGAAAGGCCAAAACCATCTCGGCGCAGATATTGGGGGTGTGTGTGTGTCTCCATCTTTCGGGAAGAAAGTTTAGCCTCGATGTAGAATCGGGTTTTCGGGCTGCTAGGGCGGGCGGGGAGTGCTAGAATCGTTACCCAAGGCCCAACCATAGTGACTCCAAGATATTCCTTTCAATCTTCGCCTTTCAATGGCAAACGCATGAATGCAAGCCGCCCGGGTGGTTTTGGTAGATTGAGAGTACGATGGAATGATTAAAGTTTTGCCCCGGAGCCACCAACTCACCTATTCACCACTGGAGCTGGCGCCGGAGTTGTTCGAGGTTCGGTATGGTGAGCAAATTAAACTATACCCGCGTCTCTATATCGCGATTCACCGCGCGCTTGTGGCGCTGACAGTGTGGGGGTTTTGTGCAAAGGTTAGCTTTAGTAAAAATTTATCAGCTTCTTGAGGTGAATGGCGGTGGGATTTTCAATGAAAAGCAGGAAATATCGCGCAACGGTGGCCATTATGTTTGAGACTCGTAGTGTTAAAGGAGGTTAACAACCGAATAATGAAAATTGAAGGTTATGACAGAGTGTGTAAACTAGACAAGTGAAACAAAGTACATGTTTGTATTCTTTAAAAATTCTATATTTCTATTGACGAATGGTTATCTGAAACGAATAATAACATTACAGCATTATATTGTTTACATTTTCTAATAAAAATATTTCGTGAAAACATAAAAATAGAAACAAAACATTGATGCTAATGTATTTAAAATCATACATTTGTAAAGTAATTTTATCTCTAAAAAATGATTCATGTGTGGGCAAAGCGAGTGATATTAGTTATAAATAATTTTTTTTTTCTAAATATATGATCAACACATTTAGTGGGTTGAGTTCTTGTTCTGATTTACAGGGTCAAAAAGGAAAACTGGAATAGCTTATGATATTCCCATTGCGCAAAAATCACAAAAAATACTGCCATTTCAGGCCTAGTAGCTTGTTACGGGTAAGATTTAAAAGCGGGGACATGTCAGGCTTTGGAAACTTAACATACTTGTGATTCTTGTATGCATTTATTTTCAAACTCCATGATACTGTATGGCAATAGACATACGAAATTTTACTATGATTGTTTTACAATTTATAGATGAAAAGTTTTTGTACAGTTTAGACCCAAAGAAACTTACCTTAACGTCTCTTGATATCCTTGCAACGTAATTTTGCCTCTAAGTCAGAAATTTCTGACATTTGCACAATGCCAAAAATGCACAATGCTTCTAAGATACATCTTTTTTGTCAAGAGGTGAGTCAATAATGTGTGCCTCTAACAAAAATCATCGTAAATTCACTGCGAATTACAATTGATTTGATGGAACTTACATACTGCATTACGTTATTTATAAGGACTGAGTTAATTCAAACGTATTTTAATTTTTTATTTTAATGCATTTTATTTACCAGAAGATTACCTTTTTTGATAAATTAGAGCCTTCGAACTTTCCTCAAAATTTTTATATTTGACTGTACTATTCAATTAATTTGACTGCTTAGTTAAAATTACCAATTAAGGGTTACCATATTTTATAAATTATACAACACATTCTTCATTCGTCTTAATTTATATGAATTAGAGATACAAATTAATCATGATCAATAACTGATGCCTTGTAGTAGAAAATTAGCGACAACTGTATTACACAAGATTACAAGCTACAAAGCCTTTTTCATATTTCTTTTGTTTATTTCTATTTTCAGGTAAGCAAAGAGTACCAGCATACCAAAAATACCTCCATTACAAAATCATTATAATCTCGCAAGGTAAATATCACTTATTGAAAACACCTCTGTTGACAGTTCTGCTATTATGCGCTGTTAAGCAGCGTACCCTCTCATACCTTTGTGTCAGTTAGCCGACCTGCATAAGGTAGGTGGCGTTCATGAATGCGTAAGCAGTCACAACACCGTCGCACAAAGCACCTTTACCATTTTCCAGCACGTTCTCCCGGAACCAATTGAGTGAAAATAATGCCCCTGCTCATAACAGCTTGGGTCCGGATTTCTCGGAACACCCTTGGGTGTTCCGCACGCGTGAAGCAGTTGCAATGGGTAACGAGCAGCAGCACCAGTACTTTGAATGATGCCCTAGCGACATGCAAAAGTTTCTCTCGTGCGGTGCAATACTTCGACGGGGTAAGGTTACTGCCAAATATCATTTCCACCACTACCCCGTACACTTTTGTGCAATGGTTCTTATAAAAAGACTGCACTGTAGGAGCGGTTGGCGGAACGGATCCAATCAACGTTCCCGTAGCATGATCCTTTGGCGCTGTGGTGGAACGCTAAAGAATGACTTCAGCAGGAAGTAAAGCGTCCAAAGTGGCCCTAGACAATGGGAATTAATAAAATATTTCGCACCGTTCACTTTCGTTCAAACGATAAATACGCGTACCAGAAAAATCGTCCATTATTAGAAGAAGCCGCTTGTAGATAGCTGTGGCTGTGACTCAGCCTGTTTCGGCATTTCTTTCTTCTTCTTTTTAAAGTCCCTTCCAAAAACCGTTCTTCTCTAAGCAAAGATTTTAAAGGCAGTGATTTTTTATTCCATTATCTTGACCTACCACTGATTGATTGCTTCGCGAAAAAATTGATATCATTCATTTGGATGAAACTAATGGGTCTCGAGGCCACCTCTCTCCCGGCCTCGAAAACAAAGCCCGAACGGGAAAAGGAGCGAGGAAATAGATTAAACTTTTCTGCCGACTCAGAGTGGCATGGGAATCGGATGGTAGAAGGGAATCTTCGGTGCACAACAAAAAAAGAAAGAAACAGACATACGAGACACAAGCCCTGCTGCAAAGCGGAAGTGAAAGCACCGATATGGAAATAATGTTGTCTTCTAGCAAAGTGTGTGTGTGTGTGTGTATGTGTGTGTGTGTGTAATTTTTTTTGGCTCCCCACGGAACCGAAAGAGAAATGGAAGCAGGCCGCGAAACTAATTGACAAATTGGTTTACATGGGCCACTTCCGGCTATATCCTGATGGTGGCTGTAAAATACAGTGAGATAGCGAGTGGTGGCGTTGGAGGGGCTGAGATATTCATCTGTCCCGGGCATGAGTGAAGACATGAACAGTCGGTCACTCGGTTTGTGTGTGTGTGTGTGTGTGAGTGACACGGTGCACGAAAGCTAGCATAAGCGGAACATTTAATTAGATCATAAATCATCGCTCATGAATATGTATGTCGGCGGAGATGGACACGATCTACCTAACCGGTGGTAGGTACTCTGCCTTGCAAACAAACAAAAAGTAAGTTGTCCAAAAAGAGGTACCCAAAATAAAAGGAGAAAAAAATGGACAAACTCCTGCAACACCGGCCCGTGATTTTCATGGGCTTTTCATCCCAACCCCAAGCAGTCGAGTCGAGTTTGAGCGCTCATCAGAGCGAGTACCGTGCAAAAATGGGTCATAAAAGATCAAAGGATCGCTCCGTTCCCCTTGCCACGGGAAAAAAATCTCTCTCTCCCTCTAACTGGTTGTGTTAGGTCCCTCTATTATTCGTTGTTTTGTTTCCTTTCTACCTCCCCCTACATCCAACTGCCATCAATTCAAACTCGAAGCGCAGTGCCAAAACCGAATCAAAGTTCATACGAATCTCTCGATTTGTAATTCATCATTTCTCGCTCGTTGCAAAGGGGCGAGGTGGTGTGGGTGCGCTTGGTTGAAAGAAAAAATCGGAGCAAAAAAAAACAACAGAAAAATCGAGTCAGCTCGCTAACACGTGGCGCGGTGGGCGCTTCATTGCGATTGTTTTCCCAAGTTTTCCTCTCCCTTTGCGTACTGTTTGGGCGATTTGACGCGGACGGGAAATTTATTCAAATTTATACTTCCTCACTTTCCTCAAGAACATGTTTCGGGTGTGTGTGTGTGTGTGTGCGTTTCTTTTTTTTTGCATACGTCATTCCATTCCAGCATTTTTTTGCACTGGCTTTTCGCTGTCTTTGCGTGTGGAGTAGTACTCGCGCTTATCTGTTCGCGCTCTAAACGTGCGCTGAAGCGAATGTTCAGTGTCTTTCGGTTACATCGTGTTCGGTGCTAAATGCTGACGGCTAGAATGCTATTCATAACAGCAACTTTTCATCGGCGATACGAACTTGGGGAGTTGCGGTGAGGAGAAGGTATGTCAGCGAGCGTTTTTTGTCGCTGTAACCACATGTTCGTGCCGGTGCGGGTGTGAAGATTTGTGTGCAATTTTGGAATTAGAGCAAAAGCTGTAGGGCACTTCCTTCGTGTGGCAATGTAAACGATTAATATTTTACCATAATTTGTACTGCAATTTAAACATATTATTATCATGTTTTACAATATAACAATATTTCTTGTACATAATGAGTTACAAATTACTTAAATAAACCTTAAAATTAATTTAAAAACACAGAATTGTTATAAAAACTCCAAACTAAAAAGCAATACAATTAACCAAAACGTTCCCTGCGGCTTGCCCGTGGTGAAAGCTCACCGTTACGAGTGGTGAATAAAGGATACGAGCACGATCCCAGTATGCTCACACCAAAACATTTCCCCTCACATGTTTATGGGTGTATGTTTCTTTGTCTGGAATCGTACACCAAGTCCAATACAGCGACGTGTGGCGTTCGGAAAGCTTTGTCGCAAAATCAGCTGACAAGTGGGGAAAACCTGTGTGTACATACATACAGACGCGGAAAGCTTCCTACCATCACCCAACCAGCCACTTAAACGAGATACTCGTTTGGTGAGCGATGAGAATGCAGCGGAGAGCAATCGTGCTTGCATGAGTGAGTGCTGGGTGAGTGAGATCCGGCGAGGGTTTCGAAAAATGAAAGAAGTGCGTGCGCACAGTGAAAAAGAAGTTGTGCACAATTGATCAAAAAATAAGTTGTGAGATTAGAATTAGAAGGCAACGTTTCGAAGTAGTAATTGATTGGGAATGATTAAAGTTTATTTTGATATAGAGTTTCAGCATTATTATTTTTCACAAATTATTTGATAAGGTGTTTTGACGCTTTTATATTTTTAATTTGTTGTATTATCTTATGTTTCTTCTTCCTTTAATGTAATGTACAAGACAACTTATTTTGTCCTTGGAAAGAATATTTGATTTGGCCTTTTTGTAAACCACACTATGTATCATACTAGGTTCGAACTAGCGCCTGGCTGAGTAGCAACTTGAGACCTTACCGTGAGTCCATGGAGCCATCCATTTCTTTGAGCTTATTATTGTTTTTAAATCAAGCAATGAAGCAAGTACTATTTCTTTCTTTCAGGCTCCTTTACACAGACTAAACGAGATACGATTTTTCTGTTCATTGTTCTTATGTAGTAATTTATTTCTACACTCAAGTTGAACATTAAAGAGATTAGTATTAATACCTAAACATATTGTGAGATTGTTTATGAACAAAATATACGTCACCCGCGCTATGGTATCGGTTTGTACCACCGTGGTGATGCGTGCACGCTCCGCTTCGTTGTTGAGGAATTTCACTCCCGTTATCATCATTATCGGCATAGCATGAAATCCGACCCTTCCAAACGACAGAGAAGCATACTCTTCTTTGTGTGTGTGTGTAGCAGCAGCAGCAGCAGTTCGGCCTCCACTCGGCAGTCTTGCGTGAGAACACGAAGTCCCCGGGTCGTAGCGGACAAACCCGAACACTCATCTGCGCTGGGAGAGCATCCCTTCACGCGGCTGCTGCTGCTACATGTTCAGACCATCGCTGAGCGCTGCGGTGAGTGGAGTGTCTGTATGTACAGTTGGTCTTCTCCTTTCTAGTGCGAACATTACCGTTTTTTGTGCAAAAAAGGACACCTTACGAACGGTGTTCGGTTTCGTCCCGTTCACCGTGGGTTGGAGGGAAGTTGGAGTCGGTTTGGGTGTGGTGCGGTATCGAGTCGAGTGTGTGCGTGTGCTGGGTGGAGGTGAAAAGTCCTTCGGGGTCCGGTGCATATCCGGGTACGCTTCGGGTAGTGTTCGGGTCCCGACACCCGACGGAAGGAAGCGCGTGCGGATTGCATTCCACGCCCGGTCGATCGGTGAAGGGGTAGGGCGGGACAGGACGGCCAGCAACCACTCGGACCGGTCGTCTCGTTTTGGGGCCTCGCTGTTGGTGGTGCGCGTGTGTTAGTGCGCGGTGGTGCGTACAAGGCAGGCAAGTAAAGCGTGACCGGGATCCTGTGCTCGAGCAGCAGCAGTAGCCGTCCGTCGTCGGCTGGGTCCTGCTGGAGTTGGCAACTGCAAATTTAGTCATTGGCCTGGCCCAGTCAGGAGTGGTTGTGCTTTCCAGTGCTAACAGGAGCAGCAGTAGCAGCAGCAGCCAAGACAGTTACACCAGAGCCTTTTGCTTTAGGTTTGGTTAGAGTGAGCTTCAGTGAGATATAAGAGAAGTGTGTTAGCCTTAGATCCTAGGACAAGTAGTTGATAGTATAAGACAGTTTGTCTTACAGTTTGCTTAGACATTTAAGTCCCAATAAGCAACGTTTAAAGTCACCATAAACTGCAAACAATTAAGAGCTTAAAGCTGCAACCAAACCTAACGAAACATTTCCAACGAAAATTCCACTCCAATACGTTAGACAATTCCGCGTACACGGGAACAAGCGTACCAGCTTAACCTAGACGCTAAAGTGCAATCGGTTGTGTTCGCGTTTCAATCGCGTAAACTTTCCACTCCCTTAGCAACACCAAATTGGACAAACCCGATCCTCTTTATCGCACTCTCTCCCTCTCTCCCGCTCTCTCTCTCTCGCTGTCGTGCGCATTAAATTTAGTGTGTGTAAAAAGGTTGGCAGCCCAGCCATTCCGCGCTCACAATTAAAACAAACGGTTAACTGAGCAAACAAAATAGGAAGCAACCAACGGGACGAAAACCAAAAAAACGTCCCAAAACAACAGCACCAGCAGCACCCGGCACGATGACGAGCGCCCGACGAGTACCGACGATGGCGCTCCAGCAGCAGCTGCAGGAATGTTGCCACACGGCACTCGAAGCCTGCACCATCGGGCATAGCCTCGGTGCGCTTTGGACGCTTTCACCAGACCCCACGTGAGGAAGGCTCGAAGCGCTGGCGAGTAGCCTCCAGAATTTATGGCCCACCTGCCACCGCCCTCTAGCACTCGTACCCGTACAAGCGAGGATGCTCCGGGGCTCCGAGGCTTGAAAGGGGAAGCCGTAAGCCACCCCGATCGAGAGTTGAGAGGCGCCCATGCTTTTGCTGTACTGGGAAACGTGTCAAAAGCAGCAGCAGCAACAAACTTCTGGTACACAAACACCACACGTCCCTCTGTGTGTGTGGAAGTAGCGTCCTGATTTTGGGGGCTACCCGGGAATGCCGGGAGTAGGGGAGATTTCGGTCATTCGAGAATGATGTTGCGGTTTGGATGGGCAACGTGACTCAACCAGCAACCAGTGCTACCACCGGGGGCTGGTTCCAGCGCTTCCCGAGGTAGCAGGGTCAACAACGCCAGCACCACAACAACGTCCCAGCATCATCATTGCCATCATCGCCCTTCATCTCTCGGGACGCACAAGGACCCGGGAAAAAACGGAAGCAGGACCACGAAACGCAACTAAAAGTGAGTGAAACACTGTTGTATATTTTTCCTCTCCTCTCATGCTCTGCATGCCACATGATTATGCTTTTCCGCCTGTGTTGTATGTCCCTTGAACAGTTCGTTCACTTTCCCTCCAGCCGTTCGGGGCCCATTTTCACCATTCCATTGAGAAGGGGAGCAATCGCCCCTATTCCGCACCTACCGAGACACGAGTGCGATAGAGTATAGTCCCATTTTTATGTTACTCGACCTTTTTTTTTCTCTGTTCTGCCTCCAATTTCCATCGCTGGAAACTTTCCTCTGTCTTTTGATACATTTTTCATTGGGTCAGGAGAATGTGCGTGCGTGTGTGTTCGTTTTTACTCTCCTCCTTTTCTATTTCCGATCTCGCTGGGGGTGGCAATGTGGGCTCTTTTCGAGGCCGGGTTTGTTTCGGTATCGAGCTTTGGTCGCTTTTTTTTCTCTGCCTTTCCCTGTGAACCCGTAACAGTTTTCCGTATCCGTACGAATGTTTGTTTGGAAGAGTGTTTCCTTTTTGCGCCCAACGCATACACACACACACACACACACACAAACTCAATTTTATCTTTCGCTTTGGCTCTCTTTCCATTCTCCGGTCCGGTCTCTTATTCCATTTCAACCCGGAATATTGTAAGGACGAAGGGTGATGGGATGCGATGCGCGCTCTCTCTCTCGTGCATGCGCCCGAACCGGAACTCGACAGAGCACGGGGTCATATTTCTATTTTATTTTATTCGGCCAGCGTAGTGCCGCTCAAAAAACAAAAAGGAAAGAAAAAATAAACAACTTCCAAAAAGTAATGCGAAACACCGCACCGAACGAAGGGCGCCTTTCGCTCCATTTCGCTGGGCGGAAAGTGGCATCATAGTGCTCTCGTTCTCGGCGTCCGTTGTTGGTTGTCTGTTAATTTTCGTCAGCCAACTAACAGTGCAGGCTTGCTGCTGTCCGCCCACCGTTTGACGCCCCGTTCTTTCCATTCATGGACACGTTGGCACCACACACGGACGGTTTTGAGGTTGGAGAGCGCGCGCCACAGTTTTATTTATTTTTATGCGCACCAATATACACTAACGGTCATGGGGGGCGCCCGTTCCGCTATGGCCGGGTCGCCGGCTCGATGGCAAGTGACAATTATCAACACGTCAATTGCACTTGGAGGGTTTTTGTTTTATTGGTTCGCCTGGAACAAATGCATTTTTAAGCCATTTGATAGGGGGAGCAGGGGAGGAGAAATGTGTCGCGTTGCAGAAGATGAAATTGAATTCGTTTTGTGTGTCGTGGACTTTCGAGCAGCGAGCGAGAGAATGTGAGGAGTTTAGAGGAATAAAAAGAGTAATTTATGGGCTGAGGAGTTTTGCAATATTGTACACGACAGATTAGCAAAAAGGTGCGGCGTGAGAAAGGAACTGAAGATCCCGATGATTCTTGTGCACTATTTTAAATAGTTTTATATAAAAAACACATTTATCCTCTATCTCAGTAAAATCGTGTTATACCCCTACAAGACAGTAAAAGTCTCATGGTACGTATGATTTAAACCAAACCCCTTGTTGGAATCGAACTGACGCTCTGCGGTGCACTGGAACGAGCGTTTACGTTCACCACTATAAGTCCAGCCCCGACGTTGAACAGTAAACTGTGCATAAAAAGAGAAACAAGATGGAACATAATGCATTCGTAAATACTTTAAACTCATAAAAGTGGAATTATTCCAAGATAAATCACTTCAAAATGTCAACCATGCTCAAACATATTACATGCATGCAAAACATAAGAGCACATGCGAGCCAACCACAAGCAAACAAATCATTCGTAAGTGTTTCATCATCATTAAAAAAGTACCAAAGCTGACAGCGCAAACAACGTCCACTTGTGAAAAATGGTGCACAATGTGCTGTGTACGGGTGTGCAAGTCACTCAACTCACTCCCGGAACCATTAATAAGCTGCCTTGTAGCGAGTGCACTACTACGGGTCCAACAGGGTCCACCAGCTCTCAGCACCCCTTTTTGTCTCTTTGTCCTTGCCATCCATCCTGCCATCATGGTGTTATGCATTATTCTGTGCACTATTTTCTGTATGGTGTTAAACCATAAATTTCAATGTGCATGAGTGTTGGTGGTTGGGAATGGAGGGAAAAGAAACACGCACAATAATCACACAACACCACACCACCACCAGAAGAGCTAGTGCATTGCGCTTACGAAGCGCACAGTCGGTCGGGTTTGCGATGGCAAACCGGTTGCGAGTGTGTTAATCAATTATTGATGGAATTAATTTCTGTATTTATAAAATCGGAAATTGATTTTATGAAGTGGCTGCAGCTGCACACCCGCTGATGCCCGCTCGGGACCCGCGGAAATGGGCGGCAACTTGGGGCTTTTGGGCCACACCAACCAACAAGCGCGTCGATCGTGGTTCCACTCTGCACTGGGAAAACAAATATAACAATCAACACCGAAAGCAATCCGCTTTCAATCGGTCCCTGGGAATGCTTTAGCGGGAAGGGAAGGGGTCCAGAGATGCATAATTGCAGTGGAAATGGCTGGTGGTAAGTTGCGCTTTCGGTTTTCCTCTCGGCTTTGTTGCTGTGTGAGTCCTTCGTTCGCGGTGTGTCTGTGTGGCGGAACCGTTTGTGTCCGTGTGTTTATTTTGCTGTGTGGAAAAATAAAAAGGAGAACAGGGCAAAATGACCAACGCAGCAACGAAGGAAGTGGTGAAGGTAAAAGTTTAAATTATTATAATGCTTCACTCTACCGCTCTGCTGCTCGTTTTTGGTATTTCGATTTGTGTGTGTTTGTACCTTTTTTCTGTGTGAATGTTTTACTATTTTATTGGAAAACTCGACCCACAACACGCTTCATGGCGATTTTTGTGTGGGAAAAGAGGCGAATGGGAGCATTCGCTTTTCGATCAGTTTTTTGTTGTGTGGAGAGGAGTAATTTCCATTGTGGGGCGGCGGCCTCCACTCGAACTAAAGCAATTACAATTTTGTCCACGCGAGCTGGCAGCTCATCCTATGTTTAAACACATTGACACACACACACGCGTGCGTGTACATGGCAAAAAAATAATCATCCCAAGACCAGACGCCGAGAAATAATGAAAAGCTCGACCCAGTTGGTGATTGTTTCGTGGTGGAAGAGGGAATAACCCCCGGACATGACCGTACTTTATTTATTATTTGCCCTTTTTTTGACGTTTAAACGGGTGTGTCACCGACGGTAAGCTGCACGCGGGATCAATAAATGAAACGAGTAATAATTATAATAACCCCTCATCGAGTAACAAGCGAGCCTTAATTCGGCACACACATCAAAACCATACATTGGGTAAAATATTGCCCAGTGCCTCAGTGTGCACCCAGTGTTCCTCCGCCGTAGAATGCAGATGTAAATTCGCAATAAAGTATTCATTTGACAGGGCCACTGCCACTCACTGTAATTCCATCCTCTGTTGGTGGCCCCCTGGTGGCGTTGGGAAGCGGGCAAGGGACAAACGTTGCAATTTTTTGTCGTTTCAACGGTGTTGAACAAATTAATTCAAATAGCGAAAACCACGACGGCACACAAATTAAAATGAAATATGCTTGGAAGGGCGGCGCGGTGGGTGGGTGAGAGATGGGAACTGAAGGAGGTCAACTCGTGCCAGCAGTCAGTCGGTACGGTTTTAATATGTTAATCCACGTTTTGGTGTAGCATATGGAGCAGGGTGGGTCGTTTTTTTGTTGCGGAACGAAAGCAGTCAGGGACGGATATTGGCAGTGTAACGGTGGCTTTTGAATTTTTGCTGAGTTTTCTTCATAGAAAGTAATATTTAAAAAAAAAATCAGATTTTACATAGAAGCGGTCAAGTAACGAAGAGCGTTAAAAAAGAATTGATTTTTTTTCTGAAGACTCAAGTTAGTAGATAACGAACATAATGAGAATAAGCAAAAAGGATGAATACAAATGTTAATCAACTTTACTTGAAGAAAATCCAGTAAAACAATGGCCATGCTTAAATTCATAAATCATTCGCAAAAAAAAACCTTTGGATACAGCAACATTTAAACAATTATCCTTAATAAGTTGATTTTGATTGACATTTTAAATAAAATTCATACAGATAATATGGAGCAGCACATCATAAGTCTTCAGTTAAGTGATTCACCAAGAACGCAGGAACTTATTTTATTCTTTGCTCCAAGACACACGACGCTGTTGAACGTATGTTTGTCTTGTTTGTGAAATAATGCTCCAAAAGCCTCAAAAAAGGGATAATATTACGGTTGTGTTTGACTTCACTATTGCCTGCACTGTACGTCCATACGCCATGAAGTGAAAATGTCAGGTCAAAGGTCAATCTTCACCCATCGTTAACCGTCCGATGTTCCAGCCTCGCTTATACCATGTACCTTAAAACACACACAACCATACAAGCTGTCCCAAACACCCGCATAAAAAAAACGCCCAAACGGTGAAACATTTATCGGGAAATACCCCGGAAACGACCGTGTACTGGTCACACCGCCGAAAATGTTCCACTTCCTGCCCTCGGCAAAGCAACAGCAGGCTCGCCCGTTAGCGCGTGGGCTTTCTGGGTCGAGTAGATGGTTAAACAAACAAGCTCGCTCTCTCCCGGGCACTTACACCAACAAACGAGGCGCCGTTTAGTGGCAAAATTAAAGCCATTACAGCCAGTCGGGGGCAGCCTTCCCTGGAGGGTGGCCGGCCGACGGGCCCGGTGGGTGGTTTACTTGCCTGCTGCATGGTTCGGGAAAATGATTAAGGGCAGTCCCGGACTCACTGGAGGCGCGGGCGCGCGCGCGGTGCTCGGGGTTTTGAAGTAGAAGGTGAAAAATTAGTTCCCCAGCACGCCGCTGCAGACCGTTCCTGTTTCCTGTTCGCAATCTCCCCTCCACCGAGATGCGGCATGCGAATCAGCGGCCCGCGGCTCGCCTTGGTTGGGTGAGAAAAACGGCCACCATCACCACCACCTTCGCAGCAACCGTTGCACGACCGCTTCGCATAACGCAGGCAACATTTACATTTGTACGATATAAATTTTCCGCCAGTGTGCGGAATATTTTTCCATTTTTATTCCACCCTTGGCTGGGGGCCCGCTTTCGTCGGGCCTTCAAAGGTGCGTGTTGGTAGGTGCCCGCGGGCACAGCAGTAGCGTAGCTTCTTCCCGTGTGGAAATGCGACGCACACGCACGTAAGCGGTGCAAACGTGCGTTGGTTCTGTTCCCGGCCGGTTCCCATCATCAATCTTATTTCCGTCGTCTGTGGCCGTCTCTTTCTCCCGGGCGCTGGATGTGTTTGTTTTGTGAGGTTTGGAGTTTGGCGGAGCGCGTTTTGCCCATCGTAGAAGCTGAGGCAGGCGGGCTGGCAGGCTCCATGTACGGTCAGAGAATTCAGAAATTCAGAGTCCCTTCATCCTCGGTAGCGGGTTGGGATTTCTGCTTCGCGGGCGGAGATTCAATCCCATCCACTTCGGCTTGAAACACGTCGCATCTCGTGGTTCGTGAAAAAGGTTGGACGATAAATTGTGCCTTCCATTCCCTGGACACACGCACACACTCACATCACACGCCTACGAATCTCGGCCCTCCGAGAACTCCGAGGGCGACCACCAGCAGACCGTCCCTAGGACGCACCCGGAAGGCGGAAGTATGTGCGTGTTTGAGGATCGTACCTACCAACGTTCTCAAGATTTCTTGGAAAATGGGCCGAGAGAAGTCGAAGAATTCCTCAAAAATACGCACTTTATCAACATTATCAACCACTCTCGTTCCGAATTTCCCTTTCCAATCCGAAGCACTTTTCGGTCCTTCTACAGGGGGTACGAGGGCCTCTTATCACAATTTGTTTTATAGGCAACCGTTTTCTTTTTTTTGTTGCGTAGTTGCGTGCTTCGTGCAGCCGTTGTAAGTGGCTCCTTTTGGGTTGGTGGGAATCGGGCCTATCTATTCGCCTTCGAGCTGGACAGTTTCCGCACGCACTCAGCGGAACATCAGAATGTACAGCACCAAATTCCTTTTGCCCAGAATGCTCTGTTCGGTGGCTTGTATATTTGTACATGCCCTCCCATCACGGATAGCCGGAAAACCGTATCGTGCCACCGATCGCTTAGTTCCGTGTCATCGACGAGCGAGCATCAAGCCGCCGTGAAGAGCACGGTTCACGGCCACGAATCGGATGTCCGTGCGGGTTTCCGTGAAAATCCTACCGTTACATCCGTTGCTACGAACGAAGGATTACGCTGCTGTATCGTACCCGTGAGGCTGCATGGAAAAGGGGTGGACACAGGGAAGCTGGGTTGCAGGATTGCAATGAAATAAAGAGACAAAGAAGCAAAAGCGGAACGGTACACTGAAATGGCACACTTTGATAAGGAAGAGGAGAAAGCGTCTGTAGCCATGCCCCATCGCACGTGATAACGCACATTCGACGGAAACGCGATTTTCACAGTAAATAAAACCGATGTTTTGTTCCCTTTTTTCCCTTTTAGTCTGATAAGAAATCATTGATAAGGAAGCTTCCAGTTAGAAGATGTAGGTTTTTTTTTTATTTGTTGCAATTGTGTTGGGTGTCAATAGGAATAAAACCGCGGCAGAAAGGATGCTTCCGATGTCTGACGTGTTATCCTGCAATAAAGATCTTTGGGGTTTGGGGAGTAAAAAAACGGGAAGAAAGCCTTTTTTTTTGGTGGGTCTGCAAAAGTGTTGATTTCGGCACAAAGTTTAGCCAAACGGCGGCATACCCAAGCGAGAGAAAGTGCTTTATTATACACCAACCGAAGTAAGGGTTCATTTGCAGTGGCAGAAAGTTGTGTGGCAAGAATTTCCAACAGCAAATAGCTGCAAGAAGAACCATTTCGTTTTTGGAGTTTTTGTTTTGTTTGTTTTTGTTCACACGCCAAAGCCCCACCCTGTTCGATGAGATTTTCCAACCGAAAGAACATCCGGTTTGGCGATGCGTCGGCCCGAATCGAAGATGGATTAGAGTGGAATTAGATATCTTCTTGTTCTTGGCTTTTGTTTGGTGTTTTGTTTGTTTTGTATTGGTTTCTCCCAACCCACGGCCCGTCGAGCGGCGGTCTGTGGCGATTGATTGACGTACCTTCCCCCCCATTGGATTGGGGGTGGTTGAGTTTATTCTTCTGAAATGTTGTTCAAACTGTTTTTTTCTTTGTCCGTACTGAACAAAGAACCAACAAAACAAACATTTTCACGAGCAGAAGATTCATTACTCCAAAACCAGCTTCGAACGCTACGGGACACGCTTTAGAGATTGGGTGGGTAGGATTAGTTTGCCCGGTTTGTTCTTAATTGTACTCGATTATTTCGCCCCGATTCCACCGAGGGAAGTGATGGGAGAGGGGAATAAAACAAGAAGCTGGTTTTGCTGAAGGAAAAAAAAAACAAACCGGTTAAGTTTTACACTGAACTCTATTGCAATCGAATCGAAACTTTTCACCAGAGCGTGTCCACTGTGACGAAAGAAAGTGCAATTGAATTAGGGAGCGTAATGTCAAACCGAAAGTTCAGCTGCCGGGTAGCGAACAAATGGCATAAAAAAGAGAAAAATAAAACTGGGACACAGTCACAGATACTTTAGCTTTAGCGCTTCGTTCGGATTGAGGAAACTTTTTTTGTCGTTGTCTCTGTGTGTTATTCAATACGGCGCGCACACTTCGAACAGTGAGCGAAAATGGGAATGTCTTCCAGCCTGGACAGCAACGCCAAGGAGAGATGGGGCTTTGTCCAGCTTGTTTCCGTGTCAACACGCGCCGAGAGTTATGGCGCTGTTTTGTTTTCCCCCCATTTTTCCACGCTTCGATCTTCAGTCCTCCTTGTCATTGCTCATTTGTAGTGTTTTGGTTTTTAATTACTCGCTTGCCCTGCAACGACGATTGCTGCGCTTCGCGGTGCTTTTAACTTTCAGTACGCTGAACTCTCTGTCCTCGGACGGAGGACATTGTGGATCGCGTTCGTTTTCGTTTCTATCGCCTCTGTCGTGTCAACGTGGAAGGTTGATAATTTTTCATGATTCATGCTCCCTGTTCTCGGGATTTGTTTCGTTCCGTTTGGCTTTTCCTCGATCTGTAGACTGTCGTGTTGTTCTTCATCTTATTCTTCTTTAAATTTAATTGCAATCCAGTTCGGTTAGCGTTTGAGTATCGCATTACGTGCGCAGTAACTTTTTTCACAGTATTATTTTCCCCCTCTCTGTGTGTATTTAACGAGCACGGGTTTTTGGCTTTTCAACGTTCATACTTATCCGTTATGGTTGGTTTCTCAGTTCGTACTGATAGTACTTACAGTTTTCTGTTTATTTTAGACACTTTGTTATTTTCTTCAATCATCTTTACTAAATGTTGCATTTCTGTCGCTTTTCATACCGATGTTTGCAATTCCGGGCAGACTCAGGGTATGTTGCTTTGGTCGCCTCGCATTCACTGTTGGGTTAATTCGCCCACTTAACGCAAAACGATAAAATGATGATGAGCGTTTCGAAAGGGTTCTGACCCAGCGACAAAGAAAAAGAAAAAGATCCAAGGTTCAAACTGAAAGAATAAAACTGAGTTCGGTCGAATGGGTTGAGAGTTTAGGTTGAAAACGCTCCGCAGAAGGACGGACGCTTTAAAACAATGTTTTTTACATTTTTTTTTCTCTTCCTGAGCTAGAAAGGGTGGAAAATAATCATAAGTAAACTCAAGTGCTGGTTGGATTGAGACCAACGAGCAAAGCGAACCATTAGTGATAATGAAAATTTAAAATGTAAGGATAATCTTTAAAAAACAGATCCTTCTCGTTAAAAATGACAAACAATTAACTTCTTTGTTTGGGGCATTGTAATAATACGATGTTATGACGCAGTGTCGGTGGCGGCCCCGTGGTACAGTCGTCAACTCGAGCGACTGAATAACAAGCCCGTCATGTGGGTTCAAGCCTAGAATGGACCGTCCCCACGGTAGTAAGAATTTGACTTATCCGGCTGCGCGGGGTAATATGAATTAAGTCTCGAAAGCCTGTCCGGGCACGTCCGAGTAGGACGTTACTCCAAATAGAATAAGAAGAAGACTGTGTGGCATTAAAAATACAATAATGTAATTACAATATGTAAGGGTTACATTAAATTTGTTAAATAATACTCTTCCAATAAGCAAAGCGAGCGGATCGTTGACATCCATAGACTAAAAATGGGGCTTATATATCAGTAACTGTAGTATCAAATTGCGATGCAAAACTCCATTTTATTGGAATGCCTTGAAAAAGAAAGAGAAAAAAAAACTTAATATCAATTGAACATTACACTCAAACTATTACACAATTTTAGTACTTCATTTGAAACCCATTGCCGAAACTCGTTCATGCTCCCTTTATTTCTCTCTCCCTCTATATGTCTCTGTCTGCGTGTCCTGCGTGCGACACGTCGAATGCATTACACCCGTGCAACGCGCAGTGCACCATCAATCTTGTAACTAGTTTATTTTCACCTTCACCCGCACCACCACCAGGCGGCCACAGCATGACCACCGACGATATGCAAGCTGTTAATGGTCATCCGGGACGGGCGCGCCTTGTAGAGGGAATATATGGCCACTAGATCATCCCTTCAGAAGGGTGACACAGAAAAATAGTTCAACTTGTGTTGCGTTTGAAAAAAAGGGGGATGTTCTTTTTCTGTTTTTTTTGTTGTTTACAACTGTTTGCAAAATATCACACACTACGTGTATGCTTGGCTGTGCACGGGTGTGTGTGTGTGGTGAAGCTGTTAAAAGTGTGCGTAGTCAGGTTCGGGGCAATAAAAGCTTCCGCATGGGAAGCTGCTGACCGTTTCAGTGGTCTGCGTTTTCTTTTCTTTTTTTTATGCCCAGCTTTTCCACCGGCTCGGTTCCAATCCCAATCCAATCCACACTTTGTAATAAAGTGTGTGACCAAGTGTTGTCAGCATAAAAATTGTTGCATTCATGTGAAGCTCCCCTGCCTCCCTCCGGGTGTGGGTGGATTAGCACGACTGCTAAGCCCTTGAAAGCGTGTGTGTGTGTGTGGCAGATCACTGTAGCGTAGCGAAGGGTAAACTGGATTTTCCAGAGTGACACACAGGGCAGGGCAGTGTTCAAAGAGGTGTCCAAAAATGAAAACGAACCAACTACAACAACAAAAAAGTGGATACAATTCGACCGAAAGGGACCGGACATGAAATCCAGGAGATGAACATAAAAACAAACCAGTAAAATGGCTACGAGTGATGGGTACAATGGAAGGAGGAACAGTCACACGCAAAAAGAGCAGGAATGATAACGAAAGAAGGAAAAGAGTCGGTGTGGGAAGGGAAGGATAAAAACATCCTACCCTTCACACACACGCGCGCGCGCACCACCCCACCAGGGAGCAAATCTACCTCACACGGATCATAAAGTTGATGGTTTCACTGTGTCCGTGGATGGTTTTAGGATTTTTTAGGATACAATTTGGTCGCGTCGCCTTTCGGTTGCTGTCCTTGTTTGGAGCTTCCAACCATATCTCTCGTCATTGCATCTCATCGACCCCATCGACCGATGATGACGATGGCGATCGTGCGCGGTATAGTGCAGGGTTGGTTGGTGGTGGTGTGTATTATAACAATAAAAAAGCCCCACTTTCTTCTCTCGCAACGGGGAGCAGTATTATCTTTTGCCAGGGTTTTTTGTTTTGTGCTTGTTCTGGTTTCGTTTGTATTTGTATATTGTCAACTTATCTGGGGCGCCCCCCGCGAACGTTTTGCGGTGGTGATGAGGTGCAAATATCACACTCGTCCAGTGCAATAAATAATGCAGGCACGGGGGCAGCAGGTTTAATTAATTTTATATGAATCCTAACGACGATAAATAAATGCCACCAGCGCGCGTCATACGCTCCGTTTGCGAGAACGCGCGATGCGTGGCGTAGAAAAGGGACACTGACGGCAACGGTTGTTTGCTTCATCGTTTAAGCTGAGTGTTCGCAAGAGTGTGCACCGTGGGAGTGTTTGCTACTTCCGTGGTGTGTGAAAACTGAACGAGCCAGAAAAAAGCTTCTCGTTTGTATCGTTTTATCCCCCTTCTGTTTGCATTATATGCGCGGATGGAGAGGAAAAAAAGGAAACAGCCTCTCTTATGGTGGCGATCACCGCGATAATTATGATGCTTATCGTGGATCAAATATTCCCTTTTTTTCGTTTTATTCATACACCTATTTTATTATCTTCACACCGGTTCCTCGCGCTGTTCAGAGAGATAGTTGCTGTTGCTGGTGAAGGTGTGAACAAGGTATGCGAAAGTATTCCTTTTCCCGCATCACACCGGCACGAAGAATGTTGGCGCGTTGGAGCTCATTTAAAGGTGTTAATAACGAGTTTAAAGTGTATCAACCCATCCCAAGCGACGCTCGAGATTCATGAAGGAGTGCATTAAATCACTCATTGCAATTGTGTGATTAAGGAAGGGCTACAACAGTGTGTGTAGCCATCACTGCGAAAGTAACCACGAGAGGGAGAGATAAAGAGAGAACGAGTCCATGTATCTAAATGTGTGCAGCAGCAGTATGTTATACGGGATCGCTCTTCTCCCTCTCCACTACTACTCCGTGGCCGTACGATGAGAAGATGAAACTTTTCAACAGCACTTTATCGCGCACTCTAATTCGTTCTGCTCGAATTCACTTTTGATCCACTGCTCGAATCTCCCGCTCCGTAGCAAAAAGCAACGATTATATCCTCCCTTTTTGTTTCAGCAGAAGAGAGTGGGAAAGAGAGACTAAAGGAAAAACATGAAACCGTACTGTTACATTGGGCAATGCTTCCTGCTATACCCCATAAAGAGCGTCACGCTTTTCCTCGCGGCCACTCACTCCACCGGGACTTTCACTTAACTTCGGGGCTTGCGTTCGGAAATACTGGCGAATATTATAATTTGCATAAATTTGGAAACATAATTTACGGGGTTTTCCGGCATCTATTTATTTCCGTTTGGCGTCGTTACTTACGCTCTAGTTTTCATTACTGTAGTTTAAAAGCTCGCGCTGTTGGATGGGAGTGGTGGTTGGTTTCTTTGGTTTGAGCCCCATCCTTTTTCCCGTTCGAATGTCGAGTTACCTTTGCCAAGGTCGTAAAATTGCAAGCCCTGCTAACACGTGGCTGAGGGTGGGGATGTGGCAGGTGAGGTTGGTAAAGTTAATGTAACGAGAATAACCTCAAGCCTGAAAGGGGTCAAAAATGCAGCACCGAGAGCGCGGTCATGGTTTTCTGGTTGGTAGATGATGATACGGTTGGGGGTTGGGATATTGAAATTAAATTGGGAAATAAATTTAAGATTTACTTGGAAATAAAAGCTGCCGTGTTTTCGAATCGGATTACTTGCTGAGCGCGAGTGGCATTATATTTAACGATTAAATCAAGTGATTTTGATAATGATCATTAGAATTGATGATTTTTACGAGTTTTTCGGTATTGTTTGGTGATAGTTTTTCGGTACTTGACGAATGAATACAGTATATGATTTAATATTTTTTTATTCAGAAAAGTGCTTACTAAAATTACAAATAAAAGTAATTCGTAATCCGTGATTAGTTTCAGATTTGAACCCACAACTTTGGAGACGCCCATCGACTGCGTTGCCATAGAGCCACAAAGCTTCCTACGGAACAGAAGCAATTGAAGAGCATCTGGTTCTTCCAGTATAAGCTTGAATTATTCGTATATTGTTCATATGCATAAAAACAGAGTTGAAAACGACACAATTAAAAGAACTTTAAGAATTTCTCTGCAAACATGAGATTATTCATATGAGATGCACTGTAATGTTAAGCACAAGCGGTAATTAATTTGACTTTATCTCACCCGATGAATAATAATAATTTCCTCCCTTCAAAAACACATTGCCCCGGCGCATGCATGAGCAAATGTGTAACCGTCTCGTGTACACGCACCGAAAAGTAAGGCATAAAATTTGCAAAATTTCATCACACTATCACACCGAAAATGCTCGAGCCGTTGGAAAAGTCTCTCAAACGAGCGGGCCGGAATCCTTCCCGCTAAGCTGCTATCTTCCGCGTACAAGATTGTTGTACAAAACTTAAGTGAGCTTAAAGAAAAAGGTCCCCCCAAAAAAAGGGAAATGCTTTGCACCTCCTTTGCATCTTGTCGTGCGAAGCTTGCTGCATTCTTCGCAAGCTCGCACGTAGCGCACTGCTGCGGCGCTCTCCAACTAGAAGACGAATTATCCTTATTGCGGCACACGCGACGCGTACCATCTGGACGCGGGTCCCGTCCTCTCTACCTCAGTCCGTTGCGTACCCTGTGTGCGTACATTCCACCACGGTATGTGTGTGTGTGTGTGTGTGTGTATGTGTGTTGGTGTGTTAATATTTATGCCTTCTTACACCTCTCGCACAATTTGCCCCCAACAACAAGGACGACGGTGTACGAGTACGAGACACACGGTGACGGTGACATTTTCTTGATGAATGTTCGCCGTCGCAACGCCGTACAGCGATCGCTTCATTTCTCCCTCGTTATCAGAGGTTCATCGTCGTTGCCCTCGTCGACGACGGGTAGCACGCCCGAGAAACCACGTGGAACAGGAATTTGGGCGCGCTTACTAACGCGTCTCGCGTTTTTCTTTTTTGTGAAAACTCAGCATCATTTTGAGGGAGGAAGCCCGAATGTGTATGTGTGTTTGTGTGTCTTATCGCGTGTATTTTGTTGCTGTTGTTGTGCTTGTTCTTCCTCTGTTGTGCTGTTGCGTTTGAATGAAAGCGTTGAATGTAGATAAACCTTTGGTACGAAGATGGATCTGCTCGCGTGTGCCCTGCTGTTCCTGGGACAATTTATGCGTGGCGTAGTGAAGCAGCCCGAGCAGCATTTTTCTCGTGCATGATGGATGAGGGAAGCAAACAAAATGCGTAGCCCGGGAGCCTGGAAAAGGGAATTAGGTACGATTAGGACGAGCGAACGAGAATAGGGGATGGTGAAGAAGAGTGACACACATACACACACAAACAGAGCTAGCTTACCTTTGTGTGTGTGTGTGTTTTAGTCACCTTAGAGCGCATTCTAAGTGTGACGTGAGAAGAAGGAAAAAAGAATGCGTGGCGTTCAGAATGGGGCGCTGACAAATCCATACCAAAGCTGCTGTGAAAAACGACTCCCAGCGACAAAAGAAGGTGAACGGTAGCGAAACGAATGAATTCATCAAAGCAATGTACTAGGGGGGAGCGAGGGAAGTCATGCGGCCTAAAGGAAGGCCCAAATGTGTGGCAATATCTTCTGGAAAGTTTTGCTCCATCTCTCACGCACCCCAGACCGCACAATAACGTGTGACAAAACTGGGCAAAGAAGCTTGATAATGGGACGGAGTTGCAGCCGGGGGGAAATCATCCCGGATGGGAAGCTAACACCCGTTTCCGGCCAGCGCCAACGGTGATCCCGCTCCGGAAGCTAATGGTTGATGATGACGAGAATATGGAACAGAGGGTGTGTGCGTTTCGCCTCCGAGGCTGAGATTTGTGCAGCCGATTTATATCTGGCTGGGTTTGCTTATGTGCTTTTTTTTTTTGTTATGCTTTCACTTCGTTGTCACTTTCTTCTCACACTGGAAGTTGAATTAAGCTGTTCAGCTGCTTCTTCGATGAAGGTGGGGTGTTTCTTTTTTCCCCTTATTCTTCCATCCTTGAGGATGCTTTTTTTTGGGAATGGGGTTTTTGAATATGCGTTACACGCGGTGCGTGTGAAGTCACGGCCGGGCAGGAGCCTCAATAAGAAGGCCTCTTAGCACAAGAGTAGAATAAGTAAAAAAGAAACACACACACACACTACAGAAAAGAAGCATCAAGAGCAGAACAGCGAGGACATCGATACAATCACGAGCGCGTGTGCGACAACATCTCGAGCCTTTGAAAACCCCAACGCCTAACTCGTCGGGTCGGGTTGCGACCGCGGGTACGGGGGAAGGAACGGTTTGCGAGAAGTTTTATTATAAGCACGTGCCAGCCGGGCTCTGATCAACCATGGCTTAGTGGAAGGCGGTCGGAAGGATGACAGAAGACGGTGTTTCGGTGTGATTACAATTAGGAATAAATTAAGAAGTAACACACCCCGGGTGGGAGCACTGTCACCCTCGAGTACAGGGAGGAAAGGAGCCACGGTTGCAATATTTATGAAAAATTGTACACAAACGCATACACACTTACTGCCGCGTTTCCCCCGACCCGGTATGGGGCAACGGGTGGAAGTTTGTTGTTTTGTGTTTTTTTTCTTTCCTCTGTTTGTTGGCTCCATTTTCCTTGGTAAAGTAATTAACTTTACTGCCTGTTTTTGGGGTATTTTTATGACTTTGCTATCTGTTTCAATCTAGCTGCTGATGATAAATATGGCCCGCCAAATGGACAGGGCTGTGCAAATTGGCGCCCGGTGTGTGTTTGGGAGTGGTGATTTAATATTTTTTCTTCTGTCCCTCGCTGTTGTGCCCAATGGAAAATAATTACCCGCGTGGGGTGTACCACCGGCTGCCCAAGCGATCGTATCGGAACGTTTAATGTTAGTTTAAATTTATTATTTGGTGACCACCAATTTACTCTTTTCCATTTCACGTGGCAATCGTTTTTTTTTTCTTTTCTCCGGGCGACCCTTGCGCACGCAATTGACTTTACGCAATAAAGTGCGTGCGTAAGTAACACAGTGATGATCTAAATTATGATTTTATGGTCATTATGATATGCTCGGGAAGGAAGAAAACTCGAAACACTAATGTTTATTTTTTTGAAAGACATTTATTTAACTTCGTCCTGATAAATCCTGATAACTTTAGGCGAGATAACATTAGGGGCATAATTCTACGCAAATTAGCATTAAGCAACTATTGTAACTTTTGCGATTGTAAATCATCAGCGGCTAAATTTCCTTACCTAAGTAATTCCAAAGCCTGCAATATGAAATATCATTAAAATAAACGCCTTTATGTCGTGAAATATGAATATAAATACAGGATTTGGAGTCAGAGGAGATCAGCAAAACCTGACAAAGGGGCCCTTTACGATTCTAGTCAGCTTTTTCATATGGAGTTTGACAGTTGGAAGCTGAAATCATGTCAAAACTCCATTCAATACCCCACACAAAACTAGCCTGCGATTTTCTGCCTAGGGGGGCCTTCACGATTCTAGTTAGTTTTTTGTATGGAGTTTGACAGTTGGAGGCTGAAATCATGTAAACAATCCATACAAAACCACACAAAAAACTAGCCTGCGATTTTCAGTCTAGAAAATTTTAGTCTAAAAGCTAGAATTAGATTCGAGGACCTGCTCGTAAACACGGTGTTGTTTACATTTATCCCAAGGTGCATTAAAGAGATCAGGTGGTGGAATCTGGAATCAAAGTGTATGTAGTCCAGGTGGTCTCATAGAATTTTTTCATAGCCAATTTTGAACACCACTTTTTGGCAGAACGGGTGAAAATTTTTCTCAAACAAGCTCTCTGGAGGCTTGACGAATACTCAAAACACTCTTACAATCTTCATTCAGAAGCAGAAGCGATAAAAATCAGCCTCCTAAATTCCTACACCTTGTGATAAGCCCACCTGTATATTGTACTCACTTACATAGCTGCTCGAAAACTGCTATGCAATGCAAACAGCTGACAGGCTGAAATTTCAGCCTACGAGCTTCAAACGGAAAGGGCCCCTAGATTAGTATAGCCTCAAAGCTAGTATTAAATTCGAGTATCTGCTCGAAAAAATGACAAAACAAAATGAGGTGGTGTTTTCATTTATCCCAAGGTGAATTAAAGATATCAGGTGGTGGAATCTAAAATCAAAGTGTATGTAGTCCAGGTGGTCTTAAAGCATGTTTTTTAACCAAATTGGAACATCACTTTTTGACAGAACGGGTGAAAACTTTTGCTCAAACAAGCTTTCTGGTGGCTTGACGAATACACAAAACACTCTTAAAATCTTCATTCAGAAACAGTAGCGATGAAAATCAGCTTTCTAAATTCATACACCTTGGGATAAGCCTACCTGTATATTATACACACTTTGATAGCTGCTCGAAAACTGCTATGCAATGCAAACAGCTGACAGGCTGAAAGTTCAGCCTACGAGCTACAAACGGAAAGGGCCCCTAGATTAGTATAGCCTCAAAGCTAGTATTAAATTCGAGTACCTGCTCGAAAAAATGACAAAACAAAATGAGGTGGTGTTTTCATTTATCCCAAGGTGAATTAAAGATATCAGGTGGTGGAATCTAAAATCAAAGTGTATGTAGTCCAGGTGGTCTCGTAGTATGTTTTTTTGTAACAAAATTTGAACGTCATTTTTTGACAGGACGGGTGAAAACATTTGCTCAAACAGGCATTCTGGTAGCTTGACGAACACACAAAAAACTCTTGAAATCTTCATTCTGAAACAGAAGCGATAAAAATCAACCTTCTAAATTCATACACCTTGGGAAGCCCACCTGTACATTATACACACTTTGATAGCTGCTCGAAAACTGCTATACAATGCAAACAGCTGACAGGCTGAAATTTCAGCCTTCGAATTTAAAACGGAAAGGGAGCCACAGCTAGATACTTTATTCTATGTAATTAGATATTGTATCAAAAATATTTACATCAAATGATTTATGTTTTCTCTATGATCAAATGTTTTATCAATTTATCAAAAAAGTCAATCAAATGATAAATTGAAAGCTTAAATCGATAACGAAGAGATGACGGGAACTACATAAAGTCATCTAAAATAAGTGTTTAGAATGACCTCAAAAAATACAGAAATAAAAGTTTGAATTCAACAAAACCCTTGCAACACTTTCCGATTGAAATCTTCTATCGTGTATCATTAAATCACAACCACATCAACAATAAATCGTTCCAATCTCAAATTGAAACACTCTTCAAATGCGTCAAAAATCACACCAAAGATACAAAGCCATTGGGAAACAAATGCACACAAATTGTGGTGCTGTGCGAACTTTGCTCGTTCTCCCTGCTTTTTCTTTCCTTCCATTTTTTCCTTCGGGTTAATTTAGCTATTGTTATGCAAACGAAGCGGTGCGTTGTGCGTTTTGTTTGCCGTTTAGGGGTTGGAAGTTTTTTCCTCCCACCTCCCATTCTCAAATCCTCAAATCTCATTGCTTCTCGTTTTCCGCCCCGTGCTAATCTGCGACAGAATGTGACACTCATTTCCCCACTCTCTGCTAATCGGCTCGCTCGTTTTACCTGATGGTGTCGCGATATGCCTTGCGGCGACGGCGGCAGCGGTCAGGAGCGGATTGAAGTGACACCACTGACAGAATAGAGCCTTTTAGCGAGAGTGCGTTTGTGAGGTGAGGAGCGGAATTGGGGGGGGTACAGGACAACAGCGTGAAACAACGCAACCAGCTGTGCGCCCGCTTTTGTAGGCTCAAAGTTTGACACCCAACGCGGGCACACTTCCGCACACAACACTCCAAGGCAAGGATTAGGTTTATGGGGTTTGGCAAAAATGTGCGCCACTTTGGGCGCCACGATGGATGGAGTGGGTGGCGGTGGGGTGGATGGATATTACTTCCTTCGCCCACCGCCATTCGGTCACGTTGAGTGATTAAACCATTCGGCATGGGGGAAAGTCCTAAACGCTGCTCTACACACCTGAACACGGTGCACAAAGTTTTACGCCGGCGTTGGCGCAGTTTGGAGCTTGTGTTACGACACGGTAAGAGTGTTCGGTTTCTGCTTTGCGCGCGGCATAATTTATCCCCGCCGGTGGCCTGCCCCAGAACAAACAGAGAGTTTCTGTTTGATTTGTTGAGATAAAAAGATTTAATTAAAAACTTCCGAAACGCGCATTCGCTGTACAAAAAACCGCTCGATTGAGTGCCTCACTTACTCGTTTTGCATAAATGGTTCGCGGGAACTGTTTTGTAATATTTTTCCGCCCCACCGCCATGCTCCAAAAATTACACTCACAAATCAGAGTGGACAATAATTTACCACACCTACCTCATCTACTGCCCGCGTGACAAACACACAGCACATTAAAGGACACGATGCAATCCTTCGGTAAATTCTCGTTAAATGCCGTACCTGTAACCGCGCCGGCTCGGGAACAAGGGGAAATGTTTTATTCTTCCCCTATCCTGTCCCCTCCCAATACCCCTTAACGATTGATAAATGTTTTTCTTCTGGTGGTTTAAACATATTTATTCCGAATGTGCAGTTTCCTGCCCGCCCGCACTCTGGTGGACGCACTGCCAATGAACCCCGTTCGCATGTTGAGGTGCGCATTTACATTGGAAACAGATAAGTGATTTCAAGCGCGGATATTTATGCGACAATATGAGAGAAATTAAAACCACCAGCCGGTGCGTGCGTATGTGCGATGTCAGACTCGCCAAAAGATCATTGGGGAAAAAGGTAAACAATCAAATAAAAGAGAGCACAAAAACAGCAAACATATTCAAACAATAAGCAAAGGGAAATGGTAAAAAACACACACCAAATGTACAACAGTTTCCACCGATCATGCCAAAAGAGGAGGGTGCCGGGAAGGGAGAGTGTGGCTTCAAGTATGCCAAATGGAAATTGCCAGCGAAAGGAAACATATTAATTAAACGATTTACATGCTAATGAAATAAAGCGCCTGGCCTCATGTTACTGGCGCGTGGGAGAAGTTTGCGGGAAGTGACTGTGGGGACATTTTGTTTGTTTCATTTATGCATTTTTGTTTTTTGTTTTGCTGCTGCTGTATTGCTTCCATTCTGGGTTGCTCTTTATTGGTTTATTTTTATTGTAGTGTTGTTGTTGTTGTTGGCTTTCTTTATGATCACAATCATTTGCATCTCGTACCACATTGCACAGAAACCTTACATTATAAAGGCTGGCAAATGGCGTCACTGTAATGCTTATGAATAGGTATTAACAGTATTGCTTTACTATTTTTTACCAGTCCAATTGAAACACTCTATGATGGTAGAAAAACAAAACAAAAAAGGCAATAACATATGTGATAACAGTGCATAAACAATGATCAGATTCAATCAATTGTAATGATCAGAGTTGGACACTGATCGAATAAGCCTTTCGAAGAGGGTTTTTTTTGTTTATTTAATAACTCTGTGGTAGGTTATACCATGTATTTTGGGAATTCAACTAAAAAAGAATGTTTTTGGTGACCCTGTCCCATGAACTTACCCTTATAAGTGGCTTCGGCAGAGTTATTAGATCTGGCTTGAACCGTTGGCGGTTATAGAAGGAATTTAGAAGTATATTGTGCTAAATTGTTTGTAAACTTTGATTAGTCTTACCGAAATCGTCTCAGTCATCTAAATGGTCTTCAAATTAGTGATGAGTAATTGGTAAATTAGTAATGGGTAAAGTTAAAAAATCCAGAATCCTCTCCGATCCGACTCCCAGAAGCCGTCGGGAGCCGTCTGGAGTCGTTCGGAGTCATCCGGAATCGGAATCGGAGTTATCCAGAATTAGAATCGAAGTCATCCGGAGTCATCCGGAGTATCGGAGTTGAAGCTGTCCGGAGTCGGAGTCGAAGTTATCCGAAGTCAAGTGTCGACTCCGATTGATTCCAACTCCGCTCGACTCCGATTTCGGTGTACTGACTCCAAACGACGCCAACTCCGGGCGGAATTAATGGTTCACGGTTTTGAAGAAGTTGGTTTTGGAATCCACCTCGTCACTCCAATACCCAGACACAGACTAGACTCGTTAGAACACTCCAGAGAGCTCCACATCACTACTCGCAATTTGCCACATTACCTATTGTGACCTTTTTTGGTAAAAATGTTTAGCCTTTTTACATCTACCCCGTGTTACATTGCTTAGTAATTGACATAAAACATTGTGCAATGTAACATTTTCTATGCTTCAATTAAGGAAAAAGTTCAACTTAAGGTCAAATTACGGTAACTACGTTTAGACAGTGTACCAGTGCAACCCGCGCAGCGAGGCTTATTTGTAACGCTCAATCTTTGTAACGTAATTTTGGAAAGGTTAGAGGGAACTCATCCTTGTTTACCCTCGTCGAGGCAAGCCGGCATTTATGACTGCAACGGTTGCGGTGGCTTGAAAGCTTCTGTCCGTTTTTCACCTGAGGCAGGCTGGGCGGAAACAGCGCGACGGTGGTCGATGCCCTGCCGCGGATAATGAGTATTACGATTATCCTCTCTGGTCAGTGGCACTGGCAGCAGGGCAAATAGAGTAGCGCACCCCCCAATGGCACCCATGGGTCACGTACGAGTCAAACACTGGCACACACACACACAACCAAAAATACACTAGCAAGGACATGAGCCGGGACGGCTATTAACGGCACGGGGACACTGGCCAGGTGCGCCCAGTGCTCTCGTTGTTGTGTGCGAGTGCGAAATCCCAGAGATTGTTATTGTTTTCATCGGATGGCTTTCATGTCATCATTATCGACAGGGGCTGGGCTAAAGAGGTGCATATGTTTTCGGTTTGTTAGGGGAGATACGACGGGCGGACTGGCGCGGGTCGCGGTAGATGCTAATGGGATGAGAATGGAATTGATAATGATAATCAGTTGGAGTTCATAGTGTGTTGGGTGTGTGTTGGGTGCAATGTGATGGAAGAGAGCTTATCCGGCCGGCTTTTGTAACAACGAAGGTAGGATATGGAAACGCGCCATTATCACCCCGTTGACCCCGGAACACGTGCGCGGGACGGTGTTGATTCCATGGCGGTGGGATGCATAGGAATAAAGCATCTACCAAACGATCGGGGTGGGGTGTACATGTAGGTAGCATGTACATTCCGTTTGTGGATTCGTTGTGCTGTATGATTAACATTCCCATAATCGGTTTATTACAATCCGATCAGATCTGGCGAGCTTCTGGCAGCTGGGCGGAAGTGAAAGGTGTATTTTTAAATAATAATATCTCTCTCACCCACTAGCAGCTGGATTTGGAAAAACGTTTCATCAAAGTGTGGAATGTATGTTGCCCCTTTTTTCGTTTTGTTTTTGGTAAGGGCGTTTCGGTAAACCACAACCATTCCTGGTTTGCTTTTCTGGTTTCTACTGCTGTTGGCAGAGAGTGGTCAGAGTGTGCAGAGAGAGAGAGAGAGGTGGTTCTGTCATATGGACAGACAATTAATGGAAACATCAATCGGACAGAATTCCATGGGTCAGTAGCAGTACCGCTGCGGTGCTGATAATTGGGAACGATCGGATCGCGTTCCGGGTCGGTGGCTAATGTTTGGTTTTAATTGCAAAATTATTTCTCGCATCGCGCATGGTTGGGAAGCGGTTTCACCACTTGATTGGCAACGCTTTCAAAGCTCTCCCTTTCTTCTGTTTATTTTTGATTATTTTTTTTTATTATACACTTTACAGCTTATAGGCTGTGAAATTGTTTATTAGCATTTGTTTTACATATTTCTAACGCTTCGTAAAAAGTAATCGATCAGTATAACATACCTATATGGTTTGCGGGGAAAATCGGAAAGGAAAATAAATCCATTCCACCAAACTCCAATCCCTTCTGCACAGCAATACAGGGAAAAGCATACCTCACACACGCGCGCCGAGATCATCGGAAGAAATCAAGGAGGAAAACGCACACACGAGATATAGCAAAAATCGAACACACCATTCTGCTGCTCACACGCTGCAAATGTTTTATTCATTTCAATTCACCGCGATGAATAAATTATTGGGCAATTTGTTAAACGAAAGAGCACGAATGCCGAATTTATGAGGTTTTGAAAAACAGCAACCAACAACCACCACTTCTGTGTTGCTACTTTGCTTTCCCCGGTGGGGAAGGAAAATAGAGGGAGGAAATTTGGAAAACGAGAAACGGCAACAAATAATACCTGTGTGTGTGTGCTTGTGTGGCAACGGGGCAACAAAGCAGTAGCAAAAGAGGAAAAAAGAAGAAAGAAAAAAAACATTCGGAAAAGAAAAGTGCCTTTCCGCGCTCCGATCGATTGCCTGCTGTTCGATGACTTTTCCCAACTCTCTCGTCCCCTCCGGGAACGGTACCGCTTTGTTCGTGAGCCGAATTGTATCACTTGTTGTTGTTCTCACCTGTGTGACGGGTGGTAGCAGAAGCACCGAAACAGCGGCCATTGCGGCCGTTCGCTTCCCGTGCTGCCCGAATTCATTTCAATTGTTGTGTCCCAACAACAACAAGAACAACAACAACAGCAACACAAAAAAGGAAAGGACACGAAACGTGCTTAAGGCATTGTGGGCATCCCGACGCTATCTTGATCCTCCTAACCGAACCTTCAAACGATGAGCAGGGATGGTGTACCGCTGTATCCTTGAGCTTGCTGGTCGAGCTCTTTGGAGGAACCGAACACACGATACACGATAAAAAAGGAAGAAAAAAACAGGGACCAAAACGGACCAAACCCCCGATGGGAAAATGAGAGTTGAGTCTTTATCTCACCGTTGGCACACTGCGTCATGAATAAACAAAAAAGGTCTAGGACGGTTTTTTGTCCCTCTCTCAGAAAGTACCAGTCCTCTACCATTGCATTGTCACGCTACCCTTACCAAAGCGTCCAAACAACGGGTAGTTTGCTTGTTAACCAGTGGTTCTTGCTGTGTTGCAAAGGCTGGTACAAGTACACACCTCGCAGCATGGGCAGGAATGTCAAACGAAGGCATTTGAAGGTGGGATCATTAGAAGCAGTTTTACTAAGAAGAAATTATAGGAAACTGCTTGTTGAATGTGTGTGTTTAAGGTACTCGTTTTGACATTAAATGGTGCTTGAAAAGAACACGATTGGTGTTTGATTAGTTTCATTTATGTTCAATATATCAAGAGAGCAAACAGAACTGTAGGCTTATTGTTTGAAGTGACGAAGGGATTCAACGACCCAGTGTGTGTGAAAACTTTGTACTGTGCATTAGCTAGGCCTATACCGGAGAACTGCTTAATTGTCTGGTGTGCATCTGCAGAAGTTTGGAAAAAGATAATGGAAAGAATGCATCGCAAATTCACGAGTTTTGCGATATGGCTACTTCAGTTGAGTAACAGTAGCACTTCACTATACCAATCACGGCGTTTACTGCTAGGATTAGAGACTCTTGCGGATAGAATAAGAAATACGCAAGCCACTGTTAACTGCTGATCTACTTTGTGGAAAGAATGACTGTCCGGAAATATCGGAACAAATTAATTTAAATGTAAACGGTTTCTAGTGGTTAACCGACAATTATAACTTGCAGAAATACGCAGTACGGATCTATCTACTATTATTATGATTACTACTACTACTATTATTACTAAGGCTTGTGTAACCATTATATGGCAAACTCGCAACTCAGAAATACAATAAATACATTGAATACATTAATTTAAGTATCACGCTCGTCTTGTAAGTCGCATCTCACAAACTGCATCACTTTTCCGCTCATCAAATCCAAATTATGAGCAAGTAACACCTATGTGTTGTCCATATTGGTACTAGGGCCTTACTTTGATAAACAGTTTTGAAAATGTACTGTTCGAATTTTGACAGGTGTTTGGTGATTTGGTTATTTTAAAAAATAAGTGAAAGGATGTCTTCTATTGGGTTTGAACAGACGACTCAAGTCTTCTACTGGGAAATGAATGATGAATATTTTCGTTAATTTAGCACATTTTTATTTGAAGACCAATAAAAATATTTAAAACATTTCTTATCAGATTTAAGGATTCAAAAAAAGACTAACTAGATAGAGTGAAAGGTTTGATCATTTACCTCAATGCCAGTGCCTTCTAACTTTGACAACCCTGTGTACAAGCCGCGTTAGTAGCACCGGATTATTCCTGTTAAAAGCTCAACCCGCTCCAGCATCGTGCTCCTGTCTTAGTACGGGAAAAAAATGAAAACCCTGCACCATTACCGGGCACCACTCGCCTCTCCCCCACCCCCCTCACATTCTGTAGGA
Organism: Anopheles coluzzii; assembly: GCF_943734685.1. Taxonomy (NCBI): domain Eukaryota; kingdom Metazoa; phylum Arthropoda; class Insecta; order Diptera; family Culicidae; genus Anopheles; species Anopheles coluzzii. Next base: position 87,989,051 of record NC_064671.1, read on the forward strand.
GCCAATAAATTTTCACCTAGATTGTACCCTTGCTTGCGCCTTGCCCCTTCTGCGTGCTGCTACTTTAACGAAAAACGCCGTGACACAAACAACGGTGGACACATTACACCGACACCTGGTACAACAACCAGGGCCCGGGACGTTAGCGACCATCGCCTAGCGAACGCGGAGCCAAGATTGCGGGCAGGGAATGTTTTGGGAGGCTGCCCCAACCGGTGCTAATTAGATTTATGCGGTGCTTTTTGCATGAGTATAATTATCATGGCTGCGTTGTGGGTAAAGAGAAGCAGCTCCAATGGTAAGAGATTTTGTAGATAAAAGGTGTTTTTTTTTTCCTGCGCAGACAGATGTGCGAAGTGTACACGGAGAAGATCCTTCCCTATAAAGAAACCGTTAGTGGCGATGATCCGAATGGGGGAAGAAAGCAGACCCTCGGAATAGATGGTGTAAGATCCGATTCCGTTTCTGAGCGCGTTTTTATCGCTCCTCTCACCAGCCAGCCTTCTAGGAAGTGAGATAAATTTACTGACACGTTTTCCATGCTGCTGCTGCTGTTGCTGTACCGGCGTGTGTTTCGGTTGTAATTAGTAGCGACACAAAGCACTCACTCAGTAGAAGCTCATTTAGGATGAAGCGTCGTTTACACTGTCCGATGGAGGAGGAAGGAGGCGGAGGTTGGAATGAGGAAGGCAGCTAACAAAAAAGCATCGAAAGCAGCGATCGATAAATTGCAATCACAGCTCACAGAGCATCATTTAATTATAAGTTAATTGCATTGAAAAGAGCACACGTGTTCAGCTGGCTCCCCGATGGAAAAGTGCGCCTATACGCTCACACTCACACACCGCTCGACCAAACTACGTCGACAATGAACTTGCTAATTAGCGTATGTGAAGTGGTGTTCAGCTTTATCTTGAGTGCATCATCCTGTTTGGCAGTATGTTTTAAGCGGCATTTTGAAATTTGCCACTTTGTGACGTTTCACTGACCCATCACGTAGTTTTGCAAAGCATCAGCCCGCGCTGGACTGCCCCACTGCTCGCCAATTTAATGTGCATCAAAGTGTGCCATGCGCCATCATTAAGCACTGGGGTTTGTGCTGTTTACCATCATTATCAAGCTGTTGGGTTGAATTATTGATTTAGGTGAGAGTGCACCACTACCGCGACGCGTGTATTACGCATCAAAATCGGCTTACTGATCGATACAACACTGGCTAGGAAAAGGTATTTTCTTTTTTTTTTTTTGTTCCGTTGCGGTCTCACGATGGGTTTACACAATCAAAATTTAATTATGACGCCGTGACGCCAAGGGGTGAGCAGGGGACGCAATAAATATGGCGCCAGCAGAATATCGGGTCACCATTTTGCTGCCGTGGAGGGCGGCGTTGCGCAGGGCGCCCTTGTAACTCGTGGGCGCGTAAAATCAGGGATTCGGAAAATAATGCAATAAATATGTTAATCTCACCTGGGCCATGAATATAATTAAAATCGACAACTCGGCACCGACGCACGGTGCAGGTGCCGGTGGCGCGGTGCTACCGATGGGCTGGAAAATGAGCTAAATTGGGATGAGGTCACATTAAAAACACACACAGACACACACAGAGGTACAAAGAGCGTCCCATCACGCCACCGAATCCGGACCAGCTTGGGCGTTTGTAAAACCGATTTTCCATCACATCAATCGGAAGCTGACCCCTCCGGACCGGGGGGATGGTGAATCTTTTCCGTGTCAGTCTGCTGGGTTGGGTTGTGCTGTTAGGTTTATTCACTCTTTCTGCTTCATTTTCTGCACTGCAGCAGCGGTAGCGACAGAAAGGATTACAGAGCACAGGGAGATTAGAGAGCACACCGGTGTTTATGGTTTAGGTCGATGAAGATTTCCCTGAAAGCGTCGGGTCGGGTCGGCCAACTGCTCGACATACCCCACAGCAAAGATCGAACTTTTGCGCTAAGAAAGGCTGCACACACAGCTTGAAGGATGAATTGGTCGGTTGCCGTGTGCTGGCGATGGTAGGTCGGTATTAGAAAATCATCACGACCGAAGGATTTGCATAATTTTCAGCTCATCCGGATGTTGGCAGTCGGGCTCGACAGTGCACGACGGCCACGGGACACTGTGCGGCATGAAAGCGCCGAGCAATGGACCGAAGCTCAGCACGATCGTGTGAAGTGTATCACTCGAATCGATTGCTAAGCAAAAATGAAAGTTGGTTTGGAGTGGTTTTTCAGTACGATCGATGAGCGATGCGGTGCGAGGTGTGCCTAATCAAATTCTGTTTGGTGAGTGGTGAGAAACTATTTCAGCTAAATTAGTACTTCAGTAGTCAGTTGAGATTCTGTTAGCCGTTGATAGTTTTGCAACACATTATGGGGAATGGAATCGTGTTTTGATTAGTTTGCTTGGTGATGAAACAAACCGAATCGACCAATGATGGTTGAGCTTTATTATAATTGAATTGCTACTTGTTTGGTCAACAGGGCATCTATAAAATTAAAGGCATTTTTTGTTTCTATCATGATTCATTCTTTGAATTCAACCACCCAAAATAATTAAATGCTTTTTCATTTTACAATTAACACAAAATTTCATTTACAACAAAATTTAAGTTACGCAGTTTGGATTAATTAAAACTTCATGGCCATTCCACATCCACTATTCAAATCAACTCTCGAACTCGAGCTGTCGCTCAATAACGGTAGCAATAAAATGGGCAACGCATCGTTCCACGCTTTGTTTCGAATGTTGTTATTTATGTTATAATTCACACTGAACAAAAGGGGGATCAAAAACACGAGATCGTTTGTTTTAAACGTTCAATTTGCAGGTTTGATTGTTGCATTTGTTCTATGTGTACCCATTTTTTCTGACGCTTCGAATTGTTTTATTTGCCGCTTGCACAATACATTAACAAGCATTGCACATTTGCAAGTACATGAGTAAAATACATACATTTACTGGTATAAATTAACTGCTGACTTTTATTGATGGAAGCCTGGTGGAATGCCCACATATTTGTTTGCGGTAATGGTACACGCTGACCGTATTACAGCGGATTCTGAGGCATTTAGGCACTTTTCCAAGGTATTTTGACAGTTTTCCATATATATTGGTATGAACTGTCTGGTTTAATGGCATACAAATAGTCAATAAATTGAAAGAAAAACTGTCCAAAGTACATAAAAAACCTTAGAGTAGATATAGTTTTAAGCTTACATTGTCTATCAATCGAACTCTCTATGAAGCATCCATTACACCACGTGGCAATCCGGCTCGAAGGACCAAAACTAAAACAATCTACCCCAACCCAAATGTGCACACATCCCTTGCACTAGATGCATCGTTTGCCGCACAGAATGACACTAAAGATTCATTCGCTCCTCTCCCTCATGTCGGTGACATTTCTTGGCGCCACATTCGCATCGGACAGGTTTGTCAAGCAATTGAACATTTTTATTACGTTCATAGTGGATATATGGCGCATCCATTGTGGCTGGCAGGAGGCAAAATGGCTTTGCACCGACCCCGCCCGACACACATTTTTTTGGGGAGGAGATGATTGTTTTGTTTTTGACATTTGCGCCATACTGACTGCCGCTGCACCATTGGGTGGTGCTGTGATGAGGGGAAATATCCCGCGCCAAAAAAATACGGCCACCTGACAGTCGAACTGTCACTGCCACGTTAACCCGGCAGCGGTAATTTCGAATTCTACCAAGCGGTACTGCACTGCGGACGAATGATAATTATCGGCCATTGCACATAGCAGTGTAGGGAGCCGTTCGGGTTCGGTTGAAGAGTTGAGCCAAAGTTTGGTAAAAGTTCGATTTTTGATAGCATGGCGGAGGAGGGGGGGAGCATTTTGACGGCAAAAGGAAACGTGAGTGCAAAATTCGGCCGGGACAAATGACATCCCTCTTAAACTGTCTACTCGGATGAAACGGTTTTGTGGCGGAATGGGATGTCACTGCTGTGTGTCTGCTTATTTGGCAATGACATCGGGCAAAAAATGAAGCGTACGTCAAAACTTCGACCAGAGGCCAATCATAATAATGGCTTCACTTTCTTTTCGCGTAACCCTTCCAAATTTTGGGCTTGCTATGTGACAAGTTTAAATTATTGAGTAGCATCGCAACTGTGCTCTAGTTTTTTTTTTTGGAGTGTGTTTCTTCGTCTGTTGTTCCCTTTCGGTGAAATTGGGCGAACTTTCACCTAAGTTTGGCAATGCCCCATCATTCGTCTTACTTTCTTTCGGGTTTTTTTTTGCGTTCTTCATCTTGTTGTTATTATTCGATAAAATCTCTCTCTCTCTCTCTCTCTCTCTCCCCTACTCAACGTCAAACGTTCGCTCATCTGTCTTTGTGCAATCTCATTTTCCAATCTATTACCCCTTTTCTGTGTGAAAGTTTTTGATCGTTTGCCGAACTTTGCCTTGAGGCTTGAGCGTCTCGTCGAACTCAATTTTATCTTTTTTTTTCGCTTCAGAAATCTCACAGTTTTGTATTGTCTTTTTCATCCTCTGGTTGCCTCTGGTTTGTTTTTTGTTGTCTACTGATGATGCAAAACGAAAGGGAGCAACAATCCCCAAGAAGGAAATGGCCGGTGAAATTAATTAAAAAACAAGGCAGCTCATCATATTTATCCTAACCCTTTGGCTAGCCCTTGGCATCGGCCCTTGTTCGCAAAACCCCGGCCAAGATCCAGCCAGGACCCCTGTGCCCTGGTGGGCAAACAAGTGCATAAATTTCGGAGGCCCCGGTTGAGGCAGCTCCCCAAAACCCATCGCGGTGTCATTGAGGCCTGATGAGGCCCGGTGAGGTTGGTCGGTCTGGCAATTCGTGGAACTAAGGCTTATTTGTTTGCAGAGTGTGGTGGCGGCAAGAATCCATCCACCACAGGCTTTCGCTCCTTGTGTGAACCACGGACAACGAACACGAACGCGGGGTTTTCATTTCACCTAATTCGGTCCAGCACAGCTTTTGCTTCTCCTCCTTTCTGTTGTTGGTAAACTGATATCCACTTGTGTGTGTGTGTGTATTTTTTTGGCTTTCAATTATAAATTACTTCCTGGAGAGAGCTGGAAGTGGAACTTACTGTTGAGATGAAAAAAAAATTGACAAAGGATGGACTTTTTGGAGCAGATTACTGGTAATTCCCGAGAACCCGCAACCGAGTGATGTGCCAGCAAAAGGGCCAGTTGAAGTGGTTGTGTGTGTTTGTGTGTGTGTCATTCGAAGGGACACGGTGGAACTGGTGGGACACTGTGTGTAAGCACTCGCTGGTTTTCGCTTCACGCTTAGCTTACTCTTCCAAGGAATGGTACCAGACAATGTGTTACGACGCGGCGAGAAGAAAACAGATCACTTTTTGTCGCACTTCGTGGAAAAGGTTTGCTCATTTTTGGAGGCGAAATTCTGCCAAAAAGACTTTCCCATCTTTTGGTGAGCGAGGAATGAATGTTTTCTTTAATTGTTTGGTTAAGATTTATTCCGCAGCTAAAGCCATTTCATGTTCATAGCTGCTAAAAACCTGACATACCGTGAGCTCTTTCTCGCTGTCGTTGGCACAGGAACATAAGTTAATTTTGTAAGCTTTATACAATTACTGGAAACATTTGAGTGCAACAAAAAATGCTTTAATTAGTTTACATCTAAACCCTCACGAACACCATTAGCAGCTTCCCTCGGTGCGTGTCGTAATGATCGAGTCAGCAAAAGTCAGCAAACAAACCCGATCGATCGATTCATTATGCAAACGAGTGCACCTTAACGGAACGTAACTTCCACCCGCTATCCGAGCCGCAAACGAAACTACTACTAGTTCTCGAACGCTAAGAACTGTGTTTAACGTTCCCTTCGCATGTTGCGCAAAGAAGAAGCAAGAAAAAAAAAATAGAGAAAATAATCTCGCGCGGTAAGCAAACTGCTGAACTGAAAGTTTAGGTTGCTGTTACTCCGCTCCGCAGTAGGAAAACTCCGATTGCCGCAGTATGTGTTATGCGTCAAACTTTAGAATCGTACTCTGGCAGCCGGCAGCGAATCGGATGACAGTGAGATGGGTGTATGTGCGCGCGCGTGTGTGTGTGTGTGAGTTAAATTACTCGATAGTGGATTAACTTTTCCATGGAAGGAGAATTCAGCTTTGAGCCACTCGAATTCGTCGTTTTGGAGGACGACTTTAAGCGGCGGAAGAAAAATGCAACGACGGTGGAAGTTTCTCCCGATCTGTTTTTACCCATTCCTTTCGAAGCAGCAATCTATTCGGCGTGTGAAGCAATATCGGGCGATGGTCGCATTCCAGGAAGACGAACAGAGCCCGGAAAACACGGCCACATTCCGCTCCATTCCGCCGGGGCCGAGTGCCGCTAAACCAAACGAGCGCAACCGGAGTTCGATCGATCGGGGAAGAAGACCTGCTTCTTCTGCTGGTATTTTGGTTAGGTATTTCGTTCTCACACCCTTTTCCAACGGACGGAGGACGTTTCTTGAGCGAGTGTTCTATTCGGACAGTCAAGCGTTCTGTCCGCCTCTTGGCTGCGTTGCTGTGCACTTCTATTCAGGCATTTTATATGTGTTTTTGCACGAGCTGTTTCAAGGAGCATTTGTTTCGCTCCGCGTTCCGCTTGTACACTTCTTACCCGGTGCATTATAATGTTACCTGGGTGTGTATGTGTGTCGCATTTTATGAAATGATAAGCTCAGCTGACTGTGCCTCCACCATCATCCACCACAAAGAACGTTATGTACGGTTTCCCGAGCAAGAAGAGTAATGGAATTATGTCCTGCGCTTAAAAGGAATAAATTTGTCTTTTCCCACCTCTACAAAACCCACTCCCGGACCAGTGTGCCCGTCCAGTTGGCGGAGAGTGATTTAAAAGAAGAATGGGGGGGCAGGGGGGAACAACCACTCGGCAAAAGCTCGATGCTAAATTATGTGCACAGCAACCACCCCGGGAAGGGAAATTTATGAAAGCATGTGCGGTTTGTTTTGTTTTGGTTTGGTGTGCTTCTTTTGTCGCCATCGTCAGGCCATCTCTCGCAGGTGTGCTCCGTGTGTTTGCTCTTCTGATTGTGTTTGCCTGTGTGTTTTGCATTTCTCGGACAGTGCGATTTGAAGAGCCCGGTGGCTAAGGTGCGGCTAGAAACACTTGTCAATGAGTGAGGGCCAGTATGAAGGGGTACTGCACACTGCACGGAGGGCACCAAACGTCTCCAAGGTTTGATTTCGTACCACCCGTTATTCGGTGACGTTTCATTTTTCACTGTGAGTTGAGCACTGAGAGGAAAACAAATTATTTGCAAACCAATTCGAGTCTAGATAAGACTACTTGGTTCACGTTTGCCTGAACCAAACAATGCTCAATTCTGTTTACTACTTCAATGGTTTTATTGCATTTTTCTTCTACTTTTAATTCTAATTTTTTAGTTGTTTACTGATCTCATTTCGCTCCTTCGTGGCGTGTTTTGTTTGACATGTGTTGTCTTGTTTTGAAAATGAGTTTGGACACTGTTTTCTTGTATTGTTTTGGTTAGATTTTGCATATATGTTGTTCTGCTGATTGATTTAACGTTTTTTAGTGTGCCATTTTATACCGTCAAACTATTTTAACTTTGATTATCGTAATATGCATTGATGGACTAATCATTATGGTCGAAATTATGGCTAAATTCCCAGCACAACAATATCACTAAAAGTTTTGCTTGATATCATCAACCAAGTACTTAATTTCTAAAATCTTATCATTTGATAATTAGGGTCCAAGAAATAAAATTACCCTCTTTATCCTGGCCCGCTGCTCTCGATCGTTTACTAAAGCTGTCCCTTTACCCCAAAAGTTTGCCGACCGCTGCTTTTATGATTCAAATGATTTTTAATTTTATTTGAATTATTAATTACTACTAAACCGCCTTTTCTCATTTCATTGTATTTTTCTTTTAATTCAAACTAATTTTTCTTTCGTATGGCTATTATTTCAAAAACTAAGCAACCTATTATTGCTGAGCTTCTAATTTCGTTTGCTTTACATCTTGCTTTGCATTTAATTTGATTCGCTTTTTCTTTTTCAATCATTTTCATCATCATTTCCCGGATTATTTATTGCGCAATAATTGGATATTTTATGCGGAAAAAACAGTCCAAACACGCAAAATTCATTTGCAAAACTTACCAAGTGGACATTAAAATTATTCTTTCCAGTTTGTCAACCTCACTTCATGAGCAATAAACAAAGTTTTCTCTCCTGGCCTTTTGAGCACCAGAAACGTGATCTCAATTTCACCATGGAAAAAACAGTATAAATTTACCCTGTACCACTTCAACCTCCCCGAACCGTGATTGGAGGAGCGAAGGAGGGAGGGCTGATATTTTACCTCCCCCCCCCCCCCCCCCTGTGTCCCGGAACCGCAATCAAAACATCGCGAAAACAACGTTTCCTAATCTTGCCATAATTTTAATGTAACTCAATTTGTTTATCAACTCCTAACCGTGAACCGGAAATCACCGATACGGTACGGGAAAACCAAGAGACGCACGCAAGTGAAGAAATTGCAGCGGATGATCGGCTCATCGTCTCAAAGTTCCCCTTTCCGCCAACCCAAACCGCCCAGGATTCGGTTTCCGTTCGTTAGCGTTATAGCCGGTTTGATAATTTTCCATCGCTCCATTCCATCTCCTTCTCTCTTTACATCTATCTCGCTCTTTCCACCGCTGTGTATGGCTGCTTATGGTTTTTCCCTCCTTGCCGCATTACTGAACGTTGTGTTTTTCTTGTTTCGATTTCTCGTTTCAGGTAAGAGTTGCTGATCTTTTAATTTCCATCATAAAGCAAACAAGTCACGTCGCAGCTAGCGAGACAAGCCAACCGGAGACCAATCGATGGGTCTGTGTCTGTGTGTGCGGGGTGTGTGTTTGTGTGATTTGTAACGGCGAGTGCGGAAGGAATTATAACCGCACGCAAAAATGGAAACATCCTTTGGAGCCGTCCTCCCGCCCGCTGCAGGCTGCTGGCTGTGCGGATGCTGTGGAATGAACGATAGTGGGGAAGAAATTTATTTGCTTCCGCTTTCCGGCAACGGCGTATGGAGCGGGATACTCAGTACCATTCCCAACAACAGTTGGGCTCTCAATGAACTGGAAAGGGAAAGACAATCCTTGCCCCTCCCCTGAGTGATAACGACAATGTTTCGCATCTTGTGACCGTAATGGGGTTAGAAACCGTTCCGGAGATTTGTAGTCACTGCGCCACAGCACGTCGCAGCACCAAATTTGAAATAGGTGAGTTTTGCATGATTTGTTCACACCTCAAATTATGTTATAAAGGAAGATGTAAAAACACACAACAACGTAGAAACAAGTTGTCTGCAAAACACGTCTTCCTCCCCAAGTACTACGAGCGGTCGGTGTGATAAATCTTGTGCGGACGGAATGGTCGGAAAAACATTACGATAACGCTCGTTTCGGTATTCTCGATAAGAATCAGTAGGTCACGCCATCATTTTCTTCCCGAAGTTAACACGCACAACGGAAAGAGAGAGGGAGAGATTTACACGGGACAATTTTAAAAGAAATATCGCTGCAAAAAAATGGATAAGGTCACAGAAAAACGTGGAATGAGATGAAATTTATGAAACCCATTTCTCGTCATATCTGCGGCAGGTTGTTACACTGTTGCCCGGTAGCAACCATTCACCCTCCCTCCCATCCACCGGGATCCATCGCGGAAAGGCAGATAAAAACGTTAATTAATCTTCCCTTTCCGAACACGACACATCTCCCGCAAAGGGTGGTGAGAAGCGGAACCTTCGCACGCCTCCTAGCGGGCGGGCGCGCTCTCCAAATAGGTTTCGCGAAAGCACATTTAGATTTTTATGCTAAAAAGGGCGTGTTGTGTGTGTGTGTGTTTCACTTTCGTTGCTACACCTGCTGGGTGTTGGGAAGTTTAGTGCGAATTAGATTACCGACATTGGGCAGGTGTGTGTGTGTGTTTGTGGGCTTAATTGGAAGCGGCAAAGATGCGTGTCTATACAGCCGCACGCCATCCTTCATGGCCCGTTCGCACCAGCCCGGCTGTTTGATAAGTTAAAGCAGATTATGTACTTTCCTGGAATATCCGCTTTTGCTACAAAAAAACAAAACAAAAAAGCGGAAGCAAAAATGGAGCCTCATTTCCGCCACAAACATCAAAAGCGCGCCTTTAATGGTGGGTAAAACATGGCTCTGAGACTGAGCTGAAAGCCCCATTTTCGTTCGTGTGTGTGTGTGTTTGTTTCATTCATCTAATCCAAAGCGCTTTAGCGAATACTTTTCATTTAATATGATTTGAAAAGAATTTTCACCCAGCGCGCGCTGCTTATCCGTGGGATCTGGGACGGATTTCGATCCATCCACTTCGTTTGCAGCTGTGTGTGTTTGCTGGGCTTTTCTTGTGTCATTAAAACGAAATTTTACTTCCACCCGCCAAACTTAGCCAGGCATTGTAGGGAAGAAATGTAATTATAAAAAAATATATTTATTTCAAAATTAATGCTGAGAGGACGATTTTTTGAAATCAATCTTCCATCTAGCTGATTGTGAGTGTGTCCGTCCCCCCTTTACTGCAGGAAATATGAAGGGAAAAGCGGGAGGAAACGAATTAGACATAATTGGAAAATAATGAATGAAAAATGAAACCATCTTTCAAAACGCTCCGGCGAAGAACAGGCTTGGCTTGGTTTCGCTTACCGTGATCCCCCCCCCCCCCCCCCCCCCCGGACTTGCTCCGATACTTGCCGAAATGCTTGCGGTGTTTGCAAATTTTTCACCATCGTTTTTCTAATTTATCGCACACCATCGCACAACAAAAATGTTACACCCCGTCATCATGCCTTCCGTCGCACCGTTGAAGTGTGCTGGTTTTGGTCCTTCGAGCCGGATTTACGCATTTACAGCAGGCATTCTTGCCGGTGTGGTGCTGGTGTGCTGTGTTGTGATATCCACGCTGCCTTGTCACACCTTTTTGTGCGAGCTGGTCCATTCGCCAAATGTCCCTGAAGGATTTAGCCTCCCAAAAACGGTACACAAAATTGGAAATAGTTTCCACTAGGCGGCTTCGTTTGTTGCGCTCCTTCGAACCAGGAGCTCGGTGCCTCGTGCCTACATTGCTTAAGAGACACACAAACAAAGAGCTCTACCGGCTCGTCTTTCGTGGTGTGCTTTCTGCTGGCCAAACGCACGTACCTTCATTCAAAGGTACACGCTGTAAGGACTAATGAAATTAGGTGAGTGTTTTTTGTGTTTCGGTGCTTTTCTTCTTTGCTGCTGCCCATTACACTCGGTGTAGCATTTAAATAAAGAAAGGCAAAGGAATTTGTTGGGCAAGAAAACACAAAAAAAAAAACACGCACACAACACAACCTAAAGATGAAGAACGTGCAAATGGAGGGAAAGTGTTCGGAAAGCAAAAGGGAAATGAGCACAAATTCCTAACGAATTTAGTAATGGGATATTAAAAACCTGTAATTTGATACCCCGGCCCGGTCGTGGTGAGGCCAAAGAATGGGCCAAAATACTTTCGCCTCTTTTTACGGCAGTGTAATGAAGCAAAAAACGGGGGCAAAAAAGGCAACGCACACAACGATGGGAAAGAAGGTAGCCAATGAGAGGGAGGCCGCCAATGAACCGACCGAACCGAGGGAATCATTTAAAAGAGAGCGCAAACCAATACACATCATATCGGTTTGTCTTATAATAATGGTAAAATGTAAAGCTTGCGGAGCAACAACACCCTCCACAACAAAAAAAAAGGATTCTGTAAGATAAGAATCTTTACAAAATGGAGCCGGAAAAATAATTGCTCATTTTTCCCGGTTCCCGGTTCACTGCGCTTTCTGAGTTTCGGTTAGCTTCTGGCCCCTTTCCCGCGACCATCGGAAATCGGAGCTGCAATCATCTTGCCGCTCACACACATACACACACATACATACTCATAGAAAAGAAGCAAAGTTCTTTTTTTCCTTCCTTTCAACGGGAATGAAGAACGTATGTCCTCTGCGTGAACGCACACGTATGTGTATGTGTGATAAACGACCAATCTCCTCCCGCTCGAAGAAAATAATTGCATTGTCTTAGTGTAAGTTGTTAGCTCGGGGGGAGGAGAAAAAAAGTGATCATTCTTGCTCTCGGGGAAAGTTGGGAAGTTTCGCAAGCAGTAGAGAGAGTACGCGGAAGAGAGGGACTAAGTGCTTAGACGGATGGAAAAATATATCGAATTTCGTTCGCTTCCTTTGAGCTGCGCCAAGCAGGTTTGAGGGTGGGTGGGTGGCTGGGTGAAGAAGTGGGACACAGTTGGCGCAATCAGCTTCATTACTGCGCGCCATCGTCCCCTGCCCGCCCTCGGAAGAAATCGGAAACTCGTGCGAATCGTGCAGATTTGATCTAATTTGTGCGCGAAACCGTTTGGCAGTCCCAGCAGGCGCGAGCCTTTGCAGCGGGTGTGTCTTACGAGCCGGCGAAAGAAAGGCATAAGTTATTTCATTACTTTAAGCAATTACCTGCGCACATAGAAAGAATACACGAAATATGATGCGTTTATTTGATAGGAGATGTGAAATTGGTACTTCATCGCTCAACTGAAATGTCATTTAAAAATGTTCATTTGGGTTTTAATAATTTCAGTATTAGATTATAGGTTTTAGTATAGATTTTTCACTGGGATTTTGGTCCATCCAGGTGCTGTTTTTGTATCAGATTTTGTAAGTCCAATCGTTCAAAGTAGACGTGCGTCACTTCCAAATTGAATTACTCTGGAGATGTTTTTATTAATTGGTATGAGTTTAAGCCGATTCTGTAGTCACAGTAGTTTACTTTCACGACTCAACAACATGCCTGTTATATGGGTTAATGTCCCGTACAGGATTTTCCAGGAGTTATCATACCTGTGGGACACTTTATTGACTCTTTCTTAAGCGAAATGAACTTAATGCAATGGGCAATGGACTCTATTGGGTATTGGAGCACCCATATTGGTCAAATCCAATACCAATTTCCAAGGAGCCTATCCAAAAAGGGTGCCATAGGATGCCAATTTCCATCATATGAAGTTCACTTCCCTTTAAGAAAGAGTCAAGGAAGTGTCCCACAACTATGAGAACCTCTGGAAAATCCTGTAAATGTACTGTATTCACTATATGTTGGACTGAATACTCTACTATGGGTAATTGAGTCACTGATAACCAAAACCCATGTACCTTGGTGGTGAAGAACAAGAAGAAGAAGAAGAAGAAGAAGAATATAATAATTTAAATTCATTAATATGAGATTTAAAAGATTTTTTATCATGCAATATGACTTCCGGCATATTACAAGCCGAAAAGGCATCTCTTTTTCACAGGGGTTTGTTTTTAAGAGCAGAAAAAGAACCGAAAATACCAACATATACGTGATAACAGGCTTGGTCGGATACAATATGTAATTAAACCCAGAAACAGGGATATTCATTGAAGTCTAAACAGCCAAAACTAGCAAATCTCCAAAAAAAAAAACTTTAAATAAAACACGTACCACACCGTGCTTCCTTATCAATTTAGCAACTCGGCATGAAACCGAAATAATGAAGCTGTCGAAGTTAATAAAACTCAACATGCGTACACTACTCACAGTACAATAAAGACAAAGCGTGGACCTTGTCTCTTACAAATTACACCCTCAAAACCTTATCCCAGTCTTCGATAATCTCCCGAGTGTCGATTCCGGGGCGCGTTTGAATTAATTTAACCTTCCCATACTCATAAACCTGCGCCTATCTTACGTGCTCTCGTCGTCTCCCGGTTGCTCGGGTATCATTTGCATTCAATTTTCGTCCCATTGATTCAATCGCGATAACAACTCGCCTACGCTGCCTGTTAGTGGCAAATAACCGGAAGACACGATTGCTGATAGCCGATCGAGAATAGGGAAAGCAAAAAAAACCGCTCAATAGTAGAACTCAACAAGTCGTCGCCGTGGTCGTTGCGACCTCGGAGATTGTGACGATTCGAAATCTGTAAAATCGTTTTGCTCGCTGTAAATGCAGTATCAGAACACACCCGCCTGCCGATATCGATTCGTACACAAGCCCCGTGATAACTAACGCCATCGCCATCCACTTGAACACCTTAACGACACAGCGGCCGTCTTTCGCTCGTGTTGATTTCCTGGCCTGTACGTGCTGGAACAACGCGCGAACCTCTGGCAGAATAGAAACGAAATGAAAATAAATGAAAGCAATAGAGGGGTGGCCAAAAACACAAGTCCTCACCTTGCCGTTACCGGGGAAAAGACTGTCGCTCTAGTCTAGTGGCCCCTTTAGGTAAGCGGCAAGTCTGTTCAGAAGCAAGTACTCTCTCTCTCTTCACGGTGGTGCTTCCAGTGGGAAGAACCTCACCGGCTCCGGATGCTGCATGTTTACACCGTCACGAACCGTAATGAACTTGGACCCCTGCCAGCAGCCGCCCAGCATCCAGGGAAGCATATTCGCCTCATCATTCGTTGCCTCTCCCGGTCGGGAATTAGTTTGCATGAAAAACTAAGCTTGCAGTGTGTTGTTTAAGGGCGTTTTTTCTCCCCCCAAAAATAAGGCAACTACTGCTGCTGCTGCTGCTGCTACTACTACGTTGGCTGTCAGCGTCAGCAGATTCCGATGGACTGATGGTGATGTGTTTCTTTATGTGTGTAACTGTGTGTGAGAGGAGTGTCAGAGGCCTTTTACACGGAGGCTTAAATGTATTCCAAGCACGACGCTCACGTACATTCCTCCACAAAAGTACCGCTTCTCCACAGATCCATACCTCTGTGTGTGTGTGTGACCCCGGTTGCCTTGACCCACGTGCGCTGAAGATTTTTCCTTCGGTCACAGTCGACGGGCTGGCTTGGCATGGATTTTTCTGCTTCTCTTCCTTCGTTTTTTCGTTAGAGTTGTTGCCTTCATATCATCTTAGATTTTTTTCTGGCAAATCGCCACCAGCCCCAGCTTTGTGTCTGCGCGCGCGTGTGTGTGTGTTACAGTGGACAATTTCGCGTGGCGTCGGTGAACATGGGGCAGTTTTTTTAACACCCGACGATGGCTTTCATCTTGCCACGTGACCCCACACCCCGGTATTCGTGTCGTTATTGTGTTTCTCTTTACACAGCGAAACATTGAAAAAGGGGGCGCTTGGTGTGGTTGTGTGCAAGGCGCAGAGCCAACAGGAAAGCACATTCCCGCCATTGTGGTTGTGTTCCTTTTTCCCGCTGCAAAGAAGGTGTTTTTACCTTCCCGTGGACACGGTGAGGCGAAGGATCGGAACCTAAATCAAACCGAACCTCGGACATGATGGGAGGATGCAGCTTACAGTAACTTGAGCTCGGCGGCAAGAAGCGGATGGTGGTGTGGGGAACTTCCGGTCGTTCCGTTTTCTTTAGGTGGGGATTTCTCTCTCTCTCTCTTTTGCACAGAGGGACACACACAGAGGAATCAGGTGCGTTGGGAGGGAATTTTGACAGAAAGAAGATTTTACCGTAACATCCCTATTACGTCGTTACCGTCCATCATCGGACTGCCGGAGCTTTTCCGCTCGTCAAAGGAAGCAGACACCTACACACACACACTTCCACCGGGTAAAGTTGTCCACTGAATAGGGGACAGCAGGAGCGTCTTTTCTTGATTTTATTTCGCTTATTTTTCTTCAAGATGCCTCGGTTGGTTTCCATTTTCTTTGGCTTTTTATGCAGCCTTAAGAGTAAAACCTTGAAGCGGGTAGTGTGCGGAAGCTTTCAGTTTTGTTTGAAGCAACAGTGGGAGAAAGTTGTGCAAAGGAAGAAAAAAAAAAGCGACGCTTTCCCCGACTGGTGGGCGGGA
The DNA here is from genome assembly GCF_943734685.1 of Anopheles coluzzii. NCBI lineage: Eukaryota > Metazoa > Arthropoda > Insecta > Diptera > Culicidae > Anopheles > Anopheles coluzzii. Next base: position 88,004,904 of record NC_064671.1, read on the forward strand.
ATAAAATGATTCATTCAGTTGCGAGAAGCATAAAATAGCTTCTCTGTTTCGGCAAATACTGCATTTTTTTGTGTTTGTAATAAATTCTTTGAATAAAGTGTACGCCACAGGAAATGTTTGCTCTCTGAAGAAAATCGGGAAAATGGTGAAATATGCAAGGCAAATTATACCTCTCCAATTGAAATTGTAGCGTGGGTTCTTATATTTTCTGAAATATAATATAATATTTTGTTCGCTCTATTCTTGAATTCAACTACGTAGTTCAAAAATAGGATATTTTTAGGTTGGATTAGTAGGGCAAATTATTTTAAGTTATTGTTCAATTAGACTTAAGTCCGTTGAACAGAATTAAAACAAAATAATAATAATAAATGCTAGCTAAATTTGCTCATAGATGGCGCAAGTATCGTAATTGTTGAGAGAAGGCTTAAGTAGAAATATATCAAATGTGAAATAAAAGACAAAATAAGCTTTTATAACTCCAATAAGAACAACTGTAATAAAAGAGAAACTCGAGCAGATAGAAAATGAACGAGATTGCAAACATAACTCAGAGAGATATCTTAATTATAGACAGATTAGATAGTGCCTTACTAATCAAAACAGTGATAGTGCTGGCCGCTATCCATAGAAAGCCTTTCTAATCTAACCGTTTATTTGGCTTCATTAAACAAAACTTTATCCCACTATCGTAACAGAATAAGCTAAAGCTTCTTGCTTTATTGATTTTCAATCACATTTTGTATTTTGGAAAAGTTTTTGAATTCTAAATTACGTATAAATAGAGCCTTTTTTGTGTTAAAATAGTTCACAAAAAACGCTGACCAAAATCATCAGCATTTATCACACGCAATGGTTTAGTTAGCAGTTTTATTGTTTTCTCCCAACCAAAAAAACCTATCACCAAAAGGATCCATCGCTCCCATTCCCAACCACATCCAGTATGGGCCACGTAACCGGACAGATCGACTATTCAGTGTCTCATTGTAATTAACTCTTCCCCGTACCCGCCGGAAACCCGACCCGTGCGCATCGACCAATACACCCATTCGAAAGGTCCCCCTGACAGGTCGTAAAATAACTGGTTCACGTGTACGTGACACGTGTTGTAACACACAATTTACTTCCTTTACGCAGTCGTCACCCACCGGTTCACCCACCGTCCAAGCATGGTCCAAACATCATGGAATAGTGTGGACAGCGAAAAGGTCAGCGATGTGCTACGAGGACCACTCGAAAAACACGACGTACGTGATTCATTCTCCCCATACCTTCTCTCTCACTCTCTCTCCCCCCGGAGCTTACAAGCCACAACGCGTCGGATGACTTATGTCCGGTCGATTATAGTGCCGGCAGTGCCGGATTGTGCACGCGTCCTTACTATTGCAATGAAAAGTAATGATATCCGACACTCGACCGGCGGCCGTACACCGATCGAACGAACGGATGAGATAGGCTCCGGGCGCTGCTTCTTCAAGAAAATGATGGGGTCCCTTCCGCCACTTACAAATCGGGTACATTATGTGCTTGATGATGATATGTGCCGCGCGTATAGCCGTGGGCGGTATTTAGTGCTGTAGGCGCGCTCAATTTCGCTCGTATCGCTTCATCCCGGAACGGCTGTAAAGTTTCGCTGTACGCGGATGTGACAATGTTTTGCTGCACGGACGGAGGTGTGCGTTCGTTCCGTTCCGTGCCGCGTGGATTTGACGCTTACCCGTGATTGATGTAATCAAGATTGATAACAGACAAAATGGCGTTCGACAGATGGGTTCGGAGAGCGTGGGTGAGAGAGCGAGTGTGCGGCCATTTACGTGCTTTATGTGAGGCTGATTTATACGAGCGATAACGCGCAGCTGCTTATCCACCGTACAGCAGTACATCAGTGTTTGCGATCGCAGCCGGAAGAGGAAAAAACGATGGCAAAGAAAACCCATCCCGATAATCAAACGCATTTTCTCTGTTGAATGCACTGCGCACTTACACTCACTCATGTGGATGGATCAGCGGGATTGGAAAAACGGTTTTCTCACCAAATCAAATTGGTTGCCCCTTTTTCCCGCCTCGGTCCTTGCACTGCTCGCCCGGTTATGGTGCTTTGGTGCTGGCGTTCGCTCGATCGCCCGGGAGGATTAGCATGAAACCCGTAAATTATTTGCCGCATTATTGAAGCAAAGCCCCTCCCCCTCCCCACGCCATCAAAGTGCTCAATTATGGCGGCCATTAAACGGCCATCTTACGCTGGCGATAAGGGGGGGGAGGGATGGGGCCACCCATTTTGGAAAGAAAAGGGAAAGCTAACACGGACGGACAAGTAGGCCATGATTTTTATTTTGACAGCTCGAATACTCGTTCGCTTTTTTTAGCTTTTCCGTTCGCTTAAGTGACCATTTGTGCATTGTTGTAAGCTTTTGTGTGTGTGTGTGTGTGTGTGTGTGTGTGTGTGTGTGTGTGTGTGTGTGTGTGTGTCGGGGGGTGGCTTACTGCTTCTTGTTCAAACAAAAAGCCCAAGCGCACTAAATTACTAGCGCCAAATCGCGTAAAGCTAATGGGAAGCGCGTGGATGATTCGCTTGTATTTGCCCAAGCCCGACGCCGGGCCATCACTTTTGTGGCTTTGTCTTGTCACGCACTAACTTTTGCCCAATGGCCGCCCAAATAGCTGAATCATTAAAAGCGCACCCCCTCCCCCCAAACCACGGAATGCTCGGAAATGGAGGAAAGCTCGTAAAGCGATCCATTCGTTCGAGAGCAGAAAAATTAAGACATACTGGAGTGGGCGGGCTGGGCTAGTGGGGGCGCAAAAAATGATGGAATACATCAACGTTTCCCTCTCCTTCCTACTGTTTTACTTGCTCTAAGTTGGACTTCCAATTTTCCAACAAAGGGGGCTAGCCGCCGAGTGAACCGGTTTTGAACAAATAGTAGTTCTTCCGCACGGTTGGCGTGAACACACAGACACACATAATCATAATGAAGTTCCACTGGGAACCGGCTGGCCGCGCTTGCTCGCAGGAAAATGTCCCCTAGTTTGCCCAGCGAATGAGCTCGGAAAAGGTGATGTTCTAAAAGGGGGAATGAAATGAAAAAAAAGAAGAAAAACATGGAGAGCAACCAGGGGACACGAAGCTGGCTACGGTCGGATGAAAAGCTGGCGGTCAAATTACACGAGTCAATTAAGATTACAGTGCAAAGCGTGCTTCTACAGGACCTTCGCACACAAGAGCGCGGTAATCGTCCTTGGCAGGGACAGACGGTTCATTGTTCTGTGATTTTTCAACCTGTAGTAGTAGTGTTTTAGCGCGCGAGTAAAAAGGGTACAGTTTTTTTTGTTCTGTTTTGGTTGAAATTATGAGTGTTTAAATATTCTCCGCAGAGCTAAAGACAGCGGGGAAAAGAAAACGCGTTGTACCAAACAGTGCGCTTTGCAGGAACAAAAAAAAGAACCTGCCCACGAACCGCTGGTCTGTTTGGGCAGGGGTTAGGTGCGCGTTGCATTGGGATGGGTTGTGAAACTCGCTTTTATTGGTCTTCACGATTGTCACTTACTATTTGAAACCATTGTAATGTTATATAAACTATTTTTGTTACAATACTATGGCATTTGAAAGGTACAATCACGTTACAATTTGATATAAAGAAACGAATGTTTACAGTAGGATTAAAGTCACTGTAATTGTTTCTTTAAAGTACGGTAAATGTGCTAATAGCGATACTGGTGCAGATGATTTTAATGCTAGTGATAAGGTTTAATAGGATAAGGTTGGTATCATAAAGTAAATGAAAAACGCTTTATCTTCTCAAACATCAATCATTGTTGCCATTAAAATGACTGCTCCGTGGGTTTTGCAAAATGGACTATTTTTTCTGAATACTATTACTAGAACCAATATAGACACATACTTGTTTATGTTCCTTTAGAAGCGCCAGTTCTCATGGTACAGTCGTCAACTCTTACGACATAATAACATGCCCATCATGGGTCAGAAGAAGAAGAAGAAGAAGAAGAAGAAGAAGAAGAAGAAGAAGAAGAAGAAGAAGAAGAAGAAGAAGAAGAAGAAGAAGAAGAAGAAGAAGAAGAAGAAGAAGAAGAAGAAGAAGAAGAAGAAGGAGAAGAAGAAGAAGAAGAAGAAGAAGAAGAAGAAGAAGAAGAAGAAGAAGAAGAAGAAGAATAGGAAAGAGTCAAGGAAGTGTCCGACAACTATGAGAACCCCTGGAAAACCCTGTACCATAGAAATGTTTATGTTTTTTTTAAGGCTTTCCTGAAGTTAGATATAATCCGTTGTTTTATATAACCCTAATATACAGTTTCACTATTTAATGTTGAAAAAAACCCTGCACTAATTTGCTCTTGTTTAAAAAACCAGTTGAAAATTTATTTCAAAATATTGTTTTGGATCTTCTATTCTTAGTTGTGACGAATTTAATTGTAACTTCTATCTCTACCAATTACAACGCTACACTTATTGCTGTATTTGTTACCTGAACGAACACGGGCAAAACGTTACACATGATGAAGCAAACAGTCGCGCTATTTGGTCCAGTAGCTTTCTTGGCGACAATCGACAAAACTATAGAAGAACCAAAAAACGGTAGACAAAAAAAAAACAACCTCAAAGCCAACAGAACTGATGCTGATATCAAAGTAAGAATAAAACCATTTCAGCAAACAAAGTGTTTGCGCGAATGCATGGCGGGAGTGAAAAAAAATAAAACGTTTAGTTTACATGCAAAATGTACCAGAAAAGAAAAGAAAGAAGTGAACAATATTAAGGCACCCACCACCACGACGACGACGACGATCGTGTGCTGTGTTGCCTTTGATATGTTGTTTTCCTCTACTGCTTTACATGTTCGTTACGTCCCTTACGGTAGACGTCGGTGCGTTAGTCTTCCACACACTGGAATCCTTTGAATCGTTTCCTGCTGCCCGTGCTGAGACACCAACGACCGAGGAAACTGGAGAAATTGCCAAATAAAAGAAACGAAAGCACCGTGAATCAGATGGCAATTCCTAAACGGTAGCGAGTCAGCCAGTGCGCGCTTCCCTGGAACACTTGTAAATAATTGTCCTTGTTTACATATTCATCTTTGTCGCATGACTATGCATCCACTGCGGCGGTGGCGGTGCCCGTTGTTTTCGCCACCCTCTCCCGGGAAAACAAGGAATTCCATTTTATCACACGCCCGAAATGGGCTGAAGGCGTTCCAGAAAAATTCGCTGCCCGCTGGTTTGTCCGTCTTTGCGCCCAAAACGTTTCGATCGAATGTGTGCAATTTCGTTTACATTTGCTCGTGCAGGGTGGCTGAACCAGAGGTGAAAGAAGACGGCCGAGAGGAGCTTGTTGAGCGTACGAACAAATTGTACACTTGTACCACCAGCACCGTGATGGTGTATCAGATTTCCATCTTTACGTACCATTTTATTGTTCGTTGTTTGGCCCTCCATGCTGCGTGCTTCTTGTAAGTGCACTGTTTTTCTCTCGCTCTCTCTCTCTCTCTCAGTTCCTTTTTATAACCAATTACAAGAACGTCAACAAAACCATCCGAAAGGAGTTTTGTGCTCCCTGCCGGGAACAAAGGCACTACAGCCCCGTACTGCGCCATACTGTTTGGCTGACGAGTAAAGGCAACTCTTGCTTACCTTCTAGGAGCATATTCTCAACTTCAACTTCTCGTTTTTGCTCCACTTTTGGGCCACATGAAAGCGGTAGCAGCACACACATTATCTTACTGAACAATATTTTTCCCAGGGAAATGGGAAACCAAAATCTCAAAATCGTACCCGTCACCGAGTGTTTTTCGTTGCAAATTATTACCTTTCATCCTTTCTCCGTCCAAAAACAACAAAAAAAAGGAAGGGAAGCCAATCCTACTTGCACGCTTTTGTGGGAGAACCCGTTCACATTTGCTCGTTAGAATGGTTGGTATGGCAAACACACACACACACACACACACACACACACACACACACACACACACACACACACACACACACACACTGGTGTACAACACTAGGCGAGGAAAGCAATTTCCAGGTGCAATCTTGGTACTTGATCGTTTTTGGCACCGTGCATCGTGGGTTAAGCGATTGCTTCTGTGACTGCTGATGGCACACGACTGTAGTAATGTGTACTCTGCAACTCTGTGTGTGTATTTCTCTGAGAACATCGTTTTGAAAGGACCGTAGAAAAGACCAAAACGAACCCCTTTTTCCCGTGCATTACTTTGCTTGGCGCAGCAGCAGGTGGCCGGGATAGGAACATAGGGTAAGGTGTGCTCGGTCCTTCACACTTGGAGGCAGTTACAGCAACAACATACCCTTCAAAAAAAGGGTCGTACTTGTAAAAGTCGTTCCCAAAATCGCTTCCGGATCGGTTTTTTTTTTTTTCTTCCTGGGAGGGAAAATGTGAGCTTTACGACACTTTTCCCAGCAGCGTGTGCGCAACCTTTAAAAAGCGTGTCGCCAGTGAGGACTCGGGTCATCATAGCTGCACAGAGAGGTTACAACAAAAAACACATAAACGAGAACAAAATGGCACCCATCCCAACCTTCTCCTCAACCACCTCCATTAAGGGGGCCCATAACCCATAGGGGACCGCCGTTTGTCTAGGAAATGGGTTTCAAATTAGAAAACTTTCACTTGATTCCCGAATTTTTGGACCATTTTGTTGCGTTTGCCCAGGAGAGGACGAACCCCGAGCCGCTGATAATCGGTTCCAAAATGGGTGCTGCTGCTATTGCCGTTCGTACGTGAATAACGGACGAAGCCCAGGGAAAACATAAATAATTTGGCACACCAGTGGAGAATGATTGTTTTATAAATCGCTCGTGTGTTTCGGGTTGTTTTTAGCCTCTTTTTTCTTACACTTTGTGCCTCACAAATGTGACGTGTGTGTATAGCTCTCTTTCTCTCTTTGTTTGGTATGTTGTGTTTGTACCTCAGAGAAACAATTTCCAAGTTTGGCATTCGATAATGTCGGCGACAATGGAGTGAAAGCTAAAAAACACCCCTCACACAAGCCTGTCAATTTCCGGTCCCGACCTAAATATCGGCCATTAAGGGCTGACAAATTGTGCGAAAAGGGTATTCCAGTCGGGGGAAGGAAAAATGGGATCTTACTCAGCAAATGGTTTTTGTTTTTTTTTTCTGTAACAGTTGCTGCAAATGCTCTGGTACACATTGTTTTTTTTTAACAAAATGTATGAAGATTTGTTGCTTAATTTAAAACTTTGAACTTTACCTTCAATGGTTTGAGCATCCCTGGGCGTAGTACGTTAGTCTTGTTTCGACGGTTGATGCTCGAAAATTCCAGTCAAAATTTCCGTTTTCCATGGCTACAGGAAAACAAGCAGAGTTTTGCTTAACCTTTTCGAGCTCTCTGGTCATCTCTTATGGAGCTAGAAAACCCAGAAATTGTGGTTTTCTATCTGATTAATCGTGTTTAAAACGTTAAAATTTCGTTTGTGCGTAAAATGGACTTTCTTGTAGCCGCATTCACAAATGCGTTGAGTTCATTTGTAAACATTCATTTCTTTTTATTGTTTGACAAAGAATCGTTTTTCTTGAGGCATTGCCGTCATTTGTTGACAATTCAGTACTTTTTATATAATTGGAAATAGGAAAAAATAAATTATTTTCAAATGTTTTTATGTCGCCTCGTACACTTTTCTTCCATATAAAATGTAATCCTAACAGTCCAAAATGCCCTCTTAAAACCGTGCCAGAAACTACCAAAACCATCTTTACGCGAGCGTCTTATTGCACGAACGCAAGCATCGATTTGAGACATGGTTATCATCGCCATCGCTCCAAATTAGTATTCCACATGAGACGCACAAACACACACACACGCTCGTTAGTGCAGTGCGATGGAAAACGCCCGAGAAAACTCATCCTCCATTCCCTTTAGTGCCAGAGCCTTTACGATCTTTAGCGTTTGATGAGCGTGGTGAGCAGCAGCAGCAGCAGCATCAGCAACAAAAAAAAAGGACAACATCCTAGGTAAAACGTAATTTAGGCGAAAAACTGCTCCCTAAATAACCCTTCCGAGGGTGACTGGTACACTGTTATTCGCCTTTCCCCTGTCACACATTCATTAGGGGAGTGTGCGCGCGCTCACCCTTTAGAAAAAAGGTTTTCCAACCGAAAATAACTCCAATTATCATCAGTCTTCATCGAGGCCGAAAGCATCCGGGGAAAGAACCGCCCCGTCACAAAACCCGCTGTTGTTGGGATGGTGTCGATAATTATGACCCCGTCTGATAAATAGCTCAAACAAAGGTAACGAAAATACGCACACAAACACACACCCTGGAACACAAATGAAGGTTTGAAGTTGGCAGGTTGGCATCGGGGGCCGTTGGGTGACGAACGGCACACACTGGCCATTCTTTCCCCGAGGGTCATTTTGCACGAGCGTAAAGAAACTGGGCTTTTCTTAGTTTGCTCCATTCCACTGTGTGACTAGAGATCCGTAAATCTAAATCTCTCTCCCGGCAGTTGGACCGATTTTGGCGCAGATGAAAGAGACCGCGTGGAAACCATAGAATGAGAAGCGGAGAAGGCGAAAAAAAAATCCCTTCGGCCTAAAATACATCGCCCCCCAAAGTTACGCATTAGCGAAGCGATTAGATTTGCTCCACTGGTGTGGTGGGAAAAACGACCCCTGGTGGAAATTACCTCGGCCTCAGTGGGGAGGACGATGAATTTACGTACACGCTGTTTGGGCTTTAGGTGGAAAAAAACCGCAAACGAGAGAGAAAGCAAGAGAGAAGAAGAAGGACAAAGAACAGAGAAACAGCAGCTTGAATCTTTCCATCTGTAGTAGGCTGTCGTAGATGTGTTCGCCTGCCTTTCCCTCATGAAAAACTCATTCATTCGTACAATCAATTACCAACCGAAGCGCAAAAGGGAATGAAAGTGTGTGAGTGAGAGGAAGAGTATTAAGGAGCGAACGAGAGAGAGAGAGTGTGCCCATACAGAGCAATGTTCGGAATGGTAGATTAAACCACCATAATCTTGACATTTGCTCGTGGTCGTTGGTGGAAATGATTACCATTTTCCTTCTGGTTTAGGAAGCGTCGCATGGATTTTTTTTTCTTTTTTGCCGAAGCCAAAGCAAAACCGCAGCTTCCAACCAGAAAATGCCTTTGGCACGTTTTACCGCGAGGCGCGCGCAAATTATGACCTATGAGCACGTCGCCGCCGGTCGCAAGGATCGATAGCAATCGGAACGGTGTGTGTGTGTGTGTGTGTGTGTGTTTGGGTTTGTCAGCCATCGAAAAGCTTCTTACGGGCAGGAAAATCATTAACCAGTGTCGGTATCATGCCCGTTTCGGTTCCCTCAGGTACGCATTCCTACCCCGGTTCAGCTCTCCATTTCACATTGATGGTTGGCATAATTATCGAAGCCTATCGGCAGAGCGGGTTTTTTCTTCTCCCCGGTCCTTATGAAGGGGGGAACAGCATCGAAACAAAAACAAAAACCTTCTACTGGAGCTGAGTAGAACGCAAGCTTTACGTTAGATTGGGGAAGAACGCAAGCAAAAGGGGTTTGGTGGAGGCAGAACATGAGAAAAAAACCTTATTAATGGTACTATGGAAAAATCACGCGCCATTTATTTCGTTTTGTTTTCCCTGTTTTTACTCCGGAGCATTTCCATTTGCCCGCCGTTTCTTCTCTGACTCACTGTTCTGGTGGTGTAGTGTGCCTTTATTTTTTGCCCTTCTAGTTTAATGCACCGACATGGCGCGACCTTTTGGCGCTAATGAGTGCGTCACGGAGTCGTGCAAACAATAATAGGAAGTAAAAAAATGGCTTTTATTCCTTCAATACTCAACCGTGGAAGTGGGGAAAAGATTTCCCGTGGCATCAAAACCAAAAAAAGACCTCATTTATTGGGGCGAAAAGCACGGAACGGCTTAAGGCTCTTCAATTAAAGCTCTCGGTACGTTTGGTACTACGGGAAGCGGGAATTTTATAATATTATTTTTATTGCACCATTGGCACACGCCGCCACCACGAGGACAATCAAAACCATCTTGAGATGTCGAAAGCTGCGCGTACGATGGCACTAATATAACCGATGAGCCTGAGAGTTCCTCACCAAATTCGGTAGGTACGCGTTTTTGCGTAGGCTGGTGTCACGTTTTTTGAATTCATTTCTGTTCGCATCAGTCCCATAAAGCGACCTCGGAAGAGGAGAGGAGGAGTAGGACACATAAAGAAAGGGAAGAGTGTTTGTAGCTGAGGTACTTCCGTTTGGTTCGGTTTTTACGATGTGTCAAAATGGGTTTTCCATTTCTTGACAATGACACACGCCAAACGAATGTAATGGTGTAAGGAGGGCGGCACTACCATTACTCCCAGGGTACCGATAAGCGAACGGCGAATGTAGCGGAAGCAACGTAGGACAGTGTCTATGGACAATAAAATCACTACAGAATTCAGAGCAATGGTGCGTTGTGTTTTTTTTTTCTTTTCCGTCGCAATTCTTCATCAACGCTGTCTTTATATTTGCAACGTTCCACGCGTTCTGCCAATTCTTAGATGTGACAGATTTTCATTTCGCGCCACCCCATTAACCCAACACGAACATAATCATTATGGGGTTGAGGAGGCTGGGGTTTTGGGGTGGAGCAGCACTGCTGGTGATAAAACGAGCAAGATGGGAAAAGGGACGCAACTGGGCTGTGATTGTGTTTTTGTGTGATGTAGTGTGGTCCAGCTGGGAGCAATGAAGCAATGGCTCGAGGAAATGTGTCGAAATGGGTTGTGTATGTATTGTATTTTTGTAGCGTTTGAAGACTCCGCTGGCATATTGCTTTTTATTGTTCGATCGTGTAGATCACGCTGTGAACAAGACTTTTTTTATTCAAGGAATCAATCATATTTCTAGCTCTGGTAGAAACAATCATTTCTCCAAAGATGAATGTCCAATTGTACATTAATTAGCTTTTCATTGTCTATTTCTCAAATGACTAGTAACATTCAAAAATTGTTCAAACAAACGAAACAAATTGTGTTTAGTTTTACGTGAAAAATTCACGTTTTTCTTACAAAACGTTGATATCGCTCGTTAAGTTGATGCTTGTATTTGATTAAGTAGAGATGAACTTGTATATTCCGATGAGCTTGTAGATTAATGGCATGGCAAAACGTTACGTCAACGCAAACCAAAACGAAGAATTAGTGGAGGAGAATTGTGTGTTATTGAAATACCACAAAATCATGCTTAATTACGTATAAGTAGTATAATTAATTAAATATCATAATGGTTGACAAGGCTTAAGCATTTATTCCTACTTGATACACCATTTTATACTTCTTCTATTTGGCCGGTTAGTCAAGTCAATCCTTGTTACGGTATATTCTAGGCTTGAACCCACGACGGGCATGTTATTGAGTCGTTCGAGTTAACGATGGTACCACGGAGCCACCTCCATTTTATGCATTTCAAAGTTTTATACATTCTCACACTATAAAATGCGTAGGAAAATTCTAAAATGTGTGCATGAAAGAGAACTTCAAGCATTACCAGTGAATCATATTAACAATTTCACTGTTTTATCTGCTTTCAGTTAAATATTTTTGATTAGTTTTGCTTGTCGTTGAAAAATCACAAACTAGTTTGAAGGAAAAAATAAGCGCTAGAAAACCGAACTACTTACCACCATATTGGCTCGCCTCAAAGTTCAAGTGCCACACTTGCGTTGCATACGGCCAGGAGCTTGAAGAGTCAACCAGCCAACCAAGGCAAACCAAAGCAAAAAGAAGAGATAGAAAAAAAACGAAGTAGAACCACAACACGTCCAATATTTTATGAGCTTTACTTGGCCCCATCCTTTCATCTCAAGGGGAATATATCATTGGTATTCCGTCCGTGGGTAAAATGCGAATTCCGTATGTATTGTGGCTCCGTCCGCTACGTTCATCCTCTCCTTCCAGCTTCCCGCTCTAACAAAGGACCCTCTCTCCCTCTCTTACTTGCATGCTCTGCCATTTTTTTGGAGGAAGGATGAGAGTTAATTTTGTGGTTCATTCTACCGCCATCAGGAAGAGAGAGGTTCCACAACGATTCGCTGATGACAACGAGGTTTGAAATTACTTTTTTTTTTGTTGTTGTTGCCGTTCGGTGTGTATCTGGTTGGGGATCTATTTCCAAACAGTCCAAAACGGCATTGGTTTTGGATGAGTTGGTGGGCTCGCGTGAAGGGAAGAGAGTTGGATAGAGGAGGGGTGTTTTATGGGCTCGTTAAGAATGCGGCAGCGAAGCATTCGGGAAGCTCGTTTGAAAAAGGATATATACTATATTGAAACCGATTGGAAACCCATCGCCCCACACCAATCCCATTGCCCGACGGCTGTAAAAGTGTGTTCGTTTTGGCTGGAGCGGGCCGCCGCCGCCGCCGCCTAGTTTTCCCTATCGCAAACGGATTGTAATTTCAAATTCAAAAGATGCTCAAATCCCCTCCGGAGCGGTAAGCGGTCGTGTTTCGTCGTGTGACATTATACGAATGTTGCCTTTTTTTATAGAGACTTTGAGCCAAGAAGAATGTTGGAATGGCACGGCTTGGAACCAATCCCATTCCATCGATGTGTGGGTTTTGTTTGGTTCGTGTTGCGCTGTACGCGCAATCTTAGCAAAGCTCCCGGAGAAGCATTCATTATCAGCTCGCCATATTAAATCCAATAAATCACGCGCCTTTGCTGGCCTTCGGCTGGAACGATCTCTCGTAAAATCTCGGGATCCATTCACCCGTTTGATGAGATTAGCTCCGGTGGACTCCCGGCTGTGGACGGACTGTGCGTTTGGCAGGCAAGAAGCTGCACTATGACCGCCAGGCAGCAAGGCTTCCGCCTGTCGGTCGCTTGGAATAGTTTTAATACCCTTTTCTGCCGGGGTGCTGCTATCTACCCAGCAGAACCATTCCAGCAAATTCCAACGATTATAGAGGGTGGGTTTGTTCTTCCTGGAACGAGCACCCTGGACTCCAAACAACCGCACACAGATTCCAGGGGCAAATCGTTGCACGTCCGAGATCATCCCCCTATCGTGTCGTCCATATTCTGCATCGTTTCTACCATTTCCGAGTCGGAACACGCTGCAGTTTGCGATAAATTGTTTCACAAAGTTTCGAACCAATTTTCTCACACTTCTCATGCGCGCTGCTGCGGAGAAACGACGGGTTGTGGCGGCCGCTTACAGCGCGCCGGCGGAAAATGAAGGACAAAAATGAGGGGATGAGACGTAAGTGAGAGTGAGAAAAATATATAACATAACATAAAAGTACTTTAAAAAAAACTTCTTTCCTGGATCGATTCTCAGTACGTTTTATGAACCATTTTCCACACGGTGAGAATGTGTGCGGGATGCAGCATCCCCGAGGGTTGGTTGTCTATAAAAACTATCCATATTGGTTCTTAATTAAAAGTGTAGCACAATCGTTTACCCACAGCTTCCCCAGGCCCCAGAGCCACTGACACACACTACCCCACGTGTCCGCAGTGCCTTTATCCGGGGCATGGCTTTTCCCTTCGATGTCCCGTCCGTATCCTTGTTGTGTTATTGCTTTATGGTGCCCTTTGGCTCATTAAATGTGACCTCTGAAGGGAGCGGTGTGGATATTATAACACACTGAGCTCATCTCATAGCAGGCGACGGGGCAGAAAGAGCCCAATGATATTAACCCAATCCCTATGAGAACAACACAGCCGTGTGTGTGTGCTTTGCTGTGGGAATGAAGAGCTCCACGTGCGCACGGGAGAGTAATAATAAATTTACAGGCTTTTATGTGGACGCTGCTTTTTGATTGATTTTAATTGCATTGCAGCTTCGATATGGTGGTTCGATAGTTGGGTCTTGTTGGGTTTCCTTACCCAGGGAAAGAAACTTGCACCATAACACTAATTCCTTCTGTCTGTTTGTGGTTTGCGGAGAGATCTAGAGCTCTTATGGATATTTAATAAACAAGCTGCGCTCTGGACTGGACACAAGCAAACGGGATGGAATAGGGATAAATGATTCCAAGCTTTGTGAGCGGTGGTATGTCCTCTTTCGAGCCCGTTCTGTTTGACCGCCCGCGCTTCCCGCAAGATGCACTTTAAATTAGTTTTATTATGAACCCAAAACGCAAACCGCGCCTCACCTTTCCTGCTGCAACCTTTTGTGGGTTGTTTTTCGTTTGACTTTTCCCTTTCCGGGTGCCCCTACCCCGTACCAAGGACACAGGGCACACGGGAAGGCAGCGGACGAGACGCTTGTTTGATCAGCACCGGCACGAAATTGATCACCCCACAGGGGATGGCGTTTCGGGAGGTTGGGATCGGGCGGGCAAGAGGTTAAAGTAATTAAACACAAAGTTTACGACTAATTTAGCTGATTGAAATTGCTTTAATTGGCGCCAGTGGAGGGTGGAAGGGAAATGATGTGTTTTGTTTGTCCATTGGCGGCGGCCAACGTGCCTGTAGGAAGGGGGACCGTTTGGGAAGTTGCGAACGAGCCGGAAAGCCATCACCATTATTGAACTTCCCTTTTTCCCATTCCCTAGGAAAAAAAGAGAAATTCCATCCCTGACGAATACGTGTGTTTGCTGTTGTTTGCCATGTGGATAAACACGTTTGTACTGTGCGCTAACGGAAAAGCGCCATTATCTGGATCACCATTAAGATGCACAGCTTTTGGACAGTTTTTGGTCCCCGTACTCTACCTCTACCGTTCTCTTTTTCCTACCCAGGACGGAAAGGAATCATTAGGGAAATTGAAACAGTATTCCATGTGTTTCATTACTCCACGATCGTACATTAGCCACCATCTTGGATGCATAATTTGCCCCCAAAACCAGCCACCAGCAACCTCTCCAGTCAACGCTTCCCCTTCCTCTGCTTTCAAAAACAGCAATGACAGCAAGAAATGGTCAGCGAGTTAGCGGCGGTGACATTGGTCTGCGGTTGGCTTGCACTGATTGCATCGCTGCTGGACCCAACCGGACGTCCAGACGTGCTAACCGGGCACGTGCGATTGCTAAAACCACCACCACCACCACCATCACCGGGCGGGAGCTTATCAAATTGATGAATGCACTTTTAATTACATCCACCACACCACCACACCGTTCTTACCTCAAGCTGGTGCCACAGATGGAAGCATGTAGGAAAGCGCGGACAATTCCAAATTGCTTCCGGGTGCTCTGGCTGGAGCGCGGCGGGATATACGGGCAGCAGTCGTGCAAACGTGACTAGCTCCATTCGGTGTGCCCATTTGCAGTTGCTCTTGCCTGCGCTCAATCTGTATGTTAATAAGACGACGATAAATTGTTTTGTTGGTTAATTGGGATTGCTGCATCGATGGTGCAGGGATTGTGCCGGTGCCCTCTCCTAAAGGGTGGTGGTGGTAGCTCTCCTTGATGAGGTCGTACTACATTTCACTCGCAGAAGTTATTTCTAATGAGAGAATGCATGCAAGAGGTGGTTGAGGGGGGACACCCATACTGTAGATGAAGTCACCTTGCTACACACCACTTGAAGCATAGGCGTTGGATGTTGTGTAGTATGTGTGGCGGTTGTGTTTTATGCCGGAATTATGCGCGTCTACAAACTGCTGGATTTCAATTGCAGCTTGCACCGTTTGCTTTATTTCTGCAATTCCACAAAGTGGTGGCTTCGTGCAATTTACAATTTAATTTTATCGCACCATATACTAATGAGCGTTGTTTGCTTTTTTCAATTATCGTTACAGGTAAATGTTCAGGACGTTACACGAATTGATCGTATCATGGTTGATGATGTTGTAAGTACATCCGGTTTGCATGCAATAATATTCATGGCGTTCGTATGTCTGCAGTTCATTGAAACGCTGTTTGTCGTACACAGCGTTTAGTTTGGGTTTGTTTTTGTATCCATCCAATCGTTTAATTAATTAATTATTTCTGCAAACATTTGTCGGATCGGTGTGCAGTGCTTTATTTTGACAATGCTTACCCAAAAAAGACACCGAATGTGCCATATTTCTCAGTAAATAACTAATTACAATGTTTGATGTGCAGAACTAAATTGATCAAATCGATCAATTGGGTGAACCAAAGTTGGAATCAACAGCCTTTTTACACCGAAAATGTAATGAATGATAAATCGGTTTTTCTGATTGATTTATGATTCCAGTTGAGAAGATGCCTATTGATTCGGTTCTTATAGTAACAAGGAAACCTGGCACCAGAATTGCATAGCATAGGAATGCGACTGAATTTTGAAGCTTTGTTGGTATTGAAACGTTAGCAAATGTATGATTTTGATTGATAAAAGCATGGCTACGATAAGTAAGTTATGAATGTGTTGCTGTCATGCATATTATCTAGAAATGTCATCTTTTCGTTGTCAATAAGTCTTCCGGATGCTCCAGGATCTGGAAATGCTAGTAACAGAATTTATGATTCCTTAGGTAAATCATGAGTAAATCAGGTAAATCAGGAGTCTAGAGTAAATCAAGAGTCAGAAGATCATCCAAATTCATTAAAGGACAGAATTGAGTTCTTGATCTTTCATCTAGTACGAAAGATATCTACCTTACATTGGTCTGAAAGGACACTAGAGGTGTTTAAACTGAATAAATGAAATATGAAATATAATGCGTTTAAATAGTTCCTTTTGGTGGTAAGTTTCATTTGTCGATTTTGTTTGTTCACACCAAAATAGAACGACACTTTATCCGAGCTTATTGGAGCATTGACGTCAGACATCTGGAGAGTGTTACGTGCTATGCCAGCATACACACCACACCACAAACACACATACTGATTCGCCAAAAGACAACGATGTACAACACATCGAACAAGGCTACCGACCGGGACATTCATCCCGGGCCTGGGAGGGAGAGGATGCTACTGTCATTTGACTCGTTGCTTGCCTCCCTGGTGTGCGTTGCAGACATTAGGACCATCGCGCCATGCTGTGCCGAATAAACGAAATGAAGATATTAATCAATCATCTCCAATTAAGCTAGCCGAGGCCCAGATATTATCGGACTGGGGTTCAGGCCAGAACGGACCGGGCCAGGTTTTGCAAATGATCATTTGGCGCACACGAGCCTAACGAGACACGAGACGAAGACGACACTGGCTGTCCAGTCCTGCAGACTTGCTCTGTCTTGCGCACAAATTGATCTATCTCGACTGCACTGCTCAAATGCGTATGCGAAGTGTGTGTGGTGGATTGTGCGAAAATGAGTTTGATTCCCACCGTTCCACCACCTCATTTCCCCGCTCCCCGTAATACGGTGCGGGTGTGTGTGGAATTTGGGCCCGTGATGTTCTGTTTATGCGGCATCGGTAAAACTCGTTTCCGGGCGCATAAATCCGTTTCAATTATGCACCCGAAAGCTCACCCGACCCCGACTGGATGTGTAACTGTAACGCCGAGCAGCATCCTCTTCGTGCGTTGGTGGTCACCAATCGATGGTGTTCGGCGCCAGCTCCAGGCTTGACGTAACTCGATGCCAATTATTTCTTGAATCATTGCGTCCATTTGCGGACACAGCTGGGAAAGCGTGGTGGCAAAGGACAGGAAAGGGGAACTAAACCAGGAGCGTCCTTTCCGAGGAGGGGGGGGGGGCAGTGTCGATCAATTATATCAATCACCAGGTTAAGGATGTGCTGAAGCTTCCGGCATCTTGCATCGGGCACACACACACTCTCTCTCACTTAGTCACTCAGTCTAGAGTGCGCAAACGACGGTTGCCGTGAGATTGAATTCGAAATGATGGCTGAACGGGTAAGGGATGACTGTGAGTCTGTGTGCTGTGACCGACTTCTTCTTCTTTCCCCCGTGAACGGTGAAGGGTTGCAAAACTTCAACCATCATTTATCAGCTCCTCCAGCAACCCGGAGGACGGAGGAAAAAGGATCAAATGGTTTAATAGATGATGGGTGGCAGTACGCGACGAGTGAATCCTTTCCCCATTCCTTTCATTGCCTCTGCACCGGATTTTTAATGATGCCAGCAGGAAATGGCTACCCATTCATCACAACGGCGTCGTCCGTTGGTCGACGACCAACCACTCCACCACCTTAACGTCGTTTATCGCACGGGGGTGTTGTTTACACTTTTTCACCCCAACAAAAAAAAAAAAAAAAACAGAAAAAGCAAAATGTGGGAAATCCTTTCTTTTGCGGGAGCCAATTTTTCACTCCGCTATAGCCCGGGCTTCGCCGCTCTGACTCTTGCTTGGTTTATCTCCTTCTCTCGCAGCATGGTTTGCCAAAACCATTACCCCCCCGTTCGGTTTATGATCCTTTCTAATAGGATGGTTTATGGTTTGGTAACACGTGGTCCTGAGTTTGACTTTGCGAAAGTTTACGAGTAACGCCGCGCAAAGGAAAACGATAGTGCAAAACGGAGATTGCTCCGAAAGGTCTAAAAAGCTGAAATTAAGTCAAACAAAGCACTCATACACTCTTGCACGCAACTACATATGGGTAGAACCTTGTGTGTGTGTGTGTGTTTGTGCTTCTTTGTTGCAGTAGACGAAGGGAAATATTAAGAGCAAAAACAACAGAGTAGGCATTGCAAATTGATAGGTTCAACTCGTTCGTTCGCATACAATTTTTTTTACTTGCTCTCCATTCCCT
The DNA here is from genome assembly GCF_943734685.1 of Anopheles coluzzii. Lineage (NCBI taxonomy): Eukaryota > Metazoa > Arthropoda > Insecta > Diptera > Culicidae > Anopheles > Anopheles coluzzii. The sequence goes on from NC_064671.1 coordinate 88,023,529, forward strand.
ATCGACAGTTGATATGGTTCAGTGCACGTTCAGAAAGCTTCCTTCAGCTACACAAACATATACACCCGTTCGAAGCGTTGATGGATGGAGCAGCAAAAACTCCCTCCCATTCCCCCTTAGTGAGCTTGTTTATCCTGATGAAAGGCATCCTCCTAGACCCGCGCGCTCAGCCTCCAAGGCATTATTTTAGGAAATAAAGCGGACGTGGAAAGCAAGTCGACGGAGAGTCGATAGTCCTCTGTTTGGGCAAATAATTACTCAGACGTTTGTCTCGACCCGGCTAAGAGAGCGGTATGAAAAAACAACAAAACCGTTTCCGCTATCGCAAATCTGCGCGTCTTTCCGCGCAAACGGTTTCATTCCCTCCCATCGCACCATCGCCTATAATTGATCATTGTTTGCTCTGCAGCACCATTGTTTGCCACGCCACGAATGTAGGAACTTTGCGTGGCTGGCGGCACCGCGTTATGTCAGAGGCTGTAGGGTTTTCCTTTTTTTTTGCTTATTCCCCGGAACACGACACGACACGCCACTCGCGGCTCGTGATGTTTGCGCATTATTTCACATGTGCTCGCACGCACACGGATCCGTGAACGTCGATTTATACCCGCTACCAATTTCTTTGCCTGTGATCTGTTGTTCTTTGCGATCAGTGCCGACCAACTTTGCGCGGCACCACGCTTGGCGTTTGGCTTTGTTTGGCGCTACGGGGACCAAAACACCAAAGTTAAAGTTCGATAAATCATTTGCGCTTTCGTGACAGTTTTATTCCACGCACAAGTACAAGAATCGATTTGCGAAGAAGATGTTAAAAGGCTGAGCAATATTTCAGGAATTGAAACGCTAAACGTTGCTCCATCAATTGTGTAATTCTAAATGTGAGTATTTTTTTTTATTTGCTTATTGTAACGCAACAAACTTGCATTGTTATAAAACATAAGATAAGGAAAATAATTATTATTTTTTTTAAATGTAACGTTAATCTCCCCTTCTGTGAGCGTTACGTGATTTATGGTTGACGCCCTGATTGGATTTGAAGTTAAAAGTTGGAAGCTTCATACTTTATTATTGCAGAATTTGGCGCTCAAAAGTAACAAAACAACAGTTGCTGACACTTTCACCAATCAGTTCTACCCAAACAACAAAAAAACACAACACTTAATGCAAAACAAACGTTCCGTTTGCAATGTTTTGCTTTATTCGCAAACATTATGTCACGCTGCAGCACACAAACCCGTTTTCCATCTGCTCGAAATTGACCATTAAAAAGCATGAATAAATCTAAAATTGTTGCAGCGTTTGTTTTGCTTTTTGTAGTGACAAAATGATTTTTTTTATTTCAAAGTTGAGGAGCCTGAACAATTTCTGTTTGTAAAATATTTACACGAAAACCGTACGCTCAGCGCGCACCATCATCGCTCAGCTGCCAATATTAGCTGAACGACTGCACTCGGGCGGGCAAGTAAAATATTGTCCATCATTTATGGCCAGCACACACACACACACACACACATGTCCCATTCCACCGGTTACATGGGTATATTTTATCGAAATAAAGCTATTGTTCCTGTTCATAGATTATTTATAGCGCTCTGGCCTGAATGTCGACGGACTAATGCTCAAAAAGAATGCAATAAACAAAACAAAGCAACGAACACAGAGCATGGGCAAAACGGAGCCACTTTCCCCCCTTTTTTCCCCCGATATACACAACAAAATGAAGCAATATGTGTGCGTTGACGGGAGTTTGCCCATGTGTATGTGTGTGTGTGTGTGTATAGAGCGAACAATGAGCCCTCTTAGCGCGCCTGTACTTGGGGCTTGGTAAATCGCTTATGAATGTTACATGACCAGTGGTGATTTTTTATGCCCCATCTACGTCCCGCCCCAAACGACCACCAGGCTGCCCGCCACCCGGCTCCTTGCACACTAGTGTGTACCCATTTTTTTTTCCTCCTTTTTACTGATAGTAAATACTGATTCGCTCATCTGTTTGGCAATGATTTTGTAGTTTCGCTGTACGCATTTTTGCCGTTCTGCCGTTTGTTTTTCCACTTCGACTTTTGGTGCTCGCTTTGTTGCATTACACATCGCATTTGTTGCAGTTGCGCATACGAACGAATGGTTCTGCTGGATGTGCTGGAAAACGGGTCACGGTGGCTTTTGGGTGGTGGTCAGTTCGATCGGGCCTCAGACGATACAAAGCCAATCCCTCTCGCACCAAAGCGTGGCAACTTTTGGCCACTTTTATTATTATCTTTTGTGCCAAACAGCCAACAGCTAGGGAATGTCCTCCCGGCCCGGAAACGGAGGGACTTTTCGCTCTGGCATTGGTCTGTCCTACCCCAAAAGCAAGGGCGAACTGTTGGGATACGCTTTTCGAAAACGGCCCTCTGGAACGGCTGAAAGAAAGAATCACTGGCGTTGGCTGGCTAGCCTGTGTGCTGCAACTATGTAGCTGTTTTATTATTATCCCATAGAATGGCTCGAAAATGGCTCGCCTTCATATATCCCCCCACAAAGCCCCTTCCCGAGCAGCAGCGTTCTGTATTGCAACCGGCATGGCATATCCACAGCATATTGTTCATAAATTTTTATCACTAAATTTGATGATGGATGGTACGCGATTACTGTTTGCTATTACCCGCCAGCTAAACTAAAGCCTGTGGGGGGCCAGTGGGCCATGTGGAGAGGGTTATGTCGCGTGAGGACGAATATGTTCTGTAGCAATTGTTCTTCTTCCCTCCCTGTCCTTGCGTTGCCATTAGTGAGTCACTTGAATGGGAAGTGTAGTTTTCGGTAGCTAAATAAACGCTCTCATTTATGATGGAAAATAGAAATAGTCTGCGTGAGCGTGTACCCACAGCACAGAGAACAATCTCGTTCGCTTGGTATACCCGTGCCCAACGGTGTCCGCTGTGGTTGAATGGAATTTTATGAGAATTTGCTGTACTGTAGCGGAACGTATGTTTGGGTTAAAGGGGGTTTTAGCAGTAAATTTTTTTTTATATATATTTCATGCAACATATAACTTACTGCTATATGAATTGAATGTGCAAAAAAGCTATTTCGATTCTTGCCATTGCTTTAAGCTGGAAAAGCCAAAATAGTTTATACGAAAGGCATAAAAATGCATTTAATTTTTTTAGGAAAAAAGAAAGAATTGTAAATTAAAAAAAAAATTAAATTCCTTTCATTAAAGAAAAAAATGTACAATCAATTCTCCTACAAGAAAAACTCACTCGCAGAAATTCATTTATTTCCCTATTGGAAACGATTCCCATTTTCCCAGAATATAAACACAAAGCTGTGTACCTTCGATTATATTCTCCTTTACCGTCGTAATTACAAAGAAACAGAAGCACCCAGAGGGGAAAGCGTTTCTGCTAATAAATGCATGCTGTACGGAATGTTTGCATTAAACGGCGATTACACATGTTTCGCTTCAATAGGGTTTACCATTCTCGGTAGATCAGACGGCCTCGGACAGTAAATTCATGGAACGGTGTGATAATTATAACACTGATCAACGTTTCACTCTTAGGTTAGGAAGATTCACGGTGTAACTTTTATTGCCTGGAAGCAAGTCAATTAACGCGAAACATCCATTCTATTCAACAATTAATTCCTAGAAGCGCTTCCAAAAAGTTAACCTTCAAAAATGCTTCCCCGTTGTGGCAAACTACACGCACAACAGTCCGTTCTAGCGCGCACTGTAAAAACAACATGAGTTTTCCGAATCGCCCAATGGTTGCGCTACACAATTTGCTTCTCCATCGACACAAATGGTGCGATATATTTCCGAAATTAAAATGATGGAATACCGACACTTCATACATCTGTACAATTTCCATCATCGAGAAACGCACCATATTCATCTTCGTTTGCCATGTTCATTCTAGCAGTTTGCTATTTCCTAGAAGTGTCTCTTTAAACCCGTCTCATTACCTCGAGGGCTCTTGTCAGCAAGGGGAAACAGTTCCCTATTCCTATACAACCACCAGCAAGGCGCTAATAAAAGAGAAGAACTACATCCATCCAATTGTTTCCAGCTCGGTGCGTGTCGGAAAGCGCTTGCGGTGGATCTATTCGATCTCCCAAATGATGGTGGTGCGGCTGGTGCGGCCTTATGGGTCATTTGACATTTATCGGTGTGCATAGTAGGTGCTCACCGCTTAAGGGAGATGTTCGGATGCCGCGTGAACATGGCAAAAGAGAGACGATGCTGAGCCGTTGTTCCCTCTTATTAGCTCTAGCGGCGGGATCGTTTTACACAATGGTCTGAACAGTTGCAGCAGCACAAACGGGGCATCGTGTGTGGTGGACTTTCTTTTGTTGATGTTACCATCAAGTTAAACTGTCTTCCAATTTGTTGAGCAAAGCCCGAGCTGGCTTTGCCAAATCGTCACTCTTTTTAACGCTTCTAACGCAAAGCATTGTGATGATAAAAATATGAATCCTTTTTTCTCCCTCTCTCTCTCTCTTTCTTCACTGTTCCGCATGTGTTATTGGTGCGGTGTCGAAAATTTATTATTTCTTCCCCTATCGCCACGCAAACCCATGCTCTCTCTAACTAGGACATTTTCCCACCTCATCATCATGCCACATTGGGAAATGGCACTGAAGCGGAAGTAGACGTGCCCTCGTACAATAAAACCCTTTGTGTTCGGTACGGTTTTGGATGGTGCATTTGCCTTCCATTTCACCGCACACATAGAGGCACCAACCCAAAAGGACTCCGGCTTTTGGCAACAAACAGGGTGGAAAAAAACAAACCTCGTCACGGCGTTTCACTTTTTCAAGGGCTTTGCGTGTGAGTGGTTTGCATGCCAATGCAGAAAAAAGGGGCCGGAGATGAAGTGGTGCGAACCAACACACACACACACACCGATCGACACCGTCACCGGTGGACGATTCTCGGGGCACCGACACTCACACACGTCGGTGTAATGTCGTAGAAAAGGGTTCAATGATTTTCTTGTTATTGAATATTTTATGTGCCGGAATGGAATGGCCGACCACCATACCGAGCGCCGGCAGCGTTGTGTGTCGTCCGGGCTTCCAGAGAGGCAACCGAGACGAATGTTACACATCCCATTTCGGAGGTGGTGTGGGAGTTCCACTCCCATGCCCGTTCGCTTCTCGCTCGTTCTACGGCAAACAGCAGCAAAAGCTTATCGAATGGGTTGCGAGGTTATGTTGCGGAAAAATAATGATGAAATGGGAACCAAATGCTTCTCACATCGCTGGACGGACATGTTCGCGCACATGTGGGGTGGTGCTTCGACGTGTTGAAATCATTGTGTCCAATGCTCTTGAGCGTTTCATTCTTAATAATCTTTTGTTGCGAGTAATTGAATAACAGGTAGCCAAAAAATACTTACTTAAATACTTCTTTGTTAACATCCTTTAGATTGCAACAAATGGAAAAAAGTCACCTTTTTATATTGTTGCAAAGAAGACACCATTTGATGCTTGCCCAAAATTGATGATGTCACCCGCAGCTCCGTTGCCACCCTCTCGCACCGGACAAGCGGACAGGCGAACAGGCGGACGGTTTTAAGTACCATCTCAAGGATGCTGACATCATTAAAAGTACACGAAGTAATGTCGGAAGCAGTAAAAGTGCTCATCCCCATCACCCCGCTCCCCACCCAGTTTCGGCACCGCAGCTTTCAATGTTGCTCCAACGAACTTCCTAAAGCGCTTCGGCGGATTCTTGGGTGTATATGTGTGTGTGTGTGTGCATGTAATTGTGTAAGAGCGACCAGGCGTCTCCACCATCCACCAACGGCTGGTTTGGTGCTCTGCATAGGAAAACTCATCCACTCAAACAGATTTCCTCCCATACACACACACAGACATCCCATACTCAAATGCTTGGGTTGGGGGCGAAGAGATTTTGTCCCCCTCCCGGCGGGGTCACACCAAGTCACGAGTGGGCACTTATTTTCCTGTTCAATTATAATTTTAATTTCAAGTGACACTCCCGCCCGTGACGGGAGCACATTAGCGCTAAGCAGAAGCGTCCCCTCGCCACGACCAAAAGGGGTTCGCAAATGTGACGAAAGCTCGTGCCTGAAGGCTGCAGCATGTCGAAAGCTGTTACACTTTGCGTTTTGCAGCGGCGCCGTAAGGAGATTTTCCCTGCTTTTTTGCACTTTCTTTCCTGTGATGCTGTGATGTGATCTAATTGCATTATATTTTCCCATTGGCATGGCAGCGCCAGAGCAGCCTACGATGGCAGATGGGTTCATTATCGATTTTCTCTAATTAAGATTGAACGTTTCCAAGGCCACACTCGAACCCCCCGGTACTGGGGAACCCCAGCAAAAGTCGCAATGTCCCCGGGATGTCTCCGTAGTTTGCGCTTCTTTTTCCGCCATGTTTTGGAGTTTTAATTTCCACTTCCGCATTGGGAGGAGAATAAAAAAAAACACAAAATGAAAATTTAATCCGACACACACCGTGTCACGCTTTGCGCGCTCCGTTTTCGAGCGGTGAGTGGAGAATGAAAATTGAAATTAATTTTTTAATATATTAACACACCAAACGCGCGACTGTGGAATGGTACGCGGCTCACGTTTGGTGAGAAATTTTCACACCCTTAAACCCGTGGCTTCGATGCCACGTCGAACGGCATTGGTAGCGAGAAAGAGCTACTGAAACAGCCATCAGCTACTAAGTTTGACTTCAACCACATACTCAGGAGTAAGATGAAAACACTTTCGTAGTGGTGCAACTTGCCAAGGGTTTCATGACATGAAGGGGTTGAAGTTTAAAACATATTTTGCCCGATATTTCCCAAATTTGAAACCGCTTTTTGCAACAAACTACGCTTTCATTCGCCGCGATAGTGGCACACTTTCGGTTATTTTATATTCTCTTGCCTTAGCTTTCGTTCTTCGAAATAGCTTCCCAGCCCTGGGGGGGCAAAAAGATAGCTTATTCCCGGCGCGAAAAGGCAAATGACAATTTAATTCTTCTAAGAAATCATCGTCGAAGGTGTGCTGGTGTGCTAGTAAAGGAGAGGCAGCGTATTTGCTGGAAAACTCAATTACATCACTTTCCAGCGGGTAAAAGTAGTAGTGCCGGGAAGGTTCCGTCTACTTGGAAGCTTTTCCGCCCGCCACACTCGCCAGCGAAAGCTGTATCCCCATGGTGGGCTGTCAATCGGGCCAATCAAATAGTTGATTAGATTTCGCCCGAAAGGGAAATGCCAGCGCCTTAAGTAGTGTGTGTGTGGTAGTAGTGGTGGATTCCCTTTGACTGCGTGACGACCGCAATCGGGCGCGCAAACCTGTGGGAATCCTGTGGAGTGCGTTGGTTGTTTCAGTTAAGCAAAGGGAAAGCGATGTGGCAATGAAATGGGCAAATAATCATCCCTGTTTCTCCGAATATGAAACATTTCATCTTAAAATTTTAAATATATTTATAGCACTATTATCTTTAAAAAACAAAGCAAAAGGTCAAATGGTGAGCATGATATTAACTTCAAATAGAAAATCATCCAATTTTAGCTTCAGCAACATTTGGGCACGTGTACAACAATTTAATCCTTTTACAAGCAGCAAGCGAACCATGACGATCCGCTTTTATAAGCACGTTAACTCCTGTTATATTCCACCAATCTGCTTCTTGCGGCACTGGCGATGATAGCTTTTGATGATGATTGCACCCTGGACACGTGTAAGAGTGTGCATGTGTGTGTGTGTGTATGTGTGTTAACAGTGAAGGACAGCTGAGCTGTCTTAAACGTCTGCCCTAACACCTTCCACCATCGTGCAGAAAATTCACATTGCCCAATGTAAATTTTGCCGACGGGGAGTTGCACCACAGACGACTAGTAAGCTTTCACTGTGCTTGCTCTGTGTCTGCGACCTCTCGTCCTTCTTCCTTCGCTTGTCTTCTCGGAATCGGGGCTACGTTTTAAGAAAATTGGATTTCCACTTCGCGACAAACCGTCAGACACACTCTGATACACACTTATAGACAGGACAGGGACAGCAGGCCAGCCGCACAGCAGCAATACCACACGCCCCACAGGCACTTTACCTAATGATTGTGTAATTCGATAGCTTAACGTTGAACCGGACAGTTGTCGGTGGCGTGCCAAACTGTACCACCCTGTCCTGTTCCCGTGGCCCATGGGCTGTCCGTGCATGCCACCATTATCCCCGGCCGGAGGGAAAAGCCACAAAAGCCTTCCATGACACGCGCTCATAATCGAAGTCGTGGTCACGTTCCGTGTCACAGCCGAGCCGAGCGGCCGACTAATTAAAAAGTCATCATTTACCTGTTCGATCACGGTGGACGGTGTAATGTGTACTGATGGTATACAGGACAGACAAGACAACACGAAAGTGTATTGAGTGTAATTAATTGAGACACTATGCGAAAATCTTAATCCATGTGTAAATTAAATATATTATATCGTAAGGTTGTAATCCTGTATTATCAAGTTCTATGTTTCTAGAAAGTTGTTGAAATAAAACTGCCTGAATTTATGCAATTTGCATTACTTAAGCAACTGTCAACAGAAGTATAACGCCTAAAAATATGCAAAAAAAGGATTTTTTTCTGTTTATCACAAATTCAGATCAAATTATATTAAAATAATTGAAATAATTTCATTGGAATATTATGAAATGTCGATAAATAAATAGTATAATAAGAAAAGAGGTAATTAAACATAATAAGTGCATAAGCTCCTATCAATCCAATTCCAGCTAGTAACCGTTAAAGTAAACGTTTTTTATCACCAAATATTGCCTGCATTTATTTACACTTGTCCGTTTGTGTAAGAAAGCATTGAATAATCTTCCATTGAGTAAAACCTATTACCCCTTCCTACACTTTTCGGCTACAAATGGCACTGCATTAAAGGCTGCTCTCAAACTCATGCATCAAAACAACGTTAATCAATTTATCAAACACATCACGTCCTCATCAAGCATTCGTACCAATTTTGCTCCCGTAACTTTGCATCACCACCACCACCACCCGCAGACAAAATGCAAAAGATGACAAATGGCGCACCGGAATCGTAAGCGACCGTAATCAGAGAGTTCAATTGACAATTACCGCGAAGGGTCAAGGATTACCAGGGCGACAATAATTGAAAATTATCATAATCGTATGTTACCGTACGGCGGCAGCAGCATCACGACCGTGTTTGTGTGTGAGTGTATTGGAAGCAGTGTTGAAGAGGGGAAAAAGCGTAGCTCACCTGAGCGGTATTTCGACCTTTTTACGCCCACGATGTCCTTTCCCCGTGTTATGGGAAATTCAAAATTCCGACCCCCAAAACATAATCCAGACTGACACAAAAGCGAACGACGCACATTGACCAACGCCTGAAATGGTACTGCAGGGCACAGCACGAGCCCAACGGATCAAACCATCGAACGATGGCCGCGCGAGTTGAACTGTTTAATGATTCATAACGTCAAATGATTTGCCATGGTGTAGCGTACGCAGCGGGCACTCACTCGTACGGGACACAACGTTTGAAACCGAGGCAATTGAACGATGCCAACATTCATGAATTTTTAGCTGCCGTATCGTTTTGCATTTTCGAACGATGTGAGATAGCGCCTTGATGCATGATGGCTTGGCTCTGCCGCCATGCACGGTAGGCTTAAACACTTGTGTCCCGTTTACTCTTCGAACTACTGTTTCGAGCTCCCAATCATGGGAAGATATCTAGCTAGATGCGTAGAACCGCCCCGAATGCCCAGTACGGCCGCATTTGCAATCATTCGAACGTACTTGCAGTTGACCGATGATTCTTTTTGTTTTGCTGCTGCTGCTGCTAGCATCTATCTACCTTCCAGGGTGATGATTTAGTCATCGAATACATCGACTGCTTTGCCGTGTCCAGTGGTAAGAAGGATCCGAAATGAAGCTCTATCTTTCTGATTTGCAAAGCACTAGCCACCCCATGGGCGAAACCTTCCGGTCGTCCGGGGATCCACAGCCTAAAAAAGGACGCCCAAGCAGTGCGGAACGAGATAGAATGTCACACAGGGCGTTATTAACGTGCAATGGGCGTACATGCGCCCCCTTCTTTACATCAGCTGGTCAGTTTTTCGGTAACGAATTCTAGGAAAGCGGGAATAAAAGAAACACACAGCCCGATAATGATGAGTGAGAACGCAACTCGTCACTCTCGTGGAACACTTCACTGTGGACAGTGGACGGTCTAGTTGCTCGGTGTCCGAAAGGATCTCCGCAACCGGAACGAACCAGCAAGCGAGAACAGGCAAGAGAAAGGCTTTTTTGTGTAGCAGGACAGAATCCACTTGTAATCCACTTGATATCTCGTTATTTGAAGTAGATGAGTTCGGTTCGGAGTTGGGAGCTGCGATAGTAGAGGAAGTTGGGATACTCCTTGCTCCACCTACTCCTTTCTGCAGGACTGTGCCGAGCTTTCAAGTGTGACGCGTTCAGCAGAGGACGGAAGTACACACGATGTACACCCAGGATCTGACATAATTCATTCGCTACTGTTACGCATACATTCAGGATCCACCATCGGAAAGGTCATGTGCAAAGGAATCCTTTTGTTGGGGGTTACGCACACACAGGCCCTCACACACTTCGTCCGGCTGCTTGAATGCTTTCATCTGTGCGGAATGGTAGGTGGTCAGAATGAAGATGATACCGGTACGTTCACAGTCGTTGCAATAACATTACGCTCATCTTCGCACCTTGCTCACCCGGCTCACCCAACGTTGCAGAATTATTATTGTTCCATTTACTTTCTTACCGTTCATCGTGTGCCGGCAGCTTGTGTACTAGTAACGAATCGGAAGGGGAAAGCAACCACCGCTGAAGAAGCACTCAAGCTGTGTACATTACCGGGCATTGCTACACTGAGTGCGTACGGTCAATACACGGTGCCCGAGAATTCACCTTCTCGAGCTCCAGCGCTACCTGAAGGTGACAGATTTTCATCTTTTATTCTTGGGCGTATTTTTTTTCCGTTCCAAGAAAACACATTGAATGACACCAGTGAGATGACCAGTGGAGATACTGCTATCACGATCATCATCACTACCCCGACGAAAGGCGAAGAGATTGTTCACCTTGTGATCATTGGGGCGAAGCGATAAAGTAGCCCTTTTTCCTGGAATGAAGGCTGCGTGCTCTGGAAGAAACGTGAGAGAGCCAGATATAATGATTATACTTGTGACGGATTGACAAAAGGACCGGCAGGAGCTCTGTATCATGTAGGTGGGTGTGGAATAATATTAGTTTTCGCTCATCGGGGCAGCAGTGCAAGCAGTTTCTGAGACTGAGATATCTTTTGAAGGAAATTTAGGTTTGCAGACAAGATTAATATACCAGTTTCTGGGGAAGAACAATGCTGCCACTGCTCTTGAATACAGGCTACGAGTTGATGTATTAGTGGCTTATATCGAGGGTTTGTTCTAGCTCTCGAGCATTAAATGATCAACCAGTTGCGAGAGTAGAGAGAACAATTCTCTGCCAATTCCATTTGGTTGTGGTTTTGTCAGTGCAAAGAGGGTTTCTGGGCGACATTTGTCAATGTCGCTACCGATAAGCGTCCTACTCCCTCCTCATGCATTGATTGTGAGCGATGAATTCTGGAGACATCCCAGAGTCTTGAACGATTTTCCCCCGCTCGCTCAAACCAGCTGTTCGGTGGAACCTGTCGCGGTGCGATTTATCATTCCAACCTACTACTACTACTACTACTACTACCGTACGTCCAGTGCCATAATTCCGACCGAAGTCCAGTGGACATTCGATTGGATTCTGAGAACAAACGCAAACAACAACAACAAAAAGCGCACATTTTTCAAGATGTTTCAAGGAAACAGAAATAGAACAAACTAGGATAGGAAGTTCCGTTCCCTCTATCTTTGCGATTTCGTTTCCCACTTCGCAAAGGAAGCAACCGCTGCCCGTGACACCGTTGCACAATTGTAACTGAACGCCCAACCCACCACCCACCACACAGCGATACGACGACACAGTCGAGGAGACAGTCTTGAGCAGCGCTGGGGCAGGAGGACGCTTCAGAAGAAATAAAACCGTAAAAGCTATAGTGTGGGATAAGCGACGTGAACGAGCGAAATAAAATCCTTTGCAATATTAATTTAATTTACGAAATTGAACCGCCGCCTCCCCTGTAAACGGTGGGCCCCCTGCTCTCCCTATGTGTTCCCCATTGCAGCAGTGACAAAGTGGAAGTGGACGGATCACATTCCTCGAGTGAGTGTGCTCCACTTTTGCTTCGGTTCGCGCAATTTCTTGGTATTGTATTGTCCCACAAAGCCGCTGATGCGAAACTTCCTTCTAGAAGGGACATCCTTTTTGGTACGGCCATCGATTGGGCTGGGAATTGCTGTGTGTGTGTGGGTGTGTGTTTGTGGGAGAATGATGGACAAATATGCTTACCACCACTATGCACTGTCTGCGGACTCCAAAGCGACATGAGGGTTCCCAAAGCGGGCTAGCAGGAAAACTCTCTTGAAACAACGGAAGATCGATGATGACATTTTTAGCTTTGCTCCGTTTGTGCGACCCAGCGCGATGAGATCTAAAACACGTTTCACGGCTTTGGGAAAGTAAGCAGAACCAAACGACATGAATGTCGTCGGCGTGTGTGTGTGTGAATTTTTATTCACACAAGGATTCAAAGAAGTTGGAAAAACTTGAGCCGATGTGGGACTTAGTAAATGCTTGGGAAAAAATCCACTAACAGGATACAAGAAATAGAGCCTTCAGGGAAGTGGTCTTTTTGTTTTCTCGATCAAAATTTTTCTAGTTTTACGGAGAATTGTACAAGTCTTTACTTGACGCCTTAAAGTCAACAAGACATTAAACTGCGTCCTTTCAATTGTTTTGAGATATCATGTAAAAAATTAAAGGTTAAAATCTGTTAAATACGTTTACAATGTACGTACTCCAAACCTGATTTTGACTGCTTGATACTTGTTTGTACTTAAATGTCACCAGAATAAGAACAAATGTCAAAATATGCAATATGGTGGCGTACAAACCAGTTAATGAATGATTCTCTGAAACAGACTTTTCAGGCTACAGTTTTGATGTTCCATACATAAACCCTCTATTTGCTACTTTCTTAAGAATAAGTTAGGATTTCTTGTCTGACTGTCCAAAAAGGTAAAAGGGAATGTTTTGCTGGGAAGTGATTCAAACAAATCAAAACCACATTTCAATCGATGTTAATACACATGGACGGAATTGATTATTCGCAGTATCATACAACCCTGAATCTAAGTTAAAATAAAACTTTTTAATGCCTTTTTTAACAGTTTCTTTGATATGGGTTTCTAAAAATCAATTTTAAGCAACCGATCCAATGCTCCAATAACTGCCACCTAATGTCACAACCCCAAAGGGTCACGTCTGTCAAGCTAAACGTTTACCACATAAGTGGAGGGTTCACCGTTCCTGGAAAAAAGACAAACCCATCATTTCTGCCTATCGGTACCGAGACCAGCAGGTGAACCGACCCAGCATGCTCAAACAATCTGAATAATATTACCGACAATAATAACGCTGATGCTCCACAGCACACACACACTCATGTCACCGGCCTGGTGAAATCGCGCGCCCGAAACGGCAACTAATGATAAGGTTATGAATTTATGCATGACTGGCTAGCCGAATGTGGTTTCTCGTGGCTTTTGGTTACTGAACTTTCCCCCAAAGCAGCTCGATTCGTTCGCCCTTTCTTCTGGTGGATTTTATTTATGATCCCACCACCGTTCCACCGTTCCACTTCAAGCAGAGGGGAACGCGCTCGTGGACAAGCATATCATGGTCCTCTTTTTGAAGCTGGAAGGAAAAGGTGTCGCTTTGAAGAGCGACTTTCAGCTTCTTTTCTTTATTGGCTGTCCAGGCCCTGCCCAAGAACCCAGGATCGGAGTTTGGATCGGATAGAGGAGAATACAAAGGGACACAGTGTGTTACGAAGAAAACCTCAAAGAAATGCTCATCGTGAATAGCGTCGTCCACCACACCAGCTGAATTGGAGATTTCTTTGAAGTCGTTACCACACACAAACCGGGCAGTTGAAAACTCCAATTGACCTTCCGAGAAGTTTGCGTGCAAAGTGGATTACCGCCACTTAGCCATACGTACGAAGGGCAAAGCGTTGCATATACGGGTGCTGAGGTGGTCGCTACAACGGGTCGGGCGGGGCACAAAACTTGAATGATCAAATAATATTTTCATTCTCCCGGGACGGTTCGCTCGTCAGGTGGATCGATTTCAAAGGGGAAGACCCGGAAGGGCGTAAAAAGGTCGCCAGAAGAACGCCTATATCCTGGAGAATGGAGCACGAGAATAAAAAGGCCTTGCTGTTTGGCCTGTTGTAATAATCTTCCTGCTTTTGCTGATTGCACTAAAGAAACGGGTTGGCAGACACTTTCGGATGGGGTCCGAGAAGGAGTTAAATTTTCAAGGATCCGAGAGCTTGAATGCTACTTGTGCTAATGAACACCAAACATTCGTCCATTTCCGCAGGATCTCGTGTTGACCAGACACTGCTGTAATCGTCTCATCATCCGGGAGATGCTTCTGCCACTATCGATTCAAACGGACGAACAGCGTCATTCGGACATGATATGTTCAGTGCCCAGCATTGCTTGCAATCCAATTATCTGCTACATGATTACATTTGAGTGGCCTGCTTACGGCAAACTCCGGTCTGCTGCTGTACTCTCTGAAAAGTTTTCCACCGGCACACTCAGTAAAATTTGCTTATCATATCAAATACGAAAAACCCCTTCATCATTCATTTATTGACACCTGTCCGGTAGTTTTCATACTGGGTACGCTCTGGGGTGCTCTCAACCACATTACAATTTCTCAGAAAGGGTCTCTTCCTACAACAGTTGAAAAATGGGATGCGAAAAGGGGCGGATTTTGTTTCTTTTAAGACTTGATTTGATTTTATTTGATACATACTGATGTATTTTTACAAGAGTTTGCAAATGAAAAGTTTAAGCAAATGAACTGGTCAGCAAAACCATTTGCATGTGTGAAACAACAACACTACCCCTGTACTTTGAAATCATCATGAAACCGTCCGCTGTGGACTCGTGAAAAACACGTGATAAGTAGTTTCGCAGTCGCTCGCAGCCGGGCAAACGTACATGGCCCTGACGGGCATTGGGTAACACAAAAAGCCCCGGATGCTGCTCTTGTTGTTTTAACGTGTTATTTTGACTCAAAGCTCGACCCCTATCGCTCCTCCCCGTATCACTTTATTGCTTGCCGGTTGCTTCAACACGGATTCACAGATTCGAATGTTTTCGAAACGATTCGAAAGCAAGACAAACCCACAAAACCCCACTCAAAAACGTCCAAAAAACGAGACAAATAAAACCCGTAACGCACAGCCCGAAAAGCGTTGCGGTTGCTATGGAAACGTTTTTATTCTCCCTTTTGCGCTATGTTAGGAGGAATAGCAAGCAGCACGGAACAGGATGAGTGGATGAGGTCACGCGCAAAAGGGACCTGTATCAGGTGTGGTGGAGGGGGGGGGGGGGGCAGGGTTTTGCGTTGCGTGCGTGTGCCCCTCGTTGTTTTGGCTTTCTCATTTCTCGCTCAAGCTGGCGAGCGCCACAAATTGATATTTAAATGAGGGAAAATTGATTTTCTTTTCCCTGCTGCCACTCGCTGTGCTGTACCGTTCTTTTTGGCACACTCTGTACAAGTGCAACCTTTTTCGCATGGATTGACAGTTTCCGGGGGAATTGGATGGGGGGAGGGGGAGTGACTACTCGTTCAATAAAACAAGCAGACAGAACAATATAAGCACAGGACACACTCTACATACACACGTTTCGTCGTACTCAGAAAAGGGAACAGTGTGTTGTACCGTCCAAATAATGTTCCTACGCTTGTTTTAGGCGTTTCCCGACGGGCAAGATGTTGCTTCAGCAGCAGCAGCCGTTACGAAAGCATCAGCACTCGTCCCATTTGCAGCACAAAAAAAGCGTCCACCAAATGACTTCTTCCGCTTTGCGAAGCGACTTGCATGCGACGGCTTCTGCTCTAAGCAAACGCTTGCCTCTGCTCTCAAACCCACGACCACTTCAATTAATTTGAGATTTAAAATTTATATTCCCTCCCCTTTCACGCCGTCATGTCTCGTCGTGTGTGCCACCACGGCGACGAGTTTGATGGGTTCTCCGAAATGGAGCGATGACACATGACGGATGCCACTGCGGAGTTGTGGCAAAAAACGCACCCCGAATTGGATGAAAGACATGGACATAGAACTGAGACTTAGATGGAAGTGTGTGTGTGTGTGTTATCCAAAATGACACACACACAGGGGGTTTTTACGTCCCATTCGAGCTTGTCGTTCGTGCTAATGTGGTACTAACGCTCCGTTCCCTTGTGGAAGCTGTACACTTTCGGACAGACGCTGGAACCAATCAACGACTGGGCCTCTTTTCCACGTTGTACACGTGATCAATTTGGCGTTAGCTATGCATATATATGTGTGTGTATCTGTGGAGATACCTGTCATAAATGGTTGATGGACGGCCCAAAGCTTGAAATGTGTCAAAAACGGAACATTCTCGATTTCTCGTTTGACGGTTTAAATCCATCAATTATCGGCTACGAGCGAATGAATTTCTACTGATTGATTTGGTTGGATTGTGCATGCTGAACCTACATCACCGTACCTAATGAATATTCTTTTTTCCTCCTCTCGTTTCAGGTAAGCTTACAAAACCGACGCAACCAGCACTGGAATAGAAAACGTTTGTTTTGGGGGTATGTTGAAACCTTTGTGTGTGTGTGTTGTTTTACTTACGAAAATGTACCGTTCGCTTTAATTGAGCTAATGGACGAGAAGCGAGCCGCCGAAAACCCGTGACGCTTGTCCCGTAATCCCCACTTCCGTTCCATTAAACTGTGTGTTTTGACACACCGGAAAAGGCTTAACCGAAAGTCATGATTTATCGACATCGTCGCTCTCCCAGTTGTGGGTAGAAAGAGCCGAGCCGTTCAGTCGAAGCCCAAAACCGTTCGCAACCCGCCAAGACAAATATCATCGTCTTATCGTTAATCAATTCCGTTTTTGGGCTGTGGAACGATGCTTAACAATGTGGGAATCGTTGGGCTAGTTTAGGACTCTTACAGAGAGACTGACTCTCCCGTCCAAACAGCCCGGCAGTTCCCGGCATCCCGGCGCCACCGACATTGATGATGACAAATCGGATTTTGGTACGATGCTTACCGTGCGGGGAAGGTTCATCAGGCTAGATATACATACAGAGATGCGTATGCAAACAGCCACGCATGTGAGCGATGATGAAGATGGATAATATCAATCGACGACGAAGAGGAAAGCCCGAGTAGTGGTTTGCAAAGGGTTGTCTTGTGAAAAAGGCAAGAAGGAGCGAAGGAGCATTCTACCGGAAATTCACAAGTCACAAAACCACATCACATCTACCACCACTCAAATGTGTACCGGCCTGGCGGTATCATTTTTCATACCAAAGGGGACAAAATTGCATTTAATGCTGGCTGAGGATCAAAGCCAACGGAACCAGCTGAGTGTGTGTGTGAGCACTGGGAGAAGAGACGCTCATTACAAACATAAACCCCCGACCTCGATACAAAAGAAACCTCCAGGCATTAGGACATTCGATTGATCTTCCAAATGGCCAATTATGTTTGATTGCAAATGGGTAGCTAAATTAAGTTTTAGCACCCGTTTTGCCGAACCGAAGCTAGGGAAATTATTTATAGCTTCCAGGGCTGTACAAGCTGTAAATTGATGCCAATTTGCCCCTTTCGTACGAAATACGAGTTAATTGTGTAAAATAATGAATTCAATTGCATCGGGAAGACATCTGGCCAAACAGGCACATACGCCTGTGCCGCCCCTGTGCAAGGTAATGACGTGGTGGCACCAAAACTTTGTCCTTCTTAAGGTGCCTTTCTTGGGAGGAGATCTTGTGGCAAATCTACACCACACTGCACATCGATTATTGTGCCTGGAAGCGGTGGTTTTTGCTCCTTTTAGTTGTGTCCCCCATTAGCATCATTGCCCGCCTCAAGGCTCCCCGTGGTGAAACATAGTTTTTGTTTCTAGCAAGCAACGTGGGGCCTCCTCGTTCTTATTGGGCCTTTCGTGTGCCCCAATGGGGTGCTGTTTCCACTTATGGCTTCAGAAGTCCACTGCTTGAGCTTATAGTTTGCAAAAACCCTTTCTACGCTATTGATTTCCCGCTGTGCTGAGGAACCGTAAGGGATAGTAGAAATAAGGACGCAAAAGCTCCGGACTGAATCCATTGCCGACCAGTGCTGCCTTACCCTAATGATGATGACGATGGTTCGTTATTGTTATTATAATTGTTAAAAAGGAGCCAAAAGTGGTTTCTTATTGTGGGTTTTCGGGGGTGGCTTTTCTGCCCAGTCAGATCCATCGCACACCCCTCGGCCGGCTAGCATACTCAAAACCCAACCGCCACCATCATCGAAAAGCAATCGCTTTCCCTAAAAACAACGATGTGCTTGCCCCTACTTGCTTCTCCGTCCACAGGCAAAGCACCCATTTCTGCGCTGACCTTCACATTTTCTCTCAAGCGCTCCATTCACGATCGTATATTGTCCCTGTTAATATTCAAACAGCATAGAAAATACATTTCTAGCATCCCCTTCCCAATATTTGGCCAAATTTGGCCACAGTCGAAAGGGGAAGTCGAGAACTTGCTTCGAGAACTGCTATATCCCCAATCACTGCCAGCTAACAGCGGGGACCACCGCGCATGTGGTCTCGTTTCGTTTTCTTTCTCCTTTGGGCCATGGGCCGGATTGAAAGTTAATAGAAAATTGTGGCAACCACCCGGGAAAAGCGACGGGTGTGTGTGTGTGTCTCTTACATTGGTGCCTATTGTTTTATTAATGGAAACTGCCATCATCACCGGGGGCCTATTAATAATGTAACATGCATGCCCTCTCGGTACCGCCTCGGTCCACTTTTTTGGAGTAGGATTGGGGGAAGAAATTATTAAATCATCGTTTTCTAATGGCGGAAGAATGAATCGAGACGATTAGGTAGAGGGGATCGTGCATCGCGCTCATCCTACTTCCCTGTTTGCTCTTTGTATCGATGATAGGCGCGGTACAAAAGGGAATCTGTCTAGGATGCTGGTTTGATGTGACTTTCCCTGATAGTCCATTGTTCTGTTTGCTTTATGTGAATGTCTCGTTCATATATTGTACTCGTATTCGTTGGGAAATATCCTTATGTTGTCTATGAATGAACACCATGCCTGCATGTTACAGGCAATTAAGGACGGTGCTTGTATTAATTTTTAATTATTCTCCAATAGATGGCGCTGGTTAAAAGCGCTGCACATAGTCCGTAGGTGATGACAGCTGTCATTTCGGGATTACGTTTTTTATTTCTTGAAAGGTAAATGAAGATTATGATCCATCAACAGTCCTGGAATGGTGTAAATTAAACATTCTTGTGCTAACATGTATTGAACAGCGTCTATTGAGCATTTGTTTACAATTTAAATTCCTGGGGTATGTTTGACTTGTGATTTTGCATGAAAATTTTAGTCATCAAATGTCATACTAGGCTCAAAATACTGATTGTTACCGTGAAATACCTCTATGCTGCGTTAAACCTTATCGAACCGCATAAAATAATGAATACTGTTCCATGAATTCTGCATTATTTCATCAACAGTGAGCGTTAAGTACGACGAAGCGCCCTCTTTTGGGAAATTATAAGCATGCCCATTGCTTTAATGCGACATTAAATTTAGTGTCCGTGTTTGGGTACAGCTTGCTCACAAATGCGCTCTGCCCAATCCATACCATTAATGTACGCCACAAATAATTCACACACCGTCCTAGCAGCGCTGCACTGCCCTTCTCTTCCTCCCTGTACATGTTGAGTAATTTCTAGCATTTAATCATAACGTACCTACCGTAAACACCACCATACCTGTGTACAAACTACACTAAACTAATCATGAACGATACTTATCACTCAAATTTGACTCCCTTTCGCCGTGCTAGAGTCCAATTATATTCCCCCAGCAACTCGGTCACTGCCACGCCCCGCGGCATCGGAACCAATTAGATATGCCAAATTAAATCACACCGTGCATCCAGTTTATGATTAATGCATCAATATTAAAAACGACTGCGGTGGCGGTGGCGGTAACATCGGCCGTGTGTCGTACGCTGTTGTCACAGGGAAGCCCCCTTTCGCGTTCGATTTGCCCGAAACTGTTGTCCGGCAATTAACCGCCCAGCCAGGTTCGGGATCGACTTTTCGCTCTCGCATGTGCCTCTCTCTCTCTCTCTCTCTGTCTGACTGTCCATCCACATTTGAGTTTGTCTTTCCGTGCCGTCACCTTCCCAAAACGGTTCGCATCCCAAACCGGCGCAGAAGAGGTCAACTGCGGGTGCGGTGCAATCGAGTTGATTAACTATTTATCCACCATTTAAAACCCGCACTCGCATCACTGTCATTCTGCTTCACGGGACCGGGCTACAGGAGCCACCGACACCACTGCCTCCACCATCATCATCATGCTAATTGGCTGATTAAGTTGAAACGCATGTCCTATCCGCCCGTCGACTTGTCAACCTTTTCGGGAGAGCCCGACGCGGATGGGATGGGCTTTATGTACATACCTTGTCCAAACCCGGAAAACCCGAGGGGTAGGCGACCTCCTTACCGACCCCACACCCCGTCATCATCGATGTCGGGCGGACGATGTCAAACCCGCGTCCAGCCCCATCGTGCTGAAAGTCAACGCCGTAAATTCGCACTCCACCAACGCCAGCCGGAGATTCCGAGGGACCGGAGCGACCTGTCAGATGTGTCAGATGGATGTTTGTTTAAACGGGGCTTCTTCGCGAATGGCAACAGTGGTGCCTAAAAGGGACCGATTTCGGTTTGAGATAGATGGATGAGATGAATGGATCGGGATTTTCACAAGAAATGCTACCTTTGCCCACTGCTTGCGACCATGGTGCGACCGTTAGTGTCGCTCGTCAGTATTAAGGTGAACCATTACCAAACATACTGGGCCCAGTCGAAACCGGCTCTGTGGCACTCCTACCGGGTTAGTTGATTAATTTATACTGCGTGGAAATAGTGCTTGCCGACCCAAACTCTGGCGAGATATGGGTTACCCCGGAAGTAGTAGCTTCAAGATTCCACACGCACTCCACGGAACTACGGTATCATTTGGGTTCACGACCACAAGTGAGCACCAGCTGCTAAAAGAAGTATTAGTTCTTACTTGTACTTTGCGGGGGTAAAATTTTAAAGCAAACGCTCCATCATCATGTCACTCTCTCAAACCGCTCTTGCCTGCAGAAGAAACCCCCCCAAGACTTTTTGCCTGGCTCACAAAAAAAAACCGGGGGGAAATCATTCACGTACTGCTGCTGCTACTGCTGCTGCTACTGCTTTCGGGTACAGTCGTGTGCCGGCACAGAATTATGGTTTCCATTTCGTATATTAAATCCGCCTTTGATTGTCGTACTAATATCGCAAACCCAACCGACATTTGTCTGCCGAAAAACTGTGCTAAACCCAGGCAGCCCTGCGGAGAGAAAGGGGGAAGGGAATGCCTACAACTACCTAGAGCGCACAGCCCTCCGTGTCCCCACACAACTTCGCCACCACGCACACTACTAAGCGCAACCAGGATCGTTTTTCATGCCCCCCGAAAAGTGATCTCCGTCTTTATGTGTTTGGCAAGAAAACTTTATGGCCACGTGTATATGTGTGGATGTGTGTGTATGCCCTCCATATACCGCGCTCTTTGCACCACACACCACCACGCCCCACCGTTTTTGGTAATAATATTTTTGGGAATTTTCAAATTAGTCATAAAAGTTGCTCCTTCAGCTAGAAGCGTTCACTGTCGCTAAAGCACTGTCGCCTTCACGGTAGAGCAAGTGTCAAAACGGGGGGGAAGGATTATGTGAAGGAACGTGGAGCCTGATCCAATATCCCAGCCAAGGTGACGATGACGATGGTAATGATGCTGCTAAGGAAGTACTTCCTTTCGAGGTTGCACCAGCGCTTGCACTTGCCAGGTTAGATGACCAACACCGGGAGATCGTTACATCACGGGAGACAAGTTCGAGGGTAGGAGCAGAGGCAGCGTTCCTTGGGAAAAAGGTGACAAGCTTAAGCATGGTTTTGGGATGCCCGCTGCTACCTACCGCGTGAGAGATTTTCCCCCTCTCCAAGCTAAACGGTCGGTATGTAGGACGACAGCCACTATAAGCACCCGGGATCAGGAAAAAGGGACAATGTTGTCCGGGCTGTAATCCTTTTAGGAAAATGAATGTGTGTGTCCCTTCCCGTCACGGGAGCGTTACAGGCGCATGGGCGCTCAAATGTATAAATTGTACCAAGCCCGTCGTCTTCTGGGACTGACAGTACAGTGCCTTTCGCTGTATGTGTATGCGAGCATTTTGACAAACCTTCAGAATGCGAAAGATATGCATCCCTTGCTCTTTCTCTAACCAATACTCTCAAGCGCTCTCTTAGCAGTAGCCGCTGCTGTAAGATCTACACAATTTGTGACCTGCTAAAGAGTCCATTTCATCCCGGCGCGAAAACCATGACTCGTAAATCCGGCCCCGGGACGATGTGTCCGATTGGATTGGATATGTGAATATGCTCTGGATTCGATTTCTTGGAGGATCCCGTGAACCATCGCCGGGGCAGACAGACAGACAGAGAGCAAGAGAGTGAGTGAGCGTAATTTATGCTGATTTATATATAATTTAACCATTTTCTTGATTGCCTTAGACGCGCTCGGGGATTGAAGGTGATTTTCCGTTCCGGACGTTGTCACCCCGTTGTCATGTCGGAGGTCGTCACGGTGGCAAGGTTTCCTACCAAGCGACCGACGTGAGAGTTCATTCCATACTTGCAATGATGATGATGACGATGATGATCGTACATTACAATCTTATTACGGTGCATGTGCAGTCCGGGCTTTGGTGTAATGTAATTCCCCCCAGTAAGGCAAGGCGCGCATTCCCATCGGGAGAAACTGTTGCTGTTCAACAGCATTTTGCCGAAGTTGAACACTCTTACCGTCCAGAACACCGGATTTGGTGGTTTGGCTTTTCTTTTCTTTCTTTTTTTTTTGTTTTTTTGTAAAGCATCCTCCCCAGCGGAAGAAAGTAGGAAAGAGCCGAGCATCGCTATCATTCCTTACTTGGCATTCCATTCCGGAAACACGGACACACGGAAACAAATGTTCCGTACGTGACTGGAGTGTTTCGTTTACGGTGGCCTGGTGGAGAGACACACCCATCGTGGTCCACAACAATAGGGCGAGTAAATTTCCCTAAACTGTTGTGCCTGATTGCTGGTAATGGATCCGTTGATTCTGGGCCCCTTATCTGGGCCCGCCAGCCCCTCGAAAAGGAGCTCCGGAGCCAAAAGTCCGAACTCCAGGAAAATGCTCTTCCCCTCCCCACCAGAGAAGATCTATTGCGGGGTGGTTGATGGTCCTTTTCAGCCGCGATGCAGAACGGGTGATAACGGGAGCATACGGCAACCGAAAAAGGAGGGCACAATACTCCCGAGGAACTACACACCATTTATCTTTCCACTGGTCCCCATTTTTTCCCACGCTCTAAGCCTTTGCGGTGTGTGTCCTGCTCGCATGGCATATATTTTATTTCTCCTATTAACATCGATAATCATTAGACAAGTGGCGCCCCTACACACACACACACATTCATTTGTGCCGACGAACTTCATCTCTTCGAATGTACTGCTAAAGGTAATGTGGAAAGGGAGGACAAAGATTAATGCCAGTGATGCTGTACTACATCCATTCTCTACTCTGTAACCAGCAAGTTGCAGTTCGTTGCAATTGTTACTCACTCAGCCGTATCTAAATGTAATCTTTCGTTTGATGAGGCGTTCAAAAATGTTAATTGTTCTCAGGAAGGAATTACAACGAAAAAGACAAGATTAGATTAGACGAGATTGAGATACCTTGCGGTGATTAGTGGTTTGCGGAATGTATACATTTCATGGTGGTTAGCTCATGTGGTTTCTATCTTTTAAATCCCTTTAATTGTAATCAAGCCTTCCTGCGTTTCAAAAGAATGTTTCAATTGGTTCGCTTAAAGTCGTGCGAAGTTATTTGTATCATGGAGAGCTTTTCCCAGAATCTTGGAGGAATTAAAGTTTCTACATGTGTACATTTATCATTATATAGAAGATCTCAAGCAAAAGTGCTTCATTTTCACCTCATTTAAACAATTTAAATATCACTGCATCATTTCCTATGATTGAAAGGTTTGAAGATCAATTTAATTTGTTTTATTTCCAAAAAAAAAATAAGCTCGATGTCTTTAAATATAATTAATATATCAATGTACAACATCAGAGTAATATTGTAAAACAGAGCTACTTATTTAAATTTTTAGAGTATTTATGAGCCATACAAAAATTAATTGGATCTTCAAACCCCATTTTTTTATATTTTTCTAGCCATAATTTTGTAACATTTTCTCAAATCTCTTCTTTAAACTTCCATTGTTGTTGATGAATTTCCTCCAAAACCCTTCCCAGCCGCACATGCACATTGCCCACAGTTTGTAAGAAACCCCCCCCCCCCCCCCCCCAGTCACTCGCTCCCTTTCCAAAGGAGTGTAAACGATGGCCTTCACTGTCACCGGGTTTAATCCTTCGATTAAATGGCCTCATAATTCTCGGTCACCACCACCGCCACCAATGCTGCTTCTACTGCTTCCTTTCGCCACCCACTGTCCCACCCACTGGCCGCTAATCCGCTGGCATAATGAAACATCACGAAAATCCTCTGCCAGAAATTCATCTTCCTTAACCCTGTAGCGTCCTTAACCCACCAACTCATTTATTGTCACTCTTTGTGTCCTCTCTCTGTCTCTCTCTATCTCGCTAATGCTGGGAGGGTCGTTTTGTGTTTTCTTCCCGTTCCGCGGAGGCGAATGGAGCTTTGTTTGTTTGACAGGCGGTGGGGAGGGTGCAGTAATTACAGTCGAGGAAAAGGGACAAGGAAAATTATGACATTCTCACCCTGCGTCTCAATTTATGTACTCTCGTCACATCACACTGTTGTGTGTGTGTGCATTGAGCGGTAACAATAGCTCCCCCCCCCTCTCCCGGAATCTCTCTCCACCCCGCTCTTCCTTGCGGCCGTTGGAGAGGGTGGTGGTCGTTTAATTGGATGTTGTTAAAAATTAAACGGGGTAGCGGGAGGATTTTTACTGACAGGACGATATTTCACGCTTGCCATTGTTTTTTTTTTTTTGTGTGCAAACTGTATGTCGTTATTTTAAAAGCAAACAATGCACAGCACAAATTTACTGATTTTTTTATGGCAAACACAACTTTTAGACGATCCAGTGCAATGGAGCCGTGGACGTAGCGGCGAACTTAAGGGAAAATGAAATGATAACAGCGCACAATGAAACGAGCTTTGAAAATTAACTTTGCCTTAAACTCTCGACAATCCACTCAACTCGCGCAATAAGCATTCCCGTTTGCGTAACAAAAACAATCGATTGTCGGGGTTTTTTTGCGCAAAAAAGGGAATTCACTCGCAATGATTCCCTCACACCCAGAAGGGGAGCGTGTGTGGGGTGTAAAAAGAGCTTTAAAATTGAATTGCAAAAGTGTGCGTTTTGCTCGATTTCTGTTCTTTTTTTATCTTTCAACCTACCAAATGCCACATTCCCGCTTGCCGATCGTCGGACGCGCGATACGCGAGAGGATTTTTTGTTTGACTCGTCGGTCCATCCGGCGTTTGCGATTATTCAGCTGGCCGAGAATAGATTAAATTGAAATTTGCTACCTACGGAAAGTTAATTGCAGTAACACGAAAAGTGCATTTGGTTGCCATATTCCAGTGGCAAAAAAGGTGCAGCAGCTCCCTCTTCAAGCTCTGCTGCGAACGCGGGCAAACAATATATAAAGGGCGTTTCTCTTCCCTCCCAGGCCACGCAGGGAGACGATAAGTCCCACGGGAGGGGGATAAAATAAGCTCAAGCACTGCACATACGTACACATACACAAGGAGAGATAAATGGGCTCTCTCAGGCATGGGCTCCTCGTGCCTTTCCTCGTCGCCGTCGTCGTATGCGCATTCTGCTGGGGGAAATCTGGACGGATGGAAAATATGAAGATAATCGTATCTATCGCTCTGCTACTACTTCCGACACGCTGATGCGCTGTCCGGTGGCCGCCGGAACGGGTTTTTGGGGCAGCCCGTTCGGAAAATGCCAGGTAATGGACGATAATTAAATTTTGATTGAATGCACAAACGCATTAATCACGAGCAACTGGTTTGGCTGTGTGCGTGGTATTGCAATTTCGGTACTTTGATTTTGATGCGATTTGTGTCGGACAGATTTTGGATGATGTGCATCAGTTTGGGGTATTTTGTGTGTGCTGTTTAATGTTTGATTTAAATTCGAGTATTTTCTTGTTTTATTAAATTATTGGAATCATATTTATTGAATATTTTGATTGTATTTATACACATCAGAGCGTGTTTGTAATCCGTTCCAAGTTCATTTCTTTTAATTTTGAAACCTTGTCTGTCCGGTTTTGCTCGTTATCAATTGATAAAATTGATCGTTTGAATAGAAAGTAACACCTTTTGGTAGTTTTTGTTAGTGTAATCACAAAAGGAACATAAATTTCTTTGAAAATCATAGAATATGGGATAGTTTTTGTGAAAAAAAACTAATATGCTAAACAACAATCACTTTCAGTTTAACATTCATGGAAACTGAGGAATATTGCGTAAAAAAACAAAGCTAGTACACCACGCCCCAAGTGTGAAGCAAGCTCTACAGTAGCCACTTCTACTAAACTGTTCCCGCTTAAAATGCACTCAACCGAGATGGAAGGAACACACAGCACGCGCTTAGCACGCGGTCGTACGCACACATTTGCTCTGCTCGCTTACGAAGGAAAGCTACGCTTGCCCAACAAACCCGCCAAACCCTGCCCGTGTAAGGATGAGCCACTAAAACTTATCCCTTCTTCTAAACCCCCCCTCTCAGGCGAGCCGAAGAGCTCAGAAAGGGAAGGGACAGTACTAGCAAAACCGGAGGAAAACGGAGTGAACTAGAGCTCTCTATTCCATCAGCAAGCGGTGAACGTGTCACACAATGCTGTATCGCGTACCAGCACACATCAAGATCCCTTCGATTCTCCCCGCGCCTTACCGCGGTTCTTCGGGTGTGTGTGTGTCCCTGGGTTCAGGCTTGATCGCCCGGGACAATTTCTGTTTACACAAACGTACTGTATCCCTGTTTTCACCCGTGCTCGAAGGTGAAGCGGGCAACCCTATTCCGGGACACCAAAAAGAGAAACTAAAACATTGTGTATTGACAAAACCTGGGCAAAGGCAAGCGCGCTCGGTGCCATCCCTCGCACTTCGGACGATAACTTGGGATCATGTGCCGTTTAATCACTCACACCCAGCACTGTGGGTGTGTGTTTGTGTGGTTGCGTGCGGTACACAAAATAAACAACCCAACCATGAACTATTGAAATGTGAAACCATGCAGCGTGGACACATATCGGAGTGGAGTGCACGTTCCCTGTTCGAAACCGCCCCCTTTTCCACCCCCTTTTTCCCCGAGAATTCCGGGGGACGGTTTTTCGTGAGATGATTACCGCCGATTGTGGTTCCGTGAGTTGTGCATTTGACCGGAACGTCACCGTCACAACGCTTTTTCGGTCAGCCGTTTGTAGCAGAAACGATGCACCAAACCACTGAGAGGAAGAGAGAGAGTGTGTGTACCATGTGGTCCGTCCTGAGCTTCCCCTCTGCCGTTTCGGACCATTTCAATCAAAACCAAACCCAAACGGACGTACGAACGGTCCGGCGAACGCGAACGGAGCGGCGAATTAGCTGCATAATGGAAATATTTTATTTTCCATCAATTTCTATTTATTATTCAAGCGTCGCAATAGAAAGAGCTGCAAGAGGCGTGCGGTCGAAGGGGGGGATCAAGCGAGCGGGACACTATCCCGGCCACCGGGTTCCCGTCCTGTACGTGAGCGGGGTTGGTTTATGTTCAGTAAATGCACAGCAAAAATATGGTGCAGCCCGATGCTGCACAGCCAGCCGCGGCTTAGCATAAACACCCCCGGAACACCGCTTGACCACGGATCGAAATGGCAAACATTCTGCTATTCACCGCGTCCAGCACAGCGCAGCACACACACACACACACACACAGGCAGACGGTTGCACCGTGCACGTGGTGAATCGATTTATTATCTCAACCTTTCCCCTCCCCCCTTGCCGAGCGAATGAACCACAGCGAATGATGTTGCTACTGCTGTGGCGACCTCTCGGCCAAAGCGAAACTCACCGTGGTGTGGTAGCAGGAGTCCGTGTCCTCCCCGCTGTCGCCCGTGCACAGTGGCAGGCGTGCGCAAATCCCTAATATTTCCTGCAAATCAAACCCGAAATGGGTTTCAAATCCCACCGGGAACCAGCCATTTCCCACGAATACGTGATTACGGGCAAGCGAGCTTTTAGCCGATTGGACCCCGACCGGGTGTCGTCGCTTCACGTTTGCTAGAATATGGCATGGGGGCGATTTCCGTTCGCGTGACGCTCGTGGGTATCCGGACGGCAGAAAATGTAGTGCAAGCTTTGCAACTTAGAGTAAAATGGTCTGAATTTTTACGAAGAATAAACATGAATTTTCTCTAGAATAATCTAAAGTGCTTAAATTACAAAAAAAAAATACAGAAGGCAGACTACAGTAAATGTTCAAGCTGCTAAGCAATTAAAGCATGCTGTAGCAATTGAAATCAATCTTTCAATTCACTCATGGACCACTGGAACACAGTTTTAAAACAATTTCACAAACTTTAACAATTTACTAGTGTCAGCACCGATTACCCCGCCAGGCAAACAAATGCTTCGCCATCTTTTGCCTTCCCCCTTGCGCCTCCAAAAATGCATCCATTGGCATGAATAAATGGTTCCCGTCACTCTCTGCTTGACGCCCAAAATCTCGACAGCACACCAAAAGCCGTTGCCGCCGCCCTGCTCAAGCGTGTCCTTTCCCCCGCGGCCGAGGACCGTGCTAAATGCTTTGCAAATGCTCCTTACGCCTTCCTGTGCACTCGCTTTACTTATTTTCTATTTGTATTATCGCTCCCGAATACTGCCCGAATGCTTGTTAAGCTCGATTCGCTTCAGACAAGGTTCGCTGTACATTCCAAACAAACGCTTCCCGCTTGGTACTCCTTGGCGCGGATGGGTACGTCTAGGGGAGTAAGAAACCAAACGCCATGACCACCATTCATCGTCCATTTATTACTTCTGCTTTTGGTGGACGAACTTCCCGCCTTTTTGTGTGTGTGTGTGTGTGCTACTCCCGCTTCCCCCAGGTACTATTCATCATCCCCTATTGGAGTCTGTTTGTTTCCTGCAGATTGTCGTAATCTTTTCAATATTTAAATTACCCACCGTTCTTACTCTGCATTTACTGGCTGGTGCGACCATCGTCGCATTGTGTTCGCATCGGACGTTCGGCTCGGTCGCTAGAATCGTTCTAGGGGATGATGATGTTGCGGGAATGGCAAAATTTCCACGGTTTGTTATCTACGATTTTAATTAAAATCCTTTCCCGAACGGTTTTTCACGTGGCAAACGGGGAGTTGTTCTATTCCAAGGCACACACACACACACACACAGTCATCGTCACTCCTCGGTCGGGGAACGATGGATCGCTTTCATCATTACGAGAGCAAAAGCGAAATGCAAATATGCCAAGATCACTTACCACCGGCAACTTTTCAGTTCCGTTTTACAATTGAAAGATCGACACCCCCCCCCCACTGTGTCGGGGTGACGGTGTCCCCGGTCTACATCTCACTTCACACGCCAGACGGAAGAGGATACAGCACCCTACAACAGAAGCAACAAAAAAACACACACACAACTTTGACAAACGTGCACGACAAAACCTGCTTTTGCAGCGGGTGTCATTCGATTGTTCTGCTGGCATTGTGTGCTGGAATGCATTCTGATGAGAATAATTTCAATTATAATAGGTTTTTTTTGTACGTAAGTAACGTTTCTGTGTTGATTGAAGGGCGTTAAAAAGTATTAACTCATAAACGGATAAGTGCCGGCAAACCATTCCAGTAGAGAGTATAAACTAATACAAGAAAAACAGAGAACAGGGAGTACGCAAGATTTAAAAGAAACTTTCAACTAATTTTAAAGAATTCTGCTTGTGAAACCAATGCTTAAGCAGCTTTAACATTGGCATTCACAGATTTTGTTTACACCCCATTTGGTCGCAGCGAAAGCTGATCAAACGACTGCTTTCAAAGCTGTTCTTGCAGGCAAACACACAACCGAGTGCCCGTGCCCTTCTCTGTGCTGGTTATTTTAAAGTCAAATTACGCAGCATGGAAATGTAAACGACCGTAACAACCTGCAAACAACGGGCCTAAACGCAGCTGCGTATATGTATATGAGTACACTCCAACCCAGTCTCCAACCCCCGGACGATCTGGGTAGGTGGGGCAATGGGGGCAATGGGATTGAAAACTTTTTTTCCCATCCCAGCCGCTTGCTAAGCAACCCGGGCGTGTTTACGTATGCACAGCATGGCATGCTTAGTCTATGCTACAGCTTAAGTGGTGAGAGGTGCAAAGCATTAGACTTTGTTTTGTCTTTGACGATATCTTTCCTTAAAATTAACAAGTAAGATAAGAGGAGATAGTGAGCAAAATAACCTCAAACAAAGGACAAGAACAAAGCATTGGATAGGTCGAAAAGCAGCCGTTCCTAGCTTGGAGAATAGTTACATGTCACAACTAGAACTAAAAAGCTCTATTTCATGGTGTGTGCAAGCAAGTCCCCTTGTGCTATTCTCTTTTGCGAACCGCTGCTTTGTTAGGAAAACGATAGTTTGGGAAATCATCACATCAACGTCATGCCTTTTCCCATTACAATCGCTAAAAAATACGCCTCCCGAAATGGCAATCGTTTAAAGCAAAATAAACCGTACCATAAACAGGGCTATCATGAAGATAAGCACACTTTATGCTGACCATTGCACGCATTCTAAACCCATTTAATTTACCATTTAGGCTCAAACCTCGCACCCTTATTTTCCGTACCACAATGCCACAATGGCTCCATTATGCTCAAACTATTATACTCACGCAATATTAAAGTGCTGGCCAAATATTGAGAAAATGCTCAAAAGTGAAGAGTAAAAAAAAACACAACATTACCCCACAAAGCATAATCCGATACACCCCCATTCTAAAGCACCAAAAAAAAACCCCCCGTAGAATAGGCTTGGGAAAATTTAAATGGAAAATCTCAAAACAGCCACTCGAACTCGAACCAAATGTAATGCAAATTCATCTCTACCAGTCGCCACTCAAACTCAACGCTCCGTTGAACCTTTTTTGAACAAAATGGCCCTGTGTGTGTGTGTGTGCTGTGTGCAAAAACCCGGATTATCCAAAGATCCGATTTTGCTCCGAAACCTTACCCCCACCGTCGCTCTATCACTCGCTCTTTCTCTTCTGCCAACGTCCCGTAAATTCCGAGAAGAAAAAAAAAGCATCATTTTCCCAACCGTTCGCTCCAACAGCATCTGAAAGGTAGTGACCGATAAAAATCTGTAAGTAAATAAAAATTGTAATTTAATCTATTTTCCAATGCCCACTTTCATCTCGTTCAGTCGGAAATGCGCGAACGCGAGGAATTGCGGAATTGCACCTGCCATGTTTAGCGCGTGATTTCTTTCCATTTTTACTACACACACACACATACAGACACACAAAGATAGCAACGCATAGCTTACCAAAGCAACATTGGTAACCGGCGTGGAAACAAGATGTATTTAAAACAGCAAACAGTGTTTCGTGCTTCGATGGAGGCGCCTGGTAGGTTTCAGCTTACAAGTACAACTTCTTCGTATTAGTCTATTACGTGTTTTTGGCGTTATAATGCGCACTACGGGGCTTAGAAGCAAATCAAAATCACTTCACTGTCGATAGACCGAGCCGAACGTCCGAAATTTGCCTTATCCTTATCAATTATTCAACCTATTTTGGAGAAGCTTGGCCCATGGACACGAAGTAGCACGTGGGAATACACAGAATCGATGTGTGTGTGTTGGGATTGTTTGCTACGTTTGCCACTAAATTACATTTCTTACGGTTGCCTCGTATAGTTTATCTAGAGGTTTGAAATTGAACACTGTGCAAAAGGCGTTCAGATCTCATGTTTATTACTGTCCCATCTTACTGTCTAACCTGAATTCGAACAATGCTCCAACTCTAAAACTTCAACACGGCGAACGGCTCGAAACGGTTCGATCGATTGGTACGCGCCTTCGCCAGCAATTGCCGACCTTCCCTTCGCACCGACCCACCCAATTTTTTTCTGGTGGGACTCCTGGGATCCGCGGGACCGGCGTCACCCCTTTTGCGGCGTCATTTCGGTGGTTGTGGATAAATATTTCAAACAAGCGGACCCTTCGTTTTTTTTTTGCATACCCATTCCAAGCGTCTCCAGCAAACTTATGGCCACGGCATGGGTGTGTAACATTGACCGAAAGCGAGAGAATGTCTTGAAAGAACGCCACTTTAAGAACTTTAAGGAAGAACCCACCGGGGTAGGGGTTGGGATTTTGTGGATGGTCGCGGCAAACCATTCCAAGAAGTGCGGCTTAGCATGCGGCGCGTGTAGGTGTAAGTTGGTGGACTACGTCCCTGGAGGAAATGCGTCCAAAATTGAAACCTTACGACGAACGCGAGCCGACCAAGCTCCCTCTCGTGTATGCGAGCGTACACAACACCAGATGCTTGGCGTTCACAGCGTTCACAAAAGGATACTGCTTCGCAGATAGAGGGAACGCAGTGCAGATCTTCTGGGTCGTTCATAAATGATGACGTTGTTGTATTGTTGTGTAACAGTAAGTGTAGGCGCGTTTTTGAATGAGCATTGCGAAAAGCCAGTGTGAAGATAATGAAAACCATACATGCTATGATGTAGAACTTGTATTTGTTTTGCAGTTTCTGCTGTACAGCAATGATGATTAAATGGGATTCGCTTTCCTTACACTATTTTGTACTAATTTGTACAGCGAAAGTCAGGTGAGAAAATCAGTTGTTTCAATTTGAACTGTTACAGTACTGTTTTGGCGCTGATTTTACAATAAAATATTGAAGTACTCAAGTATAACGAGAACAAAAAGCAATAAAAATCGAATAAAATAGACAAAATTATTGTTAATATCATTGAAAAACATAAAATACTACCAAGAAGATTAATGTATTGCCTTTTTTTACACCGTACAGTATGATGCATACATAATCCCGCAATCCTACTTCCAAAAAACCACCCAGCTGTTTGTTTGGAATTTAAATCATATCTCAACCTAATGCACCTTTTGAATGTATAAAATCTCACCAAACTCAGTGCCACTCCCTTCAAACTGCCAACTACCACTAACATAACTCTATCCCATCATTTGAAATGTCACATACAGTTTCTGGGGAAGAGAGGGATTTGTTTGTGCTGGCGAGGTTTATTTAAACATAACCCTCTCCCCACCTTCTGCCTGTTAGTTCGTTACAAAGAATCATAACAGTGGTGGGGAGTGTACGATCGTGTGCTACCCGTGTGCTCCATGTGTGCGCTCTTAATCTGATGACATTCATCCCGTAACAGTGGTGTCATCTCGCCTTCCTAAAACTTTGTGGCGCGCGGCTGGACTGTCCCGCTGTCTAATCAGCGCCAGATCGAGCGAATAGATGGGTAGGCCCGTACCCGAGAACGTCAATGGTAATCAGTATGTGTAGTGTAGGGGCCCTTGCTCGCCCTCTATTATTACCCTGCCCTGGGCTAGCTCGCTTGTTTGGTACTCTGACATAATAACGATGACGAGGTTGATGATACGGTTACAACAAACTAAAATTACTGCAGCAAATTATACTGATTTGGGTCCGGTGCTTCGTTCGAACGCACTGCCAAAGTTTCACCGACATCAAGGGGGAGCTTTCGTTAGCAAACACACACACACACACACACACACACACATACACCCACAAAAAAGCGCGCTCCCTCGCGGAACTGACCGTCGGAACGGCACCGGGCAAAACATCCCGCACTCCTGTGTTTTATTGTGCAATCCGTGTCACCGTCGCTTCCCAGTGTGACGGGACACGAATGAGCACGAAAGCTCCCCGCCCCGAGGCAGTGCTGCAAACCACACTACGAGCTATTAAGCCGACACCGGATCAACCTCACGTAACAGGATAAATTATGCACCGCGCGAACGAACATTTCGTCGTCGTCGTCGTCGTCGTTGACGGTGCGGGTTCTTCGTGATGGAAAGCGGTGGTCTCACCGATACGGGAAACCACGCGTACGTTGCTGCTGCTGCTGCTGGTAAGAGCAGGCCATGAGTTTGCCCAAAAGCACACACCCACCCATACACCCAAACAGACAAAAACGCACGCAGGAAGGGGAGCGTTCTTTTTATCCCGTTTTTACGTTGATGCACGGATCGTTGTTTAATCCGGTTGAAGCACTCCCGAGAACACTCTGCCAGTGGCTGTGCGAGCCGGGGCCAGAGCGGAAGCTTCAGGCAGAACGTTTTTCTTTTCTTTTTTTTGCCTTCCGCAACAAATGAACATACACCTTGCTTCTCGAGGCTGATGGCAGGTTGTGCCCGTTGACGATGATGATTCCGGTTGTTGTCTTTGGTAAGAAGATAGATTGAACGAGTGATGTGTGCTTAGACAACATTGAGATAATGAATTATTGAAACCCCTTCTTCGAATGGTTCCTGAAGTGGTTTTAGTATCAATTATGACGCACCAAGCAAATGGTACTAAATTACAACAGAAAGGTAGTGAATCGTAGAACGTTCTGTAGTTAGCACGCTTTTTAAGCTTAAACAACGTAGATAAATTTTGAACAATTGAAGTTCAACCACTGTATGTTGTAGTTGTGTAGTCATCTTCTGTTACATCTGTTACAAAAGTCATCTAAAAGCTCCAAAATTGACTTAAACTCAGCTTTACTTTTCTCAAACAAATTAGGAAATTAAGTGGGGGAAACAAATTTACTGAACCTATAAGACACATTTCTACATAAAAACATGTTAATTTCATAACTAACATATTATGTTTTATGTACCACATTTACATGCTTTACCTTTCGCTCATTAAATTCGCTCAAAACAGGGAAAAGCATTTCCCCCGCAACAACAATAAAAAAAACAATCAAATAAATCCCAATCAAACATCTGTTCGCCTTTTCCCTCTTTCTATTAACAAGCATTTTCCTTGTCATTTTGGTGGAGGGAAATCTTTCACCAGTAGATAATAGCCCCCGGGTAGTACGGCTGGGAGATGTAATGGTTGTTGTAACGGCATGCTTTTCCCCTTTTATTATACAATCCCTACCGGATGAATGGTTGGATCGTTTCGTACTTTTTCCCCCGCGCCGAACGAGGATGTTAAATCCATTTGGTAATTTTACACACACACACACACACACACAAATAGTCATTGTGGTAATTAGTAGCAGCAGCAACAGCACCCGAAGTACTCGTGTTCTAGCGCTCTTTCATTGCATCGGTAAATCGATGTGATTGTGGCCGCGTTTTTCACGCGAAACTAGGCTGTGACAATACTGCGAAGGTCACTGAAGGGAGGGCAGTCTTGCAAAGAAGATTCGTTCTCATTTTTCGCTCTCTACGATCCTTCCCCAAACCGGGACCCCAAAATGATACGGGAGAGGGCCCCCTTTAATGGCACGCAAAACTTCGCCGTTGAAACGGCGGTGGAAGATTTTTCGAGTTTTACCCCATTTACATAATGACTGGAGGATATGAATATTAAACGATCGGATAAAGAAATCTCTCAAACCAAGCTTCTCCTTGCTGCAGCTTGCACGGTTACCAAGCTTAGCCCCACGCTTACCCGCCTGCTTTTGGTGCGGTGGTATCGCAATCACAAATGAATCTCGATGAGCACACACACACATCAGCAGAAGAACGACAAATGAAAGAAGTACGGTGTGCGATGCTTTCTTCTTCTGCGAAAGGGGGGAAATCTGTCACCACCAGATGGGTAAAAGTCAGCCTCGCATTCGCTTTCCATTGCCTTCCATTACAGTGTGCCATGTGCTCCGTATTTTACTTGTGCAGGAGAAGAAAGGGGGAGCAAAGAAGGGGGATGATCCATGTGGATATGATGTCACGCGAGCCGAGGTGAGTTTGCAGAAGGATCACCCACAATCGCTTGCGCTGGTTTGCTCCGGCTGGTTGTAGACCCTGAAATAGGACGATTCAACGATTTAATAATGAATGAGAGATTTGCTTTTTCCTTTACTTTTCATTTCTGTCTCTCCATTTCTATGTTTTCCCATCCAATGAGGGAGTAAAAAAAGGGAAAACCCGGATGGTAGCAAATACTTTTCAGTGGCTGCAACTTCATACAACCAAAACCAAAGCCAACATTGGGACGCAAAAATGGGAATCTCTCTCTCTCTCTCTCTCTTCCCATTCGCAATTGTGCATGAATTTCGCTGGAATTTATTCCCTTTACGTTTCTATACGTTTCAATATATATTTTCCCTCCGTCGGGTGGTATCCTGTGATTGTGATACGATGAAAATGATATGCCACCTTTACAGAGTGTTTAGAGTTTTCTCCGAATGAGTGTGCCTCGGTGTGTATGTGTGGCTTTGGGTTTACCGTGACTTTGCACGCTTTTTTTTTTAATGGGCGCGTGTGTAAATATGTTGGGCAAACATTTCGCTCGCTATCCGACAGTGAAAGCTTCATTACAAAAGCCTCCAGCACACAGAGAGAAGAATGAGAGAGAAGAAAAACCAATGGACCCACACACACACAACAAGACGATCGATAATTCCTGGGGCCTAAGCGCGTGGGAAGCAAGGGAGAAAGTCAGCCCGTTTGCCAAATGCTCCGACAAACGCACCATGCCGTGTGAGATACAACCGAAAGGCTGAAGCGAACAATTGCTGCGTTTTCGACCACTTTTTGCTCTTCTTCTTCATTTCACCCCGTTTACCATCCTAACCAATCCGCGCATTTGCAAGCATAAATCAAACTCGGAGCGCGCGCGGGATCACAAAGTTTCACGCACGCCGCCCCGGGTACGTGCCCATTGCTTATGCATCATCGATCTTACTCATCGTACCATTTACCGTTTTGGGGGCGGTGGGAAAGAATCGGGAATTATGTTGCCCCACGAGGTAAAACTTTGTGAAGGGATACGATTGCGCAAACACGTTATTGGAATTCTTCACATCGAGCGCTTTCCAGCATTGAATTACGTATATTCCCGTTTGACACGTACACTCGCATATGCATACACACGCGCAGTCGGACCGGCATAGCTTTCTCCTTGTTTGATTAGTTGCTCGCTGTAAAAAAGAGACCAAAAATTACTTCCCAAGGTGTGTCGAACACGTACACGCAAAACTCACCTTCCAAACTCGAACGGAAAAGCACAAACGAACGAACGGAGCGAAGAAAACGAACTCAAATCTCACCACACGAGCAAAGCCTTTCCGGCAAACTTACCGCGCCGGAGTGAAGGTACGAATGAAAATGCAAAGCTTCGATGGGATGAGATGGGAAAAAAAACAAAAAAAGCACACCCAAACACTGTCTGGGCCGTGGGGATTTACCAAAACCCCATTCTGGAGTTCCCGGGAAAGCCGCAGCCGGATCGAACCGGATCGAAGTTGGTCTTAAGAAACGAAGAGAAACGCACAAAATCACCAAAAAAAAAACAGAAATGAACGTTGCAGAAGATTTGCACTGTCAGGATTGTTTGGTGAACAGGCACGAAGAAGAGGAAGAAGAAAATCACTCTCGGGAACGATCGTTTTTCGCTGTGGAGGCGTCTGTGTGTGTGCGGGAGTAAGTTAATCCTGTGCCTGTTACGGCTTTTTTCCAAGTGCGCTTCACTCTCTCTCTCTCTCTCTCTCTCTCTCTCTCTCTCTATCTCTCTCACCACCGAATGCCACAGAATGTGAGAAGAAGAATTTATAGCCCAGAGAAGAGAAGAGTAAGGGGAACAAATTCTGAAGCTTTTGCAGGAAGAACGGTTCATTTTTAATTAAGAAATCGGCGCCCGTCGTTTTAACCGACGGTTGGAATTTCTCCTTTTTTCTGACTTTGTTGTTCTATTTCTGTTTTTGTTTTTGTTTCTTTTGGGTTGATTTTTTCATTATAATGCTTTACATTGCCTTTTTACGGTCTATGTAACTGTGTTTTCCGAATGAAGATGTTACATTTTTACTCTCTTTTTCCCATTTTCCGCGTCAGAATTTACCATTCTACAAACTTCAACGCTAACATGTTTGACATGTATATATTGAAACATTAATTTAGGGACTCGATATTAACTGTACTTCTAACAGTCTTCACACTACCGAAAGCCACTTCTAAAGCAAGTTTACGTTGAAAAAATCTCAACCGCAAACCTCATGTTTTCACATCATCATCAAACGATCAAATATTATCTTGCATCGAGCTCGGAATTATCTTCCATGCCCCGATAAGCTACACTTTAAATGGGCGTCATTCAATGCTGCCATACGATAGAGATAAATTTCACCAAACGCTGGCGGCTGCTGTGCTGACCGCCACAAACCAACCATCATCATCAAATGCCATGCCACTAGACATACACACAAACGCACACACAGACACTTGTTATGATTGATTGATCAGAGCAGCGAGAAATGTGATACACGATCCATTTGGGGGGGATGTGTTGGTTTTTTATGCGCAATCATAACCCATTCTGCAGCACACCAACAGCATGATGCATGCCGTAACACACACACAGACACGAACGGGTTAAACTGTATCAATAATCCACACAACAGCATGAAACGATATCAAAAACAAAGGAAAAAGAGTTGGCATTTTTGGTTTGTTTCTATTTCGTTTTGTGCTGCATGATTGATAGCGCTGTGTTTCCCTGCGTTTGCCACTTGACTTTTATTACTCTTTGCGCCTGTCGCCTGTTTGATGTACCTTTTTTCGCCAAACGCACGTGGCACCGTGTGTTTACTGCTGCAGCACAGCAAAAGAATGAAACCTTCCCAACGAACGAAACGAAGCGAACATATCATTTGCGTTACATTGCAACGGCAATTGGCAATTTTGGGGAAAATCTGTTCCCCACCATCCTCATACATTGGGGGGGGGGGAGCATCGTCGGAGGGGTTGGTGCAAACCATTCAAACGAGAATTTCATTGCAACCACCAAAACAAAACCGCGCACGCGGCTGACCACCACAGCTTCGGTTGCACGGTTCCGCTTGCAAACCCCATTTTCTTAATGTCCCACTCATGTGTTCTCTCCTGTTTTCTTCTTTCCGTAGGTAAGTGCAGCAACACAGGATCTCCAGCTTCCTCTCCCCCTTCCCCACCGGTGAAAGCCACAGTGAAAAACCGCAGCAGTTCAATGCGGAACCATTTGTCCGGAGCCAGCTGGACGGTTGGGGTTCCACTAAAAATCGGGTTCAATCTGAATCCCCCCTCCTTACCCGGCACCCGCCACGATGATGATGATGATGATGGAGAGGCAAAGGAAATCAATTGCGGTAAGAGCCACCAGCCAGACCAGCCAATCGGAATGGCGAAACATACGGTTTTGTGGGGGAAGCGTTAGCGGCGAGTGAGTTGAAAATCAATCAAACAGAATGTCACCAGCAAACCTCATTTGGCAATTTTCTAATAGTCCGCTCCACTCCAACGCACCACTGGTTAGCGGGGGGGGGGGGGGGGGAGGGGCAGGTTGGTTTTGAAAATACCTTCTCCTAAAAACCACAACTTGACCGGTCGGAGGCAACCATTGTCGTCTGTCAGCGGTGCGCCATGAATACAACCAATAATCCCGCTGCTTTCTGGTCCTTCGAACCGGATCTCGTACGGCCATTGTCGAGCTAACCATAGTTGCGCTTGCAGCGTGTGTGAGTGTGTGTGTGTGCGTTTCGTTTGTGTAGAAGAGAACCAATCGATCACATTTACGTTTCCCGAAACGAGCGGTTGCATGCAGGAGGAAGGAAAAATCTGCATTTCCTTTTTGTGGAGCAAATTGATTCCATACTGCACATACACACACTGCTGTGAGGGAGCGCACGCTGTTTGCAATACGTCACATACAGGGCGCGTTTTTTGTGTTAAACGCCGGATAGCTTCGGAAAACCTGGTAAGGATTTTTCACTTTTCCCCCACAAACCGATGAAGCTATTTATATTCAAACCCTCAAGGGTTTCTGTTTTGTTTTCCCCCTTGCCCAAAATCCCAATATTAACCAAGAAAAATAGGGATAGCACGCACTACGCTAAACACTAAACCGATCAACCGGACTTGTGTCCTTTCCATGGAATTTTGAGCCCGATTTTCTTCAGCGTGCGCAAAAAAGGGGAAATCCTTTTTCACTTAGACCCCTAGACCACTCGGTTCCAGGTTTTGCCACCTGTAGAAAATTGAATTTCTATTAGCGCAACGGAGTGTAGGAGTGGCCCCCTTTTGCCTAGTCCGAAACTCAAAAGGGACTCTTTTGTTTTTGCTTCCCGGTGTACAAAAAAGGGCTCATTTTTCACTTTGCACAAGTTTGCACACGCTTTCCCGCCGACCCTTTTACGGAACTGATTTTTGTAACATCAGATCCAAACGAAGGGATGCAAAATTAGAGCTAAAATGGACGCTCGTGTCTGTCTTAACCTAATTGTGGACCCCAGTTTTGTGGCCGTCCCGTTTTTTTCCCGTCTCCACTCGTTCCAATGCCCATTAATGTCCCACGCCTTCCCCGGCGAGAGTTGAAAAATGAAGCTTTACTTCCCGGAACAAAGAGATGGCTTTCGTATGGCGGCCACTATTTAGTTAAGCTGATAGAATTTACTGAAATCCAACATTTTCATTGTAAAACGTCTCTCTCTCTCTCTCTCGTCTCGAAAGTGTGTGAGATTTTTAGTTGGAAAGTTATTTTCAGCAACATGGCGAAGAGTTTCATTTTTTACCGGCCCTTCACACGAATCACGAACGAACGAGCGAAACCGAAAGTAATAAAGCCCACCGGAATTGATTTCCACTTCGACGTAGAATGATGATCATGATGACGTACTCTCTCCCACTCTGCCCCGATGATGGGAAAACGTTATGCTTCCGTTATTTTTTCTGACTCGTCATTTCATACCGATTCGAGGGATCGATTTCCGTGCAGTTTCCACAGACATCTCGCACTAACGCACGAAAATATCTTACCAAACCAAGCCCCAAAGGGGCTAGCTATACTGGCCTGGCCTGATGTCCCAACCATAAGAAAGGGGGGGGGGGGGAACGGGGTCTTGGAAAATAAATCGAGATTAAATCCTCCGGCAAACACCAGCGGCGTTCCTTCCATTTCGACAGACGAAAATCAATATCAAAGTGGCACAGTGCCGACAGTGCTGCCCACTTTACATGCGTCTGCCCCTTTCCGGCGTGGGGGGTACCGAAAGGAAAGAGATCTAAAATTGGAGCCAAAATCGTTGGGTTTTCTTTAGCATTTTGCACTTCCACTTTTTCATTACGAGCGCAAAATGAAAATGAATGATTGCTGAAGGTGGGGGGGGAGCGGGGCTAGGCCATTCTGATGCACCGTTTTTGGAAGTGAGATGAGAATTTTTCAAAAGAATAGAAAATGAGCAACGGGAGAAGGACTTCATTGTACAACGAAGCAAATAAAACAAAAGTATGGAAAGCCTTCCTTAAATTGCTGATAAAAGAAACTCCTGAAAAATGCATGATCACGTCACTAATTTCGTAGTATTTTAGTCCGACAAATTTTCAACATTGTACATAAAAAATCAAAAAAAGGAAAAATAAGCATTAGAATACAGTGGAATTTGCCCAAAAGATTGTCCATATTCATCGGTTCAGAGCGTGTTGAGATGAAATCTAATTACTTCCAAACGACACCATCACTTCTAACTAGAATCTTGTCCGCTTCTTTCCTTAAAGGTTTTTACACCCTTTTCCACGTAAGGGTTCCATACCAAATCCTCTACCCATTTGGCAGCATCCCCTGCGCTCTGATGCTCTAGTGGATGTGTGCCAAAGTTAAGAGATAAGTTTTTTTTTGTGTGTTAAGATGCAACGCCCACGTTCACCCTCCATGGCCGGAGTGGAAACTCGAAACAATGCGAGCAAATTAAATTACTTCATCACAAAAACACGTTTATCCTTTCAATTTCGCTTCCGGTAAAATTTACTGTCAATCGCTTCTCCCCTCCCAACGTGCGCGTCGTGCCCCTGTTTGGGTTCGTTCGTTTAACTCCAGAAGTGACTTCTTGAAGACAGCACGACTTCAGCCTCCATTTAAAGGTTTCTTTCAAGCATAAGTTGTTTTTTTATTACATGGCGTGGCACTGTGCCAGCTAAATTATGGGACATAAAAAATTAAAACCAAAAGGGTGTGGGTGTGTGTGTGTGTGTGCTTGACGGGGGGTGATGCTTAACACAATGGAGGACAGAAAAGGCGTACCGTTTCAAATCGGCTTTTTTGGGTAAAATTATAACGTTTTTCAGGTTCCTCTACACAAAGCCTGCGGCTGCGAAAAGGAACAATTGCTTTTGTACGCAAATTTCTCGTTTCTAATACTTTGAAAGTATTGCACATTATTCAAGAGAGATATGTTTATGCTTACCATATGCCATTACTAAAGAGTTGATAGCAAAGTAAACAACCATGCTCAAATTACTGGAAAACAACACGGATAATAATGCTGAAAATGTCAATTTCTTGCAAAAATATAAATAAAACCCTGGTTATATTAACAATTAACTTTGTTACGCACGGGAGAGAAGCTCGGCTTGTAGCAAACTTTACACCAATCGTGCCATCATTCTGCCACTCGCCAGTTTAACCGTCCCCCATTGAGCTATTTATATTTTTACATATTTTGACAGTTGCTAACAATAACGTTCGTATAATAATCACTCAAGTCACGGGCTTAAACGTCGATCCAAATATAAAATATTAAAAACATAAACACAAATTATTACAATAAGTTTGATAAATGGGCAGTCTCTTTCCAATACTCAAGCACAAGTGAAGCAATTAAAAAAAGATACCCCATTTTGTTGAAATATGAGTGTTTTCTTCACTTCTCATTAATACTAATTTGTTAAACTTTGCAGTTAAATTCAGAAATAAAACAACTGAAAGGTATTGGATAAAATGTGCAAGACAAACCTTACATAAAACCCTACGACTGAATACGTTCAAGCGTAGAAAACAATTCATCAAACCATGTGACGCTGAATCTTTGCGTTTTGTTGGGTTTTCCTTCCCGCAAACAATGGATTGTTTTATTTTTTCGTTCAACAAATTTTCCCACCATTTTCCCCCGAGTGATCAAGGGGCTTTCATGGCACCCCCCCCCTCCCCCCTCCCCCCGTCAGACGACACCAAGACGCCCCAAGAAGCATCGCGACGTTCGCGGCAGCAGAATTTAATGAAAATTGGCAGCTCGGTAAATACATAAGACGCCGGAGAATGTCACCGTTTTCTTCAAGTTTGCTCGCGTTGCGGTTCCGTCCCCGGGCAACGGGTAAAGAGGTTCAATGAGTGGCAAACACACCCTCCTGCACACGTCCGTCCTGTCCATCGCCACCATCGTTTCTGCCAACACGACTGAAATATTCAAAAACTCGACAAGCGCAAACGATTGACGCGTCCCGAGCTTTTGGGGGCGTACGAGCAGAGAAAGTCTGGCCGTTAAGCCAAAACAACACACACACACAAAAAGACATTCACCGTGCACACACTCCCACACACACACACACCGAGTGGGAAGGTAAGTTTGGCAAACCAAACCACTCGGTTTTCACACGACTTCACACCGTGGCGCTGAATGGATGGAGGATTTGAGCGCCATTTACCTGTACCTACTGGGTTTTGAGTTGGGGAAGGGAAGGGGAGTGTGAGGTCACACCCGCACCACCCGATCTCCAGTACAGTTCGATTCTGTACGTACAAATTCCTACCAAATACCTTCCGCGCACGTTTTGCCTGCGCATTTTCCGGACGGATGTGGAACTTTTCGATGCCCTGGTCTGGCATCCGTCGCCGTGCGCGCTAACGAAGGTGACGAGGGCCTCGCCTGTAATGTCTTATCGCTATCACCACAAATTCCTCCCGTTGACGTTCGGCGTCATCGCGTATCGGTTGGGGAGGGCGGTGGCTCACTCGCACGACGCTCCCTTCCTTCCCCTTCCACGGCAAGCAGACATCAATACGGCACTCAATCTCTTCTCCCCAAAAGACCGCCACAGGCAGACAAATGGCATACGTTCGCTTT
This sequence comes from Anopheles coluzzii, assembly GCF_943734685.1. Lineage (NCBI taxonomy): Eukaryota > Metazoa > Arthropoda > Insecta > Diptera > Culicidae > Anopheles > Anopheles coluzzii. Next base: position 88,067,979 of record NC_064671.1, read on the forward strand.
TCGATGATTGTGTATGAGGCTTGCATGTTTCGTGTGTGTGTGTGTGTGTGTGTGTGTCGGGGGAAAAAGTAGAGAAAAGCCACACGACACGATCCTGTGGACGCATTGCCGCCGGAGACGCGTTGAGTGCAGAAAGGGCCGACAAAACATTTCCGGCGGCGAGTCGCTTCCGCAATATTTTGCTCCAGCAATTCTCTCCATCCATCCACATCCTACCGTATCGATCTTTCGTTACCTCACACACACACACACACACACACACACACCGTTACTGCTGCGCTGCGATTGCGAAAGCTTGAGCAGCAAAATGCGTCTCCTGCTGCTGCCGCGTTCACATCGCCGCATCACCATCGTAGTACCTTTAAGCTTTTGGTGAATTTATGGAAAATTCTTCCACTAACCGTTCAAACCATTCCTCGGGGACGCTGCTCTTTCACTTGGGGAATTTATTTTGCTCCATTCCATAGAGTGTTCCAAACCAGTGGCAGCTTCACGTCCCTCGGGGCAAGCAGGAAAGCGGCAACAACGGACCAACACAAAAAAAAATGGAAAGCCTCGGGAATAAAAACATTCGACGCGGTCGTTGATGAGCCCGGTCGTACTGGAAAATAAGACCCTAAACGAAGGATAACGGGAGGGGGGGGGGGGGCATAGAAAACCCCTTTGAGAATCCTAACCATCCTTTTTCAAACAAGCAGTGTTCGGTTCGGTAGAGCGTAGATGCTACTAATAGGAAACTCGTTTGCTGTCACTTTGTCGAAACTCTTTCGGCCCTTCTTTTCTTCGCAACTGGCCCTTGAAGCGTATACAGACACGGATGAAAGAAAGCAAAATGGGACTCTTGTACACCACAACAACAAACAAAAAAAGCAAGACATGATTCATCTGCATGCCTCCTTTTGCACGAGGATGACTTTGTATGTCCCAGCACATACGTACGTACAAACCGAACATTCTCAAGATTAACGATCTGTGTCATCCTGTCCGGGGGTGGCTAATCCCGCTCAACGGTTAGCTTCCGCACGCAAAGGCCCTTGTGAAAACGAAAACTATACACCATGGCACGAATCATCGATATACTACTATCATCGGCCTTTTTTCTCTAACCTTTCACCGGCCAGAAGCTTGGAAGGCGACACCAACACCCGCAAGCAAGCCCTTTCCCGACTTACACATGGTGCTACGTAGCGCCAGCTTTCACGCCGCCTGCTACACAGCCAAGTGGCGTAGCAAAACCATAATGAGTATTGGTTTCGGGTGGGGGGGGGGGGGGGGGTGTTGCCATGTGTTGTGCTAAATTATGGGAAAATGATGAAGCAAAACCCCACTAGCCACCACGGCGCGCACATTGACTTCACACCGTGAAAGTGTTTCTTTTTTATTGCCCCATTACCACTTGTTTTGTATTCAAGTGATTTTCGGTGCAGTTTTTGTCTTTTTTTTGTGTGTGTTGGTTAGCTTTAGGGAGAGTATAATTTTATTTTAATAATAGTAAATGTTGTCGTTTTTAATGGTTTATAGATTGCACAGTTAAAAGCAGCAACATTATTTTGGACAATTTTACGATTCCAGCTAGTTTTTCAATATAGATTTTGACATTTGTCAGATTAAATTACGTCAGAACTCTATTCAACTCTCACGTCAAATTATCCCAAATTATTTCCCTTTTCAATACACTCAAACGCACGCTCAAGTTTCAGGTTAGTTTTTAATTTAATTCACAATAGCCTCTTATAAAAGTTAAAATTAACCTCAATTGAAGTTCATAAGAACTGTCCTTTCGCACAAAAACTACATTAAAGTCCAACTAGCGATAATGACTCCAAAAAAAAACAACTCCCCCGTGGAATCTGGAATCTAATCTGCACAGCATTAAACGAGCACTCATTACCACTTTTACGGGTCTTTTTGTTCTCCTTCCTCCACGATACTCTAAACCGAAATTGGGTTCCATCTACATGCAACTGTGCTCAAACTCCTGCTGTCTGTCTTTCACGTGGTTGCCTGCGCTCATGCACGCAACAAAGAAACCAACCCCGTACTATGACCAACCTGTCACTAGCACAACTTGCAAAAAAAAATGCAAAAAAGAAACACTCCCCCCACCCAAAAACCGACACTTGATGCAATTACAGCTAATGGGGCAGTCAAAGATTCAAGTGCTTCGGGACGGGAGAATGACATAAAATGGCAACTATTCGCTAAAGTGGTTCATTTTTTGTTGCACCACTATTCTCAAGACAGCGTTTACCGCAAGCTGAACAATGAGAATGGGTAATTCATTACCAGAGGATCCATTCCAGCGGGGCCTTCCGTCTTTTGGGTGAGAACAAACGCTTGTGTAAAGTGTGAATCGAAACCATCGAAATAGAAACCAGCAACCGTAACCGCATGCATATGAGACCACGACATAATTTTACAGCTTCACAGATGGTCAACTGGCGCCAACGGCGCCGTCTCTCCCTCATACCAGAACCAGAAACTAATGTACAAGAGCGCGCGAGCGCGCGCGCACACTGATTAAACTCAATAAAGAAAATTAATCAGAATCGGTTCGGTTAAATTGAAATAAATTACCCACGGACGGACCCCGTACGGTTTCCGAAACCCGGGCTGCAGTGGAGCGGACCACTGCGATTGGGATTGGCCCACTATTTCAATCGATGTCTCTCTGGGTATTAGGGCGAGAAATGTCACAAACGAGAATGAATCGTTGTTTCAATGCAACCGTCCTCTCGTCCTCTCTCTCTCTCTCTTTCTATCGCTCGCTTAACTGCTCCATGATGGCCATTGGGCCGGGTGGTACATTGGTTCCGATGTTCGAAGCAATCGATCCGTTGTTCTGTTGCGAACGGCAAATGCGGGTTCTGTTCACTTCACAATATGCACATATGCGCCTCAATCAGGCATATCGCTCTTCCCGGTATTGGTGCTGGAGCTTCTTTGTCCTTCTTCTTCTGCACCAAAACGAGCACGGGGGCTCAATCGCATACAATCAGTGCGGCAAAGGTGACGCATCCAATTCTCTTTCCAGGAATGAGCCCCCGATCATTTAGAAACACTTCATGATGACTGCCGCAACTGCACTGCACAAGGACATCGTTGCTCGAGTGCCATATTTTAAGTGCACAAACACACACACACACACCGTACCGTGCCGGGGTGGACCGAACCACAAATGATAATTTTCAATACATCCAATCAGTGATGACCGGACGTGTACACACACACACTACCCCTGGGTGAGTGTTTGTTTGTCATTGGCACACATTAAGTGTCGGGGTATTGCCATTTTCCACGCAACGTTGTTGCTCGGAATTGCTTCATTTTCCAGCAAACCTTGTCGCAGCAGTTCCGCCAGCAGGATCGATTTCGGTGCAAATGGGTATGTCCAGGGCCATCCAGGACGGCCGGCCATCCGAAACCATCCGATAATGGACAGCGAGCGTAATTTATCTCTCAATTTCAATTTGTCTAATTTCTTCCTTCGACACACAGCCGGGGCGCAAAACCTTAGCCTCGCCTGTCACGTGCTATCATCTTTCTACCGGCGCGCGGGGATGTCTTTAGGATTTTCGTCCCCATTCGCCGGTGCCGGTGCGCTGCGTGAAAGCTTGCCAGCAATCACGTGCGAGGGAGCGAAAAGGGAGGACAGTGAGGGAATGAGATCGAGCGGGAGAGAAGATAAATGGTGAAACTAATTTGAATTTAATGCTTATTGCGTTAAATACTCTGCGTGATTGCTCTTGCGGTACCGTGCGATGGTTGCGGTGCAGTGCGGTAGAAACGCGTGGGCTGCCATCTCATCCCCAACCACACACACACACACACACACACAAACACACAGTCACCTGCTGTCGGTTACGGGTGTGCTCATTTGCTGGCTTCTTCAAACCACAATTCTGTCACAGTTTATGAGCACAGCCGGCGCCACGTCGCTCCCTTTTGATACGCCAACAACCTACGCACTCAGCGTAGCCGGGGGAAGTTGCCTAGGCGACGACGCAAGTGTTCGGTCGAACACTCGCGCTGTGCGCCGCTTGTTGCCTATCTTTCAGGCGCGCAGGCGATAATCAGTTTCGAAGCCATTTTTCTGTCATCATTAGTGGGTTGATGATAGCGTTTTCCTACATTTCCCTCCCCCCCCCCTCTTGCATCCTCCTCTCTGCTGAAATGTTTGCCGTTTTTCATTCAGTACACGAAAAACCAGTTAATTTCTCCCATTGCGCTATCGTGCCGTTGCGTTGTGGTGGTTGATTGCTTGCTGGAGCAATGATTTCCACTTTGCTTGCGGGTCGATTTCTACGAAAAACTGCTTCCAAACATAGCTCCTTACCATAAACGACAGGAAAGAAGGAATAATATCAATACGGAAATGAGAGAGAGGCAGAAGAAAAAAAACCAACCAACACTCGCTGTAACCACCGAACTTGCTAACTTTCTTTATCTTATCCAGTTAAAAGCCTTGTTCGGTTATGGTTTCACCCCCGCGGGTTCGCGGCTCGATTATCCAGCCAACCTTGCCTGTCGGAATCCATATCCAATCCTTCCATTAGTGCGGCGTCGTTCCCACTTGTTCCATTTCTTCCGCCTGGTTCGGTCTCGCTTCAAGCTCTCCCGTGTTTATCGTATCTGTTCATGCAAACATGCGTCGCTCCGGACGCATTTTACCATTGGTTTGTCATGAGTTTGCCTGCGCTGCGACGGCAGGCTAGAGTCACCATGGGGCAAATGACCGAGCGCCACTTTCCACGGGCTTTGACACTGGCCTCCCCAAAACTCCACTACCGAACACGCTTTGGGTCGACAAAGTGTGAGAAAGATTCAGGAGCCAGGCCCGATATCTAATCAGCCGCATCTAAATTGCCACAATAGCATTATTTTGTTTGTTTATCCGATTATAGAGTCATGGAAATCGATTGTGTGGGTGCGGCGCCGTTCCCGCAGTTCAATGCGTGGCAGTTAAAGCGAGGCAGCCGAAATGAGACGGGCGAAATAGATAAGAGGATTGACAGCGTTGGAAGCTCGCGGTTTGGAAGGGGAACGGAGAAGCAGCGAAAGCTTTGCGGCTTTGAATGCGGGAACTTTCTGCTTGAAGGCATGCACAGCCTACGGCACCGCTCTGTGTGAGCGAATCGCAACACAGCAAGCATCACTCGCTACCGCTCACCACCACCAAAAATCGTTCGCTGCAAAGCGTGTAGCCTACCTTTCAGGCGCTTTTTCGTCCGCCGCCTTGTGATTAGTTACGGGCGCGTAGAGAAACGCTGCCTGCTGCACGATCGGTGCCGTGTCCGGCTGACCGACCTGAATGTGGTGTGAAGTGGACCCTTGTGTCGTTGTCGACAAAAAGAGAGTGAGTGAGAGAGAGAGAGAGAGAGAGAGCCCTGAAGAGACGGATCTTATCGTACGGGTCAGAGCATACGACACGCACACCAACAGGCGGATGGTGAAAAAGCGTTCGTTCCAATCAACTAGTTTCCCAGCCAGGCTCGTCCGCAGCACGTACCATATTGATGTAGCCCACTCGAGCCACCACCGCCACAGTGAAGTGGAACTCCGTCTACTACGGGGAATGGTGCGTTTTTTTGTTGTTGCTGCGTGTGGAAAGTTTTTAAACGTTTTACGGATGCCCGGCTATCGTTCTCCACATAATGCAGATTATCTGCATTTTGAACGTTCCTTCAACAATAGCTTCGACGGTGTTGTGGAATGTGATGAGCAATTTTTTGTTCTCCCCTCCACAGGTTGCCCAGTTTTGTTCCCTTTTTCTCTTCGTTCTGCTCTCTACGAGGTTGTTTCAGTGGGATATTATGTCGAAAATACAATTGCACTTCAGCAAAATAGTAATTGTCAACGTTATTGAAAGACCTCTTACTATGGACATGACAATTCAATATCCCACAGGGTTGCACCGTGACAACAAAACGATACTAGTGCTCTGCATTATTTATCCTGGTTCTCCGAAAAGGAATGTAACAACTTGTGTTATCTTAACCACCATTCCAGACTCGTTATAAATGCACGATGAGCAAAAGTAAACGCTACACCTCGACACTAAAACTGCATTACCCCAAAAGGCAGACAACCCTCCGCGGAGCCAAGAGAATCCGTGCAGTGATCAACGTTTTTTTCTCCAAATCCTGCAACCAATCTCCAAAAGGAATGGTCTACAGAAGGCTACAGCTAGTGTGGTAGAACGATGTGTTGTGATGTTGTTTTAATATTTTCCACCGGAGACAGCAGAGCATGGTTGAGGTTCGTTTGGACGTTATGCACCGACACACTAAGCTACCGGCACACATTGCAACGCCTCAGAGTCTAGTGCTGCTTCTTCGACAACGTGTGTTTCTTGCCGGTGGAACGAGTGAAAGCTTAAATATGCAATCGATACAAGCATGTTCCCTGCCCCGTCTGTCTGCCTGAGCTGAGCAGCAGCAGCAGCAGCAGAAAGCTAAACCGTATCGATGTGAGAAACGATGCTTCCGGTGGTGGTTCTGGAGCTTTGCTTTTTTGTCTGTGGTGCTCCCGGTATTGACGGTTTTGTTCTGCCCCCGTTATCGTATCGGTTGAAAGTGAGCAAAATTTGTTGCAACTCTTGCCCATATGCTCAAACAACCAGTATGTACATATGATGGTAGCTGCATCTGTTACTGCTGCCACCACCACAGACCACGGTCAATAGTTTAACCTGCAGGGTACAAACAAGCGAGACACCAGGTCGTAAGGTTTATCTATCGTGCCCCGTTGTCCTTACTTACTGCTTAAAGTTTTCTGCTCTCACTTTGATCCTGTTGGTTAAAATTACTTTTCCTTCGAGGCAAGATTTGATTTAGAAAATCCTTAAATCCAAAGACACTTCTTCCCAGTGTTCTCGTGTGTAAAATCTAAACCCCTGGGTAACTACACTAAGCTTGCTAAGTCTGTCTGTAATGGAATCCAATACGGTAACTGAAAAGTTTCTAACCAATCTTTGGACGAAGCGAAGTAGCGCTTTTTATCTGTTTTGTTATAAACGGTTCCTTAGCAATGCCGGTAAGGCTAAGATTATCTTCTCACTGACCGCAGCTTAACACACAATATGTGTGAAAGATGAGAGCCAACTACAAACTTACTGCCATCCGGGATTGTAAGTTTGGTGCAAGATTTGTCCGTACAATCGATAAAACTAAAGTGTCCATTGTGCCAGTGGACATTACTTTAAATCACTTTAAACCTATAAACGTCCCACCAGATAACGCGCATGCACGCCAATCTCCCCGCCCCACTTTGGAGATGGTCTGTCTCCCCCGCCAGGTCCCTGGGACCGCTTTTCAAACAAATTATAAAGAGACAAAAGTTTTTAATGACTTCCGACGTTGGTGTAAAAATTAAAAGCAATGATTATGATACTTTTTCCCCATGCTCGGGCTTTCTTTTGATGAGCTCATGATCGCAATGATTCAAGGTCATCAGGACGACGAGCTGTGCGTTTAGATTGATGGCGCGTACCGCGTACAGGCGTACGGAAACAAACATTTGAACAAACATTTGTAACCGTTGCTAACAGTGACCGTATAGCAGCCACCGGAACCGATGTTGTGGACACTTGTTGGACCTGCGCACAGCAAAGCAGAAACAACAGAAGAAGAAGAAGAAGAAGCAACAAGAAGCAATAACGCCCCACAGCGATAATAATTCTAATAGCAATAATAACAGCAATCAGCGGGTACACCCAAACGCTCCCAAACGGCAATCAATTAAAGCATTAACGATTATGGTGTCTCGCACTAATTAGTCGTATAGATCCTACCGAACAAGAGAGGGCACCGAACCAACCGTAACTCCACGCTGCCGCTCCCTATACCGTATAGCAATATATCGACAAACACAATCAAACAAACACTGCGTTGCGCCAGGATGAGAAGCGCTCTCCTGGGGACTAGAGACTGCCAGAGTTTTGTGCCGATGTTCGTATTTGTGTTTTCCCTCTTCACACTAATTCCCCCTACCCTCCCGCCTGCCTAAGTTACTGGTTCTATGTGCCTTCTTCGCAACTAAAACCGTGTGTTTCCAGAAGCCATCTTTGCTGTACCGCTGTGTGCCCGCTGCCGAACATTGGAACCCACCCTGCAAACTTGCTAGATCAACTGAAGCACAAAACTTACTTTTCGATTGGCAAACTTATCTTAGCCCCGGCTCGAATTTTGTCCGGAAGTTTGCGCTGCATTATCTCTGTTTGCTTGCTTGCCTGCTTCTCCTGCTCCCGTGCTCGCTGCTGGTTGTGGTAGAGTTTTCTGCCAGCGAAACGCTCCCCACACAAGGTCGCACACAAGGGGCATTCTGCCACTGCAACTTTAGCTACACCTGGGAAAACGGAAAGCCCGCAAACTTTCGAGCAAAAGGAAACTTGAAACTGGAGAAGGGGAACGGGGAAAAGGACGGTGTGTTTCATCAAATAAAATAAGTAATATCTTTATGATGGAACATCGGCATTGCGTGCCTTTTGGGTGCATTTTCGCGCATTCGAAAAGGGGAAACTTAAACGAAACGATGCCTTTTTCTGTGGAAGTTTGGATGAATTACTATTACTTGGCAATGTGAGAAATTTCCCATGCTTTCAATTCACTGCTTTGAAGCATCTCACAATAAGGTTTTCCGTTCTTTATAATAAATAATGGTTCAAAGGGTTTGCAAGAAGAACTGTAGCTTGTTCAATCCGGTTCGAAGGACCAAATTACATATCTAATGTTTCTTAAGAAAACAATTTTAGGCTAGTTTGACTAAGCTTACCCTCAACTTCAAGCACTGGAGCCAATTCGTTTAAATCTTTCTGATCAATCGAAATGTTTGTAATATTTCTTAAGAGATTTTCCATTTCAATCTTTAAGTTTCCTATAATAACTGATGACCATAGGCATTGAGCCCTAGAAGAACTTTGAATTATTAGCTTTAAAGCATTGGCAACCCCTTTTAACTATCTTTAATTGAATTCCGATTGTGAAGACACCACAAAACGAACGAATACAAACGCATAAACAAGCTTTAATGCTCATAACGAGTACGCACACAACGCAGGACCACATACGGGTGAAGTTATTGATTTTCAGTATTGCTAGGCACCCTTTTTGCACGCTGCACCGCTGCAGTGCTTTTCTTTCTTGGGCTTCACCCGACTGCAACTCACCCTGCTGCAATATGGACCGAAAAGTGCAGTGGAAAGAAAAACTTGCCGCCAGCGTAATTGCCTTCATTGTATGACGGAGTTTTCGAATCCCCCGTTTTCCTCTTTTTTTCTGCATTGTACATCTGTTTCTCCGCCGGTGGGAAACCAAACAACGAAAGCCAGTTGTCATTGAGCACATTATTGCCCAGCGGGCCCGAACTACAATGCTGTTGTAGCGGCAGCTACTGCTCATGATGATGATGATGATGATGGCAATGATGATGATGATTGGGTGAACTTTTCATTTTACAACTTCCAATACATTCACACACACACTTACTCCCCCTTGTTTGACCGCCCACTGTGTGCGTGTACCTCCCAGGACATTACTCATCGCAGCGTCGTGGCGCGGCAGCAGCACAGCAGCACTGGAGCAGTGATCTAGTGGGAAGGTCCGGTAACGATCGAAATCGATGCGAAAACTTTCCAATCATTCTGTTTCTGTTCCTCTTTGCTCATTTCGCTTTTTTACTATTGCATACAAACGATTGCATTGCAGAGTGAGAAAATGGTGAAATGTTTAAGCAAGTGATCAACGGACAGGAAATTTGCCGCTTGTGAAGTTAATGGGAAAATAGTACATGCGGGGGTTCATTTTTGTTTTGTTTTATCATTTTACTATCTTACCCTGTTTTTGTTGCACAATTAATGGAAAGCACACTGAATGCACCATTTGCGTTGCGAGTCTTTTGGCGTAGCTCTTTTTTCCCGTTCGTGGGCTGTCCTTGCGAAAGGGGAAATTACCTCAAAACACTGCAACAAAGCAGGTCTAAAAGGAGGAGTGCAAGAGGGGAAAGAGCTGAGTTGCGAGTCTTTTGACGTAGCTCTTTTTTGCAGTTCGTGGGCTGTCCTTGCGAAAGGGGAAATTACCTCAAAACACTGCAACAAAGCAGGTCTAAAAGGAGGAGTGCAAGAGGGGAAAGAGCTGATCGTTACCGCAATTTCCTTGCAAAAGTGATCAACAGCGCTGTAAAATTGAATGTTGCAAACAGCTAATTATTTTTCCCGACGTTTCATTACCTGGTACACCCAGGCAAGAGGACAAAAAACTCCCCCTCCCTTCCTCTCCGTTCTCCCTCCAGTAACAGACTATGATGAAAATGGAAAAATTATTGACTCCTTACCTGCGGTCCTGCTGCGCTACGGTGTTTTGGGGTGTTGTTGTGGTGTCTCATAAACCGACCTGGCGCTCTCTTGTACTTGCCGTTCAAAATTCATCCAATTTCCTGTTCACCGTGCAGCGCGAGCTGCTGCTTTCCATTGCTTCCTGTTTGCCAGTACAGTTTTCCCCCTTTTCCTGTGCTCTTTGTTTCATTCCCTTCAGCTCATTCTTTCATAAGCTCTACCTTTCCCAAACGCTCAGTGGCATATTCATTTACGACCGCAGTTATACAGCCACCCCCGGGTACCACCCCGGGTATGGTTGTGTGCCGTCTGCTCCCCCAGCTCATGGAAGTGGGAAAATCAAAAGCCACACAATATTCACCACAGCACCGGACGGTAACTCCTGCGTCCTGCACAAGAGAGTACCACTCTTCATCACTGCCCACTGTGTACGGGGGGGGGGGGGGGGGGGGGGTAGAGCACTCTTTCTTTGGCTAGCACATTACGAAATGAAAGCGTGGATTTAATAACAAAAAGAGGGAGAGAGAGAGAGAGCACTAAATGTAGAATATTCTTGAAAGGGTGACATTCTTTTAGCGCTCTTAAATGGCAAGGACATTAGCGAGCACGAGATCGTTTCGGTTCGGGTACGCTGTCCGTGTCCGGATCCGTTGGAAGGCAAGGAATTGAATAAAAAAATCACTGCAAAGAGTGTTACGCGCGCGCTGCTGCTACTGCTGCTGCTGGTGGCAGGTGTTGTGTAATGCACTTTGATTGCATGCCATAAAAATTTTCTTCCCACTTTTCATCACACCGGTGGAACAGAGTTTCATCACACAAAGTGACAAAACTGGACGATGAAGAGAGAAAGAGAGAGAGAGAGAAAGTGTGTGTGAAGTAGTAATCCAACGTCAACCGGACGCTTGTCATCGCCCGCCGTCGTCGTGGTTGGTTCGATGGGGCCACAGCAAAGGAGCTACCGGGTGGATGTGTTTAAAACGCTCCTTCCAACGGTCCACCGGACCCGTTGTGCCCGTCAGCAAGAATACCTGATCATTACAAGCATTCTGCCAGTTTTTTTTTTTTTTGTCTTTTGTTGAGACTTTTACTTCACACTCCCACGGCACGTACAAGACTCGTACCCCTTGACCAGTAAAGGGTGCCAACTTTCAGCAGCGGTGAAAGCAGTAAATCGTTACTACGGGCGCTCTGCACTATGATCGTGTCTGCTCGGACAAACCAGTTTGTGCAAAGTTTTTCCCACTCTGCTGCTGCTGCTGCTGGTGGTGAGAGAAGTTTTCATCTTGTTCACGCTTTGTCCCACGGTTCGGGAACGTGCGCGCACACACACCGCAAGCAATGGTTCACTATTGACCCCTATCAGGTAGAATCCCACTACCTACAGTTTCAAAGTGTGCAAAGTATTAAAGTACAATTTATAGAAAATTTCAACCAGCGTACAGAGGATCTCTTCAAATCAGCCAATTTGGCCAACACCGTTTAAGCAATTCCCGGCAAAAAGAAAACAGTACGCGGAAAGTGGCAATAAAAATCCGTTTTGGAAACTTTTCCTTTTGCTTTATGACTTCATCGCCTAATGTGTGTTAGAATGGCAGGCCACCACCATCGCCATCATCATCACCAAGCCACTTGTGGTCATAGATCGAACGGCGCTCGTCAAGAATAAAGTGTCTTTTCGTGCCGAATCAAACCACCATTAGAAGTGCTTTGTTCTCGATCTCGTCCGTCGCTCGGTATCGGGTGAGTGGGGAACAAAGCCAAACCACCCCCTTCCCCCGAGAGTACTTGGAATTGATTCTCATTTGCATACTCTTGCAGGCTGGCTGGCAAAAGCTGGCAACACAAAAAAGCGCAGACGAAGAGCGAGTAGAAGAAGGCATTACAAAGCATCGCACACCGCATGAAAGGAAAGCAGCTGCAGCTTTTTTTTGCTTTTTTCCCTACCGCACCATTTTGTTTGGATGGGGGAGGGGGGTGGTTGGTTAGGGAAGGAGAGTAGTGCAAATCCCAATTTTTCCTTATCATGCTTGATTTTCCCATTCTGACGTATCCTCCTGTATCCTTCGGCAGAGCCGGGTTTGCTCCAGCGGCAGGCAGGATTTCCTGGGAAGAGTGTGTACGAGGGATAAGCACCGAGCTGAAAGGGACGAGTGCACTGTGATTAGACACGTAGCGTTTCTTCTCGTGCCGAAGAAACAACGAAGTCTTCGCCCCTAAAGAAACCAGCATGTGCAGCAACGGTTGCAAGGATAGAAACGATTTACATTGCATTTCTTTGCTTTTTTTTCGTTCGTTCTTTCTGTTGAATTCTGTAACGAGAAAGCGAGAAAACGTTGCATACCCTGCAGGCGAAACGTCATTCCGGCTGCAGGCAATGTCGGTGCCCTCACTTACCATCAACCGGTAGCAGTTCGTTCAGCAAGGGGCTGGAGACAACACGGTGAGGTGAAACATGCATTATGCATTTTCCATATACATGGATCCCTATCCTTTCCACTCCGCTCCCCAGGCCGCAACTCGCCGCATCATATCTGCGTGTTTTTTGTCTGTGTGTCCAGGACTCTTCATATAGAGCGGCAACACAGCACCCAGCAGACCCTCCAGTCGTACAAAAACGGGGAGATCTCTTTACTCTGTGTGTGGTAATACCCTCTGTTTTGAAGCATTTGGAGCAGAGTGCAGTGAAACAGTGCTGCCGGTGCTACAAAACGGGAGCGGCAGCGCTGGTGTTGTTGGTTGCTGTCAGCAAGAATGACATCGTGTTGTCTACCTTTCGGGCGCCGACACAGCACAGCCGAACCACAACAGCGTCGTACGTAGAAGCTGTACCACTGCAACCGATGGCGCTGACGTCTGGTAAGAATGTGGGGCGTCCCTTGCTATACGACAGAGGCTTGGTGAATATCATTCCAAACAACAGCAGAAAAAGAAGAATAAAGAAATTGTGAATGCTGCAAGCAGAAAAATATGAAAACGGACTCAGTTGTTGATAGAACCGGGGAGGTGCGGCCCACAAACGAGGGCAAACTGTGGAAGACTTCTGTTTAGTGGAAAAAGTAACAAAAATTGCAAACAAACACACATACAGAAGAAAAAAAAACAATAGCATACATACAGGCGTGAAGCGCAGCCGTGTGCTTGCGAGGGCGCTGGGCCCCACCACATCGTTACCGGCCGCCCTTAACGCTGTACCGCTGAGGATCTAGCGCTCTAAAACTCGTATGATTATGATGATGAAGCAATGAAAATTCAACAGCCAAAACATGCCGGAGCCAGGCACACTCCGTCCCATGCCGCGTTGTTTGCAGCGTATGGACGTTTAACTCTGCTGGACGTTCTGCACGGACCGGCGGAGCTGGCCGGAAAAGATGGCCCGGGCGAGGTGTCTCCCGAAAGAAGCGAGTGACACTCTTGCACACTCTCCTAATGGTGTTCCTGGATGGTGGTGGCGAGGACAGGGAAAAGTCATTATGCATAACGATTCTCTCCCGTGTCTCGGAGAAAGAACAAAACTTCCGCATGCTTGTGGCGTGTAGTCAAGTGGGTGGATGTAAGCGAGGGCCCGGTTGACCGTGTATGCATAAATTTGAAACCTCACAGCACGCCCGGCTAACACCAAACGAAACATAGTTTCCTGCCGGTGCTCAGCCGCACATGTAAACTTGTCAATTGTCTGCAGAAGTGCTTTTAAATGATATGCCCAACAGACCGGTGGTGCACCCGGGGAAAAAATGGAAATGAAGCACTAGTGAGAGGATCAGCAACAACAACAACAACAGTAACAAAAAAAACCCTATTCCATTGGAAATCGGAAACAAACAAATTGAAATCGCGCGCTCTCGTTCGGCTTGCACGTTGCGCGCGTTGCATACCATGCAGGCGCACTAGCCCGTAGTACCCAAGTTGTACGGGAAGTCGTGGGTTTGTTTTACAGCTTCCGCTGTTTTCCACTCACACAAGCGTGCCATCGTTGCCTGCATGGACATTTGGTTCGTTGCAGGCAATCAGGAAAAATCAAGAAAATTGTTTTCCGCCCATGGTACTGCTCTCGCTGCAACTTTCGCACCGTGGCAGAAAAGAGGTTACAGGTTCGGGCTGGCGTATGTTTTTTGGCCATAGGAATGAGTGTTTTGTGCGAGGTAAACCTGCTCCCTTGCCATGTAGATAGTAGGTAAATAGTAGTAATTGCCCTGGGTAGAAAGGCGAAAATATAACACATCCACTCGCTCTGCGGCTTCTGCCAGGGGCCGCCAATGCAGATTGTCATCGTTAAGAAGGCTGCTTGCGTAAAAACAACAATAGGAGAAGGGAAAGAAAAAACTCTCCCACAACACACACACACACACACACACACTCACGAGCTTTCCCATGCTACCGTTTGCGCTTCATTTCCATTCCGTAGCTTTGCATTTCCTTTCCACTTGCACCATTTTCCCACCATTTTTGCTTGAGATGAATCTGAGCGGAATTTGATTTTTCTTTTCTGCCGGCTCTTACCTCCTCCCCCACCACTCACTTTTTTTTTGTTCTTCTACACGAGATTGTTCATATGCTGCTGCTGCTGGTAGTAGGGAAAATAGATTTTTGCTGCTGTTCGCCTAACGAGGCGGAAAATTAAATTTTTCGGTTTTACCCAACAACAAAAGCCGGCACACCAAGCGAACGATACACACAACGGCAGCAAAACAACGCACCGAAACACTCACACACAAACACATATGGGGGGGGGGAGTGAAACAGCCCGGCCAACCATTCCGTAGCCCAGCTTCTTCCGGTTCCGGTGATTTTCTACCGTGTGTGTTTTCTCCCGTGCCTGTTCTTACTACTTCCATCATATAATTTTACCAGCGTTGTTGTTTTTTTTTGTTTCTACTTTCTTGTGTGCCAGATTTGCATGTGTGCAGTTTTTGCGCGCACGACAGCGCGAAAGCTTTTTACTACAGAGGCGGTGGTAGCGGTGCCGCGCGGACCGGGTTTAATTTATATTCCAATTTCTGTTGCTTAGCCACTTGCTGCCCTGCTTGCGCCGGTTGCATTCGTACGCTAATGAGCGGCGGTGGTGGTGGTGGCGCTGTGTTGTTGTTTCGGTTCGACGTCTCGCTGTTGTTCCCTGTTCCCTTTACACTAATTTTCCATTCCCGACATACCTCCCATGCACTCCCTCCTCCAATGAAGGAAAGCCAGTAAAACCCCAATAAAATCCTGGCAAAGATTGCAAAGAACTGATTTTGAATGTAATACGATTTTTCTTTCGCTCACTCGCTCACCCGCTGCTGTTTGTTTTTTTCTGTCTCCTCCCTACAGGTAAGGAATTTGATGCTAACGCAAGCGAAAAATCGTTTAACCAGCAGGCATGTACCGGCGCTGTAAGGAGGAAGCTCACCAGCGGTTTGTAAGTACTGGCAAAGCATGTTTTAGTAGCACGGCCGGGCCAAATGGGAGTGATTGGTGGGGGAAACAATAATTCCAAAACAATCCTAACTTAATTTTCCCGAACCATCAGTGCTGCTCTGTGCTCGCACAGTGAAGAGCTCAAGTGCGTTCATGTCTTTGTTTTTTTAATTTTATTTATATTTTCTGCCAATGTTTTTCGATGTCATTGGGGAAGGGAACAGTCTATCTTATGAGACACAGCCCGAGCTCGATGACTCGCATGGACGCATGGCGTCATTCGAAAGGGCCATTAATGCGGTACCCCCGTGCAGGCACCATTTTTCAGGTCCAGAATACCCAATTTCGCACAAATAACAAACTCCATCAAACTCTTTATCTCGCCACGCATCCACACCACGCATCCTGAAGTGAAATATTGGTTTTGGTATTATTTTTTCGATAACTTTACCGATTGGTTCGGTGGCAAATGGGCGAGGCAACGAACGCAGTACTCAATCAAACCGGATTGACACGAAAACAAACACACTCCCACACTCCTCCAAAAAAGCCCTCCCAAAAAACGGATATGACCGCCCGACTCCGACGCCATTATCATAGGTCGTTATGGTTTGATCATCAACTTACACACACACACCGTCGTGCTGTGTGCGAAATCCATCGCCCGGCCCGCTAGAACTCTTGACCCAGTTCCCCATCAATCAAAGGCCCGGGGAGGGGGGGGGGGCGAAGAAAAAGAAGCCGGCAGCAAAATATTACACTTTCAATTTGTGCCGGACACCACCCACCCACCGGTTAGAGGACGCGCCCCGGTTCGATTCGAGCGGCCCGGTAAATTGGGGCACACTAAGGCAACAGCAACACTCGCCCATCGACGCCGCCCGGAGGCGACACTCCATCAAATAAAGTGGCCCAACTCCACCGCCAGCGCTGCCAATTTGTGGTAGCGTTCGCGTTGAAATATTTGATTCAGAAGCGGTTTGAAAGCCGATTTGGGACGATTTCGGGACGCCCATTGTTGATGTAGCCGAGGACAGAGGAGAGAAAGAGAGAGAGAGAGAGAGAGAGAGAAAAAACACATCACGAAGGACACCACATCCTCCAACCAGCCACAATAGAGGAAATGCGTTCACGACGTTTTGATACCCACTGAGGAGGGGGGGGGGGGGGGGGCACTGGGCAAATATTGAATGGACGGCGGCTGGCTTTCGGTTAACTTTTTCGATATTTTATTTTATTTTATTTGCCTGCCAACTCCCCCCCCCCCCCCCCCCCAACATCCACAGCGATCCCCAGAAACGCTCAGAAAGCTGCAGTATATTGTGTTTGTATTTTCGCTGCTGCTGCCCGCACGATGGATGGATGGAAATGAAAATATTTATTATTGCTTATTGGAGGAGCGTTTGGAGGACGGCGTTCGCAAAATGGGTTTCCGAATGTTGCGCCACACACCGGACAAAAAAACAGCCTTCCACAGTCAGTCTCAATGGGCAAGCTCCTCAGGCGTTGAAGAAAATTAAACGAAACAACCTTCATCGCCAGTCAATTCGCTCTCTCTCGTCTTGTGTTTCACCATTGAATGAAACCATTTTTCCAAAAGCGCTGCGAAACCGAATCTTTTCATCGTCGGTCGGTCGGGCAACCGTTTTTGTGTTACCACGAGAACAGAAAAATAAATTGCCAAAAAAAGCTCTAATGCGCCTCAAAACTCAATTTGGAACTGCTCCACCCACTGCCAATGCTCAATGCTTCGTGATGTTCTGCACGATATGCCTGTGAAGGATATGATTAAAATCAATACATCCAACAATAATAAATTGAATGTCTTTCATTCGGGATGATCTAAGGCAAGGCTGTGATAGCGTCCTGCCACCTCCGCGCGCTCTTCGCTCTAAAAATATCAATCCCCAAGCTTCCAAGCACACACATGGATGCTTTTTCGCACACCTCACAATACAGTCCCCGGGATGGTGTGGATTTAATTATTTCTTCCTACATTACATTTATCACCATTAAAATTGACGACTATGACGACGAGCAGTACGAAATCAAATCGCACCTCCCGCTCCTCTCGCAGCACCGTTGATGATTCAATCAACGCAGAACAACAACGCAAAAGGAACAACAAGCACCCCGTAAAGTGATTGGGGACACGCTCTCTCATCTCATAACACCGCACCACACCGCGCACGGCAAATGTCAATCGATCTCAATTTATCCCCTTACCCTGTTTTCCCCACGATCATTTACTTCTGCTCCCTTCACTTCATCCATCAGACGCGCGGGGCCGTATTAAAACCCGCACGCGTGTTTATCATTCCACTGCCGAATTCATCCCTCAACCGTTCCGTTCGGGGGGGGGGAAACATCTCCCTGGAAGGGTACAAAATGTGACAAACAAATTGGAGAAGCATGTGAGCATATGAAAAACATTTTGCATTTTTTGTTATCCTACTACACACTCCCCAGCCGAAGACACTTGCGAAGATGTGCACGCGCAATCGCAGGAAATATTGTATCACTTGTGATTTCAACCTGCCGTCAGGCGGAACGGCGTGAAAAAGGGATTGCAGCAGCAGAAATATACATTCAATAAATAAATTTAAATAAATTGAGTTTCCACATGTCGATTTGGAGCAATCCACCGTACCTTTTTCTGCTACCCCTTTACGTATACGTGCATGCAGCGATCAACGGAAAGCATCACCGTCGTGTGGCTCGACGTGTGTCGCCTGTTGAGCTACGAATAGAGCTCACTGACCACACCGAGCCACCGGGTGTTTGAGTTTGAATGTGACCTGCTACATATGCAACACACATTCGGTTTGATGCATTCTCTCCGTTTGCTCAGCAGCTTCCCTTCAGCGCACATCTTACCGATATGATTAGCATCGTAATGAGATTTATACCACCGTGCAGGGCCTCCCCCTTTTTGCTTTCCCGGGTCCGAAGCTATAAACAGTTCTGAGTATTTGCGTCCGAGCAGACACATCTTACAGCGGCTCCCACGAGGTGAAAAATCAACCGTGGGCCACCAGACACAATCAAAATCTCGTCACCCCAAGATTGCACGCCAGATGAATGATTCATAATTTTTCGCTTCCTTCCTACCGGTGTAGCAGTGAACTTTAACACTGTCACAAAAAGTGGAGTGGACCTTCATCATTGAAACTCGACAGAAAACGTTCAGCTGGGAGCTACAGTGTTGCAGCGCTACAGTGTAACCTCTATCTATTTATCTGCAAAGCTGTAAGCGAGATAAAGAAAGTAATCGTTCCACTCCTTTTTTTAACTCCGTTTCCAAGTCCCCATGTTTTTTCTTCTTATTCTCCCTCGTGGAAGTTACTTTTGTGTGTTACTGTCGGAGGGAAATGGATAAATTGTATCCAGCAAAGATTCCTCTTCTTGCTCTGTAGAGTTGTTTTTTACCACACTTCCCATCGGCATCGCACACAAAAGGAAAACAAGAAAGGTAGCAAGTGTCTTCACTATCTCCAGTCTATTGTGTTGGATGTGAGTGTATTGCAGCATGTGTTTAACATCTGCTGTACAAGCGTACGCGAACGGGAAGCGTCCACCAACAGCGGCGGCAGCTCAATCCTGTAGAAATATGGGGGAAAGTTGGTAAAGTGCCAAACGCTTGAGTCAATCGATTTTTGAAAGGTTCACTTATTACTCACCCACTTAGTGTTGGCTTCAAGTTCGGCAGTGTACAAGTGTTTGTGTATCTGCCCTGGACTTTTTTATTCCCAGGAGAGTCACCAAATTGCCCATCCCAAAAAAAAAACTTTTCGCTCCTCTTTGGAACAGCACAGAGGTTAAGCGTACAAATTCCCTCCAAAAACGCACACACACATACTAACACTTATTTTTACGCAACGAATGTCAGGAACCAATGGAAAGAGAGATGTCCTCGATGCAAACTTCAGGGTTACACACACAGACACATCTGACTGTCCAACTTTTGACACTTGGACACCACGCTTCTTGTTGGAAGACGAATCGATTCCGTCGGGTACTACCACCACCTGTCAAACGTTCAAAGTCCTTCTGTAAAACACTATGGTACATATGGCACACAGACACACACACACTCACAAGCTATGGGACACTTGATCAGGAACTACAACCGGAGGGGCTAAAGTTCCTCGCACAAACCTCACCACTACCGAGAGTCCTTGTGGAAAGACTTCGCTCATACGGAACACGCCAACACAACCGCAGCTCCAACCAAGCTTTGATGTATTTTGGGGGAGTGGGGAGCAAGTTTTTCAACCGGTCCGACCCATCGACCGATTCAACTTTGCCTACTGTGTACCTCTGGCCGTATGTCCGACACAAAACGTGGACACAACTTCAAGTGCACCTTTCCTTCCCGCACACAACACTCGCCACAACAACCAAATCAGGAAGAGGTAGTGCGATTTGCTCCAAAAATGGCCCACTGCAATTCAGGTTCATTAAAGTGGCCGAAACCCAAACAGCCAAACAAACAATGCTCGGTGTGCAGCAGTTGGTGGTGGGATTTTCGGAACGGGTTAGCCACAACCGCCGGGAAAACAAGCTGCTACAGCTAACCTCAAAGCTGCACTACTACTACTACTACTACTACGGAGCAGCTGTACGCAACTCCTGAACTGAACACAGCAACACCTGCCTATGGTGGAGTGCTTGGTCGGTACAACTTTAATCAACTAACCAACTGGTTGTTGTTCCAGAACCTCCCCCCAAAACACAAGAACCCAAAGGAAACATTATATACGCCTAACTCCACCAGCGGGACGATATGGTATGGATACTCCACACCCCATAAGGTATAAAAGATATGAGATAAAGCGCTTTAACAAACTTTCTCCTTTCGGCTCCGGGGGGTAGAAAATCGGTAGACACAAAAAAGCGAAACATAACAGAGTGGCGAACTATAATCCTTGTAGTAGGCTTTCAATGTGGGCATCTTTTCAGAAGCGGTATGATTATAGCCCCCCTCATCCAATCCAGGCCTCACTGCACGAGAAAGGATTAGGAGGCTCGTTTTTGTTTTGAAGTTGCGCCTTCAGCCTTTTAAAGGTTCTGCATCCTTTAAAAACAATCCTTTCCCCAGTGTGACTGGGACGTCGTTGCTATAAGCGACAAAAGAACATGGCACGGAACACGGATCGACTACATCCAATACCTCTCTCAGTGGCTGTTGGCTGTAGAGTATAAGATAGTTGACAAATCATGTGCTCAAGATCCTAAGCTAAGGGTATCGAAACGCGTCACGCATGCCTCGGGATATAGCAACCCAACCTGTTCCTTCACAAAACCACCTGTTTTTGAACGCAGCTCATGTGCACGACGGTATGTGCCACGTTTCAGACATACACACACACACTTCCACCCGACAGGTGGCCACGACCGTACGTGGCGTAATTAGCGCTCTCTACACAGCACACCATCTCCAGTCCAGTTTTTCGTGTCAATTCTGCCAATCCCCTTGGCGTACAAACAAACACCGCGTGGCAGCATCCAATTGAGCCACTAATACACAGAACTCCCGGGTGTACAAGAATCTTGCACACACGCGTTGGCCCAAAACGCCTTTGTGTTTTTGCACCCACGGGATGAAGGTTTGCACTGCCCTGGAAAGGTTCCGGCAAAACTTGGCCTGGGTGCATCGGCGTACAAAACATGCAATTAAACATCAAAAGCAAACGTTCGGGGTAACAACGCCGGACGGGTATAGCAGCAGCGCCGTTGTTGCAGTGTTGTTTAATTAGCACCTTGCGGACGTGCTGCTCTAACCATTTCTGGGGCTGCAAACCTTGAGCAGTAAGGGGAAGAGAAGCAAATGGTCGGGTACTTCCGGCAAGAATACAATCTAGCTGCAAGTACACCGAAATAATTGCAATTGAAATGGGTGTGAAATAATTTACGCTAAAAATGGTTTACAATTCTCCGTGGAATTTTCCACTTATTCTCTGAAAAAAAGCTTCATTTTGTTATGAACACAGTGTTGCAGAATTATTAATGGTCACATCATTTATCTGCTTTGGGTGCTTACTTTCATTCCCGTAAAACATTTGTCAATCCCACTGAGGAAAACAGGGAGTAAAAAGCTGAACTTTATCCCATTTTTCGTATCAACAGTTTTAATGGATCGATTTCAGTTCAGTTGGAGCAAAAAGGCAAAATTCGAGGAACCGTATCCGAGGCTGCGTAGCCTGCTACGATTGCTTTTTTGCATTTCATCCCCGGATGCTGCAATTCTAAGGGGATGTTTGTTGCCTCTGGTCCGGGGGCAAACACTAATTCATCCGCTTTTTTTTTTGCTGAGGGTAACTTTTGATTGATTGAGTCGATTTTTCCATTCCGAGCCGCCAGCAGCCGAGAGCGGTGGCAAACAAAGAACTAATATGCCTGCGGAGTCGGTTACTCAATTTCCTACGCAGCAGCAACGTTCAAGGTTCGGTACGCAAGACCACTAAAAGCACGCAAGAATGTATGAGACGAATGTGTATGTGACTGGAAGGGAGTGTTGAAAACTCGCTAAAGTCCTTCCGAAAGGCAATTAAAACATTTTAAAAAAAATGTCCACAAGGTTAGCCAGAGCCACGCATCGCGTCTATATCAGTTGCTACTCCCGTTGATAGTTTAACTCCAAACAAAGAGCACACTGTCGCCACCAGGTCACCTGTCAGATTTTGACCTAACAAATGAATATCCCGAGTACCACATCGAAACAGAAAAAAAAACCCTTAACACACACCGTTTTCATGCACAATCGCTCACGCTTAGCACACACTTCGGGATGCGTAGTGCGGTGGCGCACCCGTCCGCGCATAACGGGGTTTATTTTGACAGATAGACAAATAGTGCCGTAATTGAAAGGAAACAATGCAATCCCAGCATTGGCGTCACGAGCAAACATTGCCACATTTAATATCCCTGTTTCCCTGGTGAACGAAACGAAACTGTGCTTCCCCGAAACACTCTGCCGGAAAAGCAAACACAGTGCAACTACTACTACTACTACTACCCGTTAGACCATTAGCCACACTCTGGTTCGTTCGTTTCGTTGCAAGTTTTTGTTGTTCGTGAGTCTGAAATTGGTCAAATAAATTGCAAAATTCGAAGCAAACACGACCGCCATGACACGAGAGGAGCTATAGGTGTATCAAATATTGAAACAAAGTAGTGGAAAATGGCAACAGCCAAAAAAATCAGGCCAGGGCAGGACAGAGGGAAACAAATCACAACACCAGAGCTTTGCTTTTTAAGCTGCTCCTCGCTTTTTTTTTGCTGCTAAATCAAAACAAACTCTTTTTGATTAAATATGCAACACTCATCTCGGAGAACCGGGAGAAGTGTAATCAGTTCCTGTTGCAGGTGCAAATTGACGGTAGTAGACAACCAGCCAACCAAACCAAAAAAAAAGGATATTTATTTCCCTCCTCTTCATTACTGCCACAAATGAAACGCGAAACGCTAGCAGCGGTATTGCGAGCACAATTTAGCTTCATCAAATGTACGAATTAACTCCTCGCAACACGCCCAAAGTCAACAAGTGACCGTGGCAATACACACACACACACACAACAGTCCAACGGTCACTCCATTCGGACAGCGGAACGGACTGCCTGCTGTCGTGTCGCCCGCCTTGTTAAGTGCACAAACAACATCATCCAGAGCGGTCCAGAGGTCGTTTCAATCTTTGCCCTCGTTTAGCCGCGTTCCTCCTTCAGCACGAAAACCCGGACACCGGCACCGGACCCAAATCACGAATAGAACCCTTGCCGTTGTTTCGTAGCCATTTTTTTGGTTGGACTATTTCATAGCTACAGCTTCGGGCACAACATCGCCCGTGTGTGTGTGCAAAGCCACTTAACAAATCGGTACCGTTTTCAGGACCAATCAGCCGATTTCAACAACAGGATTTTGATTCAGCTCAGCTTTAGGTTTGAAGAAGGGGTTGAGTGTTAGGTCGGATCGATCTCCTCCCGCCTAGGCATGCAGTCCAGCGCAGCCAGGGTAGCTCGTATTATGGAAATCCAATTAAAAATTATCCCTCCCTTTTGCTTTGATGGGGGTTCGGTTCGGTAACGTTTCGATTCAAACATCAGAATGACTCACAACGATACAAGCAATACAGAGAGGGATGAAGAGCGAGAGAGATAGAGAGAGAGAGAGAGAGAGAGAGAGAGCGCACGAGAGATGATCTAAATTCAACATGAGCTTTGCAGCAATGAACTGACAACTCCATCCTCAAAATCCTACTCACACTCAGCAAGCTCTATATCCCGGATCATCCCGGAAAACGACGGCTACATTGCATTGGGGATGTGGCGAAGAACCTGAAAGATATACAGCCGGAAGCGGTCCCATGGATCTGTCCGCTATTATCGTCGCTAGTTCAACAACTGCTTCCTTGCTTCTCTTCGCCCCCGCGAGCTATCGGTTTTGTTGTTTGCACCTGGCTCCGGGTGTTGAAACCGCTGGTCCACTGCCAACAGAAAGGACAAAGTTTCGACCAACCCGACCCCAAACCGACCCCTCCCTGTACCGAGATCTGCCTTGAGGTCAAATGAATTTCAAGCATCACTATCCGGTGGCCTTTTCGTCCCAGGTGGGAATGTGTGTCTGGTGTGTATAGTGTACAACAGGATGGCAAGCAACCGACAGGAAGCAACGTGTAAGGATATTAATGATGAAATTTAAGCCGCTCCCTGTTTGGCAAAGACAACAGGGAAAACTTCAACCTCGAAACACAACGTGGCTCGGGATGTCGCCGAGATGTTTGTCGGCAGCCAGGCTGGCGAAACCCGAAACCATCGCAACCCGGGACACATCACATGCACCGTGGCTTGACAACTTCCGGTCAATGATGGTCGCTGTAGTGGCCGTAGCAGAAGCACCAGCAGCTGTTGAAAGTCACTTAATTGAATTGAGTTATGGAGTGTGGCCATATAACCTATGGCGGCGCCCCCTGTTTGGTTTGCCTTCCTTACCCGAGGATGCTTCCAGGTGCGGAGCCACAATCCTTCAGTGTTGAGGGAGCATTGGGGGCAAACTCTAAGCCTTTTTTATAGCTCGCACGTACTACTTGATCCCGTCGGTTCCAATCAACGCATGCCCTGCTCCATTAGACTCTCACGCTCTCTCTCACGCTCTCTATACACGCCAGGTGCAGCGGTTAGCCACGTGCTAGACGTGAAAGATAGAGATTAATTTCTCAACGTGCAGCGAGGACACGGTTTCCTGTTCATTATGACGCTCGGACATATCCATTTATAATATCTCCCACTTTCTTTGTGTCTTTGTGCAATAATGCTTATACCGTGAGGCTCCAGAAAGACGTGAAATGTCGGACGATCTTCCAATGGAAGCTTCAGCAACGCATAATGCGGACACCTTTGCACACAACGTTCCTTAAATATATCTTTATGAAAAATGGTTTCGTCTGACATCGTCCAACGCTTTCTAAAGCTGTTGAAGCATAGTCTACTCCAGCATATGTGTGTTGCGTCCATTCTCCGACGCTGAGATAAAGCCATTGCTAAAACTACACTCAAATTCGGTCACTCTCACACACGAGCTCAAGCGACCAAGGTCTGGAACATAATGTGCACGGGTTTTAGGTTTTCATAAGGAAACTTTGTCCCAACCAGAGACTGGTGGCGTAACCAAACTGTACAAATACTCCTTTCCTTCATTAGAACTTTTTCTGGACAACGTTAAAGCACAGCGATATTTGTAGAAATGTCCGCCAATATCATCTCCAACAAAATGTCCGTGAAAGCTAGACACATCCCAAATGTGCTCTCATGTGCTAGGGACGTAAAGGCGATGTTTTTTTTTGTTGCTGTCTCGCTACACACTCATGTCCATATCATAAAAGCTGGACCGATAAATGAAGTTAGTTTTCTCCCACCCTTTTGACGTTGAGCACAGTTGAACGGACATTGAAGGTGCTGCTCTCGTTGGTTGCTGGTGCACCGTCCTATCGTACCGAAAGTTTGTGTGACTGCTGGTAAACTTTTTGTATTTGAAAACTTAAATTATCTCAATCTCTCGCCTGCATTCTGCAAGAAACTCTGAAGGTTTGGAATGGTTCTATGATCGCACACATATGGTTGGATCTGTTCGGAAGCGGAAGTCAACCATCTCTGCCAACTGTACCGCGTGTACTTCGTTATGAAACGCAAAATACAGATGGCGTGCAGCACATTCGCTACCCGAAGAACGATACCGACAGCTCCTACACCACTGTTCGGATATTTTAATTGAATTCGATGTAATTGCTCCACACGACGGCAGCGGTACGGCGGCGCAACAATCAATTCCGCAGCACAACCGTTTCGCGCCTAATGAAACATGCAACCGTGCAGCACTACCACAGGGGTTTGTACACTGTTTGAAGCCAGCGCGGTAATATTGCATACGTGGATGTAGACCGTCCCAACACACACAACCCTCAAACATCGGTTGCTTCATCCATCCATCCAACTTCCGACAAGCTTCCGCGACACAGTGTGGCACCCATTGCCACTGCCATGCCTGATTGAGACGGGATTGGTCGATATGTTGTTCGGTGGCCTCGACAAAGGATGGTGCAAGCACACATAACCATGGCGCAAGGCTCATATTTTACATTCCATGCGATTCGGGTGTCGAGAGAAGGGCGGTACATCGGGACGATACACACCGGGGAATACACATGCATTCACGCGGGGACGACCTAATCATAATATCGCGAAGGCACTTAGTTTAATAACGCCAATATAAATTCAAGCGCGCAAACCCGTGGGACAACGCTGACGGTAGAACGGTGGAGTCAGGGAAGCGGTGGCGTCTGTGCAGCAGCTACTGGCAAATGGCAACATCACAAACCATCATTTGTGGAGCGAGTGCCTCGAATTTTGCAAAAACGGATCATATACTGGCTGGCAAAGTGGCAGAAATTTAACCCACGACGACGCCCCCTTGCAGCAGAGCAGACGGGACTCGCTATCAGCCGGTTCCGCTTCCTTCTTCATTACTTCCGGCGCTGGGTGCATATTATCGCAACATGTTTGGGGTGTGTTGTGTCCCCTTACGCCCGCACACAACCAGCACTACACGGCGTCGTACGTTGTATAAGCAAATATTGCCAAACAGTGCCAAACACTCGAGCGCGGGCGGACCATTTTGGCATGATTTCTGGTGCAGCTGGGACAGTACCACCACCCACAAAGTGGAAAGCGGAACCTTCTCCCCCCACTCCCACAGCACCGTTTTTGCTCCACCGTGACATTGACCACGTTGCAAATGTCGTCTTTAACGAGCGTGTATATTTTATGGCAACGTTCTCTTATATTCCTGGCGCATCCGACTGGGGACGGGGTGCTACTGTTGCCGCTTTTCACTATGCTAGGAAACTGGAACTGGGACAGTGTGGGTGTGTGTATGTGTGTGTGTGTGCATCATCATAACATATTTCCAATAAAGCATAAAAACCACTTAGCCTCTGCAATAGCAAGCAAAAAACGGAACGAACGAAGGGCACTCACCATCACACAGAGAGAGAGCGCACAGAGAACGTGCCACAGAGACGCAAGAAGAAGATGGCCATTCTTGCGCTTCTCCTTCCTCTTCTGCTTCTACCACTTTTGCCTTATTACGCCCGGGAGTAATGGCATTAGCGATATTATTGGGACGTCGATAGGCACGACATGGACATGGTTCAAACCATGTTGCCCCGCCGAACTCGAAGAAGACTTGCAAAGGAAGTGAGTACGGGACGTACACCACCGGAAGGATGTGTCCCTTCCCCCTCCCCTCACAGCTCTCTCGATTCGTCTTCGAAGCCTTGATGATGGTGCCCGTGTGTTGGTGGTCGTCACTAAATAAAGATACGGCACAAGTCACGCGAAGCTGCCCAGCTTTTTTTTCTTCCTCCGTTTTGGCAAAATCTTTCAACCGGATTTCGCGGGATACTTTTGGCACAAGCGTGTCTAAGCCTTCAACAGGAAGGTCCTCCGTCTTGTTCTCTTCGTGTCACGTCCCTTTTCATTGTCAGTGTGTGCTTTGCTTATCGAACGAATGTCTTGTGCTCCCTGGGCAAGTCGCTGTAGAATTTTTCCATGGCAACGCTTGGAAAAGCGACACACACAGGGGGCCATGAAACGCCGTCATTATTTAGGTGTCGTTCGGTTTGGTCGCTGAAGAATGACTTTACAGCGCCCGACAGCACATTGCCGTTTTCAAAAGCCGTGGTGCCGTGGCTTCATGAAGACGCTTCTGCGAGATGAAGTCGAATGAAATGACAGCGAACCTGCGAGAATGCGCCTTTGCGGTGTGTTTTCGTGCGATGGCCACGGTTCGGCGCTTGTAATGTGTGTGTGGCTGTGTGTGGCAACGAACAGCGTCGTGGGAGCATTTGGGTATGTTTTGCTTATTTGCTTATTCTCTTTTTTGTCTCCCTCTCTTCATTTTTGCTTTCCTGTAACACATAACAGGCTATGAAAGGAGCGAGTCGTATACGCCACAGCTTACGTACACAAAGCACAAATGATGTTAAATCGTTATTTGTGAACATTTGCCCGTGCTTTTTGCTGAAGTTTTGCGCCCTTTCTGGGCGGGAAGTGGCAGCGTTTCAATGAGTTGTTGTTTATCGTAGCGAAGATCGTAGTCATTGCGTCAAGAATTGGTGGATATTCAGCAGCAAGGGATATCCTAAAGGTGTATCGGCTTTTTAGTGAGAATGCAGACAAATTCTCCGCGGCGCTGTTTAATGCAATTTCTATCTGCTTTATTTTTATGAAATTCCCCTTTTTTACGATATTGTAGTTAAAATGACCAAACCCAGTATGCCGCCACACGGTCTCGGTTTGTGCTGCAGAGTAACCACAACACACACACACACAAACAAAAAGCAAAACTTCACAAGAATAATGAGCTCTTGGGAGCTGTGCGGCACTGCTGTATGTTCGTGCACCTCTTCAACTGTCAGACACTTGCCTGATGTATGTCCCCCGAGGAGTCGGACCGACTGCACCATGTGCTTTCGTCCGAACTGCTTCACAGCCACTGCTGCAGGATAAGAAGCATGATGAGCATGTCCACATTTCTCCCACACTGAACCTTCACGATGCACACAGTAAACAGCCCAACAACAACGACATCCAAACACCCCCCCCTCCCCTCACCCTCCATTATTTAATAGGCAACAACAACAATCCCTAAAGAGATTTTAGAATCATTAAAAAGGCGTAAAACACCAGCACAGCGGAGCGAAAACCAGAAGCGACCACGCGGGCATCGGCCTTTTTCCCTTGGTTCCAAGTGGTGCCAATTATTATCGTTCTGGAAACAGTGCTGAAGCACAAAGCAGCTAATGGCCTTTCCAGGTGAACTTTAAACAAGGGCAAATGGCTCTTGCAGACGAGCTCTCACTCTCTCTGTCCTTCTCGCTAGAGGTACACGATTCGGTGCACGATTCGGACGTCAAGTTCTCGTAATTTAAATGAGTGAAACACTGCGTACGCGTACGAATGAGCAAAGTGGTACTTGAAGTAATGTTCCTAAGAAATTAATCATACATCAAGGCAAAGGCGCACATACACACACCCAAACCCAAAGCGGTGGTTTGTTTGCTGTTAATTGCAAGTGTGCAGTTAAACGACAAATTGTTTGTGTGTCGATTGACGGTTCATTGTGTGTGTTGAACTAAGGATTAAGAGGAAAAGTGCAATAAGAGAAACTCTTCGAAAACCCAGAACGCACCACAGTTCTGATACGATTTGCTCCCTGTCTTTGGCAGCTTTAGGCACCAAACAGCGACCGTGTTTGAAGTAAACCAGCTCAAGACACTGGAAACCAGAATGGCAGTCCTTCAAAGCGCACGGATAGCTTCAGTCCAAGAGAGAGAGAGTACGTTACATCAACTCCAGAGCTTAGCTGCAGTACAACAACTGCCGCACAAACTCTACTGAAAGTAAACCATGCATCCGATGCATCGCTTTTACCACTACGGTACTAGGATTTTCTTCCCCTAAACGTCGCAAACCGCCCGGATGCGAAAGGTGATAAAGAAGCGAAAACGAGCGTGAAGCCGAAAGCAAGGAAAAAACAACATTCCTCCACTTGAAAACTGCGACTTCCTTTCAAGCACCCAGCTCTGTCCGGGGTTTTAAGGGTGTGCGATTTTTCTTGCACTTTTCTGTTTTTTTTTTTGTGTGTGTGTGCTGTACACCGAGCCGAGTGCACGGTTGCCATTGACACCTTTGCCACTGTGCCACTACTGTGAGAAGTCGTTCCGAAGAAAGTCGCAAGTACCACACAACCATCAGGCCAGGCTTTCCGCGGAGGGCCGAAGTGCTTATCTCTGCGGCTCGTTTGCATCCTCTTCGGGCACGTTTCACTGTTGCCACACTGGGAAAGAGCGAGCCGAAAGGATGCGGTTGGCTTGTTTTACTCGTCTATTTTTCCCATCCCCTGCTGCTTTTTTTTTGTTGGCTTTGTTTGCTACCATCGGTAAGTTGATTTAGGGTTCTGCATCTATGCAGAAAGCATCCTACGCTGCCGTACTGCCGCTTGATACTGCTGCAACTGAGCAAAGCGAAATGGCTACGTTAGAGGCGAACTTTTTTCCCTGCTTCCAAGCAATGATTTCCAAGCGGGATTTCCTTTCGTGCTGCTTCTTTTCCCCCCACCGGCACATATCTATTAGTTTGCTATTTGAATGCATTCTCACCTCAAAACGCAAGCCAAACGTAGAACGACAAAAAAGAATGCGGCTCCACTCCAGCACCAGCACACGGATGCACGGATGAATGTCGGGTGTTTTAGAAAGAAAATATCGCTCTACCGAGCGAGTGGGGCGGAGGGGGGGGGGATCAATTATTTTGGGCTCTAGCTGTCAGTTTAGTGAAGGGGGGAGGGAGGAGAGGGGGTATTTTATTAGCACACAGCACAAAAGCGGATTTATTCTGCCTTATAACCAATGTTCTTTCCAAACTCCTTCCGGATCAGCTTAGAAGCGCCTATGGCAAATGGTGCGGGTTAATGTGAACATGGCCATAGGATCGATCGTATGATGCGTGTTGTGTCGATGGGAATAATCTTAAAATTGCGGAAATCTTGGCTTCATTTTGTTGTGAAAAGAAAAGATTTATCTAAAAATAACAAAGTTAAGCATCGTTGAATCATCATAAATTTATGCTTATTGTTTGTCGATGTGTCACGCTCTCAAAATTAGCGAAAACAATAGAAATGAGCTAGAATATTCTAAAACAATATTTAATGTGATTTTGGTAAAAAGATCAAACAATTAAAAAATGATGTTAAATCTATTGCATTTAAGTGCATAAATTACGGTTGAGATACTAGGATTAATAAATGACTTTCTTTTAATTAACTGTAAGGAAAATAGTTAACAATATCTTTCTAAACGACTTCTTTACAAATTCCGGATTTTTTCGCAGATGACACCTGTCATCACGTAACTTCCCTTTAAAGCTCATATTTTACAATTAACTCTTTGTTTGAAATTGCGGCATTTAACATGCTCAGTCGCAAGCGTAGTGCAATTGGGCGGGTTTTATTTGATTTCGCTCGACTTCGCTTCGCTCGAGTCTCAGCAAATAGTAATCGAATAATGTTATCTTTGCATCTCCCGTTTCTACTTCGTATCCGCTGCGATGCATGCATGCAATGTATGAAATCAACCGGCGTTATTAGATAAAATAATAATAAAAAAACACAACCCTAGCACACACAACCAGCTGAAACGAGATGATAATGATGGCGCTCATAATAAATCGCGCATTCGCCGGATGCCAGTTCCCGATTGCATTACGTTGCCACTTTATATCAATTTATTCGCAAGGCGCACAACTCACTGGAGAGTAGCACAGTTCCCGCCCATCCCACTTTTTCCCATCCTGAACGCTGCTAGTTGCACTGTTACACGAACCTACATTTTCTGCTCGCACATCTCGTTCGGTGTATCGCAATAGAAGAAAAAAACCGAAACCACACCGAGGGAATGGAGATGGAAAGCGATGCGCGCGATAGAAATAAGCTCAACACGCTCACTCGGTGGAAAGCAATTTCCCGCCAACTCCCATCGCCCGATAGACAGCCATAGATAGAGAGAGAGAGAGGGAGCAAGCGAGTACGGTGCAACTTCATAATAGACGGAAGGATGCATTTTTAATTGAAAATCGGTATTTGCGCACTGCTCTCTGGTGCATCAGTCATCAAGCGCGGCAAAGAAAGAAGGTGGATGATGGAATGGAACTCATCTCACGCGTCTCTCTCACTCTGATCCACCACCACCAGCAACAGCCTTGCCACGCCAATCTATTTTCCGGTCGCAACATCATCATGCACCGCGCACTCGTGTGATGGTAAAACGATAACGGAATTAATTCCACGGCAACCGTCATGACGTGACGGACAACCGTGGGAGGGCGCGGAAAAAAAAGCGGATTAAATTATTTTTCTACGCGTTTCGCATTGGCAAAAATGTACTTCCCTGTCTGCACCCGATCAGTCCCAATTGGAAATTGAAATGCAATCGGAAACACTACGCACTCGGCTGCTCGGTCCCTCGGGGGTAGGTTTTGTTTTGCTTTCGTGTTAGAGCTACCGAATCGGGATCGCTCGATGGTTGTAACATTTCATTTCCAGCGCGAAACGATAAGGAATTGCTTACTGCTCGGGGTGGCCGCCCGCCCTTCGATCGAGAGCGATCTTCGCCCTGAACCTTACCCTGACGTTAACGAACCTTGTGAGCGCACTGTGGATCACCGAGAAACAAAGCCCCCTACTCAAACGGGAAGTAAATGGGAAGAAAAATGATAAGCTGCATGGAAAAATCAACGCAGACAAAGTGAAACTACAACGGTGGTGCTACAGCTATAGAGAAAGAGAGAGAGAAAGAGAGAGTGAGAGAGAGAGTGCCTCGGTAAATATTTTCCATTTCCAGGAGGATCCATCAATTTTCTGCCAACCCGAAAGCAGAACAGAAAAGTTCATTCGATTTTATCCCCACCTTGGCCAAGTTGTCCGGGACTTGTCTATTATTTTCCACTCGCTTCCTCCTTCCTCGGTCCACCCGAGGAGGGGACGGGGGATAAGATTCGATCGTCCTCCATCGGTAACGCGGTGCCCGAGCGAGAGAGAAAAAAGGTAAAAATAAATAAAGTTAAAGTAGAAGATAAGGCCACCCTAAGGGGCATGGGGCCGGTATGGAGGTTGCGGAAAGATAAGGTGCTGCCAGTGCCATCACCATCACCATCATCATCGTACGGGAGCGTCACCACCACCACCGCCATCTTATCGCTGTGTGTTCGCGCGTTCGTGTGCCAGATAATTGCCAATCATCCGAAACTCAAGCCACGAACGCTGAACTGCGAAAGATTAGTTCGGGGGAAACATTTTAACCATCACCACACCGACACCCCATTTACCACCCCATTCCTCCTACCCATCATCCCCGCCGCCCCTTCCCACCATCCACAGTGTGTGCACACCGTGATGGGTGGCGATGGTGTGGAAGAATTATTGAAAACTTTCCAGCACCGCGACAGAGAGCGAGAGAGAGAGCCACTTTCCGCAGCATATTTTTCTCGCCCGGCTTGCTGCCCGGGCTGTCCCAGGGAAAAGCATCTTTTCGTGATGCTCATCATCTTTCCATCTTTACTCTTCTTTTTTTTTTTTTTGGCATTCACCCCGTACCTCCCATCTTCCACAAAACCACTTACAATCTGCAGTTTGCTTGCGCTTGCTGTGCTGCATACATTGGCCACACCGCGTTCGGGAAAGATGGATGTTACCTTTTCGATCTAAGCGGGAAAAGTTGGAACAAGACAAAACGAAGAGGAAAAACTTTCCCAAGTGTGTGTATGCCTGTGTGTGTGTGTGTAATTCCTTTCTCTTCCCTTTTTTTTGCGTTGGTTAAGTTTTTCACGCTTTTCTTGGTCGCCTTTCCTGTTCGCTTTCCCTTCCCATTTTTTCCCAGCTCTCCAGCATGTTTCCTTCTGCGTCTGATGCTACTTTTCCATCACGCCCCGTGTGCCTGAATGGGCAAAAGTTTTGTTATTAAGGTTTGATCTCCATCCC
Source organism: Anopheles coluzzii (assembly GCF_943734685.1). Lineage (NCBI taxonomy): Eukaryota > Metazoa > Arthropoda > Insecta > Diptera > Culicidae > Anopheles > Anopheles coluzzii. The sequence goes on from NC_064671.1 coordinate 88,101,787, forward strand.
TCCGTCGCTCGAAACTGCTCGATGCAAAGCAAGCTGCGAAACTGGTGCGAGGAACTTGAAGAAGATTTTTTACCACAGAGACGTAGAGGGCAGAGCGTGGTTGTATGCTGCTGCTGCTGCTGCTGAATCGATTATGTCTCATGTTGTCCGGTTCAATTTTTCTGGACACGGTACAACTACACGGTACTTATTGATGTTTTTTTTCTTCTTTTCTTTTTGGGAGAATTACTTCCAATTGCTTGTATCATGAATCGATGAGATTTATGTCTGTTAAGGTTGTTGCAATTTACGTACTTGAGTGTAAGTAATTGCCCCATGAAAATGCGGGATGTATAACAAAGGAGGAACAAATCATGCACGAATCGTCGTTGTACACTTGGTTTTCATGTTCATGTCCAGCTTATCATGTTGGTGTTATCATGCATTTTTGAACAACAAAAGAACAACATATAATGTAAAATGCATTAGGCAAAACAACATTAGGATTTACTAACGTGCTTGCTAATAAAGACTTGCTTTTGATAACAATTTAATTAATAATCAGAAACCAATTATAAAACAATTTTTAGTTAATTTAGTTAAACTATCGCTAGGGGTGCACAATATACTTTACATTATTAATTTTTCTCTTTTGCGATAATACATATTTGAAGGTCAAGAATTGGCTCTCAGATAAGTTTCCATTATTTTGAAGCCGTTAAGCTATTAAAGTAAAGCTATTAAAGTTCAAACGATGCAGCTGTTCTAGTAAAAAAGGTATTTAACTCCAATCTAATTACATGAACGACACGAAACCACATGTCCCTTAATGATGATTGAACGTAAGTAATGGCTTTTCATTTATGCTATCACTTGACCAAAACTGTCCAGAAATTTCGTCTCCAAACAATTTAACCATAGACTTCCACACTACCTTAGATTGAATTCATCCCAACTCAAACATACATCATCATATCAATTCCAATTTGCCCAACAATGCGTCCCCCGCTCAACTTGCTCTGTTGGTAGAAGAATTTTTCAATCCCCACGCATTGCTGGCAGGCAGTAAACTATGCCCGTCCGAAAGTGACCGTACTTCCTGGGAGAAACCCAACCCCCCCAGGAAGTAGAACAAGTTTCGCACGTTCGGCAGATTGTAAAATTCGTCCGTCTGCCTGATTCTCGGTGATTGCTTCTTATTTTTTTCTTCATCTTCTTCCACGACCCGTCGTCCCATCGAAACTTCGAGACCGTCGTCGCAAAATGGACTCGTAGAAAAGTGCCCATTGGTCACACCCCGGAGCACGGGAACGGGAAGAAAAATGGTTGGAAAATAATAATCTCATAAATCAACAGCAGGAAGAAAAATTCTTCAAATTGTTTCCTCGTCTCCCTGCGACGTGACGTGGGGTTTTTTTTTCTTCTTCTTTCGCCACTCTAAGCCTCCGCTTCAAACTATGAACCGTGGTCCGTCAAGTGTTTGATAGCTGCTACAAGCCCCCCAAACACTCACTCACACACAAACAGTACAGTTGGAGACGAACTTTTCGCCTTACTTGCAACTCCACCACCTAGCAACCATGTCGTGTTTTTTAGCACAATCCTCCATAGCAGGCCATGTACGCGTCTGCTGATGCCGCTCATCGATGGAAGCGACAGGGTGGAAAATTTGTTCGCTAAGAAATATTATCGACAACGGCGGGAGCCCACCACATCGTTAATTGCTAACATCGCATAAGCTTCATCATCGTCGTGCAAGAAGGTGGAAGACTTTCATCATTACTCAATTCAAAGCCAGCATAGGAACCCCTTCGCAGGAACCTCTTCGCAATTCGCTTGTTGAAAGTAATGAAATAAGCTAAAATTGCGTCATAACTAACTGACTTACTATCGAGCCGAAAGGCCTTTCAATCTAAGTTGATGCTCAAAATGTGTGGGAAGGTTGCGCTACAGCGCTTCATTTTCTCTTTCACTTCTCTTACGTAAAATTCAATCTAAAACTCGAAGCGAATTTTGCCACGTTTCACCCACCCACACTCACAGGGCAGCATCCGCGAGACGCGGGTCACCCCCATCGCGCCACACAGCATTACCGTGTATCAAAGGGATCAGAAAGCCGTTTATCCGGCTTTTTGTTTGAGAGCTGGCTATGGCTTTCTTTTTTGTTGGTGGCCTGAACAACAAGGCGCCTCCATCGTGAACGCACACAGCACGTAGCAGCCCACAACACGCTGCCCTAGAAGAATGTGGACGAGAGTGGAGTGGAATAACGCGTAAAGTGGTGTTTATATTTTTCCAAATTTTCTTCCCCCGTTTCCACTTTTGCAAAATCATACCCACAGATGGGGGGGGAGGGCGAAGGGGGGGGGGGGATTTGCCATTTTTTAAGCGTTTTGTTTTTGTTGTGGGTACACGTAAGGGATGGGTTGTGATGTGGTTTTAGTCCAGTCGCGGTTGAATTACGGGCAAGTTTTTAAATTACACTTTTTAAGCAGCTCTCACTGCCCTTGTTTCTCCCTCCCCCTTTCCCGTATGTTCAAGGAAATCAACTCTCGTCTCGACTACAATTTCTTACGCTACACAGTGACGGACTCGTCGGCTGGCATATGGCAACAAGTCCGCCGTATACAGTACGGGGGGTACAAAGTGTATGTTGAAAGAGGTTATTAAAACTCGCCCTCCCAAAAAAAAAAGGTAAACACTTTCCCCGGGCGCAGTTAATATTGCAGAAGCCACGTGGATCCGGTGCGTGGGCCGCGGGGGTGTGTTAGCACTGAAGTTGAAGTTTCAGTTTCACTCTTTGCGCGACTCTTTGTTATAGTTTCTACTCGCAAAAACGACCACGATGGGCATGGCGAAACAAACACACACAATGAGCGGTTTTCTGCCGTGAACTGCTGTGCAAGCTGCTCGAGTGGAGTTTACTGGAGCTGTGAGAGGGACGACGGGCAGAGAGCGCGCAAACGAAATAAAACAAAACGCAGCGATTACAAAAGTATCGCTTTCCGGCTGTTGTTTGAGTAGCGTAACACGGTTTGGAGTGAACCGGCAGTGGGGTTTTTTGTTTGTGCGGCGTATGCGTTACGCGGAACAGGAAAGTTAAGCGTCCAGCTTAAGAAGATTTGCTTGAATTGAATGAACTTTGCTGTCAAAGTCATTGCCATTACTGCTGAAACATACTGAGGCATTGGTAAGAAATTAAAACCATCTTTGTTTGTGTTCTTCAACATTTGAAGGTATCAATGAGTCTGTTCTGTGTCTGCCAATCCAATCAATCTGCAACCTTGAGACTAATTATTAGTGCTACACGTGCAATAAAGGCCTTACGTATTCATATTACTTAAAATAACACACGCAAAAGCCTACAGTGCTGTGTGGATGATCTTTGATTGCATTTGATGATCATGTTCAACCCAAGGTCCATAAGGGAGTTCAAAGATACTTAGCAACTCATACAAAATCCTTAGCAACCATAACTCCCTATCTGACAATCTCCAACGGAAATCTCCATCCATTATGGCTACCAACATCAGAGCTAAGAACCCACCTGCAGTCTATCTAGCCACCTTGGTTCAGCCCTAAATGTACTGACTTAAAACTACATCTGCATAGCAAAATCCAGATGGGAATCGAACATGTCTAGCCTTGTGAAATTCCGTACTTTAATCACTTAACCACCGGGACACACTTAGCCATGTGCCTTTTCATTTACATGGTACAAACAGTACGAACATTTACCATGACTAATTTAAGATTTGTACCAAATACAAACCATCACAATCAAAACAACCAAACTCAATTGGTTGCTTTTGATATACGAGTTACATCATACCGAGGACAATTGAATTTACTACACCTTTTTTGCCTTCGCTTCTTTACGCACTTCTGCTCCAATACCGAGCCCAACCGACCGAGCAAATGAAAGTGGAAGAAATTGCGGTGTATTTTCTACGTCCCTGCCACACAAACGCACGCTTACATCGTCAATCTTCCACAATGTAAACGCGTCACAATCGTTGATCTACTTCCTAACTGACTATACCACCGTGTCTTTTCCCTATGGCACACCCAATCTTGAAAACATCTCCAAAGCAAGAAAAAGAAATTGCTTCCTACCAAGAATGAAACAAAAAAAAACAAGCGCCATGTAGTGGTTACGATAAGCAAACCAAGCCAAGCGGAGCAGCAGAAGCAAATCGTTTTCGGGAAGCCCTAGTGAACGGTAGATGGAACGCATACACACACACACACGTACAGAAACCTAGAAAGCATTCTTCGAACGCAGAACCATTGTCACTCAAGAACAACCACTTAACAATTGTCTTATCAGCGTTTTCTGCGGACTTGAAATCTTTGCCTTTGCCCTCGCCGCCGCGAAAGTTGCGGCGCATCTCATCATCTGGACCACTTCTTTTGTGCACGGGTGAGTGTGTGTGTGTTTGTGTGAGAAATCTTGCTATTCAAACTCATCCCACTGGCCTTAAAACCACACACACACACACACACCACTCTCCCGATCCAGATCTTGATATGTCTTGAAAAACCGCTGCAGGAGCACCCTTGACGGCTGGAACGCTTTTGAACCAATAACAAAGACCCATAACCAGGAACACCGGAAACTGAGAGCCGACGGAAGTTGGGAGCTGAATGTCACGCAAGAAGCAGCATAAAGTGTATGTCTATGTCTATGTGTGTGTGTGTGTGTGTCTAAGAAGGAAGACAAAAGGGTTGGCCTTGTTCATTGTCTTACGATTTGCTTACCCAACCTCGATCGAAGTTCCTGGCTTAGACGACTGCAGTACTGCAGGAAGTGTACCCTGTTTACCCTGCGATCTTCATCGCTGTCCGTATGTCCTCTCGAAAGCCCCAACACCCCATTACCATTCCTTAAATAGCTTCTGCTCGATAATGTCGATCGATGGAAAACCATTTCTCGGTGCGGTTATAGTGCCCCTGGCGCCTCTCAGCAAATTATGCCCCATGCATCTCCAGGCACGCATGTTTCACCACCGAAGCCGGAGAGCGATTACACCTCTCAAGCGCACACTAATCCCCGTCCCCCAACTCGGTACGTGTGCAGCTGCGTGTGCGTCTGCCAATTTCCGATTATGCAACGGCATACAGGCAGCATCCAGCCTTGCCACCAAACAGACGGTGCAGCAGTACCGTTTGTGCTCAGGCATTCACTGTCACCTCTGTGCGAGAGAAGCAACCGATTTGCCATCGTTTTACAGGACGTGCAACACACTCGCACGGTGCACTCCCGCACCTGGCACACGTCAGACGGCGAAGCATCGTCCAAGAATGATAAAGAAATTGCTCACGTCGTCCTCATCGGTAAGCTCCAGCCCATTCCTGTAAATGAGCAACAACTCCGTTGGAGGGGACGCGCCTCCCTTCATACCGGGGAGCATAGTGTTGATGTGCGAATATGTAAGCAACACGTTTCATACTACCCTGGACTGTGCCGCCAGGCCGTGCCGGTCCTGCCAGCTGTCAAATGCGTGTACTATTTACACAAGGTGTGTGTGCCGTACGATAAAACACTTACCTAATGCACACATCATCGCGCCAGCAACACTTCTTGAGCGCCGTGGCAGGTTGAACACAGGGCAGGCGGTTTTAAACATTGCATTGAAGTTGAAAATCGTTCAACGGAATTCACAGACTGGCTGGGGTGCGTACGTCTTTCTGATAGTGGTTCCTCACATCCATGCACCGATGGTGTTGGGAAAGGATTTTAGGCTAAATGTTTGAAACAACATTACAGCCGCATTTTACCCGCTGTACCTCGTTGGGGAAGTCTGAATAACAAGGATTTGGATTAAAGCGTGAGCCTAAGAGCCTAAGAGTATCTTAGCTTGATGTCTGCTGTCGCTTGTGGTTTGTAGAAAACTTCAAAGAATTCTTAAAGTGAAGTTGGCAAAATTCTTAAGTCTTCTCCAAACATTTCCCAATCTACTCTGGAAGGTAGGTCCGACCAGCATTATCCGGAGCCTTCCAAAGTCGTCCAGAGTCGTCCAGAGTCGGAGTTGATCGGAGTCGGCAGGAGTCGACCGGAGTTGGCAGGAGTCGACCGGAATCAGAAACAAACAAGAGTCGTAGTCGCCTGGAATCTGTCAGTATCGGGCCAGCATTCCAATTCATTAGCCGCGTTTCGACGGAGGAATTTGAAAATCCCTGTCAAAATCACCGTTTCTCATCAATCAGACAAAGAATTACCGGAGTCGCATCGGAATTGTAGGTACGCTCCAGCGAGCACATCACTAATCCAATCATTCTCGAACCCTCAAGGTCGAGCAGTGTGTGATCAATACACGGCTTCGTATTAAACGTTGTAAATTACACGCACGATGCTGTAATTCGTAGCAATTTGTAAATTATGAACATAAATCCCATATAAATGCTACAATTACACCTTCCCAACGGTTGATGGTGTGATCGTATCACACAAATCGCGCCATAAATTAGATCTACCAAACTACGCCTTATAAGACGCCTAGTCTACGACTCAATTTTCCCAGACCGCAACCATAAAAAGGCACCGGAGCATGCCGTGGAGGTACACACGTACGGCAGCGTCACTAGAAATTGCCGCTACTCTCTAGCACACACACTCACACAGAGTTTCCCCAAAGTCTTTGTAGAAATTTCGCTAAATGAAACCCGATTGCAAATTGAAAGCAATAAATATTGCCTCCCAGGCTGACACACAAGGTTGGTTCTTCCGATTGCCGATGGAAACAAAGTTGAATAACGCCATTCGAGGGTGGAAAATACCCAAGGAAAGGAGATGCTGATTGAATTAGACGCTCAAAACATCGGTTCGGTTGTTGATATTGAAAACGGCCACAGACTTCTCACACCTTTCCAACGGACAAAAGCATAAAGCGGTAAACGCGGAAAGCTTGTTCCCACAATGATTTTCCATATTTTTCTTCACCAGATGCACCGGTGTAGTGATGGTGGTGGTGTCGGCAGATCTTCCCCAAAGCTTTGTCACTCTTGTTGCCTGATGGTTGCATCACTCTCGGAAGCCTTTGTGTGCCTCCGAAGCTGACGGGGGAAAAGATGACATCTTTCCAAATGAACGGAACGTGACAAATAGAAGATGGTGATGGTGGTTGCAAAACAAAAAAAGACAAGCTGCCATACCATGCACACACCATATTCTCCCCCCATCTGATGTCTTGCATCTTAAGTGCACTCAGGCGAGGATGGGGGGGGGAAACACAAAAAACCGGGACGTAGAACGTCTTGTGACGAACTTCTTGAACCTTAAGCTGCTACTGCCGACCGAACTCGCCACCCATTTCATTACACTCTTCGCAAAAGTCAAAGTCAATAAATCAATGTCGAAAACGTGCGTCCAAGCACCGACCGATGGATGACCGTCGTATGGGCAATGCCGTGATGCACTCGACACTTCGAAGCATCGACAGCTTGAGATGGATCGATCGTTCGATGTTAGATGGATGATGATGATGATGATGATGCGTCTGTCACAGATGAAGTCCAGCAGAAACTAATAAATCCGTATCACACAGGATTTCCAGACTGCTTGCATCGGGACGGGCGTAATGCAACTTCGAACCTTTTGCAGCAAATGGTGGACCACGACCACGACGGGGACACACCAGTAGTAAAACATTCCCAACAGCGAAATGGAATATTCCACTTTTGTCAACTTTGATCGATATCTAGAGCCGTCCTCCCCCCCTTTAAGTGCCTTCCCCGTCCCCGTGCAGTGATTTTTATGGCGTAACTTATAGATTTCAGCATTTTTGTGCTTTGGGGTTCGTGTACCGGAGGGTGCTGAAGTAACCACGGAACCCCGGAACCATAAAATTCCACAATACATGTCTTTCACCCGTTCACTTCCGTGACCATGTTCTGGTCGATCGTTCGCCGAGTGAAGCTCCAACTTCGTTCGTTTCTTTCTTAGAAGAATTTTATTGTACCCTCTTTCGCTAAGAACTTACTTTTATGTGCGCTACCGTGCACCGTGGTAGAAGCATAAGTTAAAGTACTGTCTGGCTGCAGTGAAACAAAAAAAAACATCATATCCTTCAAGAAAAGATCTATAAGACTTGCCAGCAAAAACGCGAAATCAAAATGAACGAGAACAAAAAAACGGAAGGGAGAAATCCTAATATTCGATCCGGTCATAAATCTTGACCACGACAAATGGACCGCTACTGATCTTCTAATACTGATTTGGTTTTTTCCTTCTTCTCCATTTGCTTTCTTTGCAGGTAAGGACGCACACACCCACAGTCTACCCTTGTTTCAGAAGAACCACCAGAGCGATAAGAAATACTTCAGAGTAAGTCTCAGAGCAAAACGCTTGCTTGCTTGTTGTTTTAAAGAGAGCTTCCGGGGAAGAATACCGATTAACAAAAACACAAAAAATACTCTTTACGCTACACCACTGGCCAAATGCTCGTCAGCACATCTTTTCCAGCTTCCTCGCCTCCTCCGCCTCCCGGTCGCCTCATTTACGGTCGCCACGCTGCTTAAGCACGCTCCGCTCCGTGTGTTTGCGTGCCCGTTTCTTTCGCCCGTCCGATTAACTCAACTGCCATTTAAATCATCCGGAAAAGGAAAGCAACAAAAAACCGGGCCCCAAATGACTGTCACTCTGGAGCTCTGTGCGGCCCCACGGACCACCATTGAACGCCCAATTAATTCTGGTTTATGAGCTTTCGAGTCGTTTCGAGCGCCGGAGTCGAAGCGAAAAACCTTCAACCTCGCAGACAAGCAAGGATGACTCGCTGTGCGCGTACTACACGGTTGGCCGAGTGTTTCACAACGCGCTTCCGCCTGGTGTTCGCATTACCCATTTGCGCAAGGGTGGATGGGCAAAACAGGAAGTTAAGCAGACGACGACGGCACGAGACGAAAACAACTTCAAATGTCTCTGCAAACATGCGGCAACTCAGTTGAGTGGCGGGCGTGCCGTGGAACGATTTTCCGAATCTTGTCCAGCGGTGTGGGCAGGTCCTTACAGTGCCCATCCAAGTTCCCGCTCATTGGTTGCGCTTCCGGTCTTGCCGCTGATGATGATGATGGCTGCTGCCGTTTGGGTCACATTTTTCCGGTGTTTGTCTTAAGGATTTCCGCGTCGCTCTGTAGCCCTACCCGGGAGGGCAATTTTTCTTTCCTCTACGGGTGGGTTTTTTTTTCCTTCCGCTTTCATCATCATTATCAATCCTCTTTTTAGTGCGTATTGCAACAAACAGCAATCAATAGCACGAACTTTTCATCGAATTTGAAGGTTTCTTGCTTTTGCATGGTAATCAAACGCGGCAGCAATATTACATTTCCGTCGCACACCGTACCACAGTGAAAAGCAAAACCTTCCTTTTGGAAATGAGAAAATTTTAATATGAAATCAAAGTGAGACAAATCGAGCGCAATTTCCATTTCGGGGGGCTCATCAATCAAGTTGGGTTTTAAATTGAAATCTTTTTGTTTTCTCCCCCAATGTTATTTGATATACCGTTTGCCATACTTTATGGACGCTTTATCTGTGTCATGTTGTCGTTTGTTTTTTGAAAGGACGTCATAAAACATGCCGATGTCTTTTAGAACCTGTGTCAATGCACCAACACAAATCTCTAATAATACTCCATTTTGCACTAATTCACTCAATTCCGCTCAGCTTTAATGTGCAGCAGCGCATAATAAGCTTTAATAATGAAAATCGTGTGCCGGAATTTGCCCAACACTCTCGACTCGACCAAATTAAATTGATTTCCCTTGACCATATCGGACGCGAACGCACCACAACAACAGCAGCAAAAACTCCCTTGACCACTCCTACACACCACCATCACACAAAACCGGAAGCAGGAAATGCGAACTTTTCAATGATTCCGCTTTAAGTCGTGACGGCTCGCCCGCTTTGGGCATTTATCGCAAAACTCGAATCATATAGCCTCGAACGTGACCCCTTGGGGAAAATGGTCAACAAAGGACAACCACTGCGATCCATTTTTAAGCCACACAGCAAGCAGAAGCAGAAGCAATTGGGGGGGGGGGGGGAAGATGGGGGCACTCCCGTTTGGTTCATAAATTATGTGCTTATATCTCCCGCAATTCCCTGTCCCACAGTGTGTGCCGTTGGTGGCAGGAAGGAAGCGATGCAGGAATATTACTGACCGCAGTATGACTTTTCGGGAGGAGGAGGGAAGCTTCGTGTGTGTGTGTCTCTCGGACTGGATGTACTCTCGGACTTGGACGACGAAATCACTTCCAGCGCCGGTCTAGAGGTTAATTTTTATTGTTGCTAAACCGACCGAAATCATTCATCCCCCAGAAACGTAAGCTCAGGCTACACTCGAGCTCAACCGGTACACAAGTGTGTACCACATTATCACCAAACGAGCTTTGCTCAACATCCCTGACCAGAACCAAAACTCCGAGACCCAACTCACTAACCAAAAAGCCAAAAAAAAAAGCAAACCTCCCCCAGTGACACGGGCGGAAAGTGTAAGGAAATGGAAAACAATTCTGGTCTGCCGGGACCAGGCTGCTGCACGGGAAGGAAGATAGGAATTAGGCTCCGGCAATCGGGCTAAATAATTAATTTAGTCAAACCAGAAGAACTGCAGATCCTCCAGAAGACCGACCCCCAGCCAGTAACGTCGTCAAATGAGTGTTAGTGATTGTGAGCTTGTGTGTACGCGTGTGTCTTTCATCAGGTCTGGCAGAGGGCCGTTTCAGCAGGAGGATGATGGTGCCACCTTCCCACCTTCCCAAAAGGATCCCTCGTTCATCGGCGGCGGCGACATCAATTTCATACCGGAAGCCCAACAAATGCACTCCGGAAGCCATCGTCTCGTCGTCGTCGTGTTTGTGATTTGTGGTCTCAACAAGTTTCTCTGTTCGATGTCAACATTCAGCGTGGCACAACGTACACGGAAGGATCGAAAGGGAAGCCATTTCACCGCCATCTCGCTCTCTCTCTGGACTCTTTCTCTCGATCACTCACTCAACCTGGGTGTGATGCTTTTTTGAATCATCACAACCTCCTTGAGTGAGCGACCGCGGATTGACTAAAACCACACACACGCACGGTACGTGTGCCCCTGAGGCGGCAGAGCAGCACCAACATTTCGGATCGGAAACCCATTTACCCAACACAACCGGATATCGTAAATTACAAATCAACCTTCGTGCAGTTCGTGTTCGGTCGTCCTATAAATGAAGCGCCGTAAAATGGATGACGCCGTGTTTCGTTCAAGCGATTTTCCCGCAACTCCCAACTCTGTTCCATAGCCTACACTCATTTTTTGCGTCTCTCGAACGATAGAATTCAATCAAAGACACCACCTCCGACCGGCTTACCGGCGACGCCCGAAAAGTCCGGCGCCATCCCATGGGCAGTCGTCCGGGAGACTGGTGCGAGATTTAAATTAACGCAAAATGTGGCTCGTAAATAAATTAATTATGGTATTAATTACCCGTTTAAGTGTCGCTACGAGAGGCGCCGTCGTACGCGAAACGTGTTCCACGATACTTCTGGCAAATGGTTTGTTCGGACGCCCAGGATGAGCCCCGGATTATGTTTTCCCAGTCTCCTACCACCGACACCGACTGCTCGAAGAAACGTGCTTTAGGGCAGCATCGGGCAGAAGGAGCATCCCCAAACTGGGTGGATTTTATTTCGGGCCCATAAAAACTAAACATTTCCGTCGTGGGCTTGCCGTGGAAGAGCGTGACGGCGAACCTTTCCAACCGTGGACACATTTTGCCCCGATGATGGTTTGTAAATTTTAATCTTCATAAAGTGCGCACCTAGCGGACGCTACGCAGCATTGGCGATGGAGAGCGGGCAGGGTTTGAAGGTACTCTTGGCCGCCTTGGCACGCACGCCATGAAATGGGCCTCGGAAATTCATTTACACTGCTCTGGACGGATGAGTTGCTGTGCCTGGTGGAGTTAATTGTGTTGTGTTGCCGTGATTAAGTGCGAATTACTTTGCGAAAAACTGGGCGGAACAACCACCACCGTGCAGCTTACATGACGCGCTCGCTGATGATGATGCCCGACGACGACGATGATGAGGTGATGTCGCTGCTTCCCAGTGTTCCCGGGGACACTCTGACGCCAAACTAAATTCCCAATTTACGGCTCAATTTATGGCAGAATTATAGCAACACGGCGGGCAAGGCCTGTCAACTCGTTCAGGACAGAGAGGACGTTATTTTCTAATTATGGTTCAATTTAACGAAACAGATTGCATGAGACAGAACTTCATTAATGAAGCACGTTAGACAACAAAACCAAATCACTCCTCTTTTTACTCTTACACGTACAGCAATCTCTAGTTAGCAGATGGGGTAAGTGTGTGATGTGTTCATCATCCTATTTCGCTTGCTCGTGATGTGATGTGATCGATCACCTTTCCGTTCGCGTTAGTTCATAAAAGTTGGTCGCCGTCCCTACACCACTTCTTCAATGAAGCTTCATGACGCACCACCAGCCCACGGAGTTGATGTATGTTTCGTACAAAACACGCTCAACCGTGACCAGTGCATTAGTTTCGTCAATCGTTTTTGCTCTCTCTCTCCCTCCGTTTTCTACTTTTTGCTTCACAATCCGTACTCCACCCGTGCCAGGACAAATTACCCTTTTGCTAAGTGAAGGAGCAGCGCACAGCACCGAAGACGCTCTTGCCACGTCCATTACCATCGCTCCTCGTCGCCAACACCCGGCTGGAAGGATGATGTCGGATCGATTTGTGCTATTTCTTTGCCATCTCTCTCGTCGTCCCCTTTTCGCTCACGAGTTTATCGTTCACGCGACAGCTGAACGCGCACCCTTTTACACACTGCGGCACTCCTCTCCCCCGAAAAATGCGATGCGAGAAGCTCGTTTATACAAAGGGACGACCCCGGTTGTGGAGGAAGAGTCGCGCCATGGTGTGCGCGCCGCAGTTTATTCAAATTTGATAACATATTTACCGCTCCCGCTCGAACCGTTCGCGTGAAAGGATGGCTCGTTAGGACGCGTGTTTTTATGGGGAGACCTTGACACGTGGGCGGAGGGGAGGGCCTCTCCGAACCGTGGTAGCTGCATTAACCGCGGCTGAAAGGATGAGAAACGTTTATGGCGTCGCGGCACACACATGAAAAAAAGGGCGAAGCTACCACCACCAGGGGAAAGTAACCCCACATATACTGGTATGATATAAATCGCTAGAGGGGTGTTGATTTTTCTCACAGGAGTTTGCCTCCGCATGGGTGATTGTGAAAATTCGAAAATGTAAAAAAAGACAAACAAGAGTCGTAAAATGCACAAATTTGTCAAGCATTACACCTAAGCGATTGGAACGCTAACCCCGCGCGACGGGCAGTATGTGTTTTGCTCCGTTCGTGCCGGGGTAACGCGTATTTCTAACACACACCACACCCTAATCATCACCTACGGGAATAGTGTCTTAAAATAGAAATAAAACGTACTAATCTGCACGAAACGATCGAACGGTCACGGTTCGTGGGTGACGGTATTTTACACAACGGAACAACGAAACAACGAAAGTGCAGGCAACGTAATCATCTAAAAACAGCAAGATTATCTGATAATGAGCGATTTTGAGGCTTGTTGATTCATGTCGCCCCTCCCGCAGCGCAGCAGTCGTGGCCGAGTGGTTAAGGCGTCTGACTCGAAATCAGATTCCCTCTGGGAGCGTAGGTTCGAATCCTACCGGCTGCGAAGAGTGAAATGTTCTTTTTTTAATTAAGACTACACTACTAGACAGAACTTAACGTTACGATTCTAGCTGAATGGAGGAGGACGAGGAAGAAGAAGACACAAAAACATTGCTTTATCGATTGTTATCATGGTGTTGTTGTCGAAAATCTTATAACGGGTAACGCTAACGAGATAACGTAATAATTCGGTTTTAATGTAATGTTTATGCTCAATTCCTGTGTTTTTGAACGTCTAAGAGCAAACAGATATACATGGTCCACTATTATTAATAAAACCATTAAATATTGTGTTATTAAAACGCTTCAGAATGTACAAAAATATGCGTTTGAGCGTAAAAAGGTTTTTAACAAATGCATCTTACTGGCCACACATGTCCTTATCATCGTTTTGGCTTCTTAAATCACCACAAACCAACAGAAAAGTTTGAAAACCTTAATTATTTGATATTCAATCTATTTTAAGTAGTGGAGGATCTACTTGAGCTTGCCTGAATTGAAACACAACAGTCCATTTGTAAAGCAAAACACACTCACAACATAAACCTTTAAAGCCGCCTTATTACACACGCTCGACAGAAGATGAAGAAAGTGCATGAAGCTCTTACCCCTGCTCGACAAAAGACGAAGCAAGTATAATTGAACGTTCCACGTGTGTTATAGCACTCTTGTGAACCGACTCTTGAACCCACGCTCTTAACCATTACCCCTTTCGGTCGGCAGTTCGACACCGGAAATATTGTTTATCGAAGACAGACAAGATAAGCGCCCGTCTCAGGACTTCTTGCCGATGTTCTAAAGCGCAGCCCAAAGCAGAACCACGAACCATCAAAGAGCAGAAGACGATGGTGCTACTCTCTATCGCATGGCAGCATATGAAGAATTTAGCATCTATTCGATGCTGTTCGATTCATCGGCTACTGCTACAATTGCGCTACTGAAGTAAGGTTATTACTACTCCAAAGCAGTGTAGTAAGGGAAAGCACCGTGTCAATACACTGGGTGCTTTTGATCTGAGGCGTAGTATTGGCAGCAACACATCACCTACAACGGCAACGGCGTCTCCCTTTGCTAGAGATGGAATCTTCCGTTCGAGCGAAAAACTGGCCCTCGGTCTCTGTCCTACAAACAGCACAGCATACTAGTCGCAACAAGAACGCTCATAAAGAACATGGAGGTGTAAAGTATGGTGTACACGGGATGGGCAGCTGTGAAACATATCGCTACACAAGCTCTCTGCACTGTACAGGCACAAATCGGCACAGGCACATTCCCGCACACAGGAATCGCACTGCTGCTTCTGCACTCAAGTATTCAACACCCACCCAGCCAAGAAGGGCGCGCGCGCTGGCAGCCCAGACAGAGGACGATAAAAGGCAAAGTGTACAAGCAAATTATCTTACAAGCTTGCAAACAACCTTCACCCGCGCACCCATCATTCGGCCCAGGCCCGAAAGGGCTTTTGGGGGGGCTATCTTTCTTTCCGCCTTTTCGAAGTGCGGTAGTGCTAAATCCGGACACCCATGGTACTCGACGGTCGTGTTCCAGCAGCTTCTTAACACCGATTCAGACGGGCGCGCTTCCGTAAATGTTTTTTCGGATTTGATTATGCCGAGACACTCACTTCTTTCACGCTGCTCTTCCCCTTCACGAGAGGCACACAGTGGGAGAGTTGTGTATGTATATTGCATGAAATTGGTAAAAAGAAACTCCAAAAAAAAGGAAGGAAAGATGCCGACAAACACCCAGAAGCTACGGCGACAGTACAAAAAACCAAGGCAAGCCCCAGAAAATCGATGAATTTGACAGCACATAGTGTAAGACATTTTACGGCTCAATTCAAATTTGATTGCTCGTGAGGGAAGGAAGGGAGACGAGTGGGAGTGGAAGATAGAGACGGAGTGAAAAACAGTACCAATGCACTTCTGATGTCCCAAAAGAGTCCTGATCTGACTTTTTTTTGTTGGTTCTTGCTCTTGTTCTCCTTAAACAATGTACTCTCCCAATGTCCCGCTTACCATCCAAACCGAAATCCCAACCAACACACTCTATCAGAGGAAGTACTCGATCCGTTCTCTGTATCTTTCTCTCCTCTCCATCTTACTCCTTCCCTCTCTGTCCCTTTTGGTGCCACTTACTCAATCTCGCATAAAACATTCAATTTCCAATTTTCGCTAAAACTTTGCGCATCGCCGAGCGCAACAGAACCCCAGACAGTGCCGAGGAAGTTGTTAGAACAGTGGGGCGTGCGTCACATGAAGTGGGAAAAGCGTGGAGGGTTCGAAACCACAAACGGTAATGCAAACGAAAAAGGGGTTTTAGGGTGGCTTTAGGTAAGGTGGGTAACTACCGCAACACACTCCTTCCGGGAGCCTGTTGGAGACACAGCACAGCTACATCTTTCGCTTCACCTGGTGTGTCCTTGCCCGCAACAACACAACAATACGCACATACCACCATCCTAGTACTCCCATCCTACCAGGCACCCTCTAGGGTGGATTTGCCCGAAAAGTTCACTTCCTTCAAGGGCTGTGCTGTGCTTGTGGGTTCGGGATTAAATAAAATCAAACAAGCAACGGTGCAAACTCCAGCTGTGTTACGTACAATGGGAAGGATACGTTCGATAAGCAACACACATACACAGAGAGAAACAGCCTCGCAGCACACCTCAACATGGGAAACCTCTTCAGGTAGTGGTTCCGGAACGGTAAAGTTGCGCGAAACACTTTACCGAACAGAGCTACCAGGCAAATGGTACTCCGTCGGTCGTGCAAACCGATTCTCCCAGCTTAGCTCAGCGGTGGTCGCCTTCCAGGGTTCCTCCTCCCTTTTTGCAACGGTAATCGATATCGGAAGCGTCGTCAGTGTTTGTGCAGTTTTCAGTATGTGTGATTGACGATACACACAACTGGGAGAGATGCAGAGAGAGAGGAAGATTTCGGGAAAAAACGAAGTTTTTATAAGTATCGTCGTGTTCTCTTGCGTGATATCACCGGTACCGGATGCCGGAAGGTGTGTAATGTTTGTGTGGTGTCGCATCCTTTTTCTCAACTCTACAAGCCGAGCGAGCAGATAATAAAAATCTCATCCAACCGAGCAACGGATATAATTTGAATTGACAGTAGGAGTTTGGAGGAATTCGATGGGAATGCTCTATGTTGTACAGGACGACATTACCTTCACGGGATTGTCCGATACAGGGAAACAAACAACCTCCTTTTTGGATGAAAATTCCCCCAAAAAGCACCTATAACCGAGCAAATCCCTTCCCCGAATGAATCCAATCAACAAAGAAGAGCTTCTTCTCCATACCACCACCGGGGCCATTCGTTCCGTTCGCCATTCTGCACTATTCGGCAGCCGAATTGCAAAGGTTTCAAAAAGCTCCAATACTGGGTAAAAAGCGGTGTAAAAACTGAAGGTAGAATATTCCACACAACAACAAAAAAGTCGCCCAGAGACCTGAGCCCAAACGCTCTATCTTTCGTTCGAATGGGAGTGCACTTTGATAATGACCAATAATCTTGGCTCAGTTACATCAGCTTCTTGTTTTTTTCTTCTCTTTTGTTTCTGTGCACCGTTTCATCTATCTCTCGATTTTTCCACCCCTCGTTTGTCTGTTATTCCCACGGAACAATTCCATCCACCACCGGCGTCAATGAAATGCTCTCTGCTCGAACGTTGCTAACTTCCCAACCCAACGGCAATGTTTGCACATCTTGATCGAATTGATTACGAGAAAGGCACGGTGCAAACACAACGGTCTTTATCCGCAGGCGCAAGGGTAAAAGGGTTTAGGAAAAACGCCAGCAACAAAAAAATGCTACTAAAACTGCAATCGCTTCGTTACCACTTCGTTCTCGTGGTCGATTTTTTCACCCGCTTCGTCGGAGCAATTTTCGCTAATAACCCACTAAATGGAACTTGGGGAGCGAGTCGGTTCTGATGATGAAAGCAGTAACCGCACCGCACCGCAAAGAGAGTGTCCCGTAGTGTATTGGTTTTCCTGCTAGGAAAGGCGATGGGATTTTAGGGGTTTTTTTGCTGGACCTTACGTTTAATCGATCCGGACACAATGGTAATATTGTTTTGTGTGGTTTAGCACATTAAAAGAGGATATTCTTTCCCTATGGATTTTCCCTAGAGTGTTTTTGTGTAGAAAGGTCTGGTAATCTAAAGGGTTGTAAAGATAAATGATTCTGACGGCACTATATAGTTTAACTATTACAAAGGTTTTCAGCGTGAATGTAATGAAATGCAATGAAGGAATAGATTTAGTCAATTGGGTAGATAAATTCAACCTAGTTGATGAACGTCTGTCAAAAGAAAGCTGGAAAATTACAAGATTTTTAACAGAATAGTTCAAAAGTGTAGTATTCCCCCATAAACTTCACTGTTTCAAACATGATAAATATATAATAAAAATAGACTCTTTTTCAGAGTGATAATCACCAAAAAATCCATCATTACAACTAAAATTAAATGATAATATCCATACATGGATATCCGAAAATAAAGATACATAAACCAACTCAACGAACAAACAAATGAACTCAAAGTTATTTAAGTTTGAAACTAAAAAAAAACTTTAAAATTAACCAACAAACCACACCGAACCAATCAGACCGATGCAGTGGTCCCCCCTCCCCCTCACCATCCCCCTAAAACCCGAAACAATTTGAAATCGATTCAGCGGCACCCAAACAAAACCCAAAAACTATCCACCAAAAAACAGCGCGCGCACAAAAAAAAAGCCATACGATGGACTGATTACATTAAAGTGGCTGCTATTCCCTTTGCCCTGTGGCGCTGTTCAATTTGTTTTGTTTTGCTACGAATTGCTACGAATCGCTTTTTGTTCCTTTTTTTTTTTGTTCGAACGATGCATCGGTGCATTCGGCACAACCATACAACCATACACTAGCGAAAGGAAATAGGAAATTTGTTGTTTTGTTTTTTTAGCAAAAGAAAACGCACAAAAAGTACATTCTCATCCTTCGTCCAAGCGTCTGTTAGCGACTACCAACAGCGGGCTCGATGATGGTCGACCCAAGCCACGTAGACGTAACACACCCAAGAAAAGGTTAAGTTTTAATCTAAAACCAACTCCTCTCCTCACCACACCACAGCAGCTCTAGAATTGGGGGTTTTTTTAGTATAAACAAAGGAAGAAATTGAGTTCCTCTGCTCCCTATTCGTCTATTACTTCGTTTTCGTAAGGGGAATGAGCTCTACTTTCAAAAAGGGATTTTCCTGCCAGCTAATTCAAGCGTCTTGCTCCCAATCTACACTACTGTGGATGAGCTTTGTGAGCGGCGTCCGAGAAGCCCTTTTGCCCGTCGTCTTTGCCCGTCGTCTTTGCCCACACACAGTGTACGTTCTCGGCCCCGTGATTGATGACTGGGATGGCCATTTTCGCGTGGCGAAACGACGCAAAAGATATTAAATTAGTCTCGTTCGCAAGGAGGGAAAGAAATTTATCTTATTATACTGCGCCCACTCGATTCTAATAACCGAGGCGTTGGGGGAGAACAACCAGCAGAGAGCACTCACTAGCAGCACTGACGACGACAAGAAGATCCCTCTCGAGCACCGCCAGCAGCCTCCTACCGAATTCGCAAAAAATGTATTGCCAATCTACCCTTCTCTTCACTGTCTCACAACGGCTCACAACTCTTTGCCGCGTCCGATCAGAGAGAAAGAGAGAGAGAGAGAGACCATTAACTTTTGCCACTTTTGGATTGTTTTTTTTTTTTACTTGGTTCAAGAGGACACGGGAGCCAGAATGAGCGTTGTAGCAAAGCGTTGAGAGATGCGACAGAAGCGATAAGACTTCTGACCGAATGGCCACCTCAAAACCACCCTCATTTTGTCGCCCAAGTAATGGCGAAAGAGTTGAACAGAAATTCGGAAATTGTGGGCCTTTGGTTTTGGTTTGTTTTGTTTCTGTCGTGCCTTTGTTGCACTTGGATGGGGAGTTGGAGTTGGAGATAGGTCTAGGGAAAGGTCGTCGTCTACGCC
Organism: Anopheles coluzzii; assembly: GCF_943734685.1. Taxonomy (NCBI): domain Eukaryota; kingdom Metazoa; phylum Arthropoda; class Insecta; order Diptera; family Culicidae; genus Anopheles; species Anopheles coluzzii. Next base: position 88,121,505 of record NC_064671.1, read on the forward strand.
ACTTCACAGCCACCAGAACAAGGGCGACACATCTTTGAACCCGGGCCGCCTCCCGGCCAAGACACACCAACACCAGACACACGAAAAGCGACAGAAACGATTTGGAATGGCATCACACCAATGGACCAAGGGATAGAAACGGAAATATATTTAACAAATTGCCAACAAATGGGTCCTGTTTGTGTTTATGTGTGTGCATGTGCCGCACTACCAAGGAGGCGCCCAATTCCTTCACTTCACTTCGGGGAAGGCGTCGCGTCGGTCGCCTCGGAGGGCGCATTGATTCGGGCGGGGACGGTATGACCGGTGTGGCGTGGTCGTTAGGTTTTATTTGTCTAGAGGACACTGCTCCAACGATTGGCGCAAGTTTCTTTCTTTTTATTGTCCTCTTTCCTCCAAAGAAAGTGATGGCAAACTCTTTCGATTGCTACAAGGCCAAAGACACACCAACAAAACACGGAAGCTGGTTGTGGTTGAAAAACGAACAAATGAAAGAAACGCTAAACGCAAAAGGTTCTTCCTTCCTTGTTACTGTCCCCTCTGCCCATTTGCTCCACAGTCTTTTTATGGCCATTGCATGCATAATTCGTATAATTTTGCAGTAAAGTCAATAAATTCAAATTCACCCATTGCAAACCTTGGACTGCGCCTGGTGACTGCCTGCCTCTCGCCGCACCAACACACACGAAACATCGGAAAGAATCGGTATGTGTCGGCGTAGTACGAAACAACAAGCAGCGCAGAGCAGAGCGGAGACATAAACAAGCTTCCCCAGTACGAAGCGATTCCGTTTGAGCTGCCGGAGACGGAGACCATTCCGACATGGGCGCGCACATTCTTCTTCGCCCATGAATGGGAAATATGAGTACTTTGGTTCGGCTGTAACCAGTTTTTGTTTGATTTACCCTTACATCACCCCCTACTTTACTTCCATTGCCTGTAATGGAGTCAATTATTGAAATTTTGCTCGATCGCTCGATGAAATGGGAAACTTCATAAAAAGGAAGTTGTGCCCAGTGGTGTTGGTACGCCGCAATACAAAATGGAACAGTAGCGAGCTTGTAAAGGTTTACGAAAGTCGTAAAATTTATGCAGTGTGATACCGAAACGGATAAACAATACTGGAATGGTTTCGCTTTACTCTGGAGAGCCGAATTTGCGTTCTTCCAACGAACGCACATGCTTATATATTCGCAATAATGCATAAATGCGGTAGACAGTTCTTACAATAAAGTGCTTTTTTATCATCAGAGTAGATGTAAACTTACTAACATTTATTACAGTCCAACATCCAGTAGTGAAATTCCAATTGGAAACAAAATGTTGATTGCCAAATAATACACTTTTGTCACACAAATTGCATACCTTTGGGCGCAATTTTTAAGATTCGCACATTACGTTTTCAAAGTCAAAAATATAGTCGATATAGATAGACGAGAGGCTTTACAATCTTTACTAAACAGTTGCCGGGTAGCCACAAAGTTTGAATTATACAGCTGATGTTCAGTGTAAACCAATTACATCAACATATCAAGCAAAGTTTTTTTTTAAGTTGGACTTTTTGCGTGATTATCGAAAAGAGGGTATTGTATTTCGTCTATATGATCTCCTCCAACGTATTAGCGTTTACCGTCAGACATTTTAGCTGTCAAATTGCCCATTTCGCGGTGTATTTCAGTATTTGTGGTCGTACGGTAAAGTATAATACGTAAAATTATTATTTTAGGGTTTTTTTTAATTCAAAAACTATACCAAATAACAGCTAACTTAACACTGTAGAATCGCCTTTCAAACTGCATAATTTTAGGCGCATTTACATCCACGAAAAATGCCAAAATGTGGTGAAAATTGCACTATGTTAAAATTCGGTTAATAATACGGTTATTGTCCTTAGCTCTTTAATAATGCTCGTTGCATATATATACCTCCAAAATACTCATTGATCCATTGATCCATATTGAGCAATTGTGGTCTAGCGATGTGCTGTATGGAGCGCACCTACGACTCCGATCCGACTCCGACTATTGTTAGTTCGATTCCGACTCCGGCAAAATGGAACCACTGAGCCGCCCGGAGTCGAAGTCGTTTGAAGTCGTCCGGAGTCGACCGGAGTCGTCCGGAGTCGAAGACTCCGAACGACTCCGAACGACTCCGGGCGACTCCGAACGTCTCCAGACGACTCCGGACGACTCCGAACGACTCCAAAAGACTCCGGGCGACTCCAAACGACTCCGGACGACTCCGAACGACTCCAAAAGACTCCGAAAGACTCCGACTCCGGGCGACTCCGGACGACTCCGGACGACTCCGAACGACTCCGAACGACTCCGAACGACTCCGAACGACTCCGAACGACTCCGACGACTCCGAACGACTCCGAACGACTCCGACTCCGGGCGACTCCGGACGACTCCGAACGACTCCGACGACTCCGAACGACTCCGAACGACTCCGAACGACTCCGAACGACTCCGGACGACTCCGACTCCGGGCGACTCCGGACGACTCTGAACGACTCCGAACGACTCCGGAAGACTCCGGATGACTCCGAACGACTCCGAACGACTGCGGACGACTCCGGGCGACTCCGTACGGCTCTGGACGATTCCAAACCACTCCGGATATTGCAGCGCGGACCTACCTTCCGGAGTCGATTCCGAATTTATCGGAGTCGGATCGGAGTCAACTCCGGATTTTTGGCAACTTTACCCATCACTATTGTGGTCCATCTTTCAAGTGAAAAATCATCCCACAGATGCATTCAATGCACCCCATAACCAGCCCCAAAAAAAAAACAGATCCTCTCTTGCCCTCAGTTGAATCGAGAAACAATTCTACCCGAACCGGTGAAAACCGTTCAAATAGTCTAGTAGTAGCAACTGAAACTACTACCAGCAGGATCAATGTGGGTGGTATGCGCATATCGTCCAATTGGAGGACACGCTTTACATTCCGTTTCTCGTCAATTGTTTCCGTGCGTAAGAGAGAGAGAGAGTATGATGATAGGCTTCACGCAAAAAAGCAAAAAAAAAACCCCTCCGTTCCAAATCCCACCGATGCAAACTTGCAACAAAGAATGGAGGTTTATAAAAATTGGTTCAGGAAAGGATGGGAAAAAAACCTTCATTTATCGGATTTCCGTACCCAATAATGGGAAGCCAGCGAGATGGAACTGAACCTTTGAATTTCCACCATTCATACAATGTCAGTGCACACAGACAGACTCACACAACCCACCGGACCCCATCCACAGCCGGGGTGTGGAATTTGAAATGTTATCACCGTTTTCCGTTCGCAAGTTGCAAAACGCCCATCGACAAACGTGTGTGTGTGTGTCCGTTGTCCGCTTCGGTGGGACGAAAACACGGGATGTGTGCGGTTCGGTTGCAGCATTGCAACGCCCAACACACGCAGCAGCAGCTCCAGGAAGGGGACAAGTGCCTTGGAAGCTTATCGTACTGACGGCACACTCGGTACTCGGTTCGTTCCAGGGGTGCTTAAATTCCATACCCAGCATGCCCAACCATGCTCACCTCCCAGAAGGTATTGAGTAGTGGTGAGTTGTGAGGAACCAGCAACCAGCACGCAGGAGACGCATTGCCAATCAACAGCTCGTCAGAATGCTGCCCCGTTTGCTCGTGGCAAGTTGTTTGCGTTTTTAGAAGCTCCATAAAGCTTATGTTTAATGTAAAAAATGTACAAAATACAAAAAACATTAATAAACATTCCACTAACCAGTGGAACCACCAGCCAAACGATGCAGCTTCGTTGAACTCTCAACTTTAGGAGCTTTTAATTACTATTGATTAGATTGCATGCGAGAGATGGGAGCTCGTTTTGCACACCAAATCTCCTGCACACCTCCCCACAGACAGACACTAAAAACAGATTCAACAAGTCATAAGCTAAATGGTACGAGCTCGTACGAGGTGCACACACACACACACACACACATATATAAAGCGCAACCCAGCCCTGTTCGGCACCAGTGCGCGCAAAACGAAACGCGCGCCCTGGCTTATGCAAATGAGCAGGCAGTCCCCAGCCAACGTTTGCACTCATAATCGTTTATCACGAAATTACGGACCACCCAGCATATAAACCACCCTGGGGGGAGGGGTGTAGGGAGGGGGGGGGGGGGGTTTAGGGTGTCGGTAGCCGTCTAAACAAAACTTTTGCCATTGACTGTGATGAAAAGCGCACAACCGCAGCGGCACCGCACGGTTCGAACAAAGGGGGGGCGAAGTTTCGGTAATGAGAGGGGTAGGGAGGGAACGGTGGCGAGGCAAAAACGTTTCAATGTTTTTGGGACCAGTCACCATTACCACCCTCAGGCCTCTTCCCCCCTTTTGGTGGGGTTCGAAAGTCAGTATCTAGACCAGAAGAGCGGTGCCATGTCTCGGGCATGACTCTGTATGACATGGAGGTGACATCGAAGAGGACTGGATCACACACACACACAGACACGGAGTTTTCGATAAACATGCAAATGGTGTCGACGATATGATGGCACCCAACAAACGACACCAAAACTGGAGGGAGAGAGTTTCAAAACTTTCACCTAGGATGACTCTTTTTTGTTGTTGTTGTTGTTTCGCTGTAGTACTCCAACTATCATGTCGCATGTCCTCCCATATTCTCACTTCATCCAATTCCACCCAACAATGGATATTGTGTTGTGTACCTTCCCTCCCGATGTAGCTAGTCAGTGTCCTCTAGAGATATACCAACACACACACACACACATACACCTATATAACGCAGGCAGGGAAAGGAAGGTAACACACTTTGTTGCAGCGCGGAGGAGCTATTCCACTATTTCCAACCTTTACTCTAGACATAGCGAAGCATTTATCATCAGGTTCACACTCTTCTTCCTGCAAGGGCCACACCCAGCCACTACTGTGGAGCTACGCAGAGGACGCGACCGACATGATACACGTCATAAATGAATGTAATTAAAATTTACTGAATTAAAACAGTGCACAAACTCCCTCCACATCTCGTGCCACGAGTGACAGCGACAGCCTTGAGGGACGAGCGGAGAAATAGGAGGGCGGCTAGTTGTCTCTACCGGCTTCAGAGTAGTAGGAGTGTTGCGAAGGTATTACAGCGAGCGATATTAAAGTCTTTTTTTTTTTGCAAAACACACACCCAACTCCATCCCGTTGGAACCTCCAAACTGGAGTTGGACCCCGAACCCGCAAAGGGGTGTTGATTGCTGGACGCTATTTGTAGACATCACATGGCCTGGGCCTGTGTGCGGACCAATTGCACGACACAGGCAATAGGGGGGGGGGGATTAGATGAAGCTCGGCGAGGTTTTATCTAATTTGGTGCCATTTCGTACTGTGCCGGGTTGTCCCGTGTGATGCGATTTGCAAACTTCTGCTCACTACAGACAGACCTAGCAGCGGAGAGCGATGCTTGGGATTGGGTCCACCGGAACCGGGATCCAATTGGCGGAGGAAATGAAAACCTGCCTTGCTGTCTGGTTGACAGAGCTGCAGAGTGCCCCGAAACGGACTTATTAATTGCATTTGCACCGGTGCGTTGGGGGGAGATTGGCCACACCATATGTCAACTAACTGGGGATGCAAATCAAGGCCCTACCGAGCATTCTGGTTGGAGGAGCATTCAGGAAGTGAGCACTGAGGTGTGAGTTGGCGTTTTTGGTATATTTGAGGTCTCAATGCGCGCTTGGGCCTTGGGTGTAGAGCTTGATAACTCTTTAAAGGGCATAGTTTATAATAATTCCATAAAAATTCACTTTGGTCAACTTAACTGCCATCAACTTCAAATTTAAACCCCCCAAAAAAATGCCCTGCTACCTTGTCAACGCGATTTGTACAAATTTACGCTCCCTCCTCCAAGGACTACCCCCCCGTGCTACCAGAAATGAGCATTATAACGTTGTTAATTTTCAATTAAAAAACCATCCTCACTGCGTGCACCGGTTGTGAGCAGTTTTTGGAGGTTCTCCAACTCACAGACACAAGAAAAAAGCGACGATTTATCTACCGGCCTTCCCCAAAGGTATGATCCGGGCCCACGGGCTGTCACCACCAACGCATTGCCAGTGCCGTTTCCATCAGCGCAGTATGTAAAGAGTGAATGGCCTCGCGAGGATACTCGCGCGTTGCTCTTTGCCTTTCTTTCAACGCCTCCTTGGCTCACTCTCTCTCTATGCTGCTACAACATTCCTCGGGTTCGCCGTTCAAAATGGGGCGCCGCTGAAATGGAAAGAGAGCAGCAAGACAGCAAAAAAGTGACCAAGCGGAAATTAGGAACGCTTGATGAAAGTTTAACGTCAAGGAAAATTACGCTCAAGCGCGTCCGCGTGCAGACGAACATCCGACGCTACACTCGCTCGAACCCATCCATCATGCGAGGATTTGTACCGAAGGTACCACCGCCTTCTCACACTCACCTCTCACACACGCCGCCTTTTGCTGCTTCCGGTACAGCAGCACCCACGGTTTTGCAACCGCCCTACTTTCCCATCATCATCATCTGCCTGAAATGATGGACGGGGACGGTTTTCCATATCCCACCACCATGCCACACTACTCACACTTACACTACACTACACACACTACACCAAAGACAGTGGAAAAAAATGGAGGTATTTTCGCCACCAAGTCGCAGTTCTGTCGGAGCGCAGTCCTTGCTCTCCTTTGCTCCTTTTCACCGCCTACTACGATATGTTGAAACGCGTGTCGTTTTAGGCACTGGGTACATCTTCCCACGGCTGGTTGGTTTCATATTTTTATCTACACCTGCGAAGTAGGCGACGGATGCACGCCTCTCAACTCAGCTGTGACTTGCAGGAAGTCAATTTTTGACGTCCACACAGACACGAAAAGTTGCACCATGGAAGGGAGCAAAACAAAAAGGCGAAGGCGAATAAAAGTTCATTTATAATTTCATTAACTGCTGTTTGGCGTTCTCCCTTATCGGGGTGGATGGAGTGCTGGTATGTATATTCTGGTAAAATATAGTTCGCTGTTCTCTTTGCGGTAGTGATGAATGATGTAAAACAACGAATTTCGGATAACGTTTCTGAAGGGAGTTGCATGGTAGATGGCGCTACAGGACGCTCTGTGGGAGCTGTTACTTTGTTTTGGTCCTTCGAGCCGGATCTACTACAGCTCTAAACGTTCCGTTTTCTTCTTTTAAGCGATGTTTTTTTAAGCTCTCTGTCATTAATATTAGTTTAAATAATTATATTAAATTTATAACATCTCCACTAATGCTCTACCCTTACCTCTCTTTCTCGCCCTTTGCTACATAGTTTGGTGAATCAAACGATGTCCGAGTTGGATGCGGGACAGGTCCGGCGGATACTGCACGAGGCGCTCGGTCTTTGGGCACAGCACGCGAACATAAACTTCCGCGAGGTGTACAGCACGGACGCCGACATACAGGTCATGTTTGCGCGCAAATTCCACGGCGACGGCTACAACTTTGACGGCCCCGGGAAGATTCTCGCTCACGCCTTCTATCCCGGCACGGGCATTGGAGGGGACGCTCACTTCGATGCGGACGAGAAGTGGCTGCTAAATGAACCGCTCGATGCAGAAGGTAAGCTGGCCATTAAACGGGTCTATTTTGAGTGTAACTAAATCCCCGTGCTTTCTTTTCCTCTCCAATCAGGCACACGGCTTTTCGATGTGGCGGTGCACGAGTTCGGCCACTCGCTGGGGCTTGGGCACTCGTCGCAGCAGGATGCCATCATGTTCCCGTGGCACCACATCTCGTACCGCGGCAAGGACACAATCCCGGAGGACGATCGGCTCGGCATCCAATCGATCTATGGACCGCGCAAGAAGATCTACGGCAAAAATCCGGAACGACATACGCCGAGCACGACGACCACGACCACCACCACGACACCGGCGCCACCGCCAAGGCCAACGACACGGCCCTACTATCCCGTCAAGAACACGACGGGCCACCCATGGGAAGGACTGTATCCGCACGGTCGTCCTTACACTACGCGAAGGACTACCACCACCACCACCGAGCGAAGTCACCATCGAGAAGATGAGGAAACCCGATATCGAACGCAACATCCTGCAACGACGGAAACGACCACCGTACGGCATCGGCCCCATCATAGACCTCATCATCGAACAACCACGACGACAGCGATGACAACAACCACCACCACCACAACACGGCGACCGTACCGTCATCGGACGACGATCTACCCGAACCCATGCAACACCAGCTTCGACGCGATCACGCTGATCCGCAACGAGCTGTTCATCTTCAAGGATCGCTGGCTGTGGCGCATGAACGAGAACGATCTGCACCGGCCGACCCCGTTCGAGATCCATCGCATGTTCTTCGGGCTGCCGGCGGACTTCGAGCGCATCGACACGGTGTACGAGAACAAGCATCAGAAGATCATCTTCTTCATCGGTAAGCAGTGCTGTGATGATGTTCTATCAAGCTGTCACGAATCTTGATATTAACGCCGCCCTACTCTTCTTGATCTCGATTTTAGGCAAGCAATACTACGTGTTCAACTCACAGTACCTCGAGCCGGGGTACCCGAGACCACTGACCGATCTCGGGCTGCCGGACAGCATCGAGCGGATCGATGCGGCCCTGGTGTGGAGTCACAACAATCGCACCTACCTGTACAGTGGTCGACTCTACTGGAAGTGAGTTCAACTCCCTAATCCGCCCCAAGAGGTTCCATAACACCAGTTTCTAAATGTCCACATATTTCACCGCACGTTTTTCAGATTCGACGAAGACACGAACCGCGTCGAGCTGGACTACCCGCGCGACATGTCCATGTGGAGGGGCATCGGGTACAACATCGACTCCGCGTTCCAGTACCGCGACGGCAAGACGTACTTCTTCAAGGGCCGTGGCTACTGGCGGTTCAACGATATGAACATGAGCATTGCGCACGAGTACCAGAAGTCGTCCGCCAGGCGGTGGATGAAGTGCCACGAGCGCCTGCTGCTGAACGATCTGGACGAGGATATCGATGTACCGCCGACCGTAGTCCATACGGCCGGTGTTGGCACCAGCCGGGGTACGAGCCTTGGACGAAGCGATGGCTATGCGCCCGATACGATACTGCTGTTAGTGTCCTGCTCCCTGGTAGCGGTGGTTTTGTCCCACTTTTCCAAACATTACGCTTAAAGCAGTGATTAGAGGTGTGCGATGAGAGTGGAAATGAAATGATGAGGTTTTTTGTTTTGTTTTCGGGTGCATTCCCATTCAACGGTGGTTTGTTTCAGAGGTGCCACACTGTCTTGACTATTTTGGGCCCGGGAAGTGATACTTTTGGCGCTTGCTGGTGATAAAGCTTTAATCAACTATATGTGACAGTTAAAGGGGAGGAGTCTGGTGATACAGTCGTCAACGTCAGTACGACTTAATAACATGCCCGTCATGGGTTCAAGCCCGTCATATGGACCATCCATCCCCCCGTAGCCAAGGACTGACTATCCTATCCGACTGCCTGGTACACTAAATAATTATCGATATCGGAATATTCTGTCAATTCCGCCATGACCCCGTAGCATTAGATCATTATGCACCTCCAATAAAAGACCTGGCACCTCTGAAACCTATATTGATACTGATCAGCTTAGCAATTCCCTCAAAACCCATCCCAAGGGATCATCCATTAAGTACGTAATGACAATAATAAGTTTTTTATCCCTATTCTCGCTCCGCCCTTTAAGAGCATTACGTAATTAATGGATGCATCCTTACTTAATGTCCGCAAGCGTGTAGGAGAAGAATAGCCAGATACGCTCTCGATGCTTGGCAAATAGCTTTCTTCTCACATCTTCCATCTCTCCTGTGATCCGTTCCATGCCAGAGGGCTGAGTCCAGAAACAGTTCTTAGGGGCGGCATTCGTTCAGGATTCGTTCCATGATCTGGAAAGAATTTGCGAAATTATAGGGAAAAGGGTGTCCTATTTTACAATCATTCAGCTAGATTATGTTGTTCTCTGCACATGATACTCATTTATTAGGATGAATGCACTACCGATAGGGATCGGGCGATGCATAGAACGTTACATTTCGGTTTGGCGTATGACCACCCAAAACACCCCCCAAAAACCAACATTTCATGTGCACTTTCACACCGCCTCTAATCACTGCTTTAAGTGGTATGCGCATAACCACCGCCCACCGCACACCGGGGCTTTTCCATCTGACTTTTCTTACGGTTAGCGAAATCAATTTCCCGCGATCCCGTCAGCGGCGCAGGATCTTCTGGTGCTTTTTTGCTATATTTAGTCTCGTTCTGTACGGTAGAACATAAACGTGATCGTCTGTAGGATAATAAATGTAAGCTAGGCGCGGTTACGAATGCCGTACGAAAGCCTACACATACACAACTTAAGCGCAAAAGAGAACCATAAAGATGGTGAATGCTTGTGCTTGTCGATGTGAAGTGGACAGCAAGTCTGCACAAGAAATAAAACAATTGTGAAATCTAATCGGAAACTGTTAAATGGGAAAAAATAAGATTTAAGGTACAAGAACATATTGAGAAATGAGTAGTTTATTAGTGTGGGAAGCTGAAAATTCGACCACAGCTAGGGCGGTTACGCACTCCATCCACCCTTTCCGTGACCTACACCGGCACTAGCTCCGCCACACCACTTGGGTTGCGGTTTGAACAGACAGTTCGTCGGCTGCTTCAGCAGGTACGGCCGATCGTCCTTCACCTTGTACGGCTGCGTGTACTTCTGACAGACGGCCGCCGTGGTCGTACACTCGGACGGTGGATAATGGCGCGAGATGCGGTACGGCTCGTGCCCGTACACCTGCCGATGGTACTCGGTGCTGGTGTGGTAGGCGAAGCTGCTCGTCGTGGTTTGCGAAACGCTCCACGAGGGTGGCTGCAACGGGAGGAGGCAGGAATCGGGGCGGGGTCACGATACAAAATTCAAATAGTAGGCGCTGTGTTGAAAGACGCACACACAGACACACACACACATAAACGTACAGATAAAAAACGAACATGAAGCAGATGAGGAGCAGACGTTACGATGGGTGACGAACAAAGGGCACACACTCTACTTCTTCCCTTTGCGAGATTCTTGCATGTATCGGTGAAAGGCAAGCTTTTTGTCGATCGCGTTCTGCTTCGACCGGGCAGCACGTATACCACCACCACTACCACTACCACTCACCACATCGTGCTTGTTGATGGAAGGCGTCATCAGCGGACACTGTTCCGGCTTTTCGAACGGCGTCAGTGGAGTCGTCAGGCGATTAATGGACGACAGCGAGTGGCGGCTATCCATTGCGCCTGCTGCTGCAAGCTGCCCCGAGTCGCCACTGTTGCGCTCCGAGCTTATCGTAATGGTAGAGGCGGTCGATGGCGAACGGGAGGCAACGGACGCCGTGCTTTGCACCGTTTTGCCTGACCCGGTAGACGATTCCGATTTGGAGCTGGAAGAGGAGCTCGTGTTGGAGCTGGAGCTCGAGCTGGAACTGGAACGCTTGCCCGGACCGGCAAGCGTTCCCTTCTTGGCAAACACGAACGGTGGTGGCCTTGGCTTGGGTTTCACCGGAGCCGCACTTCCGAGGGGTGGATCTTCCCCGGCCGGCACGACCGTGCCGGAGAGTTTCTTCTCCCGGCCACCTCCATCAACCTTGCGCACTCGGTACCGCATGTGAAGCTTGCCCTCGTGCAGGTAGTTTTTCACCTGCCGGTGGGAAAGCGACACGCACCGTTCCTCGTCCAGCAGTTCGGCGAGATTTTCCGAATCGGAGTTGCAACGCTCCACAAACTTGACGGTGCGGGAGAAGACGCTCGCGTCGGGTGCATCATCCTCGACCACCGGCGGGATGGTGGTGGCCTCTTTGTCCGTCCCATTGGCGGGTGGCGCAAACGGTCGGCCGCTAATCTCCAGCTCGTAGCAGTACTGGGCCGCCTCCTCGCGCCGCCCGAAGTAAAGCATCAGAAAGGAGAGCTTCTTGTGGGCGACGTCCGAGAAGAAGTAGAACAGGAAGCGCTTGCTGAACGCATCGACCAGCTTGAGACCGCCGAGCGAGATCTGCTCCTTGAACACGAGCGAGGTGCTCTCGCGGAACCGGAACACCTCGCCCAGCTCTTTGTGGCCCTTCGCTAGATGGTCCTCGATCTCGTGCTGCAAACCTTGCCAGTTGCATCTGGAAATGAAAGCGCAAGTACATACGATCAGAGCGCATTTCAGTGACATCTGTTTAGGGTTGAAAGGCCTTACTTGATCACGTTCAACGAAGCAGCCACACATCGGTACGGCCGAAAGCGACACTCGACCAAGTGCGCGTCCATCTCGCTCTGTACAAACTTCCAGGTACATCCGTTCGGTGCGTACCGACACGGACACATCGCTTGGTGCAGCAGCTTCTCGATCGGGTTCGGTACCTTGCCATCCTTCAGCTTCGCTCCACACTGAGGCGGCAGAAAAGTCAGTACAGAAGAATGGATTAGAAACGGGGTAAGACACATTGTTGTATGAAAACCGGTGGCAGCCCAAAAACATTGGAAGACGGTCGAACAAGAGCTAAGGCAGCGTGTACCGCGCGCTCTTATCGGACAGATGTTAATGTATTGCTGCCCCTGTGTTGCTGCCTCTTCCGGAAGGTTGGATGGTGGTGTTTTTAGCGCTTATCATACCAACAGGCCGCCGCCCCGGTGGGTTTAGGCGTGTACGGAACAACATATCAGGCCTAACTTTATCTGTGAAAAATGCAATCAAAGCAACGAACAGCAAAACGGCGACGGGCAAGTAGGTGTGCCGCCCCCTAGCTAGAGCTGCGCCTTGTTTGTACAAAAGATATTCGCCATCTTGAAATGACGCGCATCGTAGTAGGCTGTTCGTTGCACGCTGTTCGGTGCGCGTTGCTCTGGGGAGTTTGTTTTTCGTGTTTCGGTTATTGGAATAAAATTTATTACGATATTAAATAAAGTCTGCTCCCGAGTTATCAGTGCATCTCGAATATCTTCGTGCGATCCTTCTTCTATTCCCAATTACCTTACACTTTCAGTAAGAGGCAATCCATCAAACCTGAACCATATAGTTCCAAGAAGAATTAGAAAACGTTGCTCTCAAGCAACTCGGGAACAAACGACATCGAACTTCCAGACACTCTCACCATCTCCCTAGTACTCACCGTACATAGCGTCCTGTTCTTTGACTCCTTGCAAGCGGCGCAGTAAAAGTGATCCTTGGCAGCACACTGGTACACCTCCCCATTCGGGAAATTGCAACACTGCTTACATCTCCAGTTTTCCATTGTCGTTGTAGGTTATGCAGGAATCAACTAACCAATTATACTCTGCCCACAGCGACAGGGATTTTAATGGTGATATCCCGCTCAGCAATCGGCAATTGCGAATTCCTGAGAACCACCTCTAGAGGAACGCAGATGCACACTTTCACTCGCGCACTGACGGCCTTCCAATGGCTACTTCGCTGTTTGGCAACACAAATCACGCTTTGACATTTCTGCCGTTTTGCATTTTGGCAACCCTGCTTTAATCCCTTTTTTTTGCACAGAGCTTCTTCCTTATCGTAATTTCAGCCACTTGGTCCAAGCTTCAACATCGGAGGCACTAATCGACGTATGTGTAACAGCACTTCCCGTCTGGTAGACAGTCCGGATTATACTACACTGCGCAAGCTTTTTAAAATATGTAAAAAACAAAAACAAAACATGTTTGAAGGATACCTCAGGTCTCGGGTGCCAGCGTTATCAGATAAGCTGATATCGAAAGGAAAAGTATCGAAAAATTCCTACACTGATGACGCTCGTGCTCGATTTGCTCACTCGTCACACACACACACACGATTTGCAATACGACAAAACGTTGGAAGAAGTTCAGGAAATGAGAGCACGTGGAATTACACCTGCAACGCACGGAAACGATTGCAACGATCGCCAAAACCTCAGCACAAGTTACCCAACGATTCTTCCCAAAGCACTCCCTCCAACCGGGGACGACCTTCCACCCAGGTCCGTCACCTTCGACAGGCGAAACTGATCTGACAGCCACGCGCAGCACGGCTTGTGCCAAAATGTGTCTTTTGCCACCCCACGGCTAACCCACCCGACCCCGGGTCCTGTGTACATCGGTCCGGTGTACGGAGACACAATCTACCCAGTTAGTTTGTCTTATCGTTGCGCTATCGTCCACACACATCGACAATGTCGACGGGAGACTGTTCCACGCGACAGCTACACCCGTGCCTCCGCCCAGAGATGACTCAGATTGATGGACAAGACGTCTCGGTCGGTGTCTCCGATAGCACTGATTTCGCAGTTTAACCCGACACACCCGGCGGGAAGCAGACATCCCATCCCAAAGGTCCGCGGGGCCGTCAATTTGAGGAAGTTTACTTTACTCTTTCGGTGCAGCATAGCCCCGCAGTTTTGCTTTATTACGGAGGTACATTTAAGATAAGGAGGAGCTAGGTTTACCACCTCATCAGTTGCGCTGCGGAGAGTCATCGCCAAAAAGGGGGTTTAGAATCGACAGGGTGGTGGCGCATGTCAGAGCATTACCACTACCTGGAGTCCGGTACTGATAGGGAAATTAGTTTGTGCATCGTTTGTAGATTCGCTTATCAAGCTTGCGAGGGAGACGAAGCTCAAAACACCAATAGGAAGGGTTTAGGTTGGTGTGTTGCTTTAACAGCGATCGCGAGATGAGTCTGTGAAACGGAGATTAGTTAGATGAATTCTAGAGACACTACGAAAGCATATTGGTGGGGTAGCAATGGGTAGATTTGATAAGATCTTTAAAAATTGTAACATATCGTATCGCTGATACTGAGCTCATCGATAATACGATGCAACAAGAGGGTCACGGAAAATAGAAAAAAAAACACACCAATGCATAGATTTTCAAAAATCGGCAATTACATATTTTACAAGCATTGACACGAATACATTTTAAAACAACGTGTACGGGCACGTTTCCACAGTATCATACATGCTAATTATATACATTATATGAGAACCAGTGTTTGTTTAATAAACCTCACATTTACCCTCAGAACCTAAACAGAGATCGTCCAGATTTTCTTTTGAATTTCTTGTCCTTTCCTCGGATTTGTTTGAATCTCTTCCGGGTCACTCTACCCTATCAGAACAGTTATTTCGATTGTGTCACTTCCGCGGCATCGGTTGACTCTTATTGTTTGGAGTAGTGATGGGTAAAGTTGGCAAAAATCCGGAGTCGACTCCGATCCGACTCTGACAATTTCGGAATCGACTCCGGAAGGTAGGTCCGCGCTGCAATATCCGGAGTCGTTCGGAATCGTCTGAAAAGGCCCGGAGTCGTCCGGAATCGTCCGGAGTCGGAGTCATCCGGAGTCGGAGTCGTTCGGAGTCGTCCGGAGTCGTTCGGAGTCGTCTGGAGTCGCCCGGAGTCGTCCGGAGTCGTTTGGAGTCGCCCGGAATCGGAGTCGTCCGGAGTCGTTCGAAGTCGTCGGAGTTGTCGGAGTCGTTCCGAGTCGCCCGGAATCGGAGTCGTCCGGAGTCGTTAGAAGTCGTCGGAGTTGTCGGAGTCGTTCGGAATCGTTCGGAGTCGTTCGACTCCAGACGACTCCTCACGACTCCGAACGACTCCAAACGACTCCGACTCCGGGCGGATCTAGTGGTTCCTTTTTGCCGGAGTCGGAATCGAACTAACAGTAGTCGGTGTCGGATCGGAGTCATGGGTGCGCTCCATACAGCACATCACTAGTTTGGAGTTATACGGCCAAAGTAGGCATGTTTCGTTATTAAATGCAGCCTGAGGATTCATAAAGGCACTTGCTCATGAATAGTATAAACAATTTCAGCCTACCTGCAGAACTGGCCAAGATATTTGCAAATATTTCCCAAAAAAAAGTTAAATGAACGATCAATTCCGTAAGCCGCTGTATGCCTCAAGTTTGCAATTCAATAATGTCGCACATTGCTTTGACAAAGTGTATTCCAATTAGCCTCATGACACTCATGAGTCAGCGCCACCCCTTTGGCTGGCAATAATGCGCCATTTGTTTATTTCTCTTCCCCCCAATGAGCTGCCCTAAACAGCACGCTCATCAAAGCAGTCGCCGGTTGTTGCCAACAGCAGTTGCTGCTCCTCAGATTGAACGCATCGTCATCATGTCTTACCATCCATGGGGACTTTTAAACTTATTCTAAACAAACCATTACAGTTCAGCGGAGTAATGGAAAGGCAAGCAACTTTTGATACCGTAACGTGCGATCCACTTTAAATGCTTAGCCACAATTTACTCAACACCGATCGTGTGCGACGCCTTTGAAACTGTAGTTCATTTGCAGGACACATTATTGCCAACTGCTTTTGGGCAACTCAATGTAATCGGCTAATCGAACCATCATCATCATCATGTCAATCGAATTATTTATCTACTATCTGGGAACCGAAACAGTAGCACCACAGTGTGGGATGTGTAAAACAATTGTCACCGTGTGTCGGGCCCTAAAAAGGCCTGATTAATCACTGCTCACCCAAACGCACACACCCGCCTGCCAATAATAATCGACACTAATTGCTTCGGGAGCGGGATCGGTGATTGATTTGTTATCGTCTATTCCTCCCACCTGCAGCCCAATTTTACAGGGCTGATTATTACCGGGAGCTTGCATTTATACACCCACCCACCTATTGCTGTCCGTGTCTTATCCGACCCATTATCAGCGGGTGTTATATTAGAGCTTGCTCCACAGCAAAACGAGCGCCACTGGATGTTTGCTGCCGTTACATCGTTCGAATAATGGACACTTTCTGTGCGGTTGATCGATCACTTCTAAAGCACAAACACATTAAATCACCCTTTACACGATGTGTAACGCGTTTCTATCAACACTGGTAATGAGGGGCACACCGATAACAGCAACTACTTTTCCAGCGGCGACTGCGATCTTGCTCCGCTGATGAAGCGCTTGCACACACTGAATGGATGGATGCTGCAGCTTCATCGACGCGATCGGACGCGAGCTTGAAACAGACGCACACATGCACACGCAATAGCGCAACGCGTGTAGCACACACGCACGCACACAGGGGAACAAATAATCGCTTCGTGCTTTGGGGTAGCTTCAGTTCAGCATTCAATTTAAAATATAATGAATTTATTTCACGCCATTTCGTTTCATATTCGTCCCACGGCTACACATCAGAGATTATAAGGGTAAGTCTTATCCTTCCAGCTAATTGTGTTGTTTTTTCTTGTTTCTTTTGTATGTGTGGGTGTGTGGGTGTGTGTGTGTGGGTCTTGTGTTTACTTTTTTCTCTCCTTCTCATCTCAGCACTTTTTTTATCGCGATTGATGCACGTACTCCTCCACCATCGGCATTTTCATTTTCAGAATATAGTATTGGCTTTCGGGTTTCCGGGTTCTGAAGTGTCCGCGATGGGCCAACTAGCCGCCTGTAAGCGCCTCATGTCCTCTATCTCAATGCAACGGGACAAGAGGCAACAAAACTCACTACTACTAAACAACCTACATGCTCTTGTCTGCTATTCTGTTACACCATGTTCCTTTTCTTTATTTTACTCCAACTCGTATGCTCATATGCTGGTTCAACGTTATTTGATTCAATTGTAGCGGTGCGCGCGCGCGCGTGTGTGTGTGTGTGGGCAGCATTCTTCCAGAACCATCCTTCCATCGGGGAGAAAGCATTAAAATCGCGATAAAGCAATTGAATCAATCGCATCGAGGACGTTTATAGTACAAAAATCGAAATCATTCGCACCACACCACACCCACTGCGCCCTACACCTTACGGCCACGAACAACAGAGGTCGCCACCTTCCCTGTACTAAGACGGTTCTAATTTATTAGCTACCTGTTCTTATGCTGCTGTGCCGATTTACCGGCGATGACGCGACACGCACCCACACAAACTTTGACCGCTCTCGCGCGAACGAAAACTCGCTTCCTAATTACAATCCACGTTCTCTTCTATCCCTCTCTATTCTCCCTTTCTCTTCTAACTCCACTCATTTGATGTACTGACTCTGCGTCTTTTCCTTCTTCAATGCGCGGAAGAAAAACATCTAGTACGGTAAAAAAACATTATTTGTTTAAAAAAAAAGCTATGCTTTTATTATCGTTCCGCTGTTCTCATTCGGCTATCTCTCTCCTTCCTCGACACGACGTAGCTTGTCTCCAAAAAAAAAAGGGGGGAGGGTTCAATTTTACTTCCACCCTTTTCTCTAATCCCATTTCATACCGCCCGCCCGCACGCGGCTCTTCCTTTCTGCTCGAGATCGGGCTCGAATCGCGATGCCAACGACTCCTCTCCCCGCTTGGGCCAGAGAGGGAAAAGTGGGGCGTAGGAATATTAATGAACAATAAATACTAAGTGATACCACACACGGCACCGCAAGAGAGAGAAAAAGAGGGAATTTAGAGGTCAAGGGCGACCACCACACGCGTTACCTTTCCATCATGGGTTGGGTGGTGGCCACTCGACACAAGCCGCTTGATCTTCATCGAAGGGATGGGTGAAAAATGCGCACAAACTGCACTTGTCGATTGTTTTATGCACGCTCAAGCATGTTGAAAGTTCGTCACTTTGCGCAATTTGCTCGGTGTGCAACGCTCTCTGTGCTTACGACAGTACAAACCCTTCCTTTTCTACCTAATTCACGTGTTCAGCTATTCATTGTTGCATTTTCCCTTCTACTTCTTACCTCTCTCCTCTTCCTATCTTCCTCTTCCGTGCCCTTTCATTTCTCTTCAGTATCGACAAACATTAATCCGTACTCGAAACTTCCCCCACACCACCACAGCCCCCCCTTCTTCTAGCGCCTCCGCCACCACTTAAGCTATTCAAGGCAACACGTAGCGCACGTACGGCACCTCCACGTCCTCGCCCTCCTCGTCGTTGCAGCAGATCTCGAACACGAGCGCACGGACGTGCGGCTCGATGCTCTTCTTCGACACCTTCCGCACGACCTCGGACATCGGCAGGTTCAGGCGCTCCTGCTGCTTCTGCTTCGTCATGAAGAACGCGTACAGCATGCAGACGCCCTGCGACAGCATCGTGATCTTCAGCTTGTGCTCCCGCTCGAAGTAGTCGAGGAACTCCTGCAGCGTCAGCTCGCCCTTCACCTCGAACCGGTCCCACAGCGTCCACTCCTTGTCGTAGTAGGTTGCCTTTTTCGCCTGGATCGGCTCGGAGAAGGTGAAGAACGGCAGGGCCAGGTTCAGGAAGCCGTTCTTGAAGCGCTCCAGCGTGTTGAAGCTGTAGAGTTGAAGTCAAAGTTTTTAAGCGACTCATGCTCTCTCCTCACTCTCTCTCTTTCTCCCTATCTTACCCTTGTGCCAGCTTATAAAGCTCGAGCGAAGCGCACCCGGCCACGAGCGACGTGGTGGTGGCAATGGCCGGCATGATTTTGCCCGCGATCAGCTTCGACTTGTGACGGTCGGCCGGCGGGATTTTGTAGTTGGCCGCGCGCAGGTTGGACGCTGCGACGATAAAGTCCATGTGCAGATTGTTGTCGTCGTCCTTTTCGAACTCGAGCGGTGTGATGGTGAAGTCGGGCTTGCCGAGCGCGGCCAGCTCGCTCTGCAACCGGCCGATGCGATCGGGATCGAGATCTTCGCCACCGGCGCCACCGCCACCGCCGCCGCCGTTCTCCTCCGCCTGCAGGGCCGAGTCTGTGACGGCAATTTTAACGCCCGAGCGTGGCGTAAACTTCGGCACCTGGAGCAAACAACACGTCGTGTGCGAGGACAAGGTGTGTTATAGTTATTGACAAAAAAAAAGAATCGAAAAAATCATCTCACTTACCTCAATGGTCATCACAATCTTACGAATCGCATCCCGGTTGCGCTGCTGGGGAATGCCGTACACTTCCGCCTTCAGGTTGGCGGTCGCAAAGATGTAGTCCAGGTGCAGCGGCTCCTCCGGATCGAACGTGATCGCTTCCGGCAGACGCTTCGGGCCGGACCAGAACGGTTGGCCGGTGGAGCTCATCTGGTCGGGCGGGAAGTTAAATAGCAGCTGGCGGATCTGGTTCGAGTACTGCTCCTCGAAGTACATGCGGGCCCATTTCACGCAGTCCTCGATCGATTTCGGCCTGTCGTCGATCAGCGCTTTCTGTGTGATAATAAAATAAAATGGCGTTAATGTGTAATCGTCACCTTTGGTGCGCTCCCTTTCTATCTTTCCGCCGCCCTACCTTGACTGATTCCAGTGCCTCGAGGGGCTGCACGCCGGGCAGCTTGAGCGTGCGCTCGATAAAGGTCGGATCGGAGATGTACTGGGCCGCATTTTCGGCCACCTGCTTAAAGATGCCCTCGAACGTGTCCCGAGCCCACTGCAGCGTGTGCTCGATCGCGTTCGGGAAGTTCTTCAGCGTGCAGATCGGGATCGACTTCTCCGGCGGATCCTGGGACGAGCTGTACGATTCGGTCAAAAATGGTACAACCACCTGTGTAAAAAAAAGACAATTGAAAACATTAATTCACATTAATGAACTGGAGCTGAATGAATGCAAGAACCAGAAAGTCAAATAATGATCACATCCTATCTTAGCGTTGTGTTGTATCGAACCATATACAGACTTTCGCCAAAAAAGGAGAGAATGATTTTTGGTTCAAGATATAGCTTTGCTTTCCCAGTCCTAATTATGGACATCTGGAAAAGTTTTTGAAATCCAGCGTCCCATGGAAAACAGGTTATTCCCGGGGTTGCACAGTTAGTTGGCTGCATCCTTCTTCTTAATCTACTATTAAAATATCCTTCCTAATAATATATTGTATCGAACGGTAAGGCCAAACCACCACAAAACAGATGAATGACATTTGGTTCAAAATAGAGCTTTGCTTTCCCTATCCTAATGATAGACATTTATAAACGATTTGTTCAATAATGCAATGGAAAACAGATTCATTATTGCAGGATGGACAGCCGATTGGCCACAAAATTCTTACTAGAATTAAAACGTCTTTCTTTATCCTATGTTGTATTGAACCGCGTTCAGGCCTCCATCAATAAGGAAGGAATGATATTTTGGATCAATAAACTGCATTACTTTCCCTGTCCTAATTATGGACATCCGGAAACGGAGTAACATTCCAGCGTCCCATGGAAAACAGGTTAATTCTTAATTTACATGCAAGATGGACAGTCGATTGGCCGCATCTAATTCTGTTTAATATTACTAAAATATTGCTTCCTAATAGCATGTTGTATCATACCATATACAAGCTTCCATGAGAAAGGAAACAATGACTAAAGGTTCAATAAACAGCTTTACTTTTCCTGTCCTAATTATGGACATCCAGAAACGGAGTAATATTCCGGCGTCCCATGGAGAACAGGATACATCTTGCGATACATGTAAGACGTACTTTCATTGGACGAGTCATTCTTCTTCTTCTGTAGCACTACAATCATTCCTAGGCCTTCCTATACCACTAGTGTACTTTAATTTCAGCCACTTCCTAGTTATCCATAGCAGCATAGTCAACCCTACGTATGGGGACACGGTCCATTCTGGTCTTGAGCCCATGCATCATTCTTACATTATTTAAATATCCTTCTAAATATTATTTTGTGTTTTAGCCCTAGATAAGGCTGTTCCACTAGAGGAAATGCATTCGAAGAAACACGATTGACTAATTTAAAAAATAAATAAATAATGTTGTATCGAACCACACACAAGATTCCACCAAGAGAGGGAGGAATTATGTTTGGTTCAAGATAAAGCTTTGCTTTTCCTGTCCTAATTATGGACTTCTAGAAATGGTTTATTCCAGCGTCCCATGGAAAACAGGAGTTTGCACTGATTTTTTCTGCATATCGTATTTGGACGCACTATTGCTTTACGTTGATTATAAATAGAATGTCGCCTGTCATTTAGAGATCGCCAACAAACTACATCCTTTTGGCATCTGATAGGAGACAGGGAGAAACACTTTTCGTTTATCTCGTTCTACTGTTCCATTTCTCGTGTGTGTGTGTTTTCATTGCACCGTTGCAGAACAAAACTCACGCTCTCACACTAAGAGACAGGTATTTTCTTTTCCTGCATTTAATTTAGACAACTAAAAGCAACCATCCAACATCTCATGGAAGACAGGATCCCCTACCCAGCAAAAAAAAAAAACAAAAAACAACAGCCTGGGCTCGGCACCACTCACCTGAATATTGCCGAGCGTGCCGAGCGTTCCCGACTCGAGCAGCGGCTTGCGGTAGTACACGCAGCGCCGATCCATGTAGATACGCGCATCGATGTTGTCCAGCGCGTTCGCCACGCCGTCCAAGCGGTTGAAGAACGTGTCGTCGTAGAAGCGCTCCGTTTCCGGCCCGACGCGGTTCTCGTGCGACGTCACCTTAATGTCGCCGTTCATGCGCTTCACGGCCTGGGCGGCGACGCGCGACTTCGGCTGCTGCACATCGTGCGGCCGGAACAGGAACTGCCGGTTCAGGTTGCTCTTCTCGATCAGATCCATGTCGGTGACGATGATTTCACCGTCGCCCTTGGACGCGACGCCAATCATCGCAAAGTTCTTCAGCAGCTCGCAGCCGATCGCACCGGCCCCGACGATGAAGTACTTCAGCTGACCCAGCACGTCCTGGAACTTGCGCCCGAACACGGCAATCTGCCCATCGTAGCGCGAACCGGTCGGGGCACACTCCTCCTCCGTGAGGTCCGCCTCCTGCAGACACTCCAGCGCATCGTAGCACAAGTACTGATTGATCGGGGTGAACTTGCCCGTGCAGGCCTTCATCACCTCCTGCGCCGTAATGCCACCGATCGCACCGTTCATCGGGCACAGGTCGCCGGCGCACACCTTGGCGAACTTGGTCAGCATCGCTTCGTTCAGCTCCTCGACCCCCATCTCCTTGGCGCGCTTGCGGCACATCTCCACGAACTCGGCCGCATCCTCCACGTTCCAGGGACGTGGCAGCCGGCCGTGCTGCTCCTGGTAGCGGCCGAGCACGGTGAACGCGATCTGCGTGTTGGCCGGATGGTCCCACTTCGCAAAGTCGGTCATGATGAACTCGGGCGCATTCTCCGCCTCCGCCAGCGACTTGAAGCTCATCTGCTTCGACATCTTCACCTGGGTCGCGATGCCGCCGCGCAGGTACGGGCTCAGCTTGCTCGTATCGCCGATGCTGAACGTGTACGGTCCCAGCACCTTGATCTTCATCGGTGCGCAACCGTTCAGCTCCGTCATTCCTTGCACCTACAGAGGACAGAGACAGAGAAGAATGAGATAGATACGTACATTTAATTTGTTATTTTTCAGTGCAACGGTTATTTAACAGTGGTGTTTAATTTGGTAAAGCAAAATGTAGGCTTATAGCTTGCGGCTTTAAAAAACGAGTAAATCGTTGTTGTGTTTACTTTAAAAAAATATAATTGCCTTTTTAAACTACAGCAAATTCATGCAGTATCGTAATCGATGAATATAATGTTTGCTTTGAAATATTTAATTTTGATTTTGGTTTTGCGTCTACATTTTGATATAAAATTGTATCATTTTGGCCAAATCATTTTGTGCGTACATTCTTGTGAAATTAACGATCCATCTTTTGTAAAAAAGGTGTCAATTTTGAATAACCTTTTAGGAATAATTTAAAGCCACCTTCCAACATTTCTTTGCGAAATTCTAACACTGCCCTTTATATGGACCAAACTATTAATTAGCATGTGTCAAAGGAGTCGTCATAATTCTCGCCACCTCGCGCCCATACCGCCAGTGTGTCTATCAGCGAACAATGGGTATCGATTGCTTCGCTAATTAAATTTACCAAGTACCTTCTCGAGCGTAATGTGCCATTAGTGGTACAACAATCCGGGGAGTGCACATTACTTCCATTGATTGACTAATTTTGTTTTTTTTTTCTTCTTGTTGTTGCTGCCCCTACTGTGCTGTTCTAGTTTCTGTAGCAATTTAATTAATATCATTGAGCAAACCAACAGCAACCCACTGGTGTCAATCATCGGCCAAAGCAATGAGCAATCGCTTGAAAAGGAGGAGTAACCGAAACGATCGATTAGCCACTCCCGGGGGTGGGTCGTGTGAAGAGAGGTTGGGATGTGTAGCAACCGTGTACCCAGTAGGCAAACTTTCCGTGCCTCGTTGCTATGGTCGATACACATCAAATCGACGTACGACCGGATTTCAGAAAGAAGTTTCATAAAAAGTTTCACTTTTTCCGAAATGTGTTTTAAAAAGAAAGAAAAACACTTATATTTTAAACGTAATCAAATCATGCCCACAGTCGACTGCTGTCTGTGTTCGATCATTAGCACAACATTTCATTTTCATTTCAAATTGTTTTCTGCAATAGCTCTACAACCCTCAGCGGTCTCTGTCTCGGTGCATGGCTAGATTGGACAAAGAAACCGATCACAGTCCGCGATGTGCAGCAGCAGTCCAACGGGCACGGGTGTTGTTACACCAAAAAGCGTTACGCATCCTTCGCCCCCTCTCACCCCCTGCTCCCCTCAAAAGCTGCATTTTCACGTACGTGTAGGTCTCGCTCGGTTAGAGGTAACCGCAATGACGATAATCATCATCATCATCACGACGACGAATGATGTCAGATGACGACGCGAGAAACAAGGAAGTTTCAACACAACAAAGAGAAACACACAGCTCTTGGCAGTAGTACAAGGCGGTAGAGCGAGTGTGTGGTGCATTGCGGGGTGTGGTGCTGCTGCTGCTGTCCACATTACATCGCGGTTTTTGTTTGCACTGCGTCTGAAAATACGCATTCGAATTGTGCATATTCTACTCCTTCAACCCCGTCACACCGTTTCACCCGCTGGCAAATAACAAAAACCGAGCCACGGGCACGGGAATCATCAGGTCAGCTTCATGGGTCTATCACAGGAAGAAGCGAAAAAAAAGCCTACTCCGCGCTTGGCTGCAGGTGGTGCATGAGGTTTTAGCCAGCCAGAGCACTCCTTATCTCGTCGTTATTTTTACAGCCAACGTCAAAACGCAGGCCGTGCGCATTGGAAAGTAAAAGTGTGACACACATGACTCATCATTTGCTCGTGGCCATTCTCTCCCGTCGGCCGTCTTCGGTTTCCATCGACACAGAGAAAAAGCCCCGAAAATATTATAGCAACAGCGCCCCTCCTCCCCGGCCGACTTTTTCATCGTAACCACCACCCTGCTGCGCGCCCTTCTGCTGTAACATAGGAGCCAAACTCCGCTCACACACACACACACGCATACAGCAACAGCGCGCACATACACACACACACAGGCGCGTGCGGTTTTCAACCAACCCTGGATATAGCACGCGCGCACACACACACACACGCGTGCACGGGCTCCACCATCAAGTGCGGCCAAAGAAAAGCGGAGTAAAAGAAGAAAATTCATTTCGAAAGAGTACTGAGCGATTTTAAAATGGGGGAAGGAGGATTTTCCATCCGTTGTTTATGGCAAAATTTCACCATACCAGCTAACACGGCAAAGAGGCAGCATACACGAACGCACGAATGCACGCACACAGCAATCGCCGACCGTGTCTTCACTCGGGGCTCCCCCACAACCCATTGTGTACTCGAGAGGCGTATTTTTTCTGCCCCAAGCGCGGTGAATATCGCAATGCAACACCACCAATCACATCATCATCACGCAATGTTTCACTAATTCATTTTTCACTCTGTCACATGAAATGCACTAGAAAATTCGACGAACCAAACTCCCTTTTCGCGTGCACACACACACACACATATACGCCACCTATGGATTAGCTTTCCAGTTCCCCACACACACACACACACACACACACACACAAGCACACGTACAATGGCCACCCCGTTTTGGGGCCCCACCGCGCCAGCAGCACTAGGGGAGGGAAGAAGAGATAACTTACCTCGGTGAAGGTAACATAATCGCCATCCTCGAACCCGTGGCGCGTCTCGTCCACGCACGTAACGAGACTTTCCGCGTCGTTCGTAATGCTGGCCACCATGGCCGAGCTCGGGTTGGCCCCATTCTGGTCGTACACGGTGAAGTCGACGCCAAAGTCGCAGAACACCTGGGCGAACAGGCCGCGCGTATCCGCCACGATCAGCGCAATGTTGTGGCGGTGCGTAATCTCCGCCACACGGCGCTGCTCGGCGGGCGGGGCCAGCGTCAGCACCACCACCCGGAACTTCTGCAGAAACTCCTCGGTCAGCTCGCCCGTGTAGGCGACGGTCGGGACGTAGTGGTTCAGCTCGGACAGCTGCTGGCAGCTCGCCTCGGCCCGGTTGCGCCCGCCCGCCACATCCTCCGCGGTCAGATAGAACTGGGACGACAGGTCGCCGACCGTGCAGACTGCCGTGTCATGCAGCGTGACAGATTTCACGCCGCCCAGGATCACGTTCTTCGCCACCTCCACGCCGAGCCCGCCGAGCCCGGAAATCAGCACGTCCGACCGGGCCATCCGGCGCATCGCGTCGTGGCCGAGCACGTACAGCTGGCGCGAGTACAGCCCCTCGTCGATTTCCTGGGCACCGCCGCCGCCGCCACCTCCCCCGGCGCTGTTGTTCTCCACGGACGGCACGGGAGCGGAGCCATTGTTATTGGACGTCGCCATTACTACTACTGCAGCGGCTGCGGCCGACGATGGTGCAGAGCGCTCAATCGCGGGCGATGACGAATGCGGCGGCTGCGACGGCTGCTGCTCGTGCTCGGGCGGCTGTGTCAGCGACGGCGTCGGCGATGGCAGCTTCCGCTTTTTGGCGGCTGGGGGATCGACCAAGCTGTCACGAAACTCACCACTAGACATTAAGCCAAACCGGGTGCGTCCGTGACGGAGACGGAGGTGTCTGGGGGTGCGCGGAGATGATGATTCTGTTTGCGGTCGCCCTCTCTTCCTCGCTGGGATTTTTTCCTTCTCTTTACACCGACGACCACAGTGTTTTTACACACTCGTGGATACCGAGGGGGTGTGCGATGGGGTTGAAGATGAAGCGTCCTTCTGCGGGAAGAGGTTCCGTGGGGAGGATGGAAGATGATTGAGGTTACAATTCGGTCCTGCTACGACCGGACGAAAAGCTGCTGCTGCTGAATCGCACTCACTTGGCGTGCGGTTTTTGCGCGTTGCTAACGGCTACCCTCTTCCTTAACTACGATTGCTGCGAATAAAATGGAAGAAAACAGCGGTTCCGCTACATTAAAACACCACACTTGGTCATTGCCACGAAAGAACAGAGAACAAGCCAGTGTCGGCACCACAAATTGCGTTCGCTTTGCTGTGCGGTGGTGTGTGAGTACGACGGCACTGTTCTTGCCGTCTTTTGGCAGTAGGCGACACAGACGGCGGCTGCAATTCATGAGACAGCCGCACACACACACACACACACGCACGCACGCTCGCGTACACACAGAATCGCAAAACACCGCTGGGAAATTTCCACGCATAAATCGCCTGTCACTTCATTCTATTCCTGCTGATTCAGCCTTCTGCCCTGGCTACACACAGAATTAAAACCGATGTACGAAACTCGGAACATACTTTTTTGCCCCTAACAGCGTTCTAACACGTTCAGGCCAACCCACACACACGCGCGCGTACCGGCTCCTGTCTGTCCTCTGGTGCTGCCTGCACGGAAAATGCCCCCCGCTGCCGAACACACGGTTCGGTCTGCCGAAAAATTTACAATGGCTTGCTTCGATCGGGGACTGCTGCCGGCAAAGCAGCATTTAGGCGCATGTTTAAACGCCACGGTTCATTTCTTTCCTTTCGCTAACGATCATCTAGCGAAATGACGGAGGGACGTGGACGGGAACGGGGGGCAAGGGCACATGGAGATATGTCTGGCATTCGGATGCAGTTCTTTTACACCTCACCTACACACGCGAATTACCCTGACTGGCAGCCCATATTCCATTGCAAAAGATGATTTCAACCGAAAAGAATGTAAATTTCTCACTTGCTCCGTCTTATTTCCAGACACCGAACGCTCTCACAGACACGCACACAGAGGTAGAGCAGACACAAGCGCACAAAAAACGCGGGGTGAAACATATGCATTGTCAACTGCTTGTTGCAAATTGTCTTTCCAGCCCTGTCCTGCCCTATCCGATTGATCGAAAAACGTTCGCCAATCAGCAATAGATCGCCATTTTCTCCCTGCCTCGACCGCTAAAAGTCTAAACAACCGGCCAAAGACCCGTCGCTCTGATTACTTACATATTGTCCACCTTTGCACTGCACTGCTGCTTTGCTCGCGATCCTATCAATGCAACATCGTCCGACATCGGTCGTTTCGGACGGGAAGAGCCTACACACACGCGACGGGGCCGATTGGGGACGAGCCGTTTGGGAAGCGCTTGATTTCCGCTCGAGCGTAAATGTTGAATGAGGGTAAAGAACGGAAGCGCAACACATACACAGAGAGAGACACAAACACACACTCACGGGTGAAAAATAGGTGCAAAAATTATGCTCCGGATCACAGCAGCGACTGCACTCGGCGAGGGCTAATGAAGCGGCTTCGATGCTCGGGCGGTATAGAGCGCCGTGTGACAGGCCGTGACGGCGGCTCGATATTTTTTTGTTTACCACCGAGCTAGCCGCCGGCCGTTTTGCCGGCTGTCTGATTTGAAACTCACCACTCGGGCGGCTCTTTCGTTGCTTTTGCCGTTGGAGTGGTGAAAGTGTAGCGTTATTTGAATTGACAGTTGGTGCGTTGTACTTGTGTAGCCGCCGTAACGATGTTAAACCTAAATAAGCTGAGTTATGAGTTCAATTTTAAAGTTTGCCACCTACATGGCATCCACTTTCTTCAATGAAATAATTTTAAACGTCTTGTTAACATTCTACATTCCAGTTAATTAATTTATTCGTTTACAAGAAAGGCACCATTCACTATCGAATGTGTTGCATAGTTTTGATTTCCTTTGCTATTAAGCTACACTTTCGGCCATACATTCTAGTTCCCTGCGCTTTTCAGTACATTATCACATGATGCTCCTTTCCAATGCACACCGCTCACCCGTTTGGGAACGAAGGGTGCTTTCCTCCCGTCTTGTTTAACTGATCATGCTGTAACGGAAAATCGGAAAGAAAGCATTCTTGAAAGAGAGCAGATGCAGCTTTTTTTCATAAAAAAAATATATATATTCTAGTGAAGCATTGAACGTTTATCAACAATACAAAAAAAGAGTCTTTATAACAACAGAATCTCCAGAGCGCGGACAAAAGTTTCAACAACCGGACGATCACATTAGTACATGCACCATGCATCTATTTGGCTTCTACGTACGTACGTCAAGTGATTGGGAGAGGCGCCGCAACGCGACCTTACGAGAGTCTTCCCGAGTGGGTGGGGACCGTTTCACAATGGCGAAACAGTGCTCTCAGTCATCGAGCGACACTAGGCTACCGAATATGTTCCGCCTCAGCGGCAGAATGCCCTCGTCCGTCGATTTGCTCTTAGCGAGCAGAAACGTCCCCTTCCGGACGGACAGTGGCGTGGCCGATTTCTGCGCACTGGACGACCGCGGTGCTGAACGTCTCCAGGGCGGATGAGACGCAGCACTGGAGCGTGCCGTCTGAGGGGGGTTTGGCGCGAGGCTACGGTTAGAAACGAGGGAAGTGAATCAGCAATTTACACCATTCGAAACATCGTTGCCTTTACAAAACAAACAAATGCGTCCTAATGTGTCCTCTGCCCCATCGGTGTGCCGTCCCGGGTCGTTCCAAAGCCATGCCATCCACCACCAAAGTCGCTCCGGCACCACTTACTACACTTACTCTATAATTCTTGTCTGACTCGTTCTCGCCTGGCTCGGATCCGAATGGCGACTGTCGGCCGAACCCTTGCGGGAGGCCAGCTTCATCCCATGCATGGACGTCCCGTTCGAACGGTTTGCAGTGTCCCACGAGTTGTTGCGCGTCAGATTGTTAGCAATCGTGGTAATGCTGCGGGAAAAAGGCCAATCATTACAATCATTCCGTCCACAGCTAGATTCACACCAGCTTCGCGTACCTATCACCAATCCGGCGCTTGTCCAGTTCCTTCTGCAGCAGTTCCGGTATCTTGTTCTCGTTGGCCGACACGCGCCCATCCAGCGATTCGTTGCGGTAGCGATTCATGCTGTCGGCGCTGGAACTTAGCGGATTGCGCCAAATGTTCGACACCTCCAAATCGCCGCTCGCCGCGGACAGATTCAGCATTTCGGCGGAAAACGTCGGTCGGGCCGGTATGATCGGCGAACGGCAGCAGACTCTAATAAAAAAGAACAAACAAAAAACTCCATAAATCACCTTTCTCAATGCTCCAAAACGCCGTTACTCACGAATTAACATCCTCGAGCTTTTTGAGCAGCCGTTCGTTCTCCCGGCACACCAGCTCCTGGTCGCGGATAATCATTTCCCGCGTCGAGTACAGCTCTGCATTCTCCTGCCGGAGCGCCTGATTTTCCGTCACGTACACCTTCACCAGCTCCTTCAACTCGTTGCCCTCCATGTCGGTCAGCTTCTCCACGTCCACCTTCGGCGGGCTGCGCGGTATCGGTCGACGCTCGAGCAGATCCACCTGGCTGTTAATGTCCTGCGCTTCGGTCTGCAGGTTGAGCGCCGTTCTGAGATGCTCATTTTCCACCTGCAGTGCGCCGATTTCACGCTTCAAGCTGAGGATCAGTGCCTCCCGCGGGTCCATCACGATGATCGGTTTCGTGCGGATGCGTTTGGCACGGGCCGCATAGCGCAGTGTGTTCACCGTTTCGGTCACGTTCGATTGGGCCGGCGAAATGCATGCAATCTAAAGAGAGAGAGTGAGAGAGAGAGAGTAGACGCGGACAGTGCCACACGTGCATTAGTATGAATTGTTCATTCGAGGATGGGACACAGCAACTTTCGCTGCACACAACTTTACCATCAAAGTTACGCCATTCCCTGCCAGACTGTCCGCCAGCAGCTTGGTTAGCTTGCTGTCCCGGTACGGAATGTGACCGCCGCGCCGCTTGGAGTCGCTTAGCGAGGCGATACAGTAACCTGACGGAAATAGATTAAAACCATTAGGATAACGCTTTCTACTTGAACGAGGTCCACCCACTCTCTCCCTCACCCCCCTTCGATGCCCTTTCGAATTACTCACCCAGCACCATTAGGCTTTTGTTGATGTTGTTCGCTTCCTCGAGCGTTTTGCCCTCGCTGTGTGTTTTCTTCGTCATCTCGCTGCCCGCCAGGTCGACAAAGTTAATTTTGCCCTGCTTGGAAATGAACACGCCGCCCTCGGCCTGCTGCTCGGAGGTGATGTGCACCGTCAGGATCGTGTGGCTGCGCGAGGAGTAATCGTTCATCAGGTGCGAACCAACGTGTCGATTTCGCATTCCTGCAAGGAGGGAAATGAAAAATGAGAAAAGCGGAGAAAACAGGCAACAATTCAATGAAAGGTTCAACTTTAAACGTGACCCACACTAGGGGCCGGATAGGAATTATTCATCCGCCATCCATGCGTCATCCGGAGTACCGTACCTTCCTCCAGCACTGCCAACAAATCGTCCAGCTCCTCGCAGTCGACGGTGAACAGATTCTCCACAAAAAAGCCACGCGACTTTTTGGACCATCGTACGGCGAGCGGTTTCCTAGCCGTGCCGGGATTAAGCAAATCGATCACCTTGGGAAAGAGAGGAAAGAGTGCAAGGTTAAATGATAACTCTTTTTCAATCACAATATATGTAGCCTCCCCAAAATGTTAACTATTTCAATGAACCACAGAAGGGCACAACGGCAATTGAAAACTCAAACGCTCTCACGATTACCAAGAAAAGTGGGAAAATCGATCATTTCCTGCATGCATAAATCATGCCCCACCAATGTTGCTGCTTACAGGTTGGCAGTGAAGATAATTGCTGCCCCGTTACTTCCCCCCTCAACTGTATTCTGCTGCTCAACCCGCAGCTGACACCCTGTCGGGTTGGGTTCTCCCCAGCGCGGGCGATGCGAAAATGCTTCCATGCTTTCCGCTAAACGCTGATACGATCGATTTATGAGCCCGTTCGAATTATGAACCAGAGTCAAGGCCAGTTTGACCGCGGCAAAGTGATAGTGCATGCCGGTAAAGTACAGTACAGTTGCATGCTCGCTGCTGGCACTGCAGGGCCCCGACAGAGCATGTAGGACAGTGGCATGTGTTTTGGTGTCATGCAAGGATCCAATTATTCATTCCATTTTTTATACTTTCCAGCCCGCCCAGGCGGCGAAAGCTGCCTGTATTTGCTCGGGCGGCAAATTGCTGCGGCATGTACAGAAAATGTACATTATCGAAGGCACTTGTACGTAGCATCGAATGAAATGGTGGTCGTACCCAATGAGCCGGCCAGCCCTGTCGAATAAATTCAATTAAATCCACTACTGCTGCAATACCTCCTGCGGATGATCATGCTTCCATTGAGTGGCCATCGAACCGGTCACACCAACCACTTCGCGGTGGCCTTTTAGCAAAGCGGATTCCTCTAACCAGCGAATGCAAATGAAATTTTAAAATTTAATGCCCCCACAGTCAACACGTTTGCGGAACGGAAGGGGTGTGGAAAGTGCATCGTATTTGCGTGTTGGCAAATCACGCCACAAACGTCACGCCACGCGATCGATACAATTTAAATTGATTAGAGAGCTGTACCAGCAGTGCGCGATTGATTGATCGGCGAAATCTAGACGTACCTTTTCGTTGTAAATCTCCAGGAACGATGCCTTCAGGACAAAGTTGGTATCTTTGCGCTCTTGCAGCAGCTTGAATAGGTAGAGAAATGAGCGAAACACCAGCCCATGATCCTCGTGTGCCGGGTCGGGTTTACGATAAAACTGTACAATACACCAACAAAAAAAGGGGTTAAATGGCAAATGGGAAAGCCAAGTCTTCCACTGACTTACCAGCTCCGGCGGACCGGTAAGTGTGTGCGTTTTGCCCGACCCGGTCTGGCCGTAACAAAACGCGGTACAGCTGAATCCTTCGATCGCCATCTCGATCAGTCGCTTGATGCCGGAGTACTGCAGCACATCGTCCTGTGTGGCGCCCGGTTCGAACACGACGTTGTAGGAGAACAGTTTCGGCTTCTGGGCACCAGCGCCCGAGGTTAGCGGAATTCCGTCACACTGTAGGAGGGTATGCTAGGTTTAAGATCACTGCTGTTGACGCCGGGCTTACACGGGAGGAAGTTATTCATACCAATATTTGGCCATTTCCAGGAAATTGTACCACCATTTCGTCTCCATGTCTTGCCTCCTTGTTGCTTAGAGGACGGACCCGAACCACCACGTTGATGTTATCCTCGGGCGTGCCGGGCATTGAGTTGCTGCTGCCGGTCGATGCTTGGGTTATGTTATCCAAATTGTCCATGCTGCCGATGCTGGAAAAATAAACAAGAGGGGCATATTATTTAATATTCAAATTCTGTTTTTTTCCTAATAGATTATGGATACTTTGCGATTTGCTCTGTCGTGCTACAAAACCTAGCTTAACGAAAAAGGGTAGATGCTATTGAAAGCAATCGCCAAAGGATGGCCAATTTTGCCCATTATATCAATTTTCGTATTATTATCCATCGATACGATCCATCGATACTTTTCCGGCTAAAACCATCACGAAAAATCGATATCGCTATGAAAGCGTAAGCATTTTCGCATACGCCGACAGGAGCCAGTTAGTCGTGTCCTGTGGTGCGATTGAATTAAACAAGATTGTGAGCACATTGAATGGAATGTAAACACGTAACTGTGACGCATGTAGTAAAGCTCCCGCCGTTCCCGAAAACACTTAAATATATCCCAAGGTTAAATCAACAAACGAGTTTCTATTACGCAAATGAAAAGCTAAAGACATTACCAATACGATATCGTCGTATATCCTGTAATGAAAGAGCATAGTGGAAAAGTGGAAGGGTATAAACGTTTGCTAACGGAAATCAATATTTACGACCGGTTTTAGCGATGGTAAATTGTTTTTGTTTTGTTTGTGTTGAAAGTTGATATGATAAAATGTGCATTGCAGGAAACTGTATCGACTTAAACGATTTTAATATATTCGGACTACTTAATACGCTCAAAGGATGATGAGATGAATAGAACCGCCATATCCTACGCAACCGGGTGTAGTTCGAATCTCGAACCCATCTGCAATACACACATGCGATTTATTCTATCAAATCTAATTTAAGTTTTTTTTGTTTTGTCCAGAAGAAATAGATAAACGAAGAAGAGCTTTTGTAAATGGGTAACCCGGCGCTCTGGTACCAATCGAACGCAACATCAAACATGAAAAATGTATGGAATTTGACAGATTCGAGTCTTGTTTGTTTGAAAATGTCTGACGGTGCACCTATTCGGTGTCGGATGTCTTATTCGATGCCAGAGCACCGCCTAAGCATTATCAGATTTAGGTACCGTATTTCAGTGTGTATAACACTGCTTCTAGACGACCCAAAAAATCTTCCGCGACAAATTTTGGCGACACTTTCCGCCTGTCAAACCGTCAACGTTTTAGCACGAAAGTATGGCTAACTTTGATCGTTTCGTCGCGAGCGCTGCGTTTCTGTGAAAATGCGGTATTTATCGAAGCAAGAATTCAACAGCAATCAACAACATCTGACTAATAGAGACAAGCTAAGATCTTTTGATACTAACATTCCATTTTCGTCTTATTTGGCAACAAGTTTCTATCTATAATAAGTCACTGTAATATGATAATAAAGCACTCAAAAGCTTTATCCCAAAGTAATAAAACTTTTCAAAGGCATAGTCAGTTACTGTGTATAAGGCAACCATTACTTGAGGAATTGTGACTTAATGGGTTTTACCCATAGTAAAATAGACAGTCGCATCAAAGATTTTAATATATAACAAATATGTTGTGTTATAGATCGCATAAAGAGGATGACAAATAGGTGGAGCGTGGATGTAAGTTGGAGCACAACTGGATAATCGAGCTGATGATTGAGCGAGAGTAGCTATTGCGAATTCAAAGACGTCATTAAATATTAGGGTTAGTAAAAAAGACAACGAAATCTGCTACAAAATGCGCAAATTTTCGCTCTTCTCAATGGAAGTCTAAAAATATCATATCTCAGACTAGTACTAGCACCTTTTGCTGGGATTTCCCCGTTAAGTACACAGCATAAACATAATCAGTGAACACAGCTTACCAAGCAAGCTAGTGTTAATGGTCACGCTATCGAAGAATAAATAGAAAATTCTGCGCCGTTTTTTTTTTGTTTCGTCCCCTCTTTAACTTCGAACCGGACTAAGCTACACCGAAGGGAGCTACACCTTCTGTTCGGCCTTTCGTGTGTTTAAGCGTCTTTTACACCCCACACATTTTTACGGTATGTAAATTAGGGTCTGGAAAAGCTTTCCACACCCCTTTAAATACGGCGGCACTGTACTACACCGAGCCGGTGTGACCGCCGTCAACAGAAACATTCGTCGACATTCGCCACCAGCGTAGGAACTGCAGGGAAGAACCCATACCATAACCCGTCGGTCGGTCGGTCGGTCGGTTTCAAGTTCGGCCAAGCGACTATTGACCCCGTGTCGTGTCGTCATGACGTCCGTAGGTGGTTTTCTTGACCTTCGCGTCAAAAGCCCTCCCTTCTTTGGTCTACCCATTACTTTGGGCGCCATTTTGAACGCCACGAGGTATTAATTATTTCTTAACAGCTTTTCCCTGACACAGGCACACATTACTTAAAACATAACGAAATGCGTCTTATGGTAAATTCCTCCATACAAGCACACTCACACTCATGTGAAGAATCATCTAAACGCCGTAACGTTGGAACCACCATCCACCAACCGGAAGGATAGCGGACCTCAAGGATAGTGTGAGATATTGATTTTTGTGAACCGTTTTTCTGAATTGACCAACGCGGTCACGCGGATGAAGGTTGTATCGTGGGGTGGGGGCGGCACAGGGCCTAACAACCTCCAGCTGCCTGTGTGGCTGATGTATTATTCTGCGGTTCGTTCGAGTTCATGATACGCGTGTGTTTCGTGAGTATTTAACATCAGGTGATCTTTCAGTTGGATGGAGCCGCGGGAGAAAACGCTATTTATGATGTGACGGTGAACTTATCTGCTTTTTAGGATCATGGGTGTAAAAACGGGCAGTAATGATCATGTCCGTCATGCACGCAACAATACAACGTCAACAAAACTGAGCCAACGCTATTAGATACGGACAATAATTAATATCTATAGGTCAGACCGATGGCAGATGACGCTTTCGGGTTGATCGGATTGTTTTACTTTTTCCACAAAATATTTCCCTCTGATCTATGAATTTATCATCAATGCCTAAACCAAACTTCAGGCCTATCTTCAGGTCGTTTAACGTACGTTTGCGTGGGGCGATTGAATTGCGTGACAGTACTTTAAAATGTATACACGCAAACACAAAGGCTCTAAAAACCCTCCCCCCGGGGTGAGAAATGTCCCACTGCGGAGGACCCTAGTGCAAACAGTGATGACCAAGGTCAGTGACATTTAAACACCATTTCCGGTGTGTCATCGGTACATCCTTCCAGGCGGCAGACAAGCAGAATGGGGGTTTTGCTGGGTATTTGAACGTAGCTGTTTGTAATTTATAGAGCATTTATTAGCAATTGATAAAAATATAGAGCTCAAATTATCAGTTTTTTTATTAAAAGGAAACATTGTACAATGTGGCGAGGGAGGGACGTACAACATCCTTGTCTGGTGAGAGCAACAAAAGCATTAAAAATGATTAATATTCAATTTCATAGCATTTTTCTTTGTGTGACCAAAGCTCTAAAAAGAATTAACCCCCTATAACACCGAACACATTCTTTGTGCTGTTTGGCTTCAAATGTCTTCAAGCACGTTCGGCAGTACACGTTGCCCTTCAAACAACATTTCCAACACAAAGGGGAAAACGGACGAGACTAGCAAAATCTCCAGCAATCACACAATCGACCATGACGCGGGGGAAAATCCAAAGCACAATGCTATCCACGATCAAACCAGTTTTTACTTACTCATTTCCACGGGAGCGAATCAGAACCGGCTGGTTCCGGTACGGGCCACTGCCGGCGCCCGTCATGCTGTGCAGGTTCGATGTGGAATTTCGCAACGGACTACGCCCACGGTACACCTTGCCGTTGTTCATCCGATCGATGCTGTTCGAACGACGTGGCTGCGTCGTCGTCGTTGTTGCTGCTGCTGCTGCGTAATTGTTGTTATACTTATTGTTGAGACTGTTCGATCGCTTCATGCCACCGCCGCCACCACCATCGCCGCCGGATGTACGGATGCCTCGGTCTGCCGGTCCGCCGGCATGATTGTTAAGCTTGCTGCGCACACTGCCAAAGTGGGAAATGGACTGAAAAGCTTCACCCGGTACCACGGCACGCCGTCGACTGCCGTCGTTGCGCTGCTGGCTCGTCGCGTACTGCTGTGCCCGCTGCGGTGAAATGCCACGTGATGAGGTGGAGGTGCCCGGTGGTTTGTACACCATCGTTGGATCGAGGTAGGCGGGAAAACACGCTGTTTTTGTATGTAACCACTGAGTACTGCCGTCCGTTTGCCCGGCACTGGTCACATTAGCAGCAACAAGGTAAAACAAACAACCACCGCAACAAAGAAACAACCGATCCAAGTGACCACTACGATTCTTTTCCTTTTTTTTGTTCGTACTAGACACCCCGTTTAATGTGATTGTTAGCGTGTGTTTGTCATTAATTTGTAGATTTGTTTGCCTTTCGTGGGAGTTTTCCAGCGTGTCACTCCGGATGGGCATACATGTCACTCACAAATGTGGCCACCGCTCGGGGTCTGTTGTTAAACATTAATGAACCACTTTTTTTGTCGGGTAACACTACCAACGCACGGTCAAGTACTCACTGAAACAGCTGCCGCACGTGGCAAGGGATGGACACGTATTGAACCGCCGGAGCACAAAGCCACCACTGGACGACCACTGTTTAAAGCTGATCGTGTTGCACAGAGGTCACAGTCCACAGGGGCGTAATTAATAATTCACCTCATCAAAACCTGCGTTCCAGGTGCTAGATTAAGGCACGAGATAGGGTTAACTATCGGTAAAGAGCCAGTGTCGTTGCATGTTTCTTACGACAAGCAAGCAGCAACTTGACAGTGTGGCCCAGATAAAGTAAAAACTAAGATCATCTTAATGAAAACGATAGGAATCTTCAACAATGTAGACAGTCAGCTCATCTTACTGCACAATTAACATTGAATATGGTCACGATTTTGTCCCAAACTGTTATTAAAAAAGAAACCCGCGCACACCATTCTTGCAATCATTACCTCTCTCAATTCTCAATACCTCCCCGCAAAAGCGGATAGTCACGATCCAACTATAAATTGTCCCGTGTACCGCAAAACCCCCGTCCCATCAAAAAAGCGACAAAAGTGCCATCGTCAAAGTCACCACGAATTTCCACAAATCCACTTTCAATCAATCAATCAACCGGACTACGAAAAGCTCAATTATCTGTTAACAATTCGTGCCGTTAATGTACTGTGTGTTACAAGTTGCCCCCATTTTCGCTACCCTTCGCACCACCACCGCTCCCACCCGCTCGGAGGACGCAGCGGTTCTCACGTGGAGACGTCCTTTGCTTTGGAGTCACTGTCCATCGAGGCGTAGGGGATCTCCTCAGCCATTAGCTTAACCGGGTCATCATAACACGAGATCCCTTCAAACCTGCCCATGCATACATGCGATCCCTACATGCTATCCTTGCAACATACACACACAGGAAACGTGCTTAGCTTTGTTTGGGTAACCTACTGCCCGTTGCCTCCCGGTGCTTTGGGTTGGCTGGAAAATTTAACCCACCTTGCTCCCGCCTTCGACATTCAACCACAAATACCGGCGGAAGTGAGTGTCGCGAGGTGTCAACACCGAACGGGACAAAGGCATTTCGCTCCCATTGCATAACTTATGAGAGGAGGCGGGGGCCCTCGCATCGGAGGGGTACATTCGGTTCGGTACCGAATATTATGCTTCCAAGCATTGACCAATTTCGATGTACACCTTCCTCCCTCACACACCACACCTTCGTCCACTCTCTGGAAACTTTTTCCATTTCCAACATGTCCGTGTCCCCCTCGGGCTCGGGACCGCACCGCTGCGCGTTCAAACGTACAGCCGGATCCTTAATTATTCATGATGCAACGCGCGCGCACACTCACACACACGCACACCATTCCGCCGCTTTGTGGACATTACCACCGGGTTGGAGAAAAACACAAATGGGGGAGAAGTTAAAATAATGATCGCAGTAGACACAGCAAACAACTCAAACACCTTGGCCGCAACGAACCACTCTGCTCTACGGGTGGAAAAGGGAAACACACTCAAGCTGTTTAAATACACTTTAAGCAGTTGCACGCGGCACTCTTTTCAGACACAGATTTACAGATTGTACTCGCTCACTTATGAGGCAGGTGAGCAGGTGCAACACCTGCCCACACACGCGCACACGGCGTAAGTAATAAAACCATTGGCGTTTACGGGGTAATCAAACGATTGTAGGGGTCCACGAAAACGTTACTTTTCCAACAAAAATCTTCATATTTCTTTGAGGAAATTATTTCAAACCGAACCCGTCGCTCAAATATCCATCAACCGCTAGCACACACACACGCACGCACACTAATACAAAAGAACAGCCTTCTATGATTGCAACGGACACGCGCTTGTCGTGGGTCTCAGCCAACGCCGAAGGTTCGACCGTCCGAACCGTTCGATGGTCACCACTCGAATGAAAGCGAACGCGAAGGGCATGTCATGTCCTTTAGTAATAACTTTTCCGACCACTGAATTCCGTGACGTCACCGGCGGTCAAAACGGACCCGAACGCGTAGCCGGCGGCTTCTGTGGGGACGAAACGTTCGGATATTTCTCGCGCCTGGGCAAAATATGCTCCGAGCATTGGAGCCGCAGAATTTTTGGTTCGCTCGTTTCTGTAAGTATTTAACTTTTTGTATAAGAATTTTAAATGTATAGCATATTGATTTTAAATGCATAGCAAATGGTAGCATATTGAAATTAACTAATTTTTCTTTTTGACATGTAAGGATGCGGTCATGCCGGTCTATACTAGATTACTAGAGTTATTCCCGAATAATTAGTCCTTACTACGGGGGACAATTTTACTGGAAATCGAACCTGTTAAGACTTCATAGAAATGTTATAAATATGGATAGTACAGGGTTTTCCAGGAGCTAATTTTGGAAAACATCCTAGACTCTTTTACACGGGAAGTTGATTCTATGGCACCCTTTTTGAATAAGCACATTGGAAATTCCAGGTGGATTCCAAATAAGCCTGCCCAATAAGGGTGCTATACCCATTTCCCATCACACAAAATCCTACTTTATCACCAGTGCGCCAAAATTACCACTTCCCCGGCCGAAAGAGTTAAGAAAGCATGCACAAAACTATCATAACACCCCCAGAAAACCCCCCAGTAATTAGCAAACGTAAAGACAAAAAACACAAAGTATGGAAAACGGCGACAGGATTTCTTTCTGTTCAACAACAGCGAACACAGAGGAAAAGGAGTTGGCTTCATAGATTTTATTCCCTCACTAATCCAGCGCGCGCAGAGAGATCAAACATTCCGGCATTTCTAGACACGTTCTACCGCCCCCGTTGGCGCTTTTTCTTCGCTTGCTGCGTGTATGGGTGTGTGTGGGTATTTATTTCAGTGCAGTGGAAAGGAGCGGTCGAAAGGAAAAGGACTAAATATTGCTGCCACAATTGCAAGCAGGACCCCCGTTGCTGTAAAAGGTCCTGCAGTTTTCTTGTCTCTTTTTCGTTTTCTATTGTGTGTTTGTATGTTTTCCCTGTTTCAGTGCACGCGACGATTTAAGTAAACGCCAATTAAAGTTTTGTTTCTTTTGCTTTGCTCTCGCTCTCTCTTTTTGTTTGTATTGTTTGCTCACCTTCTCACTCTTTGCTAGGAATTGCTATATCACACACACACACGTTTCACATCCACACGTACACACACGCACACTCACACACATGCCTATATAGGTAATTCTACGGTTAATGCTGTGCCTTCTAGATCACTCTACCACGAAACAGCAGTACGCGGATGGTGGATTACTACTGTTTTTTTCATGAAGCGCTTACGGTCACATTGCACCCGGTACATGTTGGCCCAACAGTAAACCGCTCCACTGCTGACAATGTTACATTATGCTCGTAACTACGTGTATCATAAGCCAACCGCCCTACCACAAAAAAGTATAATAGCTTAGCCTAAACTAAACCTAACGTTCCTCAAAAACATAAAGCTAAACAACGGATGCTCTGCTCGCTCGATACGGCGGCGTGCCTGATAAACCTTACCACCGCGCCTCCAGCTTTCCAGCTGGCTCACCGCGTTGACCGATGCACTGGCGAGGTGTTGCCTATCCTGGGAGGAACATGATACCCTCCACTGGTTACTTAATAAGCGTGTTTCTCTGTTTTCCATCCTTCCTGCCCCTTACTGTGGCTGACCCCAGTGAGTGTAAACGGACGAGGGTTGTGCTAAGCTGGGTCCACCATTCGTTGAAGTTGCTACTGCTAAGGAAGACGACATTCCCCCGTCACCACTAACAGCATGCCCCGTCGTTGCACTTTGACCACCTTCTTCCATGCTCTCCAAGCCCGTCGACAGTACCGTGCCCGACTGCACCTGTCTTAGCTTGCAGTCCGGACAGAACCACTTGCCCTTCGGTGGCATAATGATGCCGACACACTCGAAGTGGAACCATTCGATCCGACAGTTGTCATCGTCGCAGGCAATCATCTCCGACACCTCGTCGTACGGCGCGCGACAGTAACAGTACACCGATTCACCCTCCTTGGGGGCGCGCCACCCGGCCGGCACGCGAATTTGATTCGGCCGGAACAGATCCGTCTGTATGCTGGGAAACGATCCGATCGGAGGAATTTTGGGCCGTGGCTCAGCGGCAGACAGGGTCGGCGCTTGGTACAGGGCGGACGATGCAACGCCCCCGGCAGCCGGTATGAGCGGGGCAGACAGGGGACCGGGCGTTCCCGGGGTACCGGTCGGTAGCAGCATCGACGAACCATGCAGGCTCAGCCCCATCGGCGGTGCCGATTTGGGTGTCTTCACTTTCGGTGTGCGGGGTGTCGCCGGTTTGCGGCGTCGGCTGTTGGCCGCCGGCTGCCTTACACCCTTGGGCGTAACGCTAGCGACGGACGATTTTTTACCCAGCGAAAGCTTCAACTTTGGCAGCGGCGGATGGCTCGGGGTGGTGGGAGTGCTCGCATCGAACGACGGCATCATCACCGTCGGCGTCGCGAGCTGCTGGACGGTCGGGTACTGCTGCTCGGCAAAGGCGGCAGCTGCTGGAGGCACCGAGCCCAGCTCTTCCAGTGTCATACCGATGCCGGAGTTTCGCCGCGATGACACCGGCGTCAGGTGATCGATACTGCGCCGCTGGCCCGACGTCGCTTTGCTGCTGGCGCCAGCACCACCCGCCGTTTTGCTGGACTTTGTTGGGGGCGAGGGAAGATCCTCCTTGCTCCACACCAGGTTCGGTGGCGGTGTTGGCTTCATCAGCGAGAGGATCGATTTTTCCGGATTAGTTGACAGGGTTAAGCCGGATGGGAGTGGTAGCGAAGCGGCCGCACTCTCGTCATCGCTCGTGTAGCCGTAGAATTTGTTCGGCTTACGGCTGCGTTGCGATCGCTTGAGCGGTGCGTCCGATTCCGAACTATTGCCCGTGCTGAGACGAGGGGCACTGATTTTGCCCAGATCGTCGCCGGCGACGACGGCTGCTGGCAGGGCGGACTGAACGGGCAGTGCTGGTGGTACGGCCGGTATCTCCAACGGTGCCATCGCTGACGCCAGCTGCATTTGCTGGGGCTGGTTAGGGGTGTGCACGGAGTGTGCCGCCACTGCAGCTGGTCCCATCTCTGCGGAGCCGTGCGACGTAAAGCCAGCTAGATGCTGCTGATGATGCTGTTGCTCTCCTTGCGGCCAATGGTAAGGGATGTGCTGTGGTACGTACGGCACAACATCCATCGCCGGTACGGCGGACAGGGTGGCGTTGGTGACCGGCACCTGCTGTTCCACGAACGTGCTACCCGCCGGCGA
Source organism: Anopheles coluzzii (assembly GCF_943734685.1). Lineage (NCBI taxonomy): Eukaryota > Metazoa > Arthropoda > Insecta > Diptera > Culicidae > Anopheles > Anopheles coluzzii. The sequence goes on from NC_064671.1 coordinate 88,164,596, forward strand.
CATGAACCGCTTGGAGGACTTCCTCTCCCGTTTGCGCTTCTTCGGCTTCACTTTCTTCTTGCCCGGTGCCACCTCCTCCGGCGGCAGCGACGGTGTCGATGGGCGGCTGTTTTCCACCATGCCGTAGTTCATCGAGGCGCCCGTCTGCGCCAGCAGCTGGCGCCGTTTCTCTGCCAGCAGCTGGTTGGCCAGCTTCTGCGGATGCTCGTCGTAAAACTCTTCGTCCGTTTCCGACTCGTCCGTGTGCAAATCCGAATCCACGATCACGCTGTCCGGATCGACGGGCTCGGGCGGTGGCAGCTCCTCCACCTCTTCCGGTTCCGGCACCGGTTGGGCGACAGCCTCGGCAGCTGAAACGGTCGGTGAGGTAGCTTCATCCTCTTCCTTCTTAGGTTGATCCGTCCCTTTCTTGCTACCCTTTCGTGCGTCTTCGTTGTCGGAGCTGTCGGAATCGTCCGAGCTGGAGCTGGAGCTGTTGCTGGAGCTTGAGCTGCAACTACAGTTCGAGCCACATTCACAGCTTGAATCAGAATCGCTGCTGTCCTCGCTGTCGGACGATTGGTCGTCATTGCGCTTGCTCGAACTCTTGACAGCCGCCTCGGGCGTACGGCGACCCTCTTCCACGTTCTCTTCCGCATCTCGTCCACCTTTCAGCAGGAGTGACTCTTGCTGTGGTTTGCTTTGCAGCTCTGCTTCCAGCTCCGCCTCGGACAAAATGGGCTTAAACATCATGCAGTAATCGTGGTCCGATTGTGACACATGCAGTATCGTTGTTTTCAGCATTCGCTCCACTAGCTCGTCCTCCAATCGCTGCTCCTCGTCCGCCGACTGTTTCCGGCTGGCTGTCCGATGATTCGCCTGGTAGCGCTTGAAGTTGTTCCAGATGTTTGCAATCGGGTCCAGCGGTGCCGCCAGCTCTTGCGAAGCATTCTCACTCCGCTCCGCTTGGTCGTCTTCGTTTGCTGCACCCTCTTTCTGCTGCAGGCCTTCTTCCGGAGTTTGTTCGCGGTCGACAGCATCCTCGCCGTGCATAAGATTCACACCATCCACTTTAGACTCCATTGGATCGTCACGGAGAGCACCGGATTCCGTTTCGATACAGTCCCCAAATCGTCGCGAGTTGAAACTTGCGTTCGAGTTTTCGTTATCCGAATCGTCACTACTGTCACTCTCGGAAAGGTTCAACGCGGGCAAATTCATCAGATCGACCACAGATTTATCGTCGTCCCTTGCCTTCCGTTTCTTCTTTGACTTCTTCGCCGGTGTTGAGACGTCCATCGCTTCCACCGCAGCCGATGCCGCTTCTGGTGCTTGCTCTTTCGCCAATTCTTCCTTTCTGTTCGAATCCTCAGAAAGCTGGTCCTTGCTATCCGCGGACCCACTGCCATCTTTGCCCTCCAACGGGTTTGCGCTGTCGGCATCTTCGGCTGATTCCTTTTTAATCGTGTCCTTGTCAGCACATTCTTCCATCGGTAGATCTTTTCTATCACCAGCATCAGCGCCCTGTCCTTCGGCAATTGTAGCCCCGGAACTGTTAGCAACACCTTCTGCGTTGTCGTCCGGCAGTGGTTCTGTTTTAATGGCATCGGCTGCATTTGCTTCGTCTTCGTTCGTTCTTTTCGGGTCCGATCCTTCCTGTGTCGCATCATGAGCGTTTCCATCGTCAGCTGAGGCAGCTTCCGTATCCATGCTTGCAGCGAGCTGTTCCTTCTCCGTCTCCGCTTTCTCCAAGTCATGCCTGTGCACGTGCTTCAGCAGAAGCTTTTTCGAAATGAACCGCTTTTCACAGCCATCTTCCGTGCACGGATACTTCGCCTCGCCATTGTGCAGGCGCCGGTGCACCTTCAGCGCTACCGAGCGATTAAACGTTGCCTGGCACACCTCGCACACGAACTGGGCCGGCGGTACGCAGAAGTGATACACGTGCGGCCACTTCTTCTGCAGACACCGCTTGCACAGCACACCCTCGGTGCCGTGCTTCCAGAACAGATGCTTCAAGATGTCCGCCTTGTTGCGGTAGCCGATGCCGCACCGGTAGCACAAATGGTGCAGCTTGTGCTTCCACACGTGGTTCGAGAGCCGGCTCTGATCCACGCACTCCTCCAGACAGACATCACAAGCGTAGTGGCGTTTGCGCAGGTGCACCATCAGCCGGAAGGCGGACGGTATGCCGTCCACGTTGCAGACGCAGCATCGGAACATGTAATCCAGCGCGGTCGTATGGTTGGACACGCCCGGGCACATGTGGCAGAGCAGCTCGCTGTAGCTGAAGAAGTTGCCCTTGCACATCAGACAGAGCAGTACCGACTTTTGATGCATCTTGCGGTTGTGCAGGTACAGCTCCTTGTGCACCACCGTGCTGAAGCGACACTGGAAACACTCAAACACCTTCACAAACGGTACCGCCGTCCGTTGCTCCGTCGTCCAGGAGTTGTCGAACGTTTCCACGTTCAGGTAGGCCTGCTCCGTCCCGAGCTCGTCGAGGGTGTTGAGAAACCGCTGCAAAATCGTCTCGGGAAGCAGCTCCTCGCCGGTGATGCTGTTCACCGTCGCCTGGAACCGATGCATCGCAATTATATGCAGCACGAGTTGCCGGCCATTGACGGCGATACGTCGGGCATGGTTACAGTACAGACAGAAGGGAACGGTCGCGCGCAGACAGATCCGTATGAACTCGCGTATTGGGATACGATCGAGCGGTTCGTCCAGCGTTAGCGTGAACAGCTGAGCATCACTGTCCGCTATTGCCATCGAATCTTTTTCGGGAGCTTCTTCCGCATTTTCCGGTTGCATACTGTCCATTGCCATAACTTCACCACCAGTTGCCGACAAATCAAACAGCATCTCGGCAGCGGCCAAGCGCTCCGATGCTTCTTCCTCTGCAAGCGTTTTGGCCACTTCCGCAACACCTTCACACTGCGGAGGCGGTTCGTTCTGTTCCGTTTCGGACGCCAATGGAGTGGGCACAGCGTCCATCGGTTCCGTTTTATCCTCCACATTTGCACTTGTCTCGACGGAAGCCGCGAGAGAGGTAGAACCATCCGATGGTCCGTCCGTGGGAGCAATTTTGTTTCCTTCCGCCACTTCACCAGCAGCACCATCCCCAATCTCTTCCGGCGATTGTTTTGCATCGGTCGACGCTCTGGTTGGTACATCGCGCCTTCGCTCGATCATGAGGCTTTCATCGATATCCATAGGGATTGGCTCCTGCAGTGCCGTATCTTCCGCCACTTCCACATTGTCCTGTTTTATTTGCTCTTGTTCTTCCGCTGGTGTGTGGTCAGGTTTGTTCTCGTCAAATGCTTCCTGGTGCTCTTCTAGATGTTCACGATCTGTTTCGATTTTCTGCGCCAGTTCGCCGCCTTCAGCTTGCTCCATTTCAGCATGACTGTTCCGTTCGTTCTCTTCTGCTGTCGCCACCGTTTCTGCCGGTTCTTCGCCATCTTCCTTGACCTCTTCCTCTTCCTCTTCCTCTTCTTCGTCTTCTTCTTCCTCTTCCTCCTCTTCGTCCTCCTCCTCATCGTCACTTTCTGCGGACGATTCTTCGCTTTCCATCGGCGTCAGATACTGGATCGGTATTTTTACCTTTAACTTTGGCACTAGAGGAGTCACTGCTGGCGGTGGAGGAGGCGGTTCGTTCGCTTGCTGATCAACAACGCATGTCAATGAAGTGGACTCACTAGGTTCGTGCGCTGGTGGAGTCGTTGCATTGATGACGGGTGGAACGAATTCCTTCTGATGCGTTAGTTCACCGTTCATCACTGGTGTAGGGTACTGCAAATGACCGTAGCTTTCTGCTATAGGTTGAGCAAATGCGCCATCCACATCACCAATGCCTGGATGAAGAGCGCCTTCGTAACTGTTTCCAATTGGAGCATGTAACTCTGCGCTTTTAACGTCCTTCAAGAGTTGCGTCTCTAGGATAGAGCTGCCAATAAACGGTTGCTGGTGCTGCTGTTGCTCCTGTTGATGATGACTGTGTTGCATTTGGGGTTGTTTCTTCTTGCTCGATGATTTACTACCGACTCCCTTTGATGGCGTTCCTCCCTTCGGTGTACCGAGCGTCTGGTTGGTACTACTGAACCCACTCTCCGGCACATTTCCGTTCAGTTTCACGCCAGCAGCCGCTGCATCATTGCCAGCCAGAGGTCCATTAGCGTAGCCGGAACCACCGGGCAAGGACTTTTTCGGTGCTTTCTTTTTGCCACCCGCCAGCGTACCGTTCACACCATCGCACCGATGTTTGGCCTGCTTCAGCTGGCCACAGCTACCACACGTTTCGAGATAGTTCGCACAATCATGGGCCCGGAGCTGTTCCTCCCTTTGCTGCACATCGTTCACGTTGCTTTCGAACATGTGCTCGCAGCGGGAGCACATCAAATAGAACGGTTGCTGCTGGACCGTGTGCTGTACATCGGCCACCGTCCGATCGGCATCGTCGTAGTGGCACTGCCTCAGATACTCTTCCAAACTTCCGTGATGCTTCTTCAGCACGCCGTGCTTCGTGCCAAGATGGCTTACCAACCGTTCCGCCGACGGGAAGATGCCCAAGCAGTAGAGACAAATGTGCTTACGATGGACCTCCCGCATGTGCAGGAACAAGTTCCAATTCTCGTAGTGCGTACCACACGGCGAACAGAGGAACACCTTCTTTTTGTCCTTCTTCTTCTCGGGCGGCGGCGGTGGTGGTGGCTGCTGCATCGCTGGAACTTGTGGAGGGTTTCCCATCGACTCCAGACGCATGTGACTGCTGTCGGGATGACTGTGAAGCGCAGACAGCTGCGAAGCGTTTGGAAGCGTCGGCGGCGGCTGCTGTTGGTGCTGCTGAGCGTATTCGTTCGGTTTGCTAAGCTTGGACAAATGCATATAGCTAGCCGTTAGCGGAGAGGTAAGGTCGCCCAGGGCAGGGCCATTGCCGCCAGCAGCTCCCGGTTTAGCTTGATTTCGTTTCCTTCGTTCTGCCGGCCGCTTAGTGTTGCTTGCCTTCGATTGGTTCCCCTTCGGTTGAGCAGCCAGCTGCGCGGCATCGATGAAATGTTGCAATCTTTCGGCAGCAGCACCGGGCAGCGTAGGGTAGGCAGCTAGGGCGGCATTGTGGGTTTGTGGCGTCGGAAGCCCAACCGTTGCTCCATAGTTGGCTAAACTCGTGTTCGCAAACCCGTGCAAACTGTGCATGTTGTTGTGGAGCGCATCGGACACACCGGGATAAAACTGTTGCTCCTGCAGTAGGTGCATTTGTTGGTATGGGAACATGGTCGAGTTCATCTGATGCGCAGCCGGTAGCGTCGCATGGCTGTTAGTGTTTTTCTTCCTATAGCGACGCTGCTTCTCGGCAATCACCAGACGATTATCCTCGTCCATCGTGTCCGACGACTCGTCCTGCGCTGGTGGAGCCAGCAGCGGCACGGATTTGCCCAACTGTCCAATGCTACTTAAGTGTTTTGATATCAGCGTGTTTTTCAAAATGTTTCCTGTCGCCATACTTGTTCCATCATTGTTCCAGGGGGTGAGATTTTGCATCACAGGTCGATATTCCGCCAGTTGATGTAGCGAGGCGGGTAGAGGGGCGGGCTCTGGCAATGGTTGGATTTGCGGTGGCTCGCAAGCCGTCGTGCCCTGCTGTGAGTAGTTCATGACCGGTACCTGGTTGTAGTCGATCTTGATCAGGCCCTTGTTTTCGTTCAACAGCAGGCCCTTCTTCAAAATGTTGCTGAAATCGACCGGCTGCAAAGGTTGTGTAGGTTGCAGGACACCCGTTGCTTTACCCGCCGATGGCGTCTCCTCGCTCCTATTTGGAGTGGCGACGGTTGATGACCGTTTCAACGATATCGACAACTTTAGGCCCTCGCTACGAGTAATCTTTGCCTCGTCGTCCCGATGGCCCGGTCTTTCTTCTTCCGAATCTGCCGACTCGTCCACTTCCATCGCTGTGCTGTCCCTGGAACTATCCTCCGAGGAATCCTGCTCGGAATGATGTCCCTGTCGGTCGGATTCCGGCACGTGTGTAACCGCTGAGCCGGGCGCTTCGCTTACAACCGACCGTCCAGCTATTGGTGTTGATTGTTTGGCGGGCGACACTTGTTCCTCGCTTGGTTCAGCCTCATCGCCGGAACTATCGCTTTCCGAAGATGACGAGGACGAAGAGGACGACGACGAAGAACTGTCCGTAGAGCTGGAGCTGTTACTGCTGCTACTGCTATTACCGTCCGCCGGCTCGGCTGGTTCATTCTGCTCGTGGTGGACGAGCGCGAACGATTTACCTTCGCCGTCTTCTTCCCCAACGTCTTCCAGCTCTTTTGGTATGCGTGGCGTTAGCGGTCGATCCATTAGCTGCTCGGCGGAGGCATCGATCGAGAGCGACGACTTGCCGGAATCGATTGAATGGTTCAGGTTGTTTTCCTCGCCGCTCTTACCATCCGTGAGGTTAACGTCCGTTTGTTCAGCCTGTTCACTTTCCATCACGCGCTCCACAACCAAATCGTCAGCTGCTGGTGCCTTTTGAGTAACTTGCTCACATTCGCTCATCTCACGCATTTCTTCATCTATTCGCTGCGGCGAGCAACTATCTTTCACTGCAACACGTTCTGTCGCTCCGTCCGATGAAACGGAGGGCGGATGATGATCATCGAACTTCATTTGCTTTAACTGAATTTCACCACTAGACATCCTTCTCTTCCGCTCTTCGTTTTCTCCCTCCAAAGGTGTGTCCGATGCACGGCGCTTTAGCGAATTCGTGGCGGCGGTTAAGTGCGGCGCCATGCTTTCCTTCATGCCCTCCGTATCTGACCAACTAACGGGCTGTAGTTCTGGTTCCTTGCGATCAGTTTCGCTCTCTTTCTTCTCTTCCTTTTCACTGTCCACTGAGGAATCGTTTCCAGCCGCTTCCGGAGTTGAGGTTGAGCTCATACCGTTGATAAATGTATCTGCAATGGGGAGCGAAAGTAAAATTAGCGAAAATCATTTTACCGAAACCATTCCTTTAGCGTTATCTACTCACCTTGCACATCTGTGCTTGCGCGTTCTGGGGTTAAAATATTTACAACTTTACTACTGCCTGTACTACTTTGCCGGTCGTCCTCCGATGGATGGTTGCTCCTCTCTGGTTGGCCGCCCAAAGGCGACGCAGATCTGCTTCGTTCACCCTGGTGGGCTGTTTGTTCCTTCTCTGGCGTGACGTTACTATGGTTACCGTCTTCAGCAGCAGCACTGCTCTCAGGATCGGAAAGCGATTTTTCAATAACGTTTGGCTCCGACTCGGTCGCAGCTGCCGACGCGGCTGCTTCTGCCTTTACACCTATGGTAGCTGTGCCATCTGCTTCTGAAGCGTCAGACATTTCCACATTACTCGTATCTACACTTTCATTACATTCTTGACTACTTTTCGTTGCTTGTGAAATGTGTGCCTGTGACGAAGAGGTCGTCTCTGTATTTAAGCACGATTCTCCAGCCTCGTCGCCGGATACTTCTTTTGCAGCCGTTTCCTCAGGCGGGCTGTTATCTTTTGCTAGCTGATCCTCTGCCGCTGCATGGCTCCATCCGCAGGGCTCTGTCGGCTCGGTCGCACCACCAACGTCAGCATCCATATCTTCCGGCAACGCTTCACCCGATTCGGCAGTGCTTTTTATCTCACTGGAAATCTTTTCCTCACTAACTTCCGGATGGCAATCGTCTTTCTGCGTCGAAGTTGACTCCTTTGCGGAGGTATCAAGTACCAGTTCATCCTGCTCGGTCGCGACACTTTGCTCAACGTCCATGTCTGTTCGGGCGGCGTCAGGCAAATCCGACTGAACAACATGCGTATCGACGCCCGACTCCACACCTTCGACTGTTTCAGAACATTCCTCTTCGGCGCCATTGACTGCGACGATGGTTTCCTCCTTCTGCTGTTGGTCTGCATCGCCACTCCCGTCTGCAGCAGCTTCCAATGCCTTCTGGCCGGTGGCGTGTGCCATTTCTCCCCCGCTCGTGGATGCATCATGACATTCCTCGAATGGTTTGTCCTTCCCTGGACTGGCATTTTTGCCTGCAGCCGGTGGTGGTGCCGTTGCCGCCACGTCCGCGTCTGTGGCATTCTGCTCGGGCGGTTGGCACGATTGCGACGCAAGCGATTCGCTATCTTCTTCCATTTCGCCGCCCTCTGTATCGATTGTAGCTGATAGCGGAATATCGCCGGCGACCTCCGGCTTTGTGATGCAATCGGGCTGCGTACTGGGCTCCGTCGTCGGTGGCGTATTTTTATCAGCTGAGGTAATAGTGGCTTCGGATCCATGCTCATCGTCCATACTTTTTAAACCCCTGGGATAAGGAAAACAATACAAACGCATTAGGTCAACCGTACCAATACCAAACAAATATGCAGTTTTATAACAACAAGCACCATGCTCTGCCTCTTGGAGAGTAAACCAAGTGTAACTGAAAAAGCATTTTTCCACATTCTATCATTCATTCGCTTCCGATCTTATTCTCGACACAGTACGAATGAATGTTCGAGCGTTCAGTTCACGCGCTGCATGGAATTGTGCCAAATGGAACGTCACAAAAATGTGTGGACAAAGCGTAAAAGTTATCGTTACTGATTATCACACAACTTTCATCTGCCACACATACTTGTGTGTGTGTACCACCGCACATCCCCAATGCAAGCTCGTTAGCACCAAGATGCCAGGGGACAAAGAAAGTGTGAAGCGCGCTCACTCAAGAGGGCATCGGGTGTTTTTTTTTTTCTTTATTGGCTCTTGGTCTTGTCTTGCTAGAAACGAAATTACACGCAAATGTGGAATAAAAAAAGCCCAGTTTCGTCTGTACTCTCACGACAGTACTCCTGCGTGAGTCATCAGGGTACACTTACCTCACTGAGGAATAGTGGTTTTAATTGCTGTTTGCCGCCTGTAAGCACACATGTACAAGCGGGGGTCGTCTAACGTGCTGGTGGTGGCTTTACCGGTACCGAGCGCTGTTGGTGGGTTGCCTTGGTCGCAACGAATGTTGCATCGGTTTGTTTGTATCCTGTCGCGGGTACTGTTTATCGTGTACGGCGGGAGTAGCGTGTTGCTAACCGAGCAGAATATTGTACAGGGTAACAAGAACGGCCACTGCTACGAGGAAGTTATTACTATCCTTCCACACCCATTGACAGGTTGTTGCTGGTCGAGGAATAAACTGCGCCGGGAGATAGGTGTGTGCTGATGTAATTGCCCTACAATGTTGCACGATTACACTGTTCACGATCGCCTTAGCACTCTTCCCGAGAAGCTTTTTTTAGTAAATACTGAAATTGAGAAGAAAAAACATGACACCATCATCACTTTAAATCCACAAAAAAAGCAACGGCGCACATGTGCTTCCAGTTAAATGACGAGCGAATGATCATTTCTTTATGTTCTCTTTGCTATGCGCCTCGTGTCCCAAGCGAAGCGCAGCAGCAGTAAAAAAACACTTCCTCGTTGTGCTTACAAATCCATTCAAACGCACACAAACACACATACACGCACAGTGCACAGGACGGGACAGATCGCCCACACTGCCTGCAATAGACTACGCCGCCAACTATTTTTGCCACAAATCGCTTCAGACATCACACACGCGCGCGCGTATGTTTTTGACACAATGTGGTAGCGCGCACCGTGTGGGACCGCACACAACACAACACGTGGGTTGAAGGGGAAGGGAGAGGGGAAAGGGACATTGTCGGCAAAGAAGCAAACACCCTTCATTCAATATTTAAAGCAGAGGGAAGGTAAACACAGCCGCACAGCCCCCGTATACACGCTTAGCCATTACAAAGCAACACCACACCACTACACTGACACGCACACGCTCATCCCGCTCACTCACCCAACCATGACTTGCTTTGATCCGGCATCGGGCATCAACTGCACTGCAAGCATTGAACAGGGACAGCGCTGTGCGTACGTGTGTGTGTGTGTGCGCGCGTTTGTGTTGGTAAGCGTATGCGGTAGAGCGAGCGGGAGGTAATGCGACAGGGTGGGGGTAGGAAAAAAAGCGCGCGCGTTCAATATTTCATGCTCCGGGTGAGTTGAGCCCGGGGAGCAGTACGATATTACATGCCAAAAACTTATTTTTCACACGAAGACACTCGAGATGCACCACATGGAGTGTCCTTCCCGTACACTTTTAGACGGTGGTGCACATCCTCGAGTGGAATCCACGTTTTGTGCGAAGTAGCACTCTCTTAGATCACGCCTCAAAAACACAGTTTCAACATTAGGACTTCTACATTAAGACGCAAAAGATAAAAACGTACACACAGCGCACAGGCAGTAAACGCGACGCAATTTCAACACAACATATATTTCACAATAGAAACAGTTGCGCTGTGCTTGGAGCAGCTGTGTGCGTTGTGCTCAGAGACACACACATCGTTTGCTTACTGCTACCGTCCGCCGCTCTACAGCTCGACATCACACGCCCGATTTTCTCGTTCGTCTCGCCTTCCATCCAAAACGGGGCACACAAAAACGAACCCTCTTTCAAAACGCCCGGAGATTCTTAGCGCTGTTCAGGCGTAACAACACACCCGTCCCAGCCCGGGCCCGAACCACACACACACAGCGCACAGCCCCGCTCAGGGACGAATCGCTCGCATATGGACCCGACATCGTGCGAGACTGTCACACCCGATGACGATAGCGTGAACGGAAGACGGAAGCAGTAGCACCAGCAGCAGCACCAGGCAGCCGCACCGAGCCAAGCGAGATGATGCCGCACCATACACACACACACTCACACACACACACGGTCCGCAGCAAGGCGGGGGGATGAGCACAATGTGCGAAAAATTTAAACACTTTTTACACCCCCAAATCGTACCGTAATCGAGTGTACTGCACCACTTTCCGGTAGCACGTGTCGTACGCTTCCGTTTGGCGATAGTTTCAGCCGCGGTGGGCACCTTTTTACGGGTGCTTTTTCGATTTTTCCTCACAACACGTTTATCAAGCACAAGCGAAAACGTAATGGCGACCGTATTATTTTTCTTTCATCTGCGCTCCTCTCTCGCCGTTTGACGCATTCACTCTCTCGCTCGCTCTCTCACTTTCGGCTGCGTTGGACGTATTCCGCGGTGGCGGCCGAGAGGCGTTCTCGTTCGCTCCCTCTCATTCTCGCTCGCTTGCTCTTTCTCGTACTCTCCTTCTTTCTCTCTGTGCGGTGGTTACGGGGTTTGGTTCTATGCATCCGGCAGGGCATAGAACCTTAGCTTTGGGGCTTCTTTTTGTGCGTACGGAATGATTTGTGGCTTATTGCCATTATCGCTGTATTACAGATAGAAGTCTAGATGAAGACATTACAAAAGATTAGACGCTTTGAAGCAGCAAAATGTGGTCGCATTGACACAAGAAAAGAGCGTATCATTCTAGCATCTTGCTTGGGGTTGCTAGGGCGGAAGGATAGCGGCTCGTGGGCCTTATCGATTTGCATTCGATGCTTCGTACAGGTTTCGGTTGTTTTCTGTCTTGCAATAGGCCGCATCGTTTGGCAAAATGGTAAAAAATCTCGTTTCATTCCTGCAAACTAATTTAAAATGTAAATAAAATATTCAAACGCTTCGTGTTGACGTCTACGTAAAATGTGCCATCACGGAACAGTTTTTGCTTTTTTTTTGGGCGCAAACAGTACACGGTTCAGTTCTTCAGATGGTGTTCAGCAACCACGAAACGTGTGGCAAAAGAAGCACAAACTTCGATTCAGCTTGGAAAGTAATGTCACGTCAAACCAGATTGAGATTATGAAGCGTTTCACATAATTCATTGTTCACTTGAATAATTTGCATTAAATTTACTTAAACTCTCTTTGCAACATTTAGTTGAATTGGAATACTTATGTTCCACTCTCAATTTCATTTAGAATTATCAAATAAAAATAAAGCCCAGCGGCCATCGTGCACAGTGTTGAGCTTTCATCATTTTTTAGTTAAATGTCATCATGCTGTCTGAGCTCATGATCGCACAGTCGGCAGTTCGCAAGACATGTTTTCCTGTGCTTCAGGTGCACAGATCAATTTCGTCGCAAAAGTAATTACATTTTCCCCTAGTCTGCCGTTTCTCCACTGTTAATGCAATGAGCACACAACTTTCCAATGCAAACGACGAAGAAGGTGGTGAAGCGTCCAAAAGCACCATCATAGGGCCGCTCAACTTTACCAAGGACTCGTCAACCGATCCCCCAACGTCGCTGGTCGATGAGCGGACGGTACCGTGCATGTTCTGCAGCAACACTTACGATTTCCACACTCCCGACAACGGTTCCGACCAATGTCTGGCCCATCTGTACCTGGTCCACCGGCTGGTGGTGGCCGATGTGAAGGAAATTGCCTGCCTGCCCAGCTACTGCTACTACTGGAAGGAAAAGTTCGCCCACGAACCGGTGGAGAAATATTGCTCCTCCATGCTGCTGAACCAGCTGCCCGACGGTACGAGCTCACCGAACGAGAAGTATTTCCTGCTGAGCGACGTTGAACCGTTGGACTACGAGCTGCGGCAACGGCTGCGAAGGGAGAAGCTGGAGCTCGTCCTCGCCCGCCATCAGTTCGAACGGACGGATCGGAATTTTAACCGCGGCTGCCTGTACTGCCGTGACTATCGGGCGGAAACGCGCCCCGAGTTTGTGAGCCATCTCTACACGAAGCACTTTCTCCTGCTGGGCAAGCCGGAACATCTGGTGTTTGTGGACGAGCTGATCGAAATCGTGCAGGACAAGCTGAACCGGTTGATCTGTTTGTTCTGCGAAAAGCTGTTCAAAGATCGGCCCACGCTCAAGGAACACATGCGCAAGAAGGGCCACAAGCGCATCAACCCGGACAACCACTACTACGATCGGTTCTTTCTCGTCAACTATCGGCTCAAGCAGAAGCCCGAGTACGTGCCCATCGCGAAGCGGAAAGAGGAAAGCCGCGTCTTTGCGTCCGACTCCGACTCCGACTCCGATTGGTCCGACTGGAACGGGGAGGAGCAAACGACCACGTGTCTGTTCTGTACGCACGCCGAAGCAAATGTGGACACGCTGAAGCGCCATATGGTGGCGAAGCATACGTTTGATTTCGATCAAACCGTGGCGGACATGAGCTTCTATCAGCGCGTAAAGGTGGTGAACTTTATTCGCCGTCAGATGCACATACGCAAGTGTATTGCGTGTGGCGAGCAGTGCCCCGATTACGAGAGTCTTTGCAAGCATCTGGCAGAGTTGAACCACTTCCGGCTGGACAAGGAAGCGGGTGCGTGGGATCAGCCGGAGTACTTCTTTCCCACGTACGAGGACGACCAGTTCCTGTGCCATCTCGATGAGGTGGACAACGAGCGGGACGAGCTGTCGCAGGAGGAAGGATCGATCGTTATATCGGAGAGCGTTACGGCGAGCATCAATCTCGATGCCGAATCATTATCGTTGGAAAACTTTAAACTGTAGCACGCGACGGTACTAGTTTAGAGGATGTGTTTTTTGTGATAAAAGCTTCCGTTGAACAAATAAAGTGGTTTAACAATGCAAATATTCAAATACCAAAACGGATTCCAATAAAATTCCAATTGAAGAAATTGTTCCAATGATTGCTGGGATATCTGAAACGGGCCTTGGGTTGTTCTGAACCGGGAAACAAGTTAACGAAGAAGAGAAGAAGAAGACGCCGTAACTGTCATTGCGTTTGTTTACGTTTGGAAAGGACGCGTAAACAACCGCAAATCGCTCGCAGAGGAAAGTAGTTGCCGGATTGCAATTCGGGTGAGAATCAAAAGGATGGAAAAAAGTGAAACACGTGCGTTGTGTAGGGAAAGTGTGGCCGCAAAACTGCCGGACGTTTGCCGTGTTTGTCTGCTGGACGAAACCGACGGTCAGACGGAACTGTACACCATCGACGATGTGTACGTGCAGCCAAACAGTGTGGAGCATATGAACTGTTTCCGAGATATTTTATCCATTTTTATTAATGATGAGGTAATTCTGTTGAGTTTACTTTGCTTCCATTACTTCAATTCACTCACAATTTGCTCAATTTTCAGCTCGAATCGTGCAACGAATCGCTGCTGCCCAAGCACATCTGCACCAAGTGTGTGACTCGGGCACAGGAAGCATACCAGTTCATCGAGCAGTGCCAGCGGGCGGACAAACTTCTGGAGCAGTGCTTTGAAAGCCTTCACAGTAAAACGAAAACCAATGCCACCGTAGCATCCCCCGCGAAAAGTCCCACAGCCGAGGGCACAGTGATTAAGCTGGAAATAGCGAATGCCCGCCCGGCCTGTGACGACGCAGAGGACAGCAATGCGGAGGAAATGGAGCAACCCGTCAGCCAGCCACTGATGATACAGAAAGGCAAACGCTGGTACTGTGACAAATGCAGCAAGAGCTTCAGCCAGCCGCAAACGCTGCGCCGGCACTACCGGATACACGACGAAACGGGCAGCAGTAAGATAGCGTGCCCGCAGTGTGACCGGCAGTTTTTGCGCTCGGACGATCTGACGCGCCACATCCGGACGCACACCGGGGAGCGGCCGTACCGGTGCAAGCTGTGCCCGAAGAAGTACAAGCAGGGCTCGGAGCTGAAGGAGCACATGCTAACGCACAGCCAGGAGAAGCAGTTCCGGTGCGACGAGTGCAACAAACAGCTTGCCTCGCGCAATGGCCTGTACGTGCACATGAAGCTACACCGGGGGGAAAAGCCGCACGCCTGTCCGCATTGCGACAAACGGTTTACCACGTCGAGCGAGCGCATCTCGCACGTTCGACACATACACACGCCACGGAAATGAATCGCTCTCAAAACCCGCCATTACGAACTGCTTTGTTTTGAAATAAAATTCGTTCCAAGGTTTGTTATAGGACTTTTTACTTACTGTACTTTTCATTTCCACATTACATTTTCTTTTGGGGACTTGATCGAAAACCCACTTATTACGGCGTCCAGTAGAAACCACTCGTTGCTCAAAGGGCCTTGGAACTCGGTTGTGGTCGCTTGCGCGGCCGTTGGCAGCGTACCGGATTGTACCATACTTTCCTCTTCGCTATAAATTTCCAATCGTTTGCAGCAACCGTTCACCGTTTCGTCTCCACCTTTGTTTGCCATTTTAAAACTGATTTCATATTTTACACACTTTTTGGGAAGTTGAAAATTGTCCAACAAATTCACTCCTAGCGTGGGATGAAGCGTGCACGACGATTGTACCATAACGAATATGTTTGTGTCGCTCGTTACAGCCTGGCCGCTTACCAGCTGATCACAAAGCGTAAGCTGTAAACCTAACTTTCGGAGCACTTTTTCTAACGATCGTTGATGGTTTTCGCCAATGTGATTCCTATCAATGGCGGGCAGTGTTATTATAAACGCTTCCTTGGCAGTGTAGATTGTTTTGCCAAATACGATCATCAGCTCACCGATCGGTGGATGGTTGGACAGTATTTTCTCTATCGTCTGGAAACAACAACAAAAAAACGGGTGTAAATTCAACGTATTTGAATGAGGCGATGGTGTTTGTCCCCGGCTTCGAGCTTTAATACTCACATCGAACAGCATTTCCACGCACTGCACCACATGTTGTGCCTTTTCGCGCTGCTTTTGTATCCGAAGTTCCGCCACAGAATGGGTAGCGTCCGTCGGATCGGCTGACTCCAGCTTCTTTACCATCGCTCGGAAGGTTGTGTATGGGAAGGGAATTTGGGTGCGATTGTACAGCAACAGCTCCACAATGGTGCGAACAATTCTGCTCGCACAGCCTTGCGTGATTAGTGGTGTGTCCAACTCAATGCTTATACTGTCCATATCGATACCTTTCACTTTCTATGATTCTAATTTAGTGCAAGCATGTATGCCGGCAAACGGCATAGAAGGGTTTGTTTGATTATTGTTGTTTGTTTACACTTCGATACGGAAGCGGGTAGCTTCGCCTGTCATTCAAAAAATAACTGCCAAAAACGCCACCCGTCAACTGCCCGCGATTGCTATATACAAGGTGTGACGAGCAAATATTTGTATTGTTTTGTTTTTACCGTTTCGCGCAGTAAAACTAAAAACTAATTAATTCCTTGCACCCTAAATCGTAAATTAGCCGATCACAACGCATCACTTACTAGCGTGGCACACTTTCAACAGCACTAAATCCTTCACCTTGTCGTAATCGAAATAGCGCGGAAAGTCCATACACACATTGATGAGCTTCCAGCGGTTCACGCCGAACCGGCCGTTACGCTTTTCAAAGTACCGCAGAAAGTAATCATAGCACGGTGCGACCGAGTCCATGTCTTCGAGCGTGAATACGTAGCGCTTTTCCAGCGCGATGTAGATCGCCTTCAGCTTCGGCAGCTCTAGCAGCAAACTAACAATCGTCCGCACAAACGCTTCCGTTATGTCATCGTCGTAGATTACTGGCAAAAGAAAAAGAACAAAAAATGAAATTGTTAGATAAAATTGTTGCAACGGATGAATGTGACGACCATATCTGCTTACCATCGGCGGCAATCACGTACTGCACGTCCTGGAGTTTGGTCTTCAAATCACGTGGATAGTCCTGATAGCTAACCTTGAAGTCGAGCTCGGTGACATGCACACGGCAGTGCGGGCTTGAAAGATGAGCATTTCTCTGCATGTTGTCCCGTAACAGATCCAGCAGCCCTTCAATATCAATGTCTGTTGAAGATGGAATAAAATGTTACTTCTTTTCACGATGTTTTAGCACGAATCAACTGTATCACTTCAAACGTACCCGTGCAGATGACCTCTCGTGCATACATGCTAGCGACTATGCTGGTAAGCCCAACGCCGGACCCAAGTTCCAGGATGTGAGTGTTTTTAAACTTTCGCTCGTTGTGCATGATATAATCGCCCAGCAGTAGTGCACCGCGCCATATCTGCAATCCAACCGCGTCCAGCCGCGTCGACTTACGATGCTCTAGGTAGGGAGCAGACACATGCCATTAACCAAATTTCGAAAAACAAAACTCTCGAAAAAAAACCTTCACCAACCTATATCTATCGCTCCTTTCCGCTGGCGCACCACAACAACGTCGCCATCTTTATCGAGCACGATTGGAGGTGGTTTTGTATCTTTCTGGTGCGTTGCTATGCAACATTCATCACCGGATTCACCGTACAACAGCACTTCCTCCTGCTCCTCTTCACACAAACTGTCGCCATAATCCGATGCGAATGATTCTTCTTCAAAACAGCTTTCCTCCTCCACCTCCTCCGAGTCTTTGACGCTTGATGCCTTCGACTCGCTGTCAGCCACGGGCTGACCGTTGTACCGTTTGTCCATGCCATTTGCTAGCCCCGGTTGTGTGCCGTTCTCGGCGGGCGCAGCATCGCGGCGGTTTGGATACACAAAGGTAAATTTAGAAATAGAATCTGCACAAACGGAGACATCATTCCCGCGGGGAACAAAAGTTTGTCGCAGGAAGAAAGGTGGGCGGAGCGTTTGGGAAGAAGAATGAGAAAAGTTATGAAATAACCGCCCTGGGATCAAAGGATCGGTAGCAAAAAGCAAGAAGCAAGAGCCTCGCCTTAGGAGGCGTTTAGGAAATTTTCGAAGCACATGCACAAGCGGTAATTTTTCGGTGAAGAAAAAATCCGTCATACTCACTGCCATTACCCGTTTCTGTGCTGCAGAATTCTGCCTCGCTGTACAGCTCCGACGTAACTTCGAGTACGGACATCGTGCGAACGGGGTTTTTGTTTCACTTTTCCGCCACTGTTTCTGTAAGCATTTGGTGACGAGTTGGGCCTTTGCTGAGAACGTTTTCGCGTGCGTGCCAAACCAGCTAATCAAAGCACGCGCAGCGTACCCAGCATATGCACGCCCAAATCTCTACTGACGACAATATTAGAACACAGCGCCGACGGGACCGTGGCGATTCGGGTCGCTTATTCTACACACGAAACGGGGCGCAGTCCGACAACAACAGAAGCGCGCCGACCGAGCGGTTTTATGCTGTGTATAAATAATTTACCATTTCACGACCACCGTCTAGAATATGTGTCGTATTGTGTCCGTTCGTTTTAATAGCATTTTCGCCGCTGCTGCTTCGAACCAACAGATGCGCTAATGTTTGTGAGCAGCGGCTGGCGACACCGACGCTGTAATAGTTCCGACAACAACAACAGGCGTGTGGGGAATATGCGGCCCAGACCAAACTCCTCCTCCATGTGATTAGCACAGCAGAGCCGCAAGCAATTCGCGGAAAGTGAAAACAGCACGTGACTTTGGGTGTTATTTTTACATCGGCTAGACGCTGCAATTTGCGTCGCTGTCCTGTGGTATGAGCAGGCAACTTATTTCCCCGGATGGATACAACGTACAGCACGGCGCGTTTTATGAATGAAAATAATCCAGCCACTCCAGGGGAGGGGGGGAGGGGGCTATTCAGGCCCCGCTACACCTCTCGATGTGAGCGCGTGCCACAGATGCACCTGAAACGGCAAGCCAAAGGTCTAGGTTAAAAGCCAATCCGGTAGCACTTCGCGCAGCGGGGATCACCGGGCACGTAACGGCATACCTAACGGGGTGTTAAAAATAGCATTTTACCGCTCACAAACAGCTGATCACACGATTCGAACGCTGAGGGTACCCGGGGGGATGCAATCGACGAGACAGCGATTCGAGGGAAAAGGGTTTTGTTTTTCTTTTATTTTTTTGGTATCAGTAGCGTCTAGGAAAAGATGTAAACAAAGGCAACCAGATGATTCAGCTGGTGTTAAGATTTATACATGTCGATTATGGCGCAATTTTTATTTTGGATAATTTTTTTTAACGTAGCTAATTTGCAATTTTGTTTTGTACGAACACAAAGAATATTTTTAATAAATTACGTTTTGATTATTTTTTACATTCTAATAAAGTGTGCTATAAACCTTGGTATAATAATTTAGACCAGCTGTATTAATCTTGTGTCATCTCCGTCTTTTTGACAGCTCTCAGTGTGGAAACGGCATGTAAACAAAACAATTGCTGCGTTCGTTTTTCTGTGCGCTTTTACGCTTTTGGCTGGTTTTTAATTAAAACACAACGCTTCCACAGTAATGGACGACGACGAAGAAACCCTCTGTAGGTATGGAACGGCCCTACCAGCATTTGAAGAAGGTAAGTGAGCAGTATTATGCCAGCGACCAACACCAACTACACCAACTTCAATATTGTCCACTCTCGGCACCCACAGATGCAGTGCCGTCGAAAAAGCCCATCACGGTCGAGGACCAGATCGTGCTGGATAGCAATGGAAAGCGCCGGTTCCATGGCGCATTTACGGGCGGGTTTTCGGCGGGCTACTGGAACACGGTCGGCTCGGAGGAAGGCTGGAAACCGGCCGAGTTTAAAAGCTCGCGCACGGAGAAATCCTCCCTTGCGCGGCAGCAAAATCCGATGGATTTCATGGACGAGGAGGACCTGGGCGAGTTCGGCATTGCGCCACAGCGTGTGCAGGCGAAGGAAGACTTTGCGCACAGCAGTGCGGCCGGCCGGTCCAACAAACGACGCTTGGATCTGGCCTTTTCCAAGGGCCCAATTCCGGGTCAGCCCGTGTTGCGCGCGCTGCTCGAACCGGCCAGGGAGAAAACGGCCGTGAAGATACTCAAAAAGATGGGCTGGCGGGAAGGGCAAGGAATCGGTGAGCGACAAACGAAGCGAGAGAAAAAGCGAGCCAACGAGCGGAACAGCAAGGAGCAGTATATCTTGAAAATGTACGGCTGTGAGATTCCGGGTCGTGAGGGGCAAACCAGCGCCAGCGCGGAGAACGACGACGGGGATGATGGGGAGGAATCGGACGGTTCGGACAGTGACTATGAGATAACGTTCGCGCCGGATGATTTCGATCCCTTGGTAGCGGCCCTAAAGGACAACACGTTCGGACTGGGCTACAGTGGGCTGGACCGTGGCGGCACTTCGAAAGGATTCCAGCTGTTCGATACGCTCGAGGTGGTCGATCGTAACAACAAGAAGCTTTCCATCCGCGGGCAAGCATTCGGCATCGGTGCGCTGGAAGACGATGACGATTTAGACGTGTACGCACGGGATGACATGTCGCGGTACGATTTTTCGCTCGAAGATAGATCCAAATCGAAGCGGGCAATAGAGGGGAAAAAGTCGGGCAGTGAAGCGAACACGCTGGAAGGCTTCTGCCCGGTCAGCAGTTCCCGGAAGCTGGCGAAGAAGGTGTTTCGCGTGGACGTGCCGGAAGCGTTCAGGCCACGGAATTGGGAGGAACGACGCTCGCGCTTCGACCGCATCGACGAGGAACGGGCGAGGAAAATGCAGCAAGAAAACGAGTACAAAATCAAGGGACTCGGAAGGCACGATCTTGACCCGAAGGAACGGGGAGCGATTCTCGGTGAGCAGACGGTCGCCCAGAATCCGGTGCTGGAACTGATAAACAAGCAAAGCTCTAACTTTGTCCGGCGAGAAGTTATGAATGAGGTGGTAGATCCGCTTCCGCAGGAAACGAAACGCGCGGCAAGCGAAGAGAAGAGTGGACAAAATTCAAAGCGGGACAGCTCACCGTCGATCGTTCCCTCGGGTCTGGTACAACAGCCGAGTGTGCTGCAGCGCCAGTACGTCGGTTCCACCAAGGAAGGGTTCAAACCGTTCATTGCGATGCCCGACAAGCAGGAACGCTACGAACGGTTCCTTGCCTTTCAGCCAACGGAGCGCTACCTGACCCGCGAACAGTACCTCGAATCGTTGCAACCGCTAAACCTTTCCGCCTGGGATCGGGAGCGAGAGCGGAAGGAGTTTATGCAGGCCGAACGCATGTACCGCCCGCTGGACGGCCTTATGTCCGAACGGTTCGTTACGGCATCGAGCCTGATAGCGGACAAAACCATTCCCGCCGATGGGGACGCAGGCAAACCGCGCGAAATTCGCATGACACGCAGCCGCGTAATGTGGAAGCCCCACAAGGACATCTGCAAACGCTTCAACGTGCCGGAACCGTTCGGCGGAATGATGGTGGACGATACCGATGCGGTGGAGAAACGGCGCAAAGAGAAGGGCAAGTTCTCCGTGTTCGATTACCTCGAAGCGCCGGTTACGAATAGGCGAGATTTTGTAACACCGACCATGATACCGGTCGCACAACAGGTAGCGGATGACAAGCGACCAAACGGTGGCGGCAGCAAACCGGTGGAACAGTCGAGCGGCACGAGTACGGCAGGGCAGAGATGTTCGTCGAAAGATTTTTTCCTAACCGAAAGTACGTCATCCGCGAAGGAAGTTGGCCGCAACGTTGGCGTTACGATTGAGCAGCCAAAACCACCAACATCTCAAACTTCCCGGACGGTGCCCACAAAACCGCCGTACAAAAAACGAACCGAATTGGAGGAAAAGGTGCTCGAAGCGGCCAATAAAAAGCCGGAAGAGAAGCGTGACCTTTTCAAGTCCATCTTCTGCAGCAGCGATGAAGAGGAGCAGGAGGATGAGCAGTCGAAGAATCAGCAGCCGTCGAAACCGGCCGATGGACCAGCAGCTCCATCCGGAAGCGCGGCACTAACCGACGAGGAAAAGCTTAAGATGGTCGACAGCTTCGTATCGATCAAGCCCGCCTGCCAGCTAAACATTCTGCGCAATAACTCTCCACCTCGTGGGATTTTTAAGAACTTGTTCGAATTCAAAAAACCACAACACGCTGACGGGGAAGATCGTTCAAAGCGCGAAAGCGTTCTGCAGTGCTCATCGAAAGCTGCAGCGGGCAAAGCGAAGGAGATCCTTCAACAAGCTGGTAAAGACGAAGCAAAGAACGATACCGATTCGTCCAGCGATTCGGACCCGGACAGTGCGTCTGATTCGGACGAACCGGAGTACTATGGTCCACGGTTACCGTCGCAGGGTGGTGCCAACAATGCTCCCCATGCAAAGGCTCCCGCCGAGCCAGCATCGCATCCACTTCTGAGAGGTCAGGAAGTAGCAGCAACACCAACGGGAAGGTACACCGAGGTATGGATCGAAAAAGATGCCGGCGAGGATCGACACTCGTCTTCGGGAAGGGCGAAGAAAAAGAAAAAACATAAGCATCATGAGCACAAGAAAAAATCGAAGGGGAAGCACAAAAAAGAGAAAAAGAAAAGCAGCCATAAGCATAAGAGTAAACGATAGCCGCCGTGTGTGTGTGTACTACATTTGGTTTTTGGCAATAAAGCTACCCAGGAAGTGTTACGTTAATTTTCTTTCCTTTTTTGTGTACATATATGAACCACGCAGCTGGTCCGTTGCTTTCCATTTAAATTCATTTTTATTGCGTCATTACATAAATTCGACACTAAAACAGGGGGCAGGGTGATTGGCAGGGCAGAACGGTTGGCTAACTCAAAGGATTTTTTCCCACCCCGCTCTCACTGTCCTGCCCAAACGAGTCTAGAGAAGGCAACTCAGTGCTGGGGAAATTGGGTGCCAGAAGGAGAAGACGAGAGTGCCACGCATTTGATATGAGCAATTAAAAAAAAAAACAAAAACGCTGCTTTCGAGCCGAGAAAACATTAAGACGGTGGCGTTAAAAAAAAGCTATCTTCTTTACTGCCGATAATTCAAACTAGGCGCTATCCAAAAAACACCTTTCTTTCTAACACTCGTTACATTGGTTAGATGAGAGGAATAGAAAATAGATTGCGCGCAAACTAATAAAAAAAAAAACAATTTTATAAAATCAAACAATCCGAACACGAAAGTTTGTTTCCCCTCGTATTATTTTGCCTTTCGATTAGTAATTAACACCCATATCATCAGTCAATCGTCGACATTATGGATCTTTCAGTTCATAACAACATGTCGTCGCGATCCTGCGAGAAGCGGGAGAACAAATGGCAGTGTATCAGTATGTGTGTGTGTTTGTGGTGGGTGAACACGTAATCCCCGTTTCTAGGACCTTGCCTGCTGCGTCTCGTTAATCGACTCCATTCTTATGCTTTCCAATGTCTACTTGATTATATGGATAGACAACGAGCTAAAAATGAATGTTGTGGCTTGGCGGAGAAGAGACGACAACCAAACGGATAGAACCAAAGCCACATTTCACACGACCAACCTTCGTCCGATCCCTTCCGAGGTATATGCAATTGTTTATCCTACCACACCCCAACCATAGAGGCAGTGTCGCCCTTCCCTACGCTTTTAGGACGTAAACTGTAGCTGTTTCTAGATTGCTCTACTAATTATTTTCACTACACTTTCCCGAGAAACATTCCTGCAATAGTTTTCCATCCCTCTTACGGTGTGTGCCTTCCTCTATCGTTGATTTTGTTTCGCTTTTAAAAGCACAATCGGTTATTATAGCTCCAGCTGGTGATACTGTTTTCCTCCATTATCCGGCACACAACGACACTTACAGGTGTGTCAAGCGACATCAGATTTACAATTTTGTTGACCGGATTTTGTTGTTTTGCAACTTTCCAATAAGAATAGTCGTTGCATTTGTCTACCATCATGCGCGTTCCTGTAATCTGTTGCCATCGAAACATGACTTGTTTTGTTTTGTTTTGTTTGTTTTTGTTTTCTTCGTTCTGGGCGGTTAATGAAACCACTCACTATCGGCACATCGTTTAGGATCGCCCCATTTCAGCTCTACACACCTTTGCGCGGGTAACAACACTTTGATACGGCGTGTGCTGCGTGTGTGTGTGCTTACACTTACTTGCTAATACGTATTGTATAAAAATATGCTATCAGAAAGTATGTTCATTTTCGTGCAATCCACACAGTGCTGCGTACTGTGCGCCCTTTACCTAGAGCGTGTTCACCACCTCCCTTGTTAAAATATATGATTCCCTTCGCTCTCTTCTCTCTCTCTCTATCTCTCTCTGTCCGGGCTCGATGCATCGCCAGCAGTAGTAGTAGTATGCAGCCAGTGGCCGGTGGTCGGACCGGTAGGACGGCACAGCCCGCGCGCCCGTTACAGCCAGCATCAGTTGAGGGACCGCTTTCGGAGCAGCAGATGCGAACCTAGGGAAAGAGATTTCCTGCGCGTCATTATGGGGGAATAGGTTATGCTGCCCGTCGAATGGTTGTGGTGTTTGTTCGTGCCGGAGGCGGATAGGGCGGTAGGAGAGGCAAACAGTTTGGTGGAGGATGATTTTCTGCCCCCGGCAGCGTTGGCAGTGGATGAGGATGATGACGGCGTTTTCCCCGAGCCCGACGGTGCCTTTAGCCCCGCGGTAGTGGAATGTGGCGAGCCGCTGCTGGTGGTCGCTTTACCGGCGGACGAATGCGACCCACTGCCACCGGTGCTTTTGTTCGCGTTTCCGGCACTTCGACGACGCCGGGAATGCTCTGCTTTTAGCCAATCAACATTTACAGCACACACAAGAACACAGCCCAACCACATATAGCGTGAATATTGCATGATTTGCATGAGTAAAGAGTTGAAACGGTAGGCGGGGGGTGGTTTATGAATGGCGAACATAAAACACATTAAAAAGAAAATACAAAAGAAAAAAAAAAGATACAAGAAAAAAAGAAACCATAAATTAGTGAAAAAGAAGCAACAATGTAAGTGCACGAAATGAGATGAATGTGTAAAAAAAGAACAGCAAAAATGAAAGAATAACATTGCTTTACAATTATAAAACCCCGCTGTAGAAAATAACAACCAAAAACATGAACCGACACATGGCCTTCAAACCAGATGCAAAGCACAAGCTGGTGATGGACAAATGGTTCCGTAGGGATGGAATTTGTAACAAAAAAAGCGAAACAATTACTAACCTCCCGGGTCCGTGTTCTTTGCCGGCGTTATCGTCGGCTTCACCTTGCGCTGCTGTCCGTCGGCAGTGGTGGACGTGCCGCTGCCACCAACGCCGTGGCCAGACTTGTGGTGCTGATAGGACGAGCTGCCAGAGATGGACGTGCTTGCGCCTGCGCCGGCCGTACGCTCTCCACCGCCGTTCCTATGTTCCGTCTTGATCGTTTGCGGCTTGTGCACGGTCACGTTGTTCCAGTAGTCCATCTGTTCGGTCCGCGCCGTCTTCAGCGTCTGCTGCAGTTCGGTATCGTTGGCTGGTATTTTCTACAAAGCGTACCAAAAAACCACATGAAATTATTATCACAAATTCCACAATCCCCCATAGGCTATCGTGCCCGTACTACACGTACCCGCAGCTTTCTGATGATGCGCTGCATAACGTCGGCCGACACCAGCCCGAAGTCAAACAGCGAGCACATGTGCAGCACAAAGTTGCGGTAGAGGTTGCGGGCCATCAGCTCGCGGCCGCGGAGATCGATAAACATTTCCAGCGCGATCGGTATCTGGCAGTCGCCGGAGTAGCCGTACTTCATGACGTGCAGGTTCCACAGCTTCATCAGCTCCTTCTCGCCCTCGTTAACGTCGGTGAACTCGTCGATCATCTGCATCGTTTTCTGCTGCAGCCAGAGCGGATCGCTCTCGCCCTCCGAGTCGATGTCGAGCTCCCTCGGGTACACTGGCAGACACGTCATGGTGTGATGGTACATTCTGCCGGAAGCCAAAAAGAAAAGAGGATATAATAAGAGACAGTTGGTGGGGGACAATGGGACTGCAACAAGTGTGTGCGTCCATGATTCACCCACCTGCTGTGGCCGGTAATGTACGGCCGCTGGCTGTCGAACTCGTTCTCGTCGTTGTCGATAAACTCGGACAGACTCGGTTTCGGTCGCCGCGGGCGACAGACGAGCAGGTTCGTCACCACCGTCCGGCGCATCGGATCGCGCACCGTGTAGGCCGTCGTCGGACCGAGCAGATCGTGCGGCGACCCATTGTACGACCCGTCGTACAGCTCGTTGATCGTCACGTCGATGCGGGCACCCTCCGGGATGGGCACGTAGTTGAAGTTGAGCCGCGCGTGGCACAGCTTCAGATGCTTCAGCAGCGAGTACAGCACGGCACAGTTCAAGGAGCACCACGGGCACGTATAGTCGTCCCCGGTCTCCGTGCGCTGGCGGGAGTAGTTGTTGTGGATGAAGTGATAGATCACCCGCTTGCCGTCTTCCTCCTTCTTTGGACCCACCTCACCCCCGTTGCTGACCACGACGGCCAGGTTCGACTTCTCGTCGACCATTGGCGTGTCTTCATCGCCCGGAGCCGTCGCCGACGGTTCAACCTCATCGGGATGGCCCGCCGCCGCGGCCGCCGGCGTCAGAATGCTGTTGTTGTTGATGTTGATGTTCAGCCCCTTCCGGAACGGTTCCAGGGACGGTGGTTTGTGGTTCTCCTTATCGCTGTACCCGTTCTCCAGCTTGATCTCCGCCGCCCCGGCGGGCTCGTACCCGCGCGGCGGCTCTTTGGTCCACAGCAGCCGAACCTTGAGAATGGGCCGGATCATCTCCTCGTAGCGATCGATAAAGTCCTCGCTGGTCGGTGGCAGCACGTCGCCCTTGGCACAGTCGTCCGACGGCAGAAAGTCCATGATGTCGTACGCTTCCGGCATCGACGACCAGTACCGGTTCTTGATCGGCGAACCGTATTTGGCCGCGACCGTCTTCTGGTGCGAGATGATCTCCCGCACCGTCAGCTCGTAGTCCGCCTGCTTCAGCAGACACCGGCCGTACTTGTCGCACACGGTCAGCTCGGTGCTGTACAGCTTGCTGTGGCCGTGCAGCTTCTGCCGCTTGGCCGACGGTTCCTCGCCGTCGCTCACCGTGCCAGCGCTGTTGGTGAGGTAGTTATTGTGCTCGCCCCCGTTCGTATCGCCCGGGCCGGCCCCTGCCGGTGCCGTGTACTGCACGCGAAATCGCAGTACGAACGAGACCTGCGTGGCGGCCACCTGATTCACCATGCCGTTGGTGTTGAACGTATCCGTCGGTATGCTCACGATCGGTGGTTTCTCCTCCTGCCCGAGGGTGCCACCGCTGCCGCCCCCCTCCACCGCTGGCTGCTCATCCTTGGGATTCACCAGCACCTGCGACTTGCCGATCGTCAGCTGCATCTGGGTGGCGGCCGACGCGTCCTTGCGCTTGGTGTGCGCGATCTTGAGCAGATTCGTCTCCACCTGCACACACTTGCGCCCGCAGTCGGACGCCCCGATGTCCGCCTCGTCGTGCGGCTCGTCGGGGAAGGCATTTTTCAGCGGCACCACGATCCCGTTGCTGTCCGCCGCACCGTTGCGGATCGTTTGATTCTTCTCGTCGAAGAAGCCCAGAAACACCAGCGTCAGGTAGCCGTCGGCCATCGTCAGACCGTTCGCCTTCTCCGAGCGCAGCTTGGCCACCTTCTTCTCGAGCATTGAGTCGATTTTGAAAGACTGGCGGGATTTGTGAGATCGAGACATGCGATTACGCATGTAGGTCAGATTGCGGTGCAGAAAGATTGGCTGGCACGGGGCAATGGAGAAAGAAATGCGTTCGTGTTAGGGGGTTTTGCTGTTATTGTGTTTTGCTGCATTTTGGTCTCACCTTTAAAATGTTTCGCGTTCGAAGAAATCGATAAATGTGTGTGGATTCTGCAAGAGAGAAAAAAATTACGATAAAATTCGGTCAATTTGTAGTCATCTATTCGTAAGTTTATCTGCTCCAGATGTTCCCAAAAGGGAGACTTTAATGGATGAAGATTTTCGTCCAAAGTAGGACCTTTATACTCACTTTCGAAGGCCTGCATAAACACCTCGTGATCGGTGGTCAGTGCCTCGGCCCGCGGCGGTCGGCCCATCACCTCCGTATCCTTTTCCTTCTTCCTCAGGGGATGGTTCTTTTTGGTTTTGCTGCTGGTGCTGCCGCCGCCCGACGACGATGGGACGCAGCCCGCCCCAGCAGGTGAAACGTCCGGGTGCTTCCTGGCCTGCTTTTCCATCGCGCTTCGTGCAAGTGTGCCGCCGTCGTCGGAGCAGAAAAAAACTATCGCTACACCGGTAGTCACGCTACCCCGCACGGCAGGTGGTCGGTTCGGCGCTTCGCTTGCGGATACTGACCATGCAGCAGGAATTGCGATAAGTTCGGTGCTTTTTCTTCCCCTTCCCGCGATTCTTGAAATGCCCCGATTACACTGCGCTGCTGCTGCGGCTCCCCCTGCTCGTAACAATAGAGTGCTATGCACCCGCAGCACAAACACACAAACTCACACGCGCACGCAAAACACACTCACACACACACGCTCACGCGCTAGAAAATGACAGAAATACGCGGCTTGCCTTCTATGCAGGAGTCAGAGCGTACTATGGCTGTTTTTTCCGCCGTTCAGCACCTGTGCTGTCTCGCTCACACCAACGCGCAGGTCCGGATCGTGGTGGTCTGCCCTTCTGCCCTCGCTGGCGCGCCGTGCTAGGACAATTGTTGGAAAGCAAAACGTTCCTCCATACGATTTCCGCTTCACCTTCGTTTCACTGCACTGCGAACGGAATTGCACTAGCGCCCGTTTGGCACTGCGACTAGTGGAAATGGGAGCTTCCCGTCAAACGATGCACAGCGAGCGCGCGCCAACAGCAGCCATGGAACGCACTTTGTTACGCTTCTTCACGGGGCTGTTCCGAGGAAAAGGCCCATATCACACAAAATCCGCTGATATTCTCGGACGATCTGTTCGATGCGTGCTTTGGGTGAACCGCTCGCCGAATCGAAATCGGGATCGCACAAGGGAAAGGGAACTGATATTTGCGGCAGGCGTACGCTTCTCAGTTCCCTTGCGTAGAATTCCTTGCCTAGAATATTACAATAATCTGCAGTACCCGCTCAAAAAGGGAGCGCTTGACAGTGGGTGACGCTGAGCAGGTTTTAGTACAACTTTTGCAACACCAACTGACAGCCAGCAGCTGTTCAAGGTGTCTTTATACACGGTCGGCTACAAAATCAGTCAATTGAAAATGGAATAAAATGCACGAAATCATACTCCGAGCTGTAATTTCTATTATCCTATTCTTGAGAGGGTAATCAAAACGATCTAATAGATATATAATTTAATTAATTCGCTCAAACTGTCCTTCAACTCGCCAAGAAAAGAGAGTTGATTCTTCAGAGCCACCCTGTAGATTCCACGATTGAAAGTTCTTTTCCAAATGGTTTTTCATAAGTCATCTGATGTATTTTTCATAAGTTTTTTTCATAATATTTTCTACGATTTAAAGAACTTAAAATGAATGGAAAATATGCAAAAACAAAATCCAATTAAATAAACATCACAATCGGTACAGCTTGCTCTGTTATTGAACAACCTTGTGCCGAACTGTCATTTGGGGCCAATGTTTGCTGATTATTTGTAAACTCTTCGTAGAAAATCTAGAAAATTTGCCTTTTCCTGAACGCCCAAGAATAAGCGATCGCTTTAGTTATTTTGAATTGCCACCACTTAACGCAAGCAGCTCCCGAGAGTGCGTTTCTGCAAACATGGAGTCTAATCTAAACAAGGTGTTGAGCATGAATCGGCAGCAACTCAGCGGTCAGCTGTACAAGTACACCAACGTGATGAAAGGTAGGGAAATCGTTTGCATTATCCTCGTCCCAACATTTAACCGAAGCTAATCCCGCTCCTTGCAGGCTGGCAGTATCGGTGGTTTAGTGTCGATGCGCAGGGCGGCCTGCTCAGCTACTACCTGTGCGAACCGGCCGGGGACGACTCGAGCTCCTCGTCCCACATCGTCGGCAGTACGCCCCGCGGCCAGGTTCATCTAGCCGGAGCGGTGATCTGTCCGAGCGATGAAGATTCGAAAACGTTCACCGTGAATTGCGCCTCGGGCGACATGCTGAAACTGCGCGCGGTTGATGCACGCGCTCGCCAGGAGTGGGTCGACGGGTTGCGGGCCGTCGTGGAGAGTCATTCGAACTCCACCGGTACGGCACTGCCGCCGCGTGATCAGCTGGCCGCGCACGATGCGTTCGGTGCGGCCAGGCAGCAGCTGCAGCAGACGGAACTCAGCAATGCCGCGCTGGCCCGGGCGATCGAGAATTTGGCCGGTCCGCTCTCGAACACCGATCCGGATCTGCTGATGGTGAAGGCACTGTCCGCTGCCAGCACGCACTGTTTGCTGCAGTGTTTGGGGCTGCTACAAAGGCACCAGGAGCTGGTGCCCGATCCGCGCCTCGAGCAAAGCTTCTAGCCCCACAGGCGCCCGATGTCGCGCGACGGATGCAACAGAAGCTCGTACTGAAGCGTGAAGGTATGAGTCCGTTGCAGCGTCAGAGCGTTCGGAAAATCTCATGTTCTCGGAGGGGGAAACGAACATCATTAGCTGGATAATTTCCTCGCATGCCTTTCCTTTAGCATTCATAAACGTCCCTTCAACTGTGCGTGTGAATGGAGTGAGTCGTTTAACAATTATTATTATTTACTATATAGTCGTGTCCTCGAATATTGATGTATTTAGCCAAAATGAGATAGAAATGGGTCGGGACGCTATGCTTCTATAATCGTTATAGTCCTACATTCCCGTAGGATGTAGTTGCTTGATAACTAAACAGTTCCAAGTGTAAAATAAAGCCCTCGTTTAAATGTGTGGTAGACAACAAATGTGCTGTACCTCATTTATTATCCACTTTGTTACTTATATACGATACAAAATAAACGTATGAACCGATATGCCCCGAAACACCATCCTCACTCACTCGCTGTACCACTTCTTGCGTACCGGCTGTTTCGTCGCCTGGCTGATCATATTTTTGTACTTGCCGATGGCCTCGTTAAAGAAGGCGTCTTCCTTCTTCAGCTCATTTACGTTCATTTTCTGCTTCACCCTCTTATTGCCCTGCTTCGCAATGCGATTACGCGCTGCCTCCTGCTTGCGCCGCAATTTCTTGCCCTCCTTGCGCTCCTCCTTGATGCGCTGCAGGTGCGCATCGGCCTGGTACGTAATCTTGCGGTTCGAGCGCAGCCCCGCTTTTCCCTCCTTCGACAGCTCGCCCGAGAACGGCGTCACCATCTGTTCGAGGTCGCGCTTGCGCTGCTTCTTCTTCGGTACCAGCGCGACCGGTTTCGCGTTCGGATTCAGCTTTTGCAGCAGGGCTGTCGGCGCCACGGCCAGCTTTTCCAGCGTTTGCCGCTTCGTTTCCTTTCTGCTCTGCGACCGTTTCGCCTTCTTCTCCTGCAGCTCCTGTATCTTCTTCTGGTAGGTAGGATTGTTTGCGCGTGATTTTTCCAACCGCTTTTGCCGTATGTTGTACACGTTTCGGTCCTCGATGCTGAACGACACGATCGGCCGACTGTTCTTGCCGAACACTGACGGGTTGTTGTTGAGCTTCCGCAGCACGTCCAGCGCTATTTCGTGCTTTGGAAACGAAACGAACCCATAGCCGCGCGATCGTCCCGCTGCGCTGCCAAACGATGGACGGTTGTCTCGCATCACGCGACACTCGCGGGGCCTGTAGGAGGTGAAGTTGATGATCATCTTGCGCAGATCTTCGTTCGTGTAGCTTTGCGGGATGTTGTGAATGGTGAGCCGGTCGCGTGCGACGAACCGGTTGAAGTTCTTGAGGATTTCATTGCTGCGCTGTTCCAGGCGCAACCGTTGCGACATATCGGACTGTGAGACGCCCTTCGCCGCCGGCGAACCGGCCATTATCAGGCCTTCCTTCAGAAGGTACAGATTGCGCGAATCTTTCGCACGCTTCTCCTGCTTTGCCTTCTCCCGATCCAGGATGTCCTTCTTGCGCAGCGCGGGCATGATTTCGACGTACTGATCGTGCACCTTCAGCTTCAGACTTTGTCGGCAGCTTAGCTGTGCCGAGTCTTTCAGCTTAAAGATTACAAACGCCGTACCCTTCGAGTGGCCCGATATACGTTCCCGGTTGATCAACACCTTCTCCACTATGCCAAACTGGGACATGATCTCCTTCAGTTCGTTCGCTTCTACATCGTAGGGAAGGTTCTTTACGAACACTTCCCGGCCTTCTTCCACTTCATTGCGTTTCTCCTGTTTAATCTTAGCTTTCAGCAGCTTCGATGGCTTTTTGTCTTCATCTTCCTCGTCCTCATCCTCTTCATCATCGAAATCTTCTTCATCTTCCTCATCATCATCGAATTCCTCGTCATTCCCATCGTCATCTTCATCATCCTCATCATCCTCATCGTCCATTTCGTCGTCCTCCTCGTCGTCCTCAGCATCATCCTCCTCGTCGTCATCCTCATCCTCCTGCTTGATTTCAACATCTTCGTCGTCTTCGAGTTTGATGGCATCTTCCTCTTTGATTTTCTCCTGCTTCACCCTGGAATAGTCCGATTTATCTTTTGCATACTGCACCCCTATCTTTCTTCCCATGTAAACATGCCCGTCCATCTCGTCGATCGCTTTATCCGACTCTTCTCGCTGGGAAAACTGCAGAAACGCACAACCGACCATCTTGCCATCCTCCTGCTTAAGGATATTCACTTCCTCCAGTTTGCCGAACCGTTCGAATTCCTTGCGCAGCTTCTTTTCGGTGATTTTGTATGAAAGGTTTCGCACGATGATGCGGCATTGCCGGTGAAAGTACGAGCGGCTTCGCCTGCGTAATTCATTTATGCTGAATTTTTTGGCCTTGTGGGCCTGTGCTAGAGCCATCTGAAAGGATCCGACAGTTTGGGTTGAGAAGGAAATCAAAACAAATTAAGATTATGCTTTCGAGATACGAAAAACTGAACAGAAACGCACGTTTTCCTCGCACGAGCACCAGAACAGAAAACACGTTGTGAGTGAGAGGTTTTGTTTATCCCTCGGAACTGTCAAATCACCGGCCGATTTACACTAGGTTCATGGATGAAAGATAATTTTGTCTGTTTGTACTAAAAAGAATTTTCAAAAGAAAAAGAAAATTTTCAATTCATTGTGTAAGTTTAGCATTAAAAACTGCTGCTTTCGTTTTAAATAACTAATATAAACGGAATATTTTTCTTTTATAATCATGTCTCAAGTTTTCCTCGTCACACCTTTCCTTATTACCTTGCACCCAAATGTAAATAAACAGCATTGCCCTAACACATTCAGCATGAGCCGGATCGTAGTAAACTTTATGCACGGACGGGGGTTCATTTTCAATGCCGAAGGTAACATTTTGCGATTAATCCCGCTAATCCTCAGCTAATAATCGTTCCACCGTCCATTTCAGACTATCTGAAGCTCCGGTTCGAATATCGAATAGTTGGCAATCTAATTGGCGTTCCCGTCTCGCATCCAAGAAATGTGAACCAACAAGGAATGCCGGTCGCTCTATCGGCGTATGAAGTGAAGCTGCTTCTAGACAAGGAAATAATAACTTTGGTCGATAAAACTGGCCCTTTGCAACGGGTTCCTTCCGACGAGCAGTCGCAGCAGTATGGCGCGATGGTTGAGCAACAGAAACAAGAAATGCATATGCCCGTGGTCGAAAAAAGGCTTGAAGCGTTTCGAAAACACATGCCAAGAATCATTGAAGGCAAGCGCCGGAAGCTATTGAAGTCGGGAGTAAAAGAAGAAGGTATACAAGTAAGACAAACCCTTCCAATTGTGACCATTCAGTAATGAGTTTTTTTTGTAGATATCCATCTCGATCCTGATCAGCTGCTCGACCAAGAAAAGGAAAGGATAATGCAGGAAAAGTTCGATCAAATGGTACAGATTCCATTAAAGTACCCTCTCACACTTGGTAAGCGTTGTGCCCATTGTCACGAACCAGCGGGACGATTTTATTTACATTTTCCCCTTTTAAAGAATTTTCCGAATGCTCGATCGCCTTGAGCGCCCAAGAGGATGTAAAGTATCGCGTCTTTAAATCGCTCTGGCAACAGGGAGGCTTCATCACAACGGGAGATGCATTCGGATGCGACTTTCTGCTGTATCCAGGCGATCCGATGTGTTTCCACGCGTCACACACGGTGCACGTGCTGGCGGAAGGCGTTTCTAGAAAGCTAGACGCAAAGTACCTGATCCGGATCTGTCGACTATCGGTGGTAGTGAATAAGCTGTGCGTTATCGCCTACGTTGACGAGTCGAGCGACGAGGTGCACTTTGAAACTCTCGAATGGGAAGGTAACGTTACGAATAAAGGAGACACGTTTTGAGAAGCAATTGGGAAGGTTTGTTTTACAGAGTCTAAATACGTTTTTACTCTAAATAATCGCGTTACAACAAACACCTACCCCCGCCGCTACCGTCTCACTGTGCTTCACTTGCGAGATGAGCCTTTCGTTTCTCCTTCCCCAGAAGGATGGCATTCTTGAACAGCTTGCAGTACAGCTCGATCGCGGCCGGGCTATCGTCATTGCCGGGCACCGGGTAAGTGATCAGGTTGGGATTGCAGTTCGTATCGACGATGCCGATCGTCGGAATATTCATCTTGGCCGCATCGCGCACGGCCGTATGCATGTCCAGCACGTTGTTCATGGTGTTGAAAAATATGCACAAATCCGGCAGCCGGGTGACCGCCCCGAACTGCACCTTAGCGTTGGTGAACACACCGCCCCGCCAGTAGCGCGTGTGGGCGAACTCCCCGCACTCCTTCGCCGTTTGCTCCACCCTGTGCGCGTTCAGTGCGTTTCGATTGAAGAACAGTATGATCCCGTCCCGGTACGCAATGTGGGCGGCAACGTTTAGCGCCGCGCGCAAATAATCCACCGTCTTATCCAGATCGATAATGCAATGCCCCAGCCGGCTACCGTACAGGTATCCCTTCATGTTGTCGTTCAGTGTGCCCTCCTTGTGGCCGAAATGGACCCGTGCCTTGAACAAATCTTCCACGGTGAACAGCTTGTGCACGCCGAAGTAGTCCGGATGGCTTAGCACGTCGGAACCTGGCGCAAAATGTACGCAGAGTGATTAGACAACATACAGGGGATGGGTTTCGCTTGAACTTACCTTTTTCAGGCGCTACCAATTGCTGCTCAGGCATTGTGACTGTGGCCATTGACCGCGGTAAATCTAAAACAAATCAAAAAAAAATCCGTGATGTAATGTACCGGCACGGTACTACGGCTGTCTTGCGGATTCTTACTCAGCTTGCCAGCGGCAACAATCCTACGCAGAAGCATTTTGTGCTGGAATATATGGACTACGATGAAGTAGGATGCTTTAATGACTAGTTTAGTAAGTAAAATGCAACAAATCTGTGTGGGAAACGAGTTTTGAAGCGAATAATTTGCAGCTCGCTGAACAAAACTCCGTACGCGTGCTGTTTATTGACAACAATTGACGTTTATTTTTATTTTGATCCAATGACAGAAACGCCTCCCCGAGCAAGGTTCACACAAAGCATGTTACTTTTTAGTACATTCGAGCTTATTAGAACAACCGTCGCGATTATTTCCAATTAGAAAAATGCATTTTATTCATTTTCAAATCGAAACCTTCCAGAAGCAAAGTTTACGATCGGAAGCCGCCACAACGTACGGTAGCTGGTAATGCCAACAGAGCCCTCCGTACAGCAACAGCTTCGCCTCGATTTGGGGCAGTTTGTTCTTCGTGTGGATAACCTTCAGCGTCGCGTTCGGCCGCCCAATGCTGGCCACAACGCTCTCCGAGTGGGGCGAAAATTTCACAATATGACCGCACTCGTCGTGCATCGGTTTGTTCTCGATCGGCCAGCTGGCATTTTTCAGATCCCAAGAGAAGATGCAACCGCGTGCCATCGCTGCAACGTACGCCGCGTTCGCCAGGCTCCAGTCCGCGTAGCTCAGTGGGTTCGTGTCCGTTTCGACCGACAGCATCGACGTCTTCATATGCACCTTGTACAGGTGTATGGCGCCGCACTTTTCCGCAATCAGCAGATGGCCCGACTCCTCCGGGTGCCATTTGGCCGATTGCACGGCCGAGCCGAAGAAAAAGCTGGGCCCCTGGCTGTAGTCCTCCTTGCACTTCCACAGCACGCAACTGTTGTCGTCGCTGCACGAGGCCAAATATTCCCCGTCCGGATCCCAGCTCACGTGGTTGACGTACGAGCTGTGGCCCTCCAGCAGCTGCACGGTGTCGCTCTGGTCAAGGTCGCTTTGGAAGATGCGGATTTTATAGTCTGACCCGGCGCTCGCTAATACCACCTTCTTCGGCACGACGGCGAGTGACGTTTCGGGCGCAAACGCCACGGAATGTGGTCGGCTTTTGTGGTGGATTTCTTTCAGCTGATTCCACTCGAAGCACTCATTTTCGCTTTCTTCCTGAAGAAGAAGTAACAAACGAATAGTAAAACACGATACAGAACGGCGTGAACAAGTGAACATTCGCCTACCGGAAAGCGCACACTGCCAAGGATCAGCTTGTCCATCAGCGCGATGCAGACCAGATTTTGTGACCATTCGTAGGACGACAGTTCGAACGTGATGATTTGCTCCGGCAGCGAGATGCTGTGCGTTGGGGGCGATCCTTTGTTGTCCATGGCGAGTGCTGCGGATTATGCGAAGCTAAAAAATCTCACCAAACAACTGAACGCACTTGGCGTGAGGGAAGCAGACAAGCAAAACAACTATTCCGCGCAATGCCGGTGTTTTTGACAGGAGCGGCTCTGTCAATTCCATCCAAGGTTGCTTGAACTACTCGAACGAATGCGCCCAAGGCGTGGCTGAAAAATCGAAAGAAAAAACCGGTGAAAACCACTTTTTAAGATCGCAGAATAATCGACCATTTTTTATTAAGTTTATTTACTAGCAATTGTTCACCAAATATCGTTTTCCGGCTAGATTTCGCATCGCTCTGCTCGACAACAAAACGGTTGCGGCTGCTGTCAGGTTTGAAGTTCGAGCTCGCGGCCCGTCGCGATGTCGTTTGCGTATCGAGCAGAATTCTTGCGGAGAAGAAGAGAAAGAAGACATTTAGCAGCGCGAGACCGCGTTTACAAAAATTGTTCTTACTGCATTTTACACAATTTCGCTTGCGGCACGCTACCGAAAGCAGAGAGCAGCCAGCCAAATTCACGCCGGAAATGACAAACTGTTGACCGTGTAGCCGAGTTGGGAAACGCGTGCGGTAAGTTTGTGTTTGCTGGAAAATGTGCATTGAAACTGCTGCCGTGACACTCGGACACACGGGCCCCATGCACTGTCCTCGCCGCGCATCGTTCCCGCACCGGAGGCAACAGGGGGAAAAGGCATGGCCCGTCGAGAAGTGTGTGTGTGTGTGCGCGCGCGTCTGGTTTCGGCGATGCACCTGGGCGGGAGAGGGTTTAGTTTGCAACATCTACCGGCCACATTGCATCATTGGCGTAGCATTTATCGCGAACTAACCTCCGTCTCCACCGAGCGACAATTGTTGCTTCCCCTGTCTTGCCTCACCTATCAGCGCAAATGTCCTGCGAGCAATGTTTGTTCTAATTTGTTCATTTGATGCAATCCTAGTGTGCTGAGAGGCAAACTTCCTGGCCCCCCATTCGCCCGTGCTCGATCCAGTCGCAGTCGAGGTTGTGCCACTCGTCGGGCTGCAGCGCAAAAGCAGGGAGCGAGAAGAGTGTGAACGGTTTCGACAGAAGGGAGTGTGTGATCCGACAAGCGCCACCCGCCCGCAATGGAGATGGCTCACGATGTGGTGGAACTCGCCAACGAGCTGGCTCGTGCCGTGAAGATAACGATGGATCCGGAAGCAACACAGCAGGCAAGGATGGACGCGTACGTAGCATGTGAACGGTAAGTACGGCTGACCTGTCTGCATCTGTGTCTGTGTGTGTATGTGTGTGCGTGTGTGGTAATTTCACGTTTACAACGTGCATCCCGTATCTTTCCGGCAGCTTCAAAGACATATCACCACTGTGTGCACAGGCGGGTCTTTCGCTGGTGACCGGCAACTATCCCCCGATCGTGCGCCACTTCGGGCTGCAGCTGATGGAACACACGGTCAAGTTTAACTGGAACAGCATCTCGCAGCAGGAGAAAATATTCATCAAGGAGAACGCGATGAAGCTGCTGCAGGCCGGCGTCGGCGAGGCGCAGGACCAGAGCCTGGCCCACATCAAGGACGGCGTGTCGCGCATCATCGTCGAGATGATCAAGCGCGAGTGGCCCCAGCAGTGGACGACGCTGCTGGTCGAGCTGAGCGACGCCTGCTCGCAGGGCATGGCCCAGACCGAGCTGGTGCTGCTCGTGTTTCTCCGGCTCGTCGAGGACGTGGCGCTGCTGCAGACGATCGAGTCGAACCAGCGGCGGAAGGACATCTACCAGGCGCTCACCGTGAACATGTCGGAGATCTTCACCTTCTTCCTGCGCCTGATCGAGCTGCACGTGGGCGAGTTCCGCAGCGCCACTACCGGCGGCGACGAGCACAAAGCGCACGGCCACAGCCGGGTGGTTCAGGTGGCACTGCAGACGCTGACCGGCTTTGTGGAGTGGGTTTCGATCAACCACATCATGGCGGCCAACGGCCGGCTGCTGCAAATCCTGTGCATCCTGCTGACGGACGTCGAGTTCCAGCAGCCGGCGGCGGAATGCTTGGGCCAGATTACGAACCGGCGCGGCCAGCTGAAGGACCGCAAACCGCTGCTGCTGCTGTTCGAGGATGCGCCGGTCGAGCACTACTACCAGGCGGCCACCCAGAACGAGCGGCTCGAGACGGAGGCGTACTATCTGTTTCTGAAAAAGCTCGCCCAGGTGCTGACGGGGCTTGCCTCCCAGCTGACCGCCCTGTGGGGCAAGGAGGAGTGCCAGCCAATCAAACCCCACTGTCTGGCGACCTTCCTCGGCACGGTGCTGATCTTTACGCGCCACGCCAGCTACAGTCTCGCGCACCCGGCCGCCCTGATCTGGACGACGCTGCTGAAGCACGAGCAAATCTCGAAGGAGCATCTCGTGCTCGAGTACATTCCAAAGGTGATCGAGGTGATTGGGCCGAAAATCATCAAGGTGAACTATCCGGTGCGGCGCTGGACCGGCATCACGATGCACCCGCAAACGTTCGCCAGCCTCGACTACGACGCGGAGGAAGAGTGGCTGGTGTTTTTCTTCCGCTGCCGGACGGACTTTTTGGAAATATTTCGCCAGGCCACGCTGATCGCACCGCTCGTGACGTTCTCGTACTGCGAGCACTGGCTGAACGCGATGCTCGCCAAGACGGCCACCTGCGACCGGAGTGCCACGGCCTGCAGCGTCACCGACCCGCTCTACCTCGAGTGGGACGCCCTCACCAACGCGCTGGACGGTGTGCTGTCGCGCATCCTGATGGTGACCGAGCGGCCGTCCGTCTCGGCCGGGCTGCGCCTGCTCGAGGAGTGCCTCAAGGTGGAGTCGAACGATCCGCTCGTCCTGTCCGTGATGCTGTCCTGCATCTCCTCGCTGTTCGTGTTTCTCAGCATGTCCTCCTGCCAGATTACGGCCGCGAACTGTGTGGCCATGACGGGGGTGCAGCTGTTGCCGCGCGTGCTCGAGAAGATTTTCGCCTCGCTCGTGTTCCAGGAGGTGGGCGAAACGCGGCACACGCGCACGGTGGCGGTGAAGAACTTGCGGCGCCACGCGGCCGCCCTGATGGTGAAGATTGCGCACAAGTACCCGCTGCTGCTGCTGCCCATCTTCGACCAGATCAACACGAGCGTGAAAAACCTGATCGTGCAGCCGGAGCGGCTGAGCAAGGTGGAGCAGGTGACGCTGCTCGAGGCGCTGCTGCTCATCTCGAACCACTTCTGCGACTTTGAGCGCCAGAGCGGCTTCGTGGCGGAAGTCATCCGGGATGGGGTGTCGATCTGGGGCGGGCTGCTGGTGCCGGTGGTGAAAAACGCGCACACCTTCATCGAGTACGTGGGGCTGAACCGGCCGGCGATCGAACCGTTCGCGACCACGGTCGAGGATCCGTACAACGTCAATCGGCGGCAGCTGACGTACGCGCTCAACCTGGTGCTGGGCGTTATTAAGCGCTGCTCCTGGCCGGACGATCCCGATCGCTGCTCGCGCGGCGGATTCGTGGTCGCGCTCACCGAGTCCGGCAATCCGATCTGTCGCAATCCGGCCACCTCGCACGTGGTCCCACTGTTACCGCACATCCTGTCGCTGATGCGCTGCCTCAACGAGCTGTGGAAGCCGGACGCGCTGC
Organism: Anopheles coluzzii; assembly: GCF_943734685.1. Classification (NCBI taxonomy): domain Eukaryota; kingdom Metazoa; phylum Arthropoda; class Insecta; order Diptera; family Culicidae; genus Anopheles; species Anopheles coluzzii. Next base: position 88,204,413 of record NC_064671.1, read on the forward strand.
AATCGTTCTCCGACTCGTTCCGCAACGCGAACGGTATGCAGGAGAGCGAGAAAAAGCAGCTGCTCGGCGTGTCGCCGGTGCTGCAGGATCCGCTCGATCCGTCGCAAAAGCTGCCCCCGACCGCGTTCGGACGTATGCAAACGTTTCTGGCGGGCATTTTCGAGCACTGTTACCACATGATGGGTTCGGCCGGACCGTCGCTGGGGCGTGATCTGTACGCACTGCCCGGCATTGCGAACGCGATCGTGGGGAGTGTGTTTGCGAGTCTCGAGTATGTGCCCGATTTTCGCCTTCGGACGATCGTGCGCGTGTTCCTGAAGCCATTCATCTACTCCTGCCCACCGGTGTTCCATGAAGCAGTCCTTTTGCCAATCTTTGCCCACTTTGTTCCATTCAGTAAGTGTATCCCGTGTTTGAATTGATTGTACAAACGAGTCATTCTCTCAATTTAATAATTCGTTTTTTTTTTTAAATTAATAGTGCTGACAAGACTGACTGCTCGCTGGCACTACATAACGGCGCTGTACGAATCCGGCGAACTGGGCGAGGACGTGAACGACACCCAGGAGGTGCTGGAGGATATGCTCAACCGTACGCTGACCCGCGAGTACATCGACGTGCTGAAGGTGGCGCTCGTCGGCAGCACCATCGATCCGACGGCCAACTCGACCAGCGACGCAACGATGGCCGGCGGCATGGATCAGGACGATCAGAGTATGGACGGTACGCCGCAGGCACTGACGCGCGCCGCCCAATCGGCCATGACGTCGGAGGTGATCAGCGATCTGGGCGGCAAGCTGCTGCGCAATCAGTACACCAGCAACCCGATCGTCATGACGGTGCTAAGGTATTGAAGCTACACGGGTGACCCATCTTATGGACGTTCAAATTAACTGAGTTTATTGCGCTTGGTCATACATTTTAGCGTACTTTCGTGGAATGACAGCAACTCCAGCCTGAAGGCGACACTGCTCAGCGGTCCAATCATCCGTTTCCTAGCAGCGGAACAGTTAATCACGGAAGCGCTGGCCTCTAACATTATCATCGCGGTGTTGAAGGCCCTGCAGCTGCACGGTCAGCACGAATCGAATCAGGTACGGTGATGAAACTCCCCTTGTGGAAATAGAAACTCGTGCTATCTGTGTGACAATAATTTGATTATAATTTGTATTCCCTGTGCCGTAGACGTCACTCATTACGCTCGGCGTGCAAGCGTACGAAATACTGCGCCCCAAGTTCCCGAACATACTCGAGGTGCTGCAGCAGATCCCGAACGTGAGCGCCGGCGACATACAGAAGCTGGACGAGAAGATATCGTCCGGCAGCACCAAGGGCAACAAGATCGACAAGGCCAAGAAGGACCTGTTCAAGAAGATTACCACCAACATTATCGGGCGCAACATTGGCCAGCACGGTCGGAAGGAGGTGAAGATACTGAACCTGCAGCCGATCGTGCCGCCGCCCAACAATCATCGCCCGAACGCATTTAATCTGATCGAAAGCAACCAGGAAACGGGACTGGCGCATTTATTCACCAACCGCAGCTAGTGTGCCATGGTAGGAGGAAGCGCGATGGGTGTTGCCAGAGTGGTGTGTAGAGAGCGAGGGAGGTGTGCGTGTGTGTGTTCAGTCAGTCTCAGTGTAGAAGGAGTCGGATCAGGTCCAGTGTGCGTGACGCACGTATTTGTGAATACCTTTTTATTACGAATTAATGCTTAAGCTAGCCTCGGTCGGTTTCTTTTTTTTTATATTTATTAGTCAATCGAGCGAAAAACGATGAAACTCTCGACGCGTGGTACGGCGAGCGTGAGTACCTTGGGAGGGTCGGGACGAAACGAACGATACAAACCTGTAAATCCACGCGTAACTGATTGATAATTGTTACGCCAATGCATTTGTTTATTATTTTCCCTCCCCCTACTTGTTGTATCGATCGTTTGGTTTATCGTTACCGTTTTTGTGGGGATTATCCTCCCGGCGCTATTACAGGGTTTTCCAAGAGTTCTCATAGCTGTAGGACACTTGATTGGCTCCTTCTTACGTGAAATGAACTTAATGTAGTGGGAATTGGATTCTATAGCATCCTTGTTGGACAAATCCAATACGAATTTCCAAGGAGCCTGTCCAATAAGGGTGTCATAGAGTCCAATTTCCAACATATGAAGTTCACTTCCCATAAGAAAAAGTCAAGGGAGTATCACACATCTATGACAACTCCTGGAAAACCCTGTATTGAAGCCCATACACCGGCGCCGACAAAAGGAATGGTGTAAAATAGCTCTATTTGTTTGTTTTTTTTTTCTTTTTGCTTTTCTGTAAAAAGGTGGAAATTAAATTTCTCTGTTAATTGCCGTCGCAGCTTCGCAGCAGGGCGTTGCGTTTTTGAAACGATTTTTGATACGGCAGGCACCGAACGGAACGCAAACATTCGCGTGTCCGAGGAGGGGGACATTGTTAGATAGTTTTATACGAACGCGATATAAGGGTTATAGAATGTTAAGAAAAAACGCGAGGAAGAAAGACAGAAAAGTAAACCAATCGTCCTCTTCGGTTACTACACCTCGAACACGTGGAGGCGACTTAATGAATGTAACGCGCACGGATGGATGGTGTAGGATGCGGTGGGGTTGGGCTGCCCGAATCCGTCTTGGTGTGTCCGCGGCGGATGTTCTCGTAATGGGCCGTAATGTGCTTAAAATGCTTGTTGCATTTTGTTTCCATTTCGTTTCGATTTCTTTCTTTCCACCCTTTTCGTATCAAACATATGGGGTTATGTACACGTCTGCATCAGATATACGCAGTAGGGAAAGGAGGCAAAAGTTAGATTGGGTCAATGGATCGGGGATGGAACGCATGTTTACACAGCAGGGCACGAGCGGACGAGTAGAACGAGAGAAGGGTACACGTTTCCTAATGTAGCTACTATTTGGTAGGTGCGAATGTGTGTGTGTGTGTGGGTGTCGGCCGTACGGATCGATACGAATATGTAATATTTATAACATTACAGCCAGATTGCCGCGCTGATTGCGTCAAAACGACCGGGAATATAAATGTGTAAGAAACAATTACTGTGTAATGTAACAATATGCTATGTGTTTTTATTTCAATTTCGTTTGAATCCATTACAATTTCATTAAGAATTAGTGCAACAATTCATTATACACTATTAATTTCACTTGAGGTGCTCAACATGTTCCGTCCCTTGGTCCTTCAACACTTGGTGTCTTCGTTACCACCGTCCTCTGTGGTATCCGGAATCGGTTTCGCTTTAATAGTATTTTTTAAGTACTGGAGAATCTGATTAACAGCATCCTTGCCGGCGACTCCTGCCACATACTGTAGCGCTACATAATAACCGTCGTCCTTCCGCTGGATGTGTACTGCGGCCCTCACATAGGGTTGTTCATCCTTACGATCGTCCGCTTGCTGGGAACAGGTATCACTCAGCTCCATCTCAAGTCTTGGTCGCTTTTTGTAATTATTATTCTCCTGGCACACTTCCGTACCATTTCCATTTTGCGATGGAATCACGTGCGTCTTGTCTGGGCTCGGTATCTGGGCGGCACGTCGCTTTCTCCTCTGATGCGACCAGGTGTTTTCCCGTGCCGTAAGCTCGAGTACCATCTCTTCCCCCTTGCTGCTGGACTCAAGCACCGTTCGCACATCGATCTCGATCGAGCGCAGTTGCGCGGTGAGGTAATTTCGCACGCCTTGCATTGAGTCCATTTCTTCCAGCGCAAAGATCCGGCATGCCACCGGTTTGCCGATGGGTTTCTTCTTTCCTGGCGATAGATTATTCCCATTCCCATTCGCCGTGTGACTGTTGGGAACGAGAGATAGCAGAACCGTGTCGTCGAAGCTCCACGCCACAGCCCAACGGGTCGTATTGCCCTGGCAAAACTGGCTCGCGGTAACGTTGTGTATGGAAGCGTGCTTAAGAATGCGCAATACCTCCTCGTAGCTCTTCTTGTGGCCAATCATCGTCGTGTACACCGCGATGCGGTCCTTCAGCAGCAGACTTTCCTCTATAATTTGACCAATAAACTTAACCTCCCCTCCCTCCGTACACAGCTCCTCGAGCGAACCGGTGCTGGCGTTCGACGGTTCGCGGCGCTTTCCCGTCCGATCCTGCGGTTTCAGCTCTTTCGCAACGTTGTCGTAAAACGGAGGATTGCACATGCAGAAATCGAACCGCTCGTTGGGAAAATCGTCCAGCACGTCTAGCAGAATGGTACTTCCTTCTAGCTTTTGTGGCTTCACCTCGATGCAGCTTTGCAGCTCGTTCCGAGCGACGTTCGCCTTGGCGCTTTCCACGCTGTCCTGCGCCTTTTCGATCGCGACCATGTGCCAGCGTTTGTTGGACTGTACCACCGCCAGCAGCGGATAGATGCAGGACGCCCCGCAGCCTATATCGATGCCGCGGACGGGTTGCTTCCGCTCCTGCTCCCATCGAGCCACGGTGCCGATATCTTCCAGCCAGTGGATGTAGTTCAGCCGGAGGGGAAGCGTCGGCACCAGCTTGTCCGGTGGTAGCTCCAGCTTGAGGCCGAAATCACGCAACAGCAAACACTTTGATAGCAGGTGTATCGCGCGCTTGTTACGATAGTCGAGCTTCACCTTTCCCGCCAAGTCCTGCAATTTAAGCACACGTTGCGAATGACGAAGTAATAGGGCAGGAGATACATACCGGAACGTCGGAAACAGGTACTTACCACACTCGCCACATCGCTCAGCTCGGGGTATTGCTTAACGAGCTGCTGAAAGTTTGGCCGCTGTCGATACCGGTTTCTCGGGTGCATAAATTCGTTCACGGCCATTCTTCACCGACCTTTTTCCGCTCGGGGCGTTCGTGACAAGCGGGCTGGCGTTTTGCGCGGCATTTGAATTGCAAGCGGCATGTGTGTTTGTTTACATCCGTGCGGCCTTCACGCCCGACTGCTCGAAAAACGTGCCCTCGTACTGCTCGAACGGGTGCTGGAAAGTGTGCACTATGGGCGTTTTCAAAAGCGGAATTGTATTTTATAAATTTACAAATCGCTTCTTCTATCGATAAAAATGGATGATTTCACCTGTTTTCTTTAATGTGGGATAGCATGTTAAATCTAAAATATTTTCCGGTCATCAAACACAGAAATAATCACTAATTAGTACATTTTAACAGGAAAAATCCATGTCAAGGGTGTCAAACCTACGGGTACAAAACTATATTTTATGACAACTCCAGTTCCCCAAACTGGAATGACAGCAAACCCCGGCGAAAAAGCTCCACCAAACGCGGGCCATATACGGACTAGTGATGGGAGCTCCTGATTGGAGCCGTGAATCCACTCTGACTCCGACCTTGTTATTCCGGATCTGACTCCGAAATAAATATGGCTTCGAATCTGACTGCTACGAACGAGTACAGATCCAATTTTCTACGATTGCATACGGATTACTACGATCGAATCCAAATGGCTCCTATTGAATCCGTTTTACTACCGTGCTTAATTCGTAAAGCAAAATACTTAGCGGAATTTGGGGCAAGTGTGCCATACGGGGCAAGAGTGACACCAAGCATTTTTCCTTAAAAACTTTAGTTTAATGATCAATTGTGTATACAGTTGGTTGCTTTCCAATGACTAGGTATACTGAGCCGACAATTTCATATAGACCAATCGATACCCAAATAACCAAATCGTCCTTAACCCACTGTAAAACCACTTCAAACCCACGTGGGTTTGTGGTGGTCGATTCAGTCGTTAACCCACGAAATTTTAGAACAATCGGAGCTGCCAGTTCCGATCCGATGTATTTATCTTGCCCACCCTTAACCCACCTTTTCCAAAAATGCTTGAGGAAAAGTTTGGTCAAGGGTTGGCTAAGGTCAATATGCTGAACAGGATTTTAACTCTTCGATTGATTAAATTCATTCACTTACATCACTGCACTTAAACTTCCGCAATATTATTAGTCTATAAACTATGCACTGACCAGCGAAATGGAAGAGTTCGATCGCAAGTAAACAAACACACATATACACATATTACACATGAATGTTTTTCAACAAACCAACTTAAACACACACGTCTAATTGCTTCCTTTGCACAATTAAATAACATTTTATTACAGGTGAAACATGTTGAGCAAATAAATTGCCCGTGCATAAAAAACTAACTTCAACAACATTGAAGTGGCTGCTTCTGTGGCCGTGTGGCTTAACCCACCAAACTGATAGTTTTTTAGCTTTGTTTAATGAAACTGGATTTTTAGTACAGGAAATTGGTGGCGTTTTCGGTATCATGGTTATTTGGGTATTCCCCATTGTTTTGAACTGATTTATATTGAGTTTCAAAATTGAGCAGAATATTATAATTTTTTAATCCAACCAAATAAGCTCTCAAAAATTATGCGAACAATCAACCGAGAAAATATTTACACCACCGTATAGCTGAGAAAACGTGACATTTTTTGTGGGGTTAGTTGAAAAAAACTTTCTTTTTGTCACTGAAAAATTCAATTTCAAAAAAGTTACAACTTTTGGGGCAAATGTGCCATCTCTGTTTGGGGCAAGTGTGCCACCATCTTTCATAGGCGCGAGCTGTCAAAAATGTAAACATTGTTGTAGCGTGCTGCGGAATGGTGCACTATTGTGAGCGGATTCCACGCCAGAAAAACAGAACAGTAAAAAAACCATATTGTGGTACAGTTGGTGGTCAAAAAGGGTTCATTGTTGACTAAATACATGTAGGAATACATACACTAGTGGTACAAACGTAATAATTTCCAATTATCTAAGAAATACGGTTATTTTAACCAGGTGGCCGTCTTGCCCCATACGAGAGGCACTTTTGCCCCATAGCCCAAAAAACAACGTCTTTTTGGACCCTTTTTAAAACGCTTCAAAAACAATTTTGTTTGCACGTTTTTCAAGCGAAACTCATTTATAAGTGAGGAAATAGATGTAAAATGGTTATGAGATTTAAATCGGCTTTTGAAAAACACGTTTTAGTGAGTTATAACTTGAAATGCTTAAGGTGGCACACTTGCCCCAAGTTCCGCTACACCACAAAATCAAGCTTGCAAGCACCCCTAGCTGCTAGCTAAAATGATTGTCTTCATAAGCAAAAAATCGATCGTCTATGTGCGTACTGACAAAAACCGTATACTGGGGTTTCCCATGAGTTTCCAGTTGTTTCCAGATTTTTTATAAAGTTGATTTAGTAAATACCGTGATTTTTTGTTTACTACCCTAACATGTTTGGATTCATTCAACTATTTACTAAGAATTTCTACTTAGTACCCATTCTTACTTGGCATTACATTCCTAACATTTTTCAAACAATTTTTTTTCAGTTTTTCCCAAATTTCAATTTTGAGCAACGTTCAATACATTCGAATCCGAAAGCAGCTGGATTCGGAACAATCCCATTCCGGCTGCAGGCCCATTTTGCCCATCACTAATCACACGACACGAACGAAAAACAGCAGCACGCGCTGTGGTGTGTGGTATTGTTGATCGCTGGTTGGAGCTGCTCGGTTATTTGCGTTGATGACACAATGACAAAAGGATTTCACCGCGTCCGCTCCTGCACTGGTGAAGCGGTGAAGCGAAATTAGAAGAAAGTACCCAGCGGGAAAGAACTATCGAACAAAAACTGGTACCCGAAAAAGTGCGTGTGCGTGTTTGTATTTGTGTGTGTGTTTTTGTGTGACATTCCCAGTGTGATTTGCAGTCGGAGTTTTCTATTGTGTCGTCGTCGTTGCTTCACAGTCGTGTCAGTACGTCCCTTGCCCCCATCCCCCCTCCACCCTGAGCATACGATGCGTTGAAGTGGCGTGGGAAGTGTCCGGATTGGCTCTTGTGGTTAGTAGTATTATTACTCGCGTTGTGCTGCGTGTGTTGTGTGTGCCATCTTTCGTGATTTGTTATATAATTGCGTGCACTGCACGTATGTTTTCCATCGGCCCAGTACCTGCCGACAGTCGTACATGTGTGTGTGTGCGTGTGTGCACTTCAATGCCATGTGGTGCCACCCTACGACCCACCAGCAGTGATTCAAACGCGAGCGCACAAAGCGCCTTCTCACTGTCAACCCAGCTCCTGCCAGTTGTGTTGTGTTGATCGGCCGGGGATCGCTAAATCGTGAAAAGTAGGCCTCGAATTCGTCATCCGCATTGGGAAGGGAGACAGACAGGCAGGACAGAGAGAAAGTTCCGAAGTAAACAAAGTCAGTCAGACACAATTCTGCATGTGATAGTGCACATTAGTGAAGGTACGTTTTGTACGTGTGTACGTTTGTGTGTGTGTTTGTGAGAGTGCATTTTTGTTTGTGTCGAAAGTTCCCGTGCCGTCTCGTGTCTGTCTGGGCTGGGCACACAACCGCAAACCCGTAACGCAGCGCCCTAGCGCCCAGTGCAGCAAACCGGAAGTGCCCAGCGTGCGTCACATTCCCCCTCCGCCGCGTCAGCGTGATGTACGCGATGAAACCGATTCCGGTACAGCAGCTGCCGACGCAGCAACAGCAGCAGCAGATGGCCATGCCGCGACAACCGAAGATGACGCCGATCACGGACGACTACGACATCTCCAACACGGTGCTCGGGCTCGGCATCAACGGCAAGGTGGTGCAGTGCACGAGCAAGTCCACCGGCCAAAAGTATGCCCTCAAGGTAAGTGGACGACGCGCGCGCGGGAGTGTAGGGCAAGGAAATGCCACATTGGGTCCTCCGCTTCGAATTGATTTGCAATTTCTACAGCCGTCTCAGTGGATGTACTTGAAGGGATGTCGCGTAAGGGCTCGCGTTATGTTGTCGCGCGGTTTGGAAAAGAAAGGGGAAACCCCCGTACCGCCCGATCGATTGACGCGGTTTCGGTGCGTTTATGGTAATAACAATGACACACCTGGTGTTGTGGCGGTGATGTTGTATTGCTTAGGAAAAAAGTGTCTCTATTTTTTTGCTCAATGTTTGCTTTTCGCTCTGCGCACGTAACCACGAACAACGGTCTCTGCCCCAGGTGACTGTTGACGCGACGCGGTTCGATTGCGTTTTATCTGCTGCGTACGATTGATAGGAGATCTTGCGTTATCTAACACACAGGTTCGATGATAAGGTGCTGATAGCGTTAAACCGCATCTGGTTTGAGTTCTCGGAATGGGGTTTAGGTTGGAAATAGGAAGTTTAATTCCGGAGAGGAGGATAGAAGTCAGATATCTATTTTAGCTATTTTTTATACGAAACGGTCAGAGCATAGAAGAGAGATATCAGTCATGCTCTTTACTACAATCGTTCGTCAAAAGAAGGAAATACTTTGCTTACTTATCTGGTATTACAATTGCTATGCGGTCTTGGCCTGCCTTAGGAGTATTTGGATCCGATACTCAAGGTCTTACACCTGCGTCTGCCAATCCGCTATTCCGGCCTTAATGGTGGACGTCTCCATGTCATCTTGCTCCCTCAACTTGGGCATCCCGGAGGACAGCCTAAACGTCTTCTAGGGGCCGGCTTGTCTGTTCCAATCCATATAATATGGCCAGGACTCCAGCCCCTGGCAAAGCTTTATGCGTTGGTATAGCTAGCTCGTTGTTGTAAATGAAGGGAACATCACAATAATATTTAATTCGTTTGACAAATGATGGGAACTATTTGGATGCCCGTCATAGGTTCAAGTCTCGTATGGACCGAGCACTTCCCATACGTGCTACTGACTAGTGGTGGGAGCTCGGAATCGGACCTACCCGATTCCGATTCCGTGTTCGGAATCAATTCCGGAGCCAATTCCGATGCTAGAATCGATTCCGATTCCGGAGCCGATTCTGGAGCCGATTCCGGAGCCGATTCCGGAGCCGATTCCGGAGCCGATTCCGGAGCCGATTCCGGAGCCGATTCCGGAGCCGATTTCGTAGTCAATTCCGGAGCCGATTCCGTAGCCGATTCCGGTGCCGATTCCGGAGCCGATTCCGGAGTTGGCTCCAAAGCCGATTCCGGAGTTGGCTCCGAAGCCGATTCCGGAGTGGGCTCCGAAGCCGATTCCGGAGTTGACTCCGGAGCGAAATTAGTCCGGGAATCTCCATGAGAATGGATCTTTTACAAGTAAATTTGGATTTTTGCGGTTATCAATACGTAGTATGATTGGACCCAAACGCCTATTTTTATGGCGATGCCGAAGCTGGCTCCGTTTGGTGGCCGATTCTAATTTATGAGCCATTTCCGATTCGAGAGCCGACTTCGATTCCGGAACCGATTCCGATTCCGGAGCCGATTCCGGAGTCGATTCAGGAACTGATCCCGATTCCGGAGCCGATACCGGAATCAATTTTGGAGCCAATTCCGGAGTCGACTTCGGAACCGATTCCGATTCCGGAATCAATTCTGGAGCCGATTCCGATTTTGGAGTCGACTCCGGAACCAATTCCGGAGTCAATTCCGATTCCGAAGCCGATTCCGGAATCGATTCCGGAAACTGATTCCGGACCTACTATCTGGAATCGATTCCAGAAAACTGCGGAGCAAGCCGGAATCGATTCCGACAAAACCTTCATTTTTCCCATCACTACTACTGACTTACTAACCTGTTATGGGAATAGCAGACAGTCTCTATTCTGCTTAGGCAGGCCTAGGTCGACAACGATAGTTGCGCCTAGAAAGAAGAATACGAATTCCAATTCCACAATTGAAAAATACACCACAATCTGTTCAAATCATTATACAAGAATTAAAATTGTAAAGATTTTCAAAAATTAAAAACTAATAATAATAAAAAAGGAAGATGAAATTGCAGCTAGAATTATAATAAATTATAATCTACCACTAGATACTTAATCTGCTGCAGAGCCAACAATCCAATTGGTTATAATCCTGGGTTAAATCCTATTAGATTGGACAATTCGTAAACAAGACGTAGTTTTGGAAAAGCCTAGGATAAGGTATTGTTGTAGTAACAAACTTCTTCTAGCGAAACTGGAATCCTACAGAAAGTTTATCACAATTTAAGTAAAAAAAAGATGTCGGGCAAGATATTTGGCGCAATCTTAACCAAACAAAATACGCATTATAAACGACAAAGAGGTTGATAATAATCTCTGCTATTCGAATTATTATGTGATGGAAGAGCAGGTTGTAAAATTAGTCTGTGATTGGGCCGAGCTTTACAATGGATTTGGTTTGGTACGGCTGTGGTACGCACATGTCTTCGCCAATAAGATCCCATCTGCAGTATCATTCCATTCCAATGACACCAGACGACGGCCCCAGCCAACCGTAGACGTGACCGGCGAACCTTGAATGAGTATGGTCTCGAGGAGTCTTCCTCGGGTTTTTTGTTGTTGTTTTGTTTTGTTCCATGGCATTCAGATTCTGACGATAATGCAAGCTTTACACAAAAGGCACTTATTTTACCACGTAACTTGAAAGGTACCAGTTACTAGCTGACTGATTTGGGAGGATTAAACCTGGGTTGTGTTGCATGTGGAACCTTGCCACCGCATAATAGGATAGCTTAGCCGTAGATAGAGTGGTAGCGTATTGAGGGAATGATGGGAATTAGTAATTCTATTAGAACGTATTACTATAGAACTCGAAAAGAAGGTTTTTTTATAGCCAGAAGCTACAATACAAGATTTCATTCTTCCCGATTGATTTCAGGGCTAAACCGGACCTTATTTGCTCAGCAAACATGTAATGTTGCAACATTGTCCCAAACATTGAGCCATCCAAACCTGAGTACATTCAACAGGAATTCGGGTTCAATCGAACATAAAAATACTTACTCTCCCATAATTAACTCATAAACAACAGCTATTTAAAGAACCGAACTCAAAGTTTAATTACCGCGCGACAGCGGCCCTATATTTAGAATCTAATTTATCTCTATATCTTTGTGCACTGCCACAAAACATAAAATGCTAATGGGATTTCGCTTTCGCTTCATTGCTTTCGCGCGGTATCTGTTTGCTGCCATAGTAGAGCAGACATCACACACACACACACACGATCGACCCCCCTGACGTGCGAGAAATGTGTTTTCCCTTCGAAAAACGTCTCATGGCTTCCTATGATGGTGGCGACGACGACTGCACCATTGCAGGCCATACGGCTGGAGGTTGCCTGGGTAATGTGCCATTAGCCTTTCGCAATTACCCTTTTAATCTGTTTCCATCCGGAAACTGGTAAGGTTTCTCCAGCTGCTTAGGCGTAATCGGGGCCAGAAAAGTGATGGCTTTGGTACCGGCAACATTTAGGGAAATATGGTAACGTACTCGATTTTGGATTTGGGCCACCGGTTTGGGTTCGTTTTCAAATGGCCGTCTGACGCGATGTGTGCAGCAAAGCAAATTTACTGTAATAATTTCGTGATTGTCCTACGATGGCTCACCGATGGCGGTTTAATTAGCACACCCCGCGCGCAAATGCCACCAAGAGGGGGAAAGAGAGAGAGAGAAAGAGAGGTGTCTGTTTTGTGAGCGATGTTGCAGCCGGGTGTGTAAACCTTCTCCATCTCAACACCGACTCGGAATCGGTGTGGCCTCGCCTCGGGACTGCTGCTAGCACCTAGCAGCAAATGCAATCGCAATTCGTAATTGGCATGACTGCGGAAGGCAATGCTCTCTACGGACACTCCACACACCCTTACCCAAATGACTGACTTTGGCCCTGTACAACACACATCAATCAGCTGAATGTGTGGCCTGGTGTCAGTCTCTGACTGTCGTGTCCCATACGTGGTTGTTGTGCGGTGGCCCCCAGATATAACAATTATGCACACGCGATTAGAAACTGCCGCGAGCAAAATGGAAGTTGATGGGCGTGTTGATGTATAGCACCAAAAGGTCGGGAGGAGGGTCAGCGCCGGTTAGAACCGTCAAAACACCTTCTTTAAACCCAATTGCATCTAATTTAGTCAGCCAAAAAAAGCCTGCTCTTACTGTCTGAACTGTGAACCTGAACCGCTTGGAGAGAGGCGTGTGATATGATGCATTGCTCCGCAATACGCAACAGGACCGTAAATGATGTGGTCTGACAAGCAGCGCAACAAGCAAGCAGCGCTGTCCAGTGCGGAGGAAGCTGTCCGGTGGGTGTCCGGGTTGTCGTCGTTGTGGGTACGTAGTTATGCAAACCTGCTGCCATTTCGCCATCTCTGTGTGTGTGTGTGGTGCGGCATGCCACCCAGAAGACACGATATCACCCGTGGGGAGAGGCAGCCGCCACACTGCGGCAGCAGCGAGCGCCTCTCTGGTGGAGTGGTGTGTACGAGCGGCACCTTCTTATCTTTACCACCTCAAGCTAGATATGCGCATTGGGCGAGGAGGGAAAGCGTGTCGGTGTAAGGGTGAATATGTTCAGTCCGCCTTTATCATCATCCCATGCTCCCCCCTGCCCCCGTATTCCTGTTTATCAACGCTCCTGTACAGCCCGTTGTACATGCCATCGACACGTCTGGCTCTATCGGTTGATGATATAAAAATGGTGCGATAAATCATAGTAAAATTAGTGCCAACTACTAGCAATGTGGGAGGGGAAATGAGTGCAATGAGGGGAAAGTGTGTGTGTGTGTGTGTCTGTGTGTGTGTGCCGGACACTTCTTATCATTACCGGTTTTATGATGATGTATGCACGATATTTTAGCATCTTGTTGCTGATGGACATCTTGGTATTGATGCAGTTTATGTTCTTTTAATGCTCTTTTTCCCAGTTTGTGAAGTTGTTCACATGCTCGTGGCTGTGTGCCTCAACTATCTAGATTTGTTCATCGTTTTCGAGTACAAAAAGCAATGGGATTTTCCACCAAACTTTAACTTTAACTTAAACGGATCATCCAAAAAGCTTTACCGTGTGCTGTTGCTTGTTTGCATAATCGTGCGTGTTCTGTTTTATTTTTATCAAATGCCCTCGTCTGATTAGATGGTTTACGCTAATCTGTTTCCATTGGTCAGCGCTAATCGAAACCGGGCGCGGTAAGGCTGGGCATTTTAGAAACGGGAAGTTTTTTTTTGTTGCTCCCTGTACAGTGCCTGCTGCAAAAAGCAAACATTACATTTAATTTTGTTACTAAAAAAATGGTACTTTATGAGTGGATAATTTTGCAACATTTGTCGTAAAATATTAATATAGCTAGAAATTAAAAAAAAAAAACAAATTAATTAAATGTATCCCTTCGATAACGTAGTCTGTAGAACATTTCCCACCTATCGATTTCTGAGCGGTCAATAGTTTTGATTGGCATAAAGCGCCTCCATTTTAACCAAGCTTACAGTACTGTGCGTTATCTTTTGTAATCATTTGGTTGCTTATGTACGGTTGGCTGTATTCGGTTATTTATTGGTAGATTAAAGGTATAAGGTAATATACAACGATAAGGCCAATATAATACAACAAAAATGTAGTAGTAACGCTAGAGTAATATGGTAATGTTTATGGGTCCGCAATTGCTCTTTGAAGGCGTCGAGAGCTAATATGAAGTCAACATTAAAAAATAAATAGCATTAGATATAATGCTTATTACACAAACCTAAAACAAGAATTCGATTCTAATAATGGGAGAGCAATGTGTTTAATAAGAAACAGAAAAAGTTTTAAAGTTTCTCTTTCTCATTCTCTCTTTCTCTTTCTCTTTCTCTCTCTCTCCATCTCTCTTTCTCTCTCTCTCCATCTCTCTTTCTCTCTCTTCCTCTCTCTCTATCTCTCTCTCTGTCTCTTTCTCTCTCTCTCTATCCCTTTCTCTCTCTCTTCCCCTCTTGTCTGTCTGTCTGTTTGTTTTAACAATTTAGGATGTATTAAAGTATAATTTGGAAAAGTTTGATAATGGCACTGATACACTATTTGTAGATTCTTTTCCCGTTTAAGCCATACGGCCGTTCATTTTGAATAAAAAATCCCCATAATTACTAGCTGTGTGTTTATTTTTCTGGTCATCACTGTAGCACCGGATCGCTGCTGCATGAGGATGATGATAACAACCTCACCCGAAAAAAACATAAGCTTGCTAATTACACCAGAATTAGTAACTGTTTTCCTGTCAATTATCTTTGGGTGGTCCTGTATGTGTTATTTCCCGTACTTGTACTTCCGTCAATATTGGACCCACAGTAGCTATTTTATTACTACCAATTTTATGATTTCTGTTTCGTTCCACTGGCACGGCGCACAGCTTCACAGTACACCCGCGACGTTGGCTGTAAAGTAATTGGAAAGCATTTAGCCGGTTAACCATCCGTGTAGCAGCTGTAATTAACGCTCATTAAAACGTGACACCCACACGCGCTGGCAGCAGCATAAGCTTTTGGAGTTGGTAAGGACCGTGTGCTGGGGCCGGCCCAGGAACGGTTGACAGTTTCCTTAGCACCGCTACCCGCCCTCAAGTGGCGGCAATCGTTCGATCGATTTCCTTTCCTTCCTCATTGCTCTGTTGTTGCATCAGTGTACGCAACGGTAATCGGCATGCTGCGGTTTCGCATCTCTGTCGGAATGATGATGTCAGGTGTTTACAGCGCGTTGTGCCTCTATCTCCGGCCTAGGAGGCGGCGAAATTGTTTCCTGCGTGGGCATGGGCGAGTGTTTGTGTGTGTGGTTGGATTGAATGAAAGCACGGCTTACCTCGCAACACACCGAATGTGTTGGTGTTTGATAGGGGTTGTTGTGGTAGGACGGGGGGGGGTACACTGAATATCCGGAAGCTGTCATCATCACCCTTTGCCAAAACACCCTTAACGCAGTAAATTGTGCATCCTCTCTGTTCACTGAAATAACGCCGCACGAGATGGTGTGTTTGCGCCTCCGCTCTATTGTTACTCATACGCTCACTAATTCTACATGTTTGTGTGTTTTTTTCTTCTTCTTTTTCTTCCTGTTTCTCCCTCGATCCATCCATCCGCAGGTACTGCACGACAATGCCAAGGCCCGGCGCGAAGTGGAGCTACATTGGCGGGCGAGCGGATGCCGAAACATTGTAAATGTCATCGATGTGTACGAGAATAGCTACGGCGGCAATCGATGCTTGCTCGTCGTTATGGAATGGTAATAATAATGTTCAAATCTGTACATACCGAACAATCGGAACCGAACCGAAAAAAAGAACAAAATCAGGCGAGAATAATTAAGCAGTAGCAGAATCGTGAGTGGCCAGAGCCGCGCATTCCGTCATCAATATTCCGATTGGCAGAACCAACTGCAAGTTTAGGCGCGCGCTCTCTCTCTCTTACTCTTTCTCTCTGTGGCCAGGGCCAATCGGCCCAATCGGAATTTCCTCGGTCCCGTGTGAATGTAGGGCGGAATGCGTTCCTAATTTGTGTAGTTTATATAGCTTGGATTTCACAAAAACTATTCGGGGGGAGGGATAATTACACTGTTTTGTATTGAGTCACCTTTCTTCAGTTCAGCGCAGCGTAGCATTGGCGAACGAAGCGTTTAGGCATGGATTAGTGTTAGGAAACTGGCGGATTAAACGGTTACAAAGACCTGTAGCGATTGGTTCATATTTTGTTCCTGCTGTAAATTGTTCTATTTCTAAAATTATTTTATGTTTTTTTTCTGACAGAATTAACGGTTTTTTCTTCTACATTTTTTGTTTCATTTTAGCATGGAGGGTGGCGAACTATTCCAACGAATTCAAGAAAGACAGGATGGCCCTTTCACGGAACGAGGTAATACAAAGTGCTTAAGCATCGAATAGTGTCTACGTAGTAAAAGCTATTAACGTCACCTAAAAACATATGGATACACAATGCATGGCTTTCACTGTCAGGGCGGTTTGATTAGTCGGCGTCGATCGTACCTCATCAAAAACACCCTTCTAATCATTCCTAACGAACCGTTTCCGCTGAGATGCATGGATGTGGATTGTTAGCATTGATCGCACTAATAAGCGATTCTAGCGGCTGATCGTTGCGTTTGTGAAGCACGTGCTGGGCTCTACAAGTTGCGGGTCTTTTGGTTTGATCCCTCCTCCGGATTGTATTTCCGTTTACAAGAACTTGGGCTAACGCGTTGGCCATAAGGAGGCTGCCCGGAAGTCAATGCAGGGTTTTCCAGGAGTTCTCATAGCTGTGGGGCGCTTTATTGACTCTTTCCTAATTGAAATGAACTTAATGTAATGGGAATTGGACTCTATAGCATTCTTGTTGGATAATTCCAATAGGAATTTCCAAGTAGCCTGTCCAAAAAGGGTGCCATAGAGTCCAATTTCCATCATATGAAGTTCACTTCCAATAGGAAGGAGTCAAGGAAGTGTCCCACAACAATGAGAACCCCTGGAAAACCCTGTAAGATAGACGTAAAGCAAAGAAGTACAGTAGGTAACCGCTAACCGGAGTGACGTTTCGTTTAACAATTCAAATTTGTGAGAAAAAATCAAATTTGCGATGAATTTTCCTTCATGACATTCCGGATGTTTCATGTTTTGACGTTTAAGTGTTTTTTTAACCTGAAAATTGAAAATCGTTAGCGAACCTCCAGTTAAAAAACGCTCCAGTTAAGACACATCCAGTTAGCGGTAACCAGTTAGCTGTAGTAGCATTCCAGTACAAAAAGCTTTAGATTGGTGAAAATGCCTGGCTCTGGGACCTGTGGTACAGTCGTGAACTCGTACCACTTAACAACATGCCCGCCTTGGGTTCTAGCCCCGTGACTAACACCCAAAATATGTTTTTTTACTATACATAAATTTCAACAAAAAATTGGATAATTGTCATGAGAGTGTTTTGTATTAAGCCGGAAAAAGTCCACTGTGGATGATATTTGTGTTCCTTTTTTTGACACGGGACTTTTGGTTCTATTATTGGACCCAATTTTTTTTAAATTATATTATTGGTACATGGTGGTTAGGCGTGCATAGTTTGTTGTAACATTTAACAATGTTGTTAATATCTTTAGTTAAATGCATGCTAAATCTGGTCATGTAAAAAGTTGGATGTTTGGGTTAGAAATCCCATAGAGTTTCAAAAGCTTCATGATTTCTTCTTTTGGCTCAACAACCGTTGTCGGTCAAGGCCTGCCTGTACCCACTAGTAAAGTGAGCTTGGGCTTTCAGTGACTTATTGATCCCCCCATAGCAGGATAGTCAGTCCTAATTATGGCGGCACGGTCCATTTGGGGCTTGAACCCATGACGGGCATGTTATTAAGTCGTACGAGTTGACGACTGTACTACGAGACCGGCAAGCTTCATGATTTACTCGCCCTAAATAAACCATGCATCATATTAACTGTGCTCTCGAGAGTTGCATCGTTTAACCAAGTTCACACAATAATCAAACGCACGTGTGAACTCTCCTTGCAACCATGAACATAATGAATCGTAGCTGCGCGAACCTATGTTATTCATGAAGAGTCAACAGCTCAACACCAATTTCAATGCCAGTTGCCTCAAAGAAGTCAGCACATAAAGAAGGAGTAAAAAAGGCATACGTCATCCACTCAGTTTACAAACACAAAAGAATTAATCATCCCGCGCGGTCAAGCGCTTGGTTAACCCGTTCGATGTTGCTCTGCAGAAGAACGCCACGGCGAGATGATAGTATCATCAACCACCACGCTCTAACTCCCCTTCTGGGCATGCTTTTTCTATTGCTGAATGGCTGAACAAGAGATAAGGCAATGCCACAATATGGTATGGTTCGCATTAGTGACGTTCGGAATGACGTTTTCCGGGCATCCGCGTCGACCGAAGGGTGAAGCGTAAACGCATCCCCATCCTATCTCGTTCCCATTCCGATCTATCATCGTCCATCCATTTTTGTTTTGTGCTGCATGCATTATGTGTCGCTTAAAGGAACTCCTCGGTACTCCTCGGTACTCGTCGGTGTATGACTAAGCGCCATGAATCATTACTGCTTGCCGGCGGTCGTTTGTTTATCGTATTTCACCACAGCGCGCACACACTATGCATAATGGGGGTAAGGTGCGAGGATTTATACCGTCTACCAGCCCTGAGATGGTTGGCCCTGGGAGCACCCCACAGCCAGTAGACGGTTCGCAAATTTAATGACCACGGTAAACATGCGCCAAAACCGTACGCGTACTCGTGTTGTAGTTCTATTGCAATCGTTGTGAATTATTGCCAAAGTTTAACAATTCATGCTGCCCTTTAATTGTTCGATGCAATAGAGACCTCTATGTCATTATCATTTTATCTTTCTTGCGCATGATTCTGTTCGTTTTTGTCTTGCACGATGGGCGACCGGGCGTGACTTGGTTGTGTACCACCCGGAATGTCTTCTGTAGGGACAGCTTTTGCATTACCAATGCCACTTTCCTTTAACTATTTTGTGCAACCGATTAAAAATGATTCCATCTAGCACTATATTAGTTTGATATATCATTATTGTTTCATTATCTTGTTCTTTTCCATATCAACTTTTCTCTTTCTCTTCACTCTCTCTCTCTCTCTCTCTCTACTTTCTCTTCCATGTTGTGAACATACGTCTTGTGCTTCGTGTATCTACTATTTTCCCTTCCCCTCGTCCCACAAAAAACACGCATCGCACACACACACACACATGTCCTTTTCCAACTTTCCCTCCCTCCTGATTACTTCCGTTTAGAGGCCGCCCAAGTCATGCATGAAATCTGTGTCGCTGTCAAGTACTTGCACGATTCCAACATCGCACACCGTGATCTCAAGCCGGAAAACCTGCTGTACACGTCGCCCCACCCGAACGCCATACTAAAACTGACCGATTTTGGCTTCTCGAAGGAAACGTTCATCAAGGACACGCTGCAGACGCCCTGCTACACGCCGTACTACGTCGCGCCGGAAGTGCTGGGGCCGGAGAAGTACGACAAGAGCTGTGATATTTGGTCGCTCGGTGTTATCATGTACATTCTGTAAGTGTGTGCGTTTTTGTTTGCGCTGTGACGTGCGAGAGCGAGCGCTAAAGCAGCGGAGGTGTTGACGGGTGTTCAATCTAATTTTCCCCACAGGTTGTGCGGATTTCCTCCGTTTTACAGCAACCAGGGGCTAGCTATCTCGCCCGGCATGAAAGCCCGCATCCGCACCGGACAGTACGACTTCCCGAACCCGGAGTGGAAGAAGGTTAGCCAGGCGGCCAAGGACCTGATCAAGGATATGCTGAACGTGGAGCCGGAGAAGCGGCTCACCATTGAGCAAGTGATGATGAACCCTTGGATTCGGGTAAGCTGGAGTGTGGGCTGGGTTGCGTTTCCGTTTGTGCGTATGTACTTAAAATTGTCCCCCCTTTTCTCTCCCTTCACTCTGCAGCGCTACACCGAGGTGCCCCAAACTCCGCTACACACCGGGCGCATGCTGAAGGAGGGCGAAGAAATTTGGCCCGAGGTGCAGGAAGAGATGACCCGCTCGCTGGCCAACATGCGGGTCGATTATGAGGTGCGAAACACACACACATAGGATGGTATAATTGAATCCGTTCGTAGCGGCGGCGTACGTCCCGACACTCATTTTCCTAACGTACTAGATGGTTGCTACAGTTATTCGCCGCGGTGTTGTAGGAACGGGCGCAAGAAATGTGGTGCCATCCCTAGAATTTCATGTGAGCGCCGTACGTTCCCGCTACGAACGGATTCAATAATACCAGCCATACAGTCATACTGTGGATGACACATCGAATTAAAAATCGCTTTTTTGCCCCTTTCCCCCCCCCTCTCACAGATGCACATCAAGAATCTGGACAGCTCAAACAATGCACTGCTCAACAAGCGGCGAAAGCGCGTGGAAGAAAAGGCTGCCCCCAAAGAATAATGCGCGACTGGCCGGACGGCGCAGCATCCTCCTCCTGTGGCGGCCCACGTTGCGGTCGCCTACTATTTCCCGCTGGTCGCCTTTTGTTTGCTCGTGGGCTGGTTTTTCGTTTGCGGCGGGGGCAAGTAGGCGCTGAGACGGTGCCGCCAGCCAGACAGCCAGCAAAAGCCAGCCGTCGCTTTTTCGGGTCGATTATTCTGGTGTGCATCGCATCGGGGTCGTCCCCATTCCCTTTTCCCGGTACGAGGGGGAAGGGCCGATTTTCCCTCCCTATTTTACTCTGCTGAAAAGTTAGAAAAAAAAGACTAGTATTTAATCAGTGTTTAAGCATTTTAACGAAAACAATCAGTTGCTTTTTTTAAATCATTTTATTCGAAGGCACTACTCGCGATTCTAGCGCGAGTTTTCGCTCTCAAGCAAGTGGATTTAGGGTTTTTTTTTAAATTTTTTAACGGAATGGAATAATCGAAAAGACGAACGGAACGAGAACAGCAAAAAAACCCAAACCTTTTTACATATACCGGACACAAATTGACTGCTGCTGACGTCACTGTCCCCGGCTGCTTACCGTTGAGTACACCAGTTGGGGTCGCGCTATTTGGCCGCAGTACAGTTACCGCAATACATCACATTTATAGAGATATATATAAACAATGTATAAATATTTACAATGGTGCTGCTGCTGATGCCTCTCAGCTTCTTGTTGCTAAAATGGAGCCCCTGTTATAATGCAGTGGGAAACTGCCACGCATTTGGAGAGGGGACAATGAATGAGGAAGAAAAGTTCTATATATTTTTTCAAATCGTGACCGTTATTAACGCACTATAGGAGACAGTTTTTCCCGATGCGGATAGAGATGTATAGCTTGATAATGAACAGAAAAAAAAACACAAACACACACACATTTTAAACGCTAGATTAAATACGTAGAACCGCGACAAGACAAGATAAGGTAGGCAGGAATTGACGAAGCGAGGTAGGATAAACAAACAAACAAACAAACGAAAAAATCGCCCACGCGTACAGGAATCGAAAATATATGTATATGCTAAAAACAAACAAAAATGAGGAAACAATAATCAGTGTTTTGGGAGGGGAAAATAAATAGGAAAACAAAACATAAAAAAAAACAATTTCTAGCTTAAGCTTTTTGGCGTTTAAAGGCAACAAAAACGAGGAAAAACAGACGAAAATAATACAAAATCGGCTTAACAAAATCACTCGATAATCAGTAATAAATGCTCCTGGCGTTGTGCTCCCGATTGTATTGTGGCCACCCAGGGAAGACGGGCCATTTTCATCCATCCATCCATCAACACAAAACGGAGAAAGATATAGGGAAAGTAGGACCTTGTCTTACCGAACATCAAGAGCGAGAGATGAGGGGCAACAAATCGAACAAAACGGAAAGACTTAATCTCAAAATGTCGAACTACCTTTACCCCCGGAGGGGGGGGGGGGATACGAAAGCAAGAAGAGAAAAGTTTTCAATATATTACAACAAGGCGAATTGCAACGTTTGCCAATGCCATCAAGGGCGATCACGTCCTACATGAAACATGAAATTTGTCAATTTATATCTTCTCCTATCCCGTTTACTCTTTCACGTTGAATAAACTACAATATCTTACTAATCGCTTTCCTCATCGGTTTGCATTTAGGGGAAAAACATCATCATCTGGCAAGTTAATTCTTTTGCCCGATGATCTCTCGTTAATCTCGGGAGCCACACTTCCCCGGTAGGATCGCTTTACAGCTGATATATTTATATTCCTTACATATTCCTTGCCACCACGCGTAACAAAAACACATTCCGTGCCAGTCCACAATTGCCCACAGTGTTGTTTACCTCAGCCAAAAATCTCAACCTTCACGCGAACAATCCACTCAATTAAGGCCAACGGAAGTAGGACGACGTACGACGGAATGTTGTTCACAGCAAGAGATTAGTTGTACCTTTCATAGAGCGTTTTAGAGTAGAAGTTGTTTTGTTTTGTTTTGTTTTTTTGGTCGTGTGGTGTGTGATACATTTGCCGGTTGTGTGGGAAAGAAAACCCCGTTAACGCTATCGTTCTGGGGCGTTTCTAAAACGCTTGGTGTGTGTATGTTTGTCTAAGGGTATCTTGAATGGGGAGGGTGCTGTTTCAAGAAGGAAGAAATAATATAAAAAACTAAATATAGCTAATTACATGAAAGTCAATGTGTTTCTTAAAGTCTTGTTACAAGAAACGTGAACGAATACAATAAAACAAGCAAGCAAATAAGCAAACAAACAAACAAAACCCCAACAAAACAACGAAAAAAAAGAAAGTTTCAAACAAAGTAATAGAGTCAATGCTTCTATAGGCGCATCCTACCAAACACAACACAAAGCCCACTACTAACGCTCCTGTTCGTTCTACCCTTTTATCTTCCCTCCCTTTTCCCTTGCCCATCTCAAATCACCTTGTTCTTGGTGATTTAATTAAAAAAAAAAGCCAGACACTTCTCGTCGTAACGAAAGGTTGTTCAATTGAAGCAGTTATCCAATAACAATGTTATGCAAACAAACAAAACAAAACAAAAGGACTAAAAAAAGAAGAAAAAAAACAAGTATGTTAAGCGCCAAAAGGGAAAAATCAACGAAAACAATACAAACAATAAAGAAACACGTTTCGTCCAAAGGCAACACTTTTTTTTGGGGGGAAGGAGGAAAAGAAGCATAAAAATATGTTTAGAGTGGAAAATAAAAAGGCAAAACAAAAAACTACGATGATTAACGCGAATAATGCATATTATGGGAAAATGTATTGGGTGTCGAAGGGGAGGTACCGAGGAATTGTATGATTATAAATTTAGAGAAAATCCTAAATTGTTAAACGAAAGCACATAAATCCCCCCTCCCTCTTATTGACTATAGCGAGCGAGTAATAAACGGATAAAAGAAAGCAAACTTCAATCTAAAAAAATCCGACTTTCTTTTAAAACAAGCTTCGTGTTGTTGTTTGAAATGTTCATGCTTGTCGGTTTCCCATATAATACTCGTGTGTTGTTTGTTTTGTTTTTATTCGTCGTCAGTAAAAATATAATATATTTGTTTTATACATATATTTACAGCCTTTCTTGCGCTTCATCCCCTCCACACCACCACCACCACCACCGCCGCCGTCACCACAAGAGCAACTCCACTGCGCGCTGCACGGTCCATTCATTTCGGTTGCGTATCCATTCCATTCATTGCGCGTACGATTATCGTCCCTTCTCACTATCGCTGTGCGGTTCTCTCTCTCTACATTCCTACTTTTTTTTTTGCTTTTTCCATTAGCTTCCTAATCTTTCCTTTTCCCCGTTGCGGCCACGGACTCTTTCTGTTTTGCGATAGGAGCTTCTTTTTTAATTGAATTACACATTTCCCCTATTCACGTTCTCTTTTAGAGCATGTTAGCAAACAACACCATCCAAAAAAAAACATGGAAACTTAAAAATCTTAGCAGGAATTAAACACCTTTTTTTTGACACAGCAGTAAAGAATAAAAACACGCACACATTTTAGGGCAATAATAAGAATAAAAAAAAGAAGGTACGACTTATACACAAACATCAGTTAAATCTTGTGATTTGTAACATTCATCACCTTGGAAAGGATTCTTTCTCTCTTTCTCACTCTCTAGCTCTATGAACGTGTTTTTTATGCGAATATATGAGTATAAACACAAACAACAGCAAATCTAAATGAACATACAGCGAATAATAAACGCGCCTACTGCTGGAAGAAGTTTGCCAGGCATGCTATCCAATGTTTGCCAATCCTTTGTGTTTTCTTCGTTTGCTTTCTTTCTATATCGTTTCCACAGCTACATTCCGCTAGCCTACTGCGCATACAGCGCGCCAACTAAACGTTTGGGAGTTTTATGTTCCCTCTCTCCCTCTCTCCGAACACATCAACCTTTTTTTTCCAGCCATTTATCAGCTTGGCGTTTGGTGCCACCTTTAACGAAATTATTCTGGAGCATTCGTCCAATTTTACCATTGTGTTTTGCATCGTTCAACAAATACTCCCTATACCGTGTCGCCTAATATTCCCCCCCTTCAGTTCGAGCGAGGTGTGCAGTAAACACTAGTGGTGCCGCCGTTCCATTCATCTTCACTGGACAAGCTACAAAGCTACATTTTCTTCCCAATTTCCATTCGCTACTTCCTAAACCACGCGATCCATCGCGTACCATCTCGATTCAAATTGCGCTAGCGGGATGGGGAGGGGAGGCTAGTGGGGGGGGATAGCAGCGGGTGCGCTCAGAAGTAGATCAGCTTGGCATCCGATGGGCACTGCTCCATGGGGCAGTAGGGACACTTTAATCTGAAAGTATTGTTCATGCTACAATTAGCGTGTCGTTGTGTGTGTCGTAGGGTGTTTACACCCAAGTGAGCAAAGATGGTAAACAGGTGCAAAAAAAGGAAAAAGGGATTGGAAGAGGAGAGCAGTGTTGGGAGCAGTGTTTGAACGGTTGAGCGAGAGTCACACGGGCATCGATGTCGTCGTATTTTTCGTGGCACCGGCGCCGTCCGCGATCGATAGAACGAGAAGGAAAAGAAAATTAAAGGTGAACAAGATTATGTTTTATGTTTTTTTTGTTTTTACTGTTTAAATATACACAAACGATTATAGCGGAACACTGGTCAAGAGGAAGTAGTGTAGCAAGTATTAAAAATGGCCAGTAAAATAGGGTAGGAAGTGTGTGTGTGTGTGTGTGATTTGTTTGCGAGAGAAAATGCTGCACTTACATCGGTCCATTGCTAAGTTTGTTAAGCGCATCGCGGGATATGACGTGACCGCACAGCAGCTTCATCGGCGGGTTGTCTTCCGAACTCTGCTGCCGCAGAATGGGACAAGCGAAGATGGAGTGAAACCGATTGTCCGGCTCTAGCTCAATTTCGATCTGGAAGAAGGTACGAATTAAAAGATTTGTTATATTAAAACAGTTATTTAGCATAATATTGTATTGTAAAGAGTTTGTGCGCAGAAGGTACAAGCAAACACGCATGTTTGGCTAGCAATTATTTAAAAAAAGTGTATAATTTTAAAATTAATGTTACAATTCCAAACGTAGTTTAAAGACAAGGTCTGTCATGTTAAGAGAACGCACTTTTCATTATATTGGTTCAACAAACAGATGTTTTGTATGATTGCCCGAATTGCATTTTCATTATTGTTATTTAACCTAAGACAGCCGACGGCCATTGTTGCTCAAGAAAAGGAAGTTATGTCCTCAAGTGTGATAGCGTATTGCTTCGAATTACGGACACTTAAGGCATTTTTGGAACTAGATTTCAACTAGAACTAGAAATTCAATAAAAACATGCCAAAAGTCCGGAATTTGAAGCTGTAAATTGTTTCGATTAATTTGATCGTAGTATATCGAACGTATAGCTAACGAACTAGTCAAGAATTATCAAAGAACAGCGAAACAGCTGAGTGTAGTGCCCCACACTATCGTCCTTTTCCCTACAGAACCAATACTTACAGGGAGCTCATCGCGACCGTTCCAGATGCCCGTCACCTGGCGCGACATCATCACCTGCTTGAGATTGAGCAGCGCGGGCAGCGCGGTACAGCCCGCGTTCACGATCACGGACAGGGGCGAATCCTTGTTGATGCCCAGCAGCTGGCAGGCATCCTTGAGGAACACGTCCGCCGTCTCGATCCACATCTCCGGCGCGGTGAGGTACTTGTACGGTGAGTTGTGTATGCCGATCTGCAGGTAGATCAGCGTCCCCATCAGGATCTGGATGTCCTTCTCGAAGCGCCGCACAAACTTGGCAAAGTTGGAGCGGGCGTACGCGATCGCATCCGTTTGCGCCTGCACCCCGCCGTTCAGTATCTGCATGAACGCCAGCCGGTGCAGCTTGAACTCGAGCGTGCTGTTGCGCGCATCCAGCTCGGCCGAGTAGCGGGCGGCCCAGTCGAGGGCGGGTGCCAGATTGCCGGTGTGAATCGCCTCCCAGATGCGGTGCAGCTCGGCGTACGGTTCCGGCACGATGTCCTCCGACGGCAGGCCCGACTCCTTGATCAGTGCGTCCGCCACGTCGTCCATGCCCTGGCGGTAGAAGTGCTGGGCCATGATTTTGTTCAGCAGCATCACGTTGCGCTCCGTCTGGAACACGTCCGTGCGCGAGGTGGCCGTAAAGTCGGCGACAAAGTTGCGGTCGATCGCCTTGCCCACCTTGCTGACCGTACCGTGCAGGTCGCGGTGCTCGGTCGTGAGACGGTGCAGCTTGTCCTTCGTCTTGCTGAGCGCCTCGTTCAGCACGTCCACCTGGCCGGCCGTAACTTTGCTGTCGGGGTTACCTAAAAGTGGAAGGGGTGGGGGGAGAGCGATTGGAGTGTTAATACATTTCTGCACCAGATGAGGGGGCAAATATGGGAAGGAGCGCTGAACGCCCGCTTTACCTTCCGCGATGGACGAACGAAGCTTCTCGATCAGCGAAATCACATCGCCGATGATGCGCTGGGAGTGATCGTTAATAGCGGAAAATTTGTTGATCACCTTCTCCACCTCCTTCTCGACGGCAGCACAGGAATCCATCGTATGGGGCAGGGGTAAAGTTGCTCCAACGGACACGGAACGGCAGGAACGCTGACTGGGTGACGCTTTTTACTATTTTACTTTCAACAACACTCCAACAACAACAGAGTTCACTGGTTGCAGGTGGAAATGTGTGCCTCCGTGCACAGGGAATTTTCCACCAACCGATCCGAGGGCGGGACGAGGCGGACGAAAAGAAAGTGACAGGCAGGCGGGGGGGGCAGCGAGTGATGGTCAGCAGGGGGACAGCAGCAACGAGCGCTCGCTTCCTTCGACCAGCAGCAGTGGCAAAACAACACACACACTTGCACCAGTGCTTGCGTTCGCCTCTCGTTCACTCATGGATGTGTTATTTATGCTTCCGTCTCTACCCGTTTGCGCCACCTTTCTGGGGCTCCGCACACATAATACAGACAACAAAGAAGCACCGCAGCAACCCACACTCCCGAACCACACGACACAGCACCACAGTCCACCACACTGGGCCACTTGGATGGCACAAGAAGAGCACAATAACTTTCGACACGTAAATAACGCACAGTCCTACATAGCAATCCGTTTCCACAGTGGCACTTTGTTAGAGCAGAGAGGTGGCCCTTTCCTCCGTGGTCCGTGAGTTGCGTATTACACTGTGCGCTCCCCGATAGATAATTGCGATATTTTACGCCACCACAAGTTATACCGTGCTCATCGTTTCCTTCACTGTTTATGCAAAGATCATTCCACTCGCTTCCACTCAAGTTTCGCGATGCCTTCGATGCGCCAGTGCCCGAGGAAAAGTGAACCCAGCAGTACGAGAGGAAATTTTCGCTGCGAGGACTTATTTCCGAAACCAGCCACTTTCCATCCCAATGATTACTTTTGCTATTATTGTTGTTCGTACTTTGCTGTGGCAAGGCACGGTGGGAAGCTGCCGATGGTACTGGCAAGTTGACAGCTCTTGTACAGCGCAAAAGTGAAGTGCAGGGGTTGCCACCCAACTTAATGGGTGCGGAATATTTGAATTTAAGTTTAGAACATATTTTCGGCTAGCTGCAATGCAGTTGCAAAGTTTTTTGTTGAATCATTTCCCATGAAAACAAGGCAGAAAATATTGTTTTTCTTTGTGCATGTTGAACATAACGTAAAAAAATACAAAATTGTGCCTTTTGAAAATGGTTTTATTTTGATCTTAAAAGCTGTTAATGGCATCACACCCAGGATTAAACGGGTTGAAGCCATTAAGAAGGCATTAAAGACCTTAGTCGCCTTAGAAGGTGAATAAAGATTTCAACCAAAACTTTCACGGTTGTTACGGGTTCTCTTCGAAATGGTTTCAGATTTTGAATTCAACGAGATAAGATAGCATGCCACCATCGTAATCTGTTTACATACCGGTTTTGCTCTCTCACAAATGTAACTGCCAAATAGAGCGGTGTCAACGCTTTTGGTTCCGAACCAAGAAAGCGTGTGTTCAAATACTGATTTCTCTATGGGGGTGTGGTGTAACTTCTTTTCTTTTTTTTTGTATTTGTTTCTATTTAAACTAATAGTTTTTGTCATTAGTATAAACAACAAAATAAAAGCAAAATTAAAACGATACCTTTAAAAAAAAACCATGCCATCGAATCTCACACTCATATCTCTGGGAATCACTACAATAGTGCAGTGTTGAAGACGCTTGCAAAGTGGTTTTCTTTTGGCAGTTGCAAACTCCAATTTCAAATTCAAAACGAAATATGGCATTTAATCACTGCTAAATGCACTGCTAATCGCTTTCCATTCGCCGACGATTACAATGCATCATTAGAAGGCATTTAACGGAATTTTGCGGGTAGGGATGTCATTTCGATTTTTGATTTTCTAAAAAGATTCAATTTATAGAGCCTTAAAGCCTTTCTTTCTCTGCAATGATGTCATCGATAAAGCTGATCGCAGCCACAGAAAAAAAAACCAATTCTCACCAAACATTGATTTCAAACGGAAACCTACCGTTGTATTCGTTAAAGTTGTATAAGAATATGTTTTATCGCTATGGGTAAATAATCTCTGCTTAAACAATAACAACGTAAAGAAAATAAATCTGTCCACATCTGTAAGGCCCATCCGGCGAAACGTGCGCTATGCGAAATCCAACCCGTCCATAGTTTCGCCTCCACCTTCCTCCACCGGCACCAGATGGCGCTTGGTCAGGTTAAAGCTGATGCCCGTGATGGCGCGGTTTTGTTTCATCATTTTCAAAAAGTTGTACCACGTGACGTTTCTCATCAAGTTTTCCGGATTGCCGATGACGATCGTCAGTGCCTGGGCGCGGGTCAGCGCGACATTGAGCCGTCGCGGGTCGGCCAAAAATCCGACCGTGGTGCGATTGGACCGGACGGCCGATATGATGATGACCGGTTTCTCCCGCCCCTGGTACTGGTCCACCGAGCCGACCTCAATGTTGTCCAGCCCGAGCGTGGATAGCCCGTTCTTAATGAACTCCACCTGAGAAGAAATGAAAGACGGTAAGAGAGGTGTTAGTGGTGCTGGAGGCGCATGGAATGTAGCGGCTCCCTTTTCCAATCCCATTTACCTGCTTCGAATAGGGCGTAACGATGCCAATGTCCTCTTGCCGCACAATTTGACCGTTAATTTCCTCCTTCATCAGTATTTGCACGTACTGGTACACCAGCTGCGCTTCCTGCACGTTCCAGTAGCTGAGCGAGATGGAGTCCTGCTGCATGAAGCCGACCACCGAGTGGAACAGCATCGGGAGCTTGCGATTGGGCAGATGGTGCCAGTTCACGGCCCAGTGCGTTATCGTCGGGTCGCCCTTGGCCCGCAGCTCCGCGTCGTAAAACTGCTGGTTGGAAAACCGGAACAGGGACTCGTGCGACCGGTAGTTGTCCAGCAGCTTCGTCACCATGTGCGGGCTGTACTCGTTGTTGTTGGCATCCTTCTGATAGACCGGCCGCTTCATCAGCCGCTCCAGCAGCGACGCGTTGTGGGGCGTATCGCGCAGATACGGCATGCGCGTGACGGGCCCGAGCTGCAGCGGATCACCGGCCAGCACGACACTCGCCTGCAGCCTGTTGTTGGTCGTATCCGTTCCCACGCACCCGATCGGTACGAGGGCGCTCAGCTCCCGGCAGCTGCCACACTCGTCGATGAAGATGTAATCGTACATGGACCGATCCACCCCCAGCTGCAGCAGCCGGCCACTGGTCATGACGGTGCAGACGAGGATGCGCGTCTGCACAAAGTCCTGCATGGCCGGCGTTTCGTAGATGCCGTAGTGCATGTTTGACACCTGCACCACCTTCAGATCCATCCCGTTAATGTCTCGCTGTGAGGTTTGCGAAAAGTAGCGAAACAGATCGTTCACGGTGACGTACTTGAGCAGCCGCTTCGCCAGCTCGTTGCAGGCATAATTGGACGTGGCCGTTACGAGGATGCGTGACTTGGGTCGCATCTTCCAGATCTGCAGTACCGCTTCGACGATGGTGCAGGTTTTGCCCGTGCCCGGTGGCCCGAAAAGAATGTACGGTGCGGGGTAGGCCGTCCGATTGACGATGTTTTTGATAGCCTGCGTTTGCTGCTCATTCTCGGCAATGCATGACTGGAACCAGTCGAACCTGCGGATGAGACGAGATGAAAGGAATGACTCACGTATAGCGCATCAGTTGTGGGGAGCTTGGAATCGGACCTTCCCGATTCTGATTTCGTGTTTGAAATACACCTGTTTCCAGCTACGTTCGAATCGCGAACCGCCTGCTTCGAATCGCTTGCCACTACGATCGAATGCGTGCATCCACAGTTGAATCGCGTGCCAGTACGGTTGAATCGCGTTCCACTATGGTCGAATCATATGCCACTACGATCGAATCGTGTGCCGCTACCATTGGATTTCTGAAAGCAAGAGCATAGTAAACTGTTTGTTTACGTTTGAAAGCTGTTTCTTTCTTCGCCGACGGCATTTCGTTTGTAAAATACTAATAAAAGGGAATTATTCTCTGATTATAGGCAAACCCCACGAATATTGGTTGAAACCATGGATTTTACCATCAACAACGAACACCAAATATTAGTTGAAAACAAAGATTTTACCATCAACAAGGGACCACGATATTCGTTGATAACAAGGATTTTACGTGTAATCAGTGAATAATTACCTTTTATTAGAATTTTACAACCGAATTGCCATTGGCGAAGAAAGAAGCAGCTTTCAAACGCAAACAAACAGTTTGCTAAGCCCTACCTTTCAGAAATCCAATGATAGCGGCACACGATTCGATCGTAGTGGCATATGATTCGACCATAGTGGAACGCGATTCAACCATGGTTGCACGCATTCGATCGTAGTGGCATGCGATTCGAAGCAGGCGGTTTGCGATTCGATGCAAATGGCACGAGATTCGAACGTAGCTGGAAACAGGTGTAAATTCCGGAGCCGATTCCAATTTCGAATTCGAATCTGATTCCGAATCCGGAGCGGATTCCAATTCCGATTCCGTTTTCGAATCTGATTGCGGAGTTAACTCCGGAGCCGATTCCGGCGTCGACTTCGGAGCCGATTCCGAAATCAGAATCGGATCCGGAATCGGAATCGACCTAGGAATTAGCTCCGGAATGAGTTCTTGAACGTTTACAAGTAAATTTGAATTCTTTGGTTCTATCATTGGACTAGTGATGTGCTCTCTGGAGCGCACCCACGACTCCGATCCGACTCCGACTATTGTTAGTCCGATTCCGGCTCCGGGAAAATGGAACCACTAGATTAGCCCGGAGCCACTAGATTAGCCTGTACAGAGTCGTTTCGAGTCGTTCGGAGTCGTTCGAAGCCAATTCCGAAGCCGTTTTCGATTCTGATTTCGGTACCAATTCCGGAATCGGTTCCGGAAACTGGTTCCGGACCTACTATCATGTATCGATTCCAGAAAACTTAGGAGTAAGTCGGAATCGATTCCGACGAAAAAGCTAATTGTTCCCTTCACGTACAGGGCATAACGAACCAAAAATACCCAAAAATACCTACTCCGTAATAACCGCATCGTTGAACGTTTTGGCAGGCGTTGTTGGTTTCGCGCTTTCGATCTTCGGAAACAGGATGCTGCTAAAATCGAGCCGGCTCATGTGTACAAGCGCCGTATACTCCAGCTTGTACTGGAGGCGGTTCAGCGGAAACTCGATCTTGAGCGAGCGTAACGTTTTGAGCGGCGTTTCTGTCTCGATCAGTATAATGGAGCTGCGCTCGACGATCGTGCCCCGTACGATGGTGGGACCGCTGTTCCGACCGATCACACCACAGTTTACCTGCACGTGGCTGCCGACCTCGAGCAGGACGGGCGGCACCTTGAACTGGTCGATCGTAAGAACGTATTCCTTCGGCAGCCGCTCCTCCAGCGTACCGTTCTCTACCGTGTAGCGCAGCATCTGCAGGTGGCTGTCAAATTCGTCAATTTGGTCCAGCGATCGCAGATAGTCGGTCAGATTGTCCGCGTTCAGTTGCTTCGCGCGGTACGCTTTCAGCCGCTCCAGCCACAGCGAAGCGTTGCGGCTGTAGTGTGGATTCTCCAGAAAGCCGTACAGATACACTTCCTGCACGTACTCCGGCACCGGGAACACGGGGAGCTTGGACAGTGTCAGCGGGGGGCTAAAAGTATACGCGATCGATCGTTTAGCACCGGTTTTTTTGGTGTGTGTGTTGTTAGCAATGTTTGATTGCTTACCCGCGCGCTTTTCTCGGCGACAGTAGATGAATCATGACGGTTTCCCGCAACCGGTACGGTGTGCCGAGCAGATCGGAAAGGAATACCACATGGTACGAGCGATCCTCCTTTTCGTGGATCTCCTTTTCCATCGCAAACTCGTAGCCGGGCACCATGCGCAGGACGCCCCCGAACAGGACGACACGCTTGCTCGTTTCGTAGTAGAGGTAGATGGAGCGTAGTATCAGTATTTGGGAGCAAAAGTTCTGCACCTTGATCGTAATCATCGACTGGGTAATGCTGAACTCGACCGTCATGCGGAAGACGGGCTTCGGCACTATCTGCGGCGTCCTGCTCTCGGGAATGTTTATCGCCGATTCGACCCATTGTAGGAGGCAGCGTGTCGTGCCGGTCCGTTTGAGGTGACTTTTGCGACTTTGTCGTGCTGGCTTACCTGGAAGGGGAAGTTGTAAAGGCGATTTAAATTTGGGGTTGGAATGGTAATCGAACAGGAGGGGACCCTTCGGTCGCATTCAGTACGACTCTAAGGCGATCGTTATTGTGGTGTGTAAGATTAGGGCTTAAGATGTGCAGAAGATGGACATTACTCAATTGCATAGCAAGTACCGTACCGTTACATTATGACCCTTCCCGGTAGAAAGACACTAACATCAACTAAAATTCACACATAATGTCTCTTTATAACGTATATTCAACACAACTCATCGATAGAGACCATTTTATGAAGGTTTGCATTTGTCGCAATAAAGCATTTTTATAAAATTATGATGACAGGTGCAGTTGTAACGGTTTTTATTCAAATTGAAACTTTCTTATGGGAATTGGGAATTGGACTCTATAGTACCCTTGTTAGACAAATCCAATACGAATTTCCAAGGAGCCTGAAAATGGGTGCCAGAGAGTTCAATTTGCATCATTTGAAGTTCACTTCGAATAAGAAAGAGTCAAGAAAGTGTCCCACAACTATGAGAACTCTTGGAAAACCCTGAAAAATCCTGTCAACTTTGAAAAGCTATAACATATAAACAAACGGTAGCAAGTTGAACCAATCGATGCACAGTAATAGAAACCACATTAATTAATTCAATTTTCATCACAATATTGCATCAGTATTGGATTACGCCGGTCCCATAGTACAGTCGTCAACTCGTACGACTTAACAACATGCCCGTCATGGGTTCAATCCCCAAATAGACCGCGCCGCCATACGTAGGATTGACTATCCTGCTATGGGGGGAAATCAATTAGTCACTGAAAGCCAAGCCCACAAGTGGGTACAGGCAGGCCTTGACCGACATCGGTTGTTGAGCCAAAGAAGAAGAAGAAGATTGAATTACGCATTCAAAAGCTTTGGTTGACACAAACATTTCAAATTTGAAGTCAATCGGACTCTTAGAATCAGAGAAATAAGCAAGCAAAATCGAATTGGCTACCCGGGTAGCAGGGTGCCGGGAATAGAGGGTTAACTGGTTTTCGATTCAAACGGTCCTCGAAATCATTACACACATTAAAAACACACATACATGGTGAAGTAGTACAGATGTAGCAGGTACACGTCACGGGAAGCTTATCACAGGTTTTATTCCATCCAACTTCCGGCTGAAAGATTGAGACAATCTAGCCATGCGAAAAGCACAGATAAAAAGTCATAGATAGATCCAAATCCATGTATGGCTGCTGATACAGATCCATAAACCGACTATGGACGTTGCACCATAATTAAAAGAACAAGAAGAAGTAGAAGATCCGTTTCCTACCACTCAACCAGATAACAAATCAATCGTTGCAACGGGTAAATGTAATCTAACCATGGCTGGCGGGGTTTTGTACACATAAAATGATTAAGTGTACTTATTTTACTATTAAATTGGATTTAAAAAAGAACCCTTGCTACGCGGTGGCATTTGCTGGGATGAGAATCGAACCACATCCGAGTTTGCACGTTTCTTCATCAAAACACCTCTGGACACCAATCAGAGTCAGAGTCATCGATTCACGGGACAAAAGCGATGATGTTGGGAAAAGAGGCAGATGTCTATCAACCATCAAGGATCAAAGCAACCAAATAATGGCTAACCGCTCCATGATCGAATTCAACAAGTGATCATAACATATTTACTTTGGTCTTTACGATACATATAATATTTTGTAGTTTATTTTTGTTGCTTTGTGTGAATCTAATTTTTGAAAGTTTTAAATTTACG
Source organism: Anopheles coluzzii (assembly GCF_943734685.1). Classification (NCBI taxonomy): domain Eukaryota; kingdom Metazoa; phylum Arthropoda; class Insecta; order Diptera; family Culicidae; genus Anopheles; species Anopheles coluzzii. The sequence continues at coordinate 88,239,562 of NC_064671.1, forward strand.
TTGAATTTGTTTTAAACATTATGGCACTAACGTTCTCACTGAACAAAAAAAAACACATGAACATGTTTCAAGTGTTAATTCAATCCACATCAACCGATCATTCGATTGATTTTGTTGACAATTTCCAAAGCAGCAACATCGCTTCAACCAGATGGAAATCGAAGAAGCTGCAAATGCGCTTTGTTTACGCTAGCACCAAACACCAATCTTCTGTGAACGTGTTATTGGTTTGAGAGGAAAGAAAGCATGAAGGCGATTGTTTTCTGTCTACAAAGCATAAAGTATAATACGCATTAACATAACATGAAGCAGAGAAGGAAGGGCAAGAAAGCTGATGCAGCAGCAATGATGATTCAACCAGAGGTAGAAAGACCCTTGAGACCCTTGAGAGTGGTTGGTTGAGAGTGCTGATGGTGTGCGATCTTTAAATCGCTAAGACGCCAGCAAAAGGGTACAAAGTAGAATCGCGATTGTTTTAGTGCGTTTCGGGACAAGAGAGCCCAAGGAAAGGATTGAGGACACAAAACAAATCAAAACAGAAATATCACAGCCAGGCATATACCTAATTGGGTACTTTAGAATTCAGGGAAAAATAATCCACGGGTAAAAGAAAAATAGGGGTAAAATTTCCCGAGCAAATTGGGCTTTTCCAATGTTAGCAATCAGTGATTAGTCTGTTGCGCGCTTAGGTTTGCAGCATCCACCAAAACTGCTGTAAGATCTTTACACAGCTGCTGGTGGCGCAGAACGAAAGCGTCAAAGCTACTTGACTACCAAAAGTGCAGCGCTTTGCTGTTCACATCTCTTTACGTTGTGACGTATACACACACGCCCGATACTTTCAGAAGATCATTAAAACCGGTACGCGATCACAGGCCTGAGATTCTATCACATATAATACCTATCCTCCCCTTTAACCACCCTTCTTCCCTCCTTAAACTCATCAAAGCTGTGTTGGAGACGCACAGTCTGTGTGTGTGTGTGTGTGTGTGTGTGTGTGTGTGTGTGTGAGTGTGTGAGTGTGTGAGTGTGTGTGTGTGTGTGTGTGTGTGTGTTGTCCACGGCACATATAGGCGCACATTGTTTCGCCGCCGTCATCAAACGGTGGAATCAAGCCCGTACGCGAAATCAAGTGCGATAAGCGTCGCGCAATGCCCGTACGTTCGCGCGCTTAAACGTGATGTAGAAGTAATTACAACATCCACAATTCCACGCGCCCTGGATCTTCTACTACCGGTATTTGCTTGATTCGTTGTTTTTGACTAACTTCCGATTTTCAATATTGTTTACTACCTCTCGATCGATTCAAGTAAACCTGTGTAAAGTAAACAGACGGTTAAAGCTTAAGTCAGTTCGGATTAAGCACTAAGCACGCGGATTAGGGCGATGTAAGCACAAGATGGTGCACACCCCAATAGAAAACGGTTCCAAATGTTTACTACACCGCAAGACTACACCAGCTACTTCCCACGGTATGGACGGTTGAGTGTTGTCGCCCATGGCAACGGAAACATGGTTGCACTTGTTGGAAAATACGAATTATCAATGGTGCGACGACAACGACGTTGTGGGGTGTTGACGAGTGAGAGCGCAACAAAGCGTTTGCAAAGGGTAGAGCACGGCAGATAACGTGGTGTGAGTGATTATTGTATCCATACAGCCGTTCGCAATACGTTCGCAAAAAAAGCATGCAAAAATAAAAGTAAACAACGCGGAACAAAAGGTACAACAAAAAACACACACACACACACAATTGCTGGAAGGGATCCCCCAACTCTCCTCTCACGATGGACAACAAAAAAAACACACGGGAATCGAGCGGAAAAGGTGACTCATCGGCGATCAATTATCGGTTTGTAATCTTGCACTGTAAATCCATTTGCATGATTAGCTGTTAACGATCAACTTTAGTGATAAAAATTGGCAGCACACATCCTTGCATCTTCCGGATGTGTGTGCGTGTGTGTGTGTGTGTGTAGCACTACGAATACTTTGAAATGGCTGTTCCACTACCTCCTCTGGCTGTTGTTGCTCGTTGTTCGCCCATCATGATGGAGGGCGCAGCTTACTGCGGAATGTTTGAAGAAGAAACTAGCAAGCACACGGGGCACTTGAGGCTTTTTTTTATCAGCAATTTTGAAAACTTCGCACTTCACTGTTTCCAAAGCGCGGCTCTAAACACAGAGTTTAGGGACACTTTTAAGTAAACACTCACACACACACACATACACAGACGCGCGCGCACAAGTACGAGCCGGATCCGGCAAGCCGTCCGCATTCGGCGCTTAGCTCTTCCACACAGCACAACCGTAACGACGTGCCGCAGCGGTATGCATTGCCGGTGTATGCATCCACTACTGAAACCGCCAATGGAAGCCGCACAATGGGTAAACTGCAGTCGGTGCATCTGGACAAATATGGTGTGATTTTTTTTTAAATATTGTTATGGAAGTGTATCCTGTTGGGGTTTAGATAATGTTTGGGACAGAAATGCTCGTGAGTCTCGATACATTTATTTATTGGATAGAAAGCACATGTTTCGACATGTTTCCATACATTTCCTTTCTTTGTCTTTCTTGTTGTCCAGTAAACCATCTCTCTCACCTTTTCTGTATGTTTTTTCATTCCCTTCTCCCCTCCCCCTCCCCTCCTCATTATCTCTTTTTTCCATTTTCTCCCTTTCATATAGAGAGACTTTCTCTTACTCTCTCCCTCTAACTTTTTCTCTGTTTGTCTTTGCCATTTTCTGTGACTCTCTTTCTATCTCTCTCTCTATTAATCTCTTTGTTTCTATGTCTCTCAGAGCTACTCTTTCTTTCTTTCTCTCATTTTGTCTTTCTCTATCTTTCTCCCTCAGTTCTTATTCCACTGTATAATTCTCTCTCTCTCTCTCTCTCTCTCTCTCTCTCTCTTTCTCTCTTCCTAGCTCTATTTTTCTATTAATTGCTGCCTTGGCGACATGATCCACTACTCAAGCATCACAAGTTAAGCTTAAACGAAGTACAGTCAACTCTCTCTCTCTCTTAATTGAGAGGCGATGGCACTGTGAAATAAGATGAAATAAGAGGGGTTTTCAAATTAGAGAGGTTGAAAGTGAATGAAAAGTCCGTATAAACTAGAAAGAGACAGAACATTCAGTATGCAGCCTTGACATTCAGTATGCAGCCTGCTATAGGAAACTGTGAATACTGTTGCAGATTGGAGCTCTTCTTCTTCTTTGGCACAACAACCGTTGTCGGTCAAGGCCTGCCTGTACTGACTAGTGAAATGAGCTTGTATTTCAGTGAGTTATTGTTACCATAGCAGGATAGTCAGTCCTACGTATGGGAGAACGGTCTATTCGGGGCTTGAACCCATGACGGGCATGTTGTTAAGTCGTTTGAGTTGACGACTGTACCACCAGACCGGCCCAGATTGGTACACACATCATTCAATAATGATGGCACCACCATACACAAATAAGAGGGGTACAGATTGCAAAGGATTTGGGGGTTAGCATTCCATGTATGCCGAACACTTTCAGGCATTTCACCCCCGTTTAGGAGTCATTTGAGTTATTTGTGATGGTTGGAAGATTTAATGTTCTATCTTCAAATGGCGTTATTTCTAAAGAAAATGAACGAAAAGCTTCAACAGTAGATATCTGAAATCATTTGATTATTTTTCGACTGTTTAGGACCGAGCCCAGCATTACAGAGCGTAATTTACTGTGTGTAGGCATCGTCCATTTCCGCTGCGACCTTAAAATTCGTTCAAATGTTCAATGCAACCTCCAGCAGCAGCGCTTACGCGACAACATCGAATTGTTTGACAGAGCAGCCAGGAGTGTCGTGTCTGTCGCATTCGCATCATTGCTAGAGCGCCACCTAACCACGGAAAAGTGAACTGTCACGATTACATCGGTGCATACGTTTATTTATTTTCTGTTCCTTTTTCTGTTGTTGCAAAACCCCGCCGCGAATCGACGAAAGTGTGCGATAATTCTGCCGGGGCTCTGCAAAGTTAAATTCGTAATCTCACCGCACACGAGGCTGCTGCTGCGCTGCATCTAGTAGGTGTTTGGTGTTTCGTTAGTGATTCTACTGGTTGGCCCGCAAAATCATGGAAAAGGTGCGCTCATAATTGATAAGGTTCAACTAGAGAGTTCAACAGCGGCTCGAAGAACGAGTTCCCCACGGTCAATTGGTAATTTGCCTCGCTGGTCGCAACCTCGCCACGATGGTCGAATCGTTCGGTCGTCTGCTGTTGATGCGTTTGTTGCTCGGTTTCTTGGGCGGCCTGCTGACGGCCACGCTGATCGTAGCGCTCATGGCACGGCAAGGCATTGCCCCGTTCGAGCCGGAACCGTCTTCACCGGTGCTGCCGCAAGCTCGCATCAGCGTAGGCTGGGACGTAAGTGATGGAGCGATTGTACTAAAAACAAGTCTAACATTGGGGTTTCCTAAAGACGGCATACCACGTAACATCTGCCACAATCAGACCGAATAATACCCTTTTGTGAAGTGAAAGTCAGTCTGCTTCTCTAGCTAACGCTTTCCTGCGTCTGCTTTCTTTCTCCCTTTTTTGCAGGACTTCCCTCCGCTAAAGAATGACAATCTGCTGCGTGCGGCCCGGGGCGAACCGGTCGACCGTGTGCCGGTGTGGGTGATGCGCCAAGCCGGTCGCTACCTGCCCGAGTTCCAGGAGGTGCGCGCGAAGCATGACTTTTTCACCGTCTGCCGAACGCCGGAGCTGGCCTGCGAAGTGACGATGCAGCCGTTGCGCCGGTTCGACCTGGACGCGTCGATCATCTTTTCCGACATACTGGTCATTCCGCAGGCGCTGGGTATCACGGTGGAAATGAAGCCGGGCGTCGGCCCCGTGCTGCCCGAACCGCTCGTCGGCCCGGCCGATCTCGACCGGCTCAATCAGACCGGCACGATCGAGCGGCTAAAGTACGTCGGCGAGGCGATAACGATGATGCGCCGCATGCTCGAGGGCAAGGTGCCGCTGTTCGGCTTTACCGGCGCACCCTGGACCCTGATGGGCTACATGATCGAGGGCGGAGGCAGCAAGACGATGTCCAAGGCAAAGGGCTGGCTGGCGGACCATCCGGAGGCAAGCCAGAAGCTGCTGGACATTCTCACCGACCAGGTGGTGGACTATCTCGTGATGCAGGTGAAGGCCGGCGCCCAGATGCTGCAGGTGTTCGAATCCAGTGCGGACCACCTGAGCAAGGAGCAGTTTCTTTCCGTCTCGCTGCCCTGTCTGAAGCGCATCCGGGTGGATTTGCTCCGCAAGTTGGCCGACGAGGGCGTTCCAGCTGTGCCGATGGTGCTGTTTGCTAAGGGCGCTATGCACTCACTGGAGGAGATGGCGCAAACCGGGTACGAGGTGCTCGGACTGGACTGGACGATCGATCCGGAGGAGGCACGCAAGCGGGTCGGCCCGAACGTGACGCTGCAGGGCAACCTGGACCCGCAAGACATGTACAAACCGCCGGAAGAGCTGCGCGAGCTGGTGCTGACGATGGTGCGCAAGTTTGGCAAACATCGGTACATCGCCAACCTGGGCCACGGCATTACCCCGCAGACACCGATCGAAAGCATGTCCGTGCTGGTACAGGCAGTGCACGATGCGTTGTGATAGGTGCCCAAACCGTTAACGCCTCCTGTCCCCAAACAGTGTCCCTTTGCGACCCAGTTGCTGTGGCGTACCATTTCGAAAATGGTGCATCGCGTAGAAACAAAACCATTTTGTTTTGATAAATATTTGCATTTAATTAGCTTCCAAATGAGACAAGATTATCAGCTGCATTGAGGGATTGCACAATATCACATCGCCTCGAAGCCATTACTATCTCTCAGGGCAGGTTTTGCAATGACGAGCGATTGGCAAGAAGTCGGCCTCCTCATCGTTATCGCTCCTCAGCTCAACACGCGGGCGACCAAGAAACACGTTGCAATGCTTTTTGGCAGGGTTGGGGCATTTCGTTTTGTTATTGTTATGGGGAGAAAATTAACATGTTTTGCAATAAAAAAAGGATGTAAGGTGCGTGGCCATCTTAAAATCAAACGAAACATTGCTTACTCATTTGATTAGGACAGACTTTACCGATCACCTGGCAACGAAGTAAAGCGACCTCAGCAAACATACATCCAAGGATGCACAGACAGAACCATCTCAGTACCATCATCATCACAATCATCACTTGTAACTTTGGCGGATCGAATCATCTCAATTTCTGTTTCCAACTTTCCAATTAGATTTTGCTTTCACAGAACACACACGCACCACCGGCAACAGATACGAAAACAGCGAACGAACTAGTAAACGAACACACTGGCGGGATTTTTTTAGAGTGGGATTAGCTGTTGTTTTCCTCTTCTTCGCTCACTTCTTTATTCGCACACGTCCGACGAACTGTCCAAAAAAACCCGTGGAAGCCAACCGAGCCTTCGATTATTTACAAAGCTCCGTCGATTCCACGCACCTACAGACTCAGGCTCCTGCTGCTTAATCTTCCGTCGATTCGACGTTCTCGGTCTGCAGCTCCTTGAACGTGGGCACCGGAACGTACGTGACCAGCGTGTACAGCTTGTTGGGCGAGTCCTCATCGTCGTTACGGCGGCGGGAAAGGCGCACGCGTATGCGGAAAGGTGGATTCCTGTGCGAGCGGAGAAAAGAGCAGAAAATGTGTATTAGTATCAGGAGGACGAGGTACTACTTCCGCTTATTCGTGCTTGTTAAAGCAACAAGCGACCCCTTACCTGATTCCGCGGTGCCAGATAGCCTTGTTCAGGCGGGTGTCGATGCGAACGTCCGTGGTTCCCATCTCCTTCTCGGCAAACTTGCGCACGATCTTGATCGCTCGCGGGGAGCGCTTCTTGTAGCCGACCTTGTGCAGGCGTCGGTTCAGGTTGATGGTGCACTCCCGTGTCACCACTTCATTGATCGCCGACTTTGGCTTCTTCTCACGCTTGGCCTTAACCATCTTGGAGGATGTTTAATTAAACTGCAAACAAACGATACAGATTTCATTAATACGGGCAATTCTCAGTGCTAAATTTTGTGTGGTTTAATAAGAACACCGTAAAGCTAGGAAAGGAGAGCGAATCGGAACACATGAAGTCCAGCCGGAGTCCAGCCGTGAGGGCACCGACGATACATGTTGACAGTTCCATCACCGAGCGGCTTCGTACACAACACCCACTTTCGGAGGCAAATTTCGGTGATTCTCGCGACCGGACGGACAAACATTCATGTGCCATCGAAGCTTTCCCTCTTTCCACACACAATCCACGCAAAACGGTGCCTTTTCGCAGCGAAAAACAAAACTTACAGAGCAATTCTTTTAATTAACCGAAATGTGTCCGCTAGCACTCGTCGATGCCGGAAACGAAAGAACGCTTACGTGGAAATTTGACACGGCCTGTCATTGGGGCAGGCAGCATGCGTTCCCGCTTGACAGCTGGTGTCTGTTTAAAGTGTGCGTTTTTCAAAAACGCATGCTTGCGTGTAACCGTTGCATGGATACAAATTATCGTAATTTATTATAAAAGTAATTTAATTATTTTGTAAAAGGTTTTGTTCTAAATTATGATTCTAGTTTCAAAAAGTTTGTTGGATAGTTTGTCATGAATAGAATAATTCATTACAGATTTAACGAACCTTTTGCGAGCATTTGAGCATTTTTCTGTATTGTTAACTAATTTTTTAGAAATGATTATAATCTGCTAAAATATGTTATCTGTTACTCAAACTGCAATATAACTTTCCCTGATGTTTGTTCAAGGGATAATTTGCTTGTCTTTAATTTTTACATCTCATTAAATTAAAGCTGCAAATTTATTTAAACATAAGCAACACTTTCAAAATCGATTGTTGATTCAAATGATAAAACACATCATTAAACGTCGTTTCAAGAAACTTTTCAATTGCTTGTTTAATTTTTTATTGCCTTATTTTACACAAAAATAATGGCACACGGTGTAAAACATCTTTTTTACGAATAAATAAATAAACAAAAACCATTTTACAATTACAAAGACGCATTCAAACAAACACAACCTCCACAAAATCGGTAGACTCTGGGCCTACGATTGCGATGATCTCTTTCCGTGCCAGGCGCAGCTTCAGCACCGACATGCGTTTCGCCTTCTGCCGGATAGTGTTCGTGGTCAGTATCTCCCTGAATCCGGTCACCCCTTCGTACCGATACACCACCAGCGGATGCAGCCAATTTTCCGTCAGCGTGTACAGCAGCATCTCCTTCGAGGGTAGCACGGAAAGCTGGAGCTGCTTGGGCAGCTTGGTCAGTATGAGCTGATGCTGCACGAACGTACCATTCCCAGTCAGCCCCTTGCGCCAGACTTCAATCGATCCGTGGTGCGCCGTGTTCGGTGTGTTTTCTGAATTGATCGCTAGCATCAGCTGATTTTCGTACCTCGCGACAGTGAGGTACGATGGGTGCGATACAGTTATGGTTTGATGGTGTTTTAGATAGAAGCTGGCCGTCGAGCGCCAAATCTGGATCCGCTCGTTACTGTCCAGCACGATGAGATGGTTTTCGAGGGCAACAATTTGAAGGGGAACGATCGTTTCTTCCATTTGCCGTACGTCCAGTATTTGCAGCAGATTGTGTTCACGCAGACAGCGAACTTCGACACCCGGCTTTCCCTTCGAGTACATCACGATACAGTCTAGCTTAACAATTTTCATCCCGATCGCTTCCCTGGACTGGGTACTGTTCATCACGTACAGGGGGATGAATTTGTACATGCCCGTCGATTCGTGGCTTAGGTCTAGAATTTGTTGCACAAAGTGTTTGCCACTACCATGCTCCTGGAACTCAACGAACAGGTGCTGTTTGGGGCCCAGGTTAAGCCGTTTCACGTTCACGATCGTGCGATCGCGTCCAACGATCGAAGGGAACGCTTGGGCAGGCACTAAACCTGGTCCCTTGTTGCCGGTACTCCAATGATAGAAATCAATGGCGGACGGTCTGTTGGGTTCGGCACTGTGAACTGCTATCAAATCCATCGGCCCCGGATGTACTGGCAAGTTCAGGACAAGCATACGCACCGCTTGCACTGCCAAGGGTTTCATTTTATCAAAGTGGCTAAATACGGGACTATTTTCAAACACACTTTCCGCTAGCTTGTCGTTGACGCTGTTAAGCGACCGTACCTGCGACGCCAGTTCATTTATATCTTTACGATAGGAAGTACTCTGCAGAAGCTGGGTCACGTTCACACCAAACACCATGTCTCCCTCAAACACCGTTTCATCCGCTTCCAGTGGCTGCACAAACGTGACCGGAATGTTCACCGTCAATGGGGTTTGACCCGCCAAAGCAACGTTCTTCAAAAACTGCTCCACATCCTTTCCGTTGATGGCATTCGCTTGCAGCGCTTCAAACACCAGCGGGTAGATTTTGTTCTCCTTGGGGAATTTCGTGACCAGCCGCAGCGTGCCATTGACATGCTGCGGGAGCGATTTAAGCATCAAATGCTCCGCATCAAACCGCATGCCGTTCACTGTGCCGAGCACTTCCAGATTGCCGGTAACGATACCATTGCGAATGTGAAGCGTCCCTTCTATCGTTTGGTTGCCTCTCAAACGAAGCCCGTTCGCGTACCACTCATCCATATCGACGTCCTGTATGACACAGGGCGGAGCACAGACGATGCTTTCTACGTGCAGCTGGGTGAAACGCTTTGCAGCGGTAAAGTTCCCGCTCGGAGCATCGTTTCTCAGCAAGTCTGTCTTGACGTTGTAGCCGTTGAGGGTTTCCACATCGAAGTTTCCTGAAGAATGCGGGGAAAAATTATGTAATGTGGAAATTAGTTTGAAAATGAGCTCTCCGTAGCGCACTTACCGTGTACTTCCGCATGGTGGAAAAGCCATTTTCCGGTAATTTCCTGCGGTTCGTGATACCGCAAAGCATACTTATCGTACTCCACCACATTTAATCCAGCAGAGCTAAAAACAAAGGAAAAAACAATTCAATTAAACGTCTGTAATAAAATCCTACAAAAATGAAACAAAAATCAAATTTCTTTGGAGAACCAGCATTCAACTGTCATTTTAAATCCCCTCTTCAAACCGATCCCCACCAAACGCAACTGTGCGTTTCTTTTCCCAGCTGTCAGTTTCGAAATTGTTTTGACGGCACCCGCACGCGCACATACAGGTGTTTTGTTTTGGTTTCGTGTAGGTTGCGGAAAAGATCACAGTGTGCCAGAGCAGAATTTGTACTCCGTTTCTGTTCCACGACATAAGCTTCAAGGTAATAAGTGTGCGCACATGCCTACCTGTGCGTGCTTTTCAGTGAACCTTGCAGGTGAACGTCTTGAAACGCGGCGCCCGCATGGACTGTCACATCGCCCAGAAACTGTACCGGTGCCGTAATGTTTTGTGCTCGCTTCCCGCTCAAACATCGTGCTTCCACTTCGTCCCAGTTGAGGTGGTTAATCGGTTGATCCTGTACCAAGAAGCGTGAATGTTAAATGGTTCGAAGAAAGCTAAAAACAAACCCGTCAAATGCGCTTACCTTCGTGTGGAGCGGTTTCACGAACTCAACGCTCTGAAACTGATACCGGCCAGTCAGTACCGTTGGCCGGTGGGGAAGCCACACCTCACCGTACAGCTTCTGCACGTTGTGCCCGTTCAGGTGGATGACGGTTGGGTCGTGCTCAAAGTACACGTTACCGTGTGTTTCGATGCCGACCGGTACACTTTCCCGGCCTTCGGCGTTTTCACCCGGGGCGCTGAAAAATTCCATCATCTTGGGGAAATTGATACCGTTCAGTTGGCTCAGAATGTGTAGCTCGCCCTTCGCTTCCAGCGTGCCCAGCACGTGCACGGTGCCGAGCGTTTGCATTTCGGGCGACTGCTTCAACAGTACGTCGCTGCTCACGTTAAGCCCCGAGACTAAACCACCCACGGAGCACGGCTCGTAGGTAACAATGCCTTGGTCTGGAGGAAAGAATAAAAAATCACGTAATTAGCTCGAAATTATTTACGGTGATGAAACGTACGAAACACTGCCCGCTCGATGTATTCCTCCCGATCGGTTCGATACGCATGCTCCACCAGCTGCTCCATCGTAACGTTGTTCAGCTGGCCGGTAACGAACAACTGCTCCGTTGCAAGATGGTCGATCGATTGCCCTGCAGTGAACGTTTGATTGCCACTGTACATTAACCACGCACGACAAAACGCATCCTTCGGCACACCGTTGATGGAACCCTCGAACAGCAGATGGTTCACGGTGATGTCGCTCTGGAAGCTGTACGGTTCATTCTTGATGATGGTTCGATTTTCGCCGGCAGCGATAATGTGCTTCAAGTTCTCCACCGGGATGGAATTCAGCGTTGCCTCGCTGTGCAAAATCAACTGCCCAATCGTTAGATTGCGGAAACTTTTCAACCCCTGCACGGTCGGTACGTTTGCTTCGTCCGCGTCGAGCATGAGCGTATCCTGCAGCAGGTACTCCAAATCGTACCCGTAAATCGTCGACTGCCGATCCGCGTGTAGTTCTTCCGCAACGATCGCGTTGCTTGCGTAGATGGTACAGTTTTCGAACCGTACCGCTGCGCTTACATTCTGCGGCACGTCCAGCCGGAGCAATCGGTCGAGTCGTTTCGATTCAAAAAGGACGTTTTTGCTGTTCACAATCGGCGCAATAACCGTGTCGAAGTGGATCGTTCCTTCGATCTGCTGTTCGGCCCCTGCTCGCTGCAGCATGGTGCGATTGAGCAGATTCAGATCCACCTTGTTGATTTCGTTCGCATCGGCCACGCCGTCAATCTTCAGCTCCGAGACGAACGTTTTCCTCCCCGTTAGATACTGAACCTCCCCGCCGGCCGCTTGCGGTACGAGATCGTTGACGCTTAGCTCGTTGATTTGATCCGCCCGCAGATGCTCCACGAAAACGGGCTGCAAAAATTTAAGCACCTGGCCGGGCGGTGGTGCCGTCTGCACCTGCAAACCGTGCGTTGCCACCCGGTGAAGGTTGCGTGTACCGCCGGCACTGAGAATGTTGTGCGCCCACAGTCCACCGTTGAACGTGACGTTGCCGTGGATCGTGTAGTCCCCGTCCAGCACGAGATCGTCCCCGACCGTCACGATGGGGTTCATCTTGCTTAAGCTTGCGCCGTTGATTTTGCCCTGCAGCTCGATCGGGTGCAGCAGTGTGACGTAGTCGAACGTTTTCGTGCCCGTGATGGGTTGAATTTCGTCCGACGATAGGTGCAGCACCTGCAGCTTTCCCTCGATCACGGGTATGTGGTTGAGACGGTCCTGCAGGTGCAGGTGTTCTACCACCATCGGTTGCACGAACTGTAGGTCTTGTAGGATTTGCTGATGGCCCGTCGTGCGGGCAACGTTTGCAAGCGGCACGTCGGACAGCTTCGCATCACTTACGACGACATTGTGCGCAACCAGCTGATCGACGACGAGTTTGCCGGTAAGCTGTTGCTCTGCTGCTTCGTCCAGCAGCACGTGGTCGGAGAGAGCGCGCGGATCGATATCGTTCAGCAGCCCGGTCAGCTTGAGGTCGTCCGCATCGATGCTTTCGAAATCGCTCCCGTACTCGCGGGGCATTGCGCCCCGTGCCTTGGCCAGCAGCGTGCGGGACTGATCCATCATGCGCTGGACGGCGACGGCATCGGTTGCGTTGAGCCGCTTGCTCGTCAGCCGGTTCACGCTTAGATCCTTCACCATCAAGCTTTTGGCGGGGAACATTTGATTCACGTTCGGCAGCAGCACGTTGCCCGGGTGGAAGAAAACGCCGTCGATCAGCTTGTTCACGAACAGATTGCCTCCGACGACGACTTTCTTGGCCGACAGGGAAAGTGTTTTCCACTTCGCCGGTGGATCATCAACCAGCAGCAAACTTTCGGCCGCATGCCCATTGAAGAACTGCACACTGCCGATACGGTCCACTATGAGCCGATCGACCGTGATCACATCGTCCTCGGGAACGTCCCCCCTTCTGCCCTGCTGCTCCGTGTGACGCGTCTTGTGTGCCGCATTGTTCAGCACTTTCACGTCGAGCTGCTTCATCTGCCCGGCCGGTGCTATCAGCTCCGAAACGGCCAGATCACCGTTCCAGCGGACCGTGTCGTTGGTCAGCACACTGCCGTGAATCGTTTGCTCGACCAGGTCCATCTTCTCCTGGACGCGCTGCACGTACTCGTTCACCTCGATCACGTACGACAGCAACGCATCGTCCACCAGGCCGTGCTTCGTCGCGATGGTTTTGGCTTTGATCGTCCTCACCGCCGAATCCTGCAGCACCAGATCCTTCTCGACGATGCGCGCCCCGTCCGGGGCATTGTCCGGCAGCCCGACCAGCTTGTTGTACAGCTGCTCCAGATTCACCTGCCCAAGCTGGTCGTGCATGCGCTCGCACCACTCGATAAAGTGGGCGTACACGCGGCGCAGATCGTTCTGCACCCCGTACTGGGGGGTGAACAGATTGATCGACTTGCCGAACAGATTGCTGTTCGCGATCACGATGACGCTCGCGTTCACGATGTGCCGGTAGACGCGCATGTGGGACACGCCGGCCGCAAACGCTTCGCCGGTGTAGTCGATACGGGACGGTGCCAGCTTCCAACCGTCGTACTCGTAAATCAGCAGCGGCTGGTCGTGACAGTGGACGAGCAGCAGAAATTCGCCATTTTCGTGCTGAAATCAAGTTGGAAATTATTTTTATGATCAAATTAGTGATGGGAAAAATGAAGTTTTCATCGGAATCTATTCCGGAAAGCTCCAAAGCTGTCTGGAATCGATTCCGGATAGTAGGTTCGGAATCAGCTTCCGGAATCGAATCCGGATTCGGTTGCGGAAACGGCTTTGGAATTGGAATCGGCTTCAAAATTTATTGCGGAATCGTCTCCGAAATTGGTTTCGGATTCGGAATCGACACCGGATTCGGAATCGGAATCAGTTCCGGAATCGGAATTGGCTTCGAAACCAGATTCGGCTTCGAAACTGAATCGGTTTTGACATCTTCATAAGAATAGGCGTTTGGGTCCAATGATACTACGTATTGGTAGCCGCAAAGAATCAAAATATACTTGCAAACGATCTATTCTCACGGAGATGCCTGGACTGATTTCGCTTCCGAAATTTCTTATTTCAATTCAAGAACTGATTCTAATTTCGGAGTTAATTCCAATTCCGGAGTCAATTATGATTCCGTTTCTACTGGAGCAAATTGCGATTCCCAGGTCGATTGCGATTCCGGAGCCGATTCTGGTTCTGGAGTAGATTTTGGTTTCGGAGTCGACTCCGGAATCGGCTCCGGTATCGGAATCGGTTCCGGAATTGATTCCGAACACGGAATCGAAATCGGGTAGGTCCGAATCTGAGCTCCCACCACTAAGTTTAAACCCACTCGTGGCCTATTACTCACCACAACCGGCAGAAACATCTTCACACCCGTAAGCTCCAGGTTTTGGAACGGCACAAAGTATCCGTCCACGAACTTGTACACGATCGAGCTCCGCTCGACAGTGCGCGATTTGATGCCGTTCGATGGCCTCGGGCCATCACCACCTTCCTTGCCACCTTCCTCATCAACCGAGTTGCCAGTAATGAGAAAGTGTTCCCGCCGTCCGTTTCGCGCTTCGAAGAAAAAGTACGCCATATGCGACACGGAGTAGATGTAGATGCGCTGGTGCAGCACGAGCTTCTGCGTGTCCGGGTTCAGCAGGAAGATGTCGGAGAACGTGTCCTTGCCCTGCGCCGGTGACATTTGGTTTGCCACCGCCACGAACATCTGCTGCTCGATCGAGAACGCTTCGATGTGCACGGAACTGTAGCACGGCATTTGATCGATCACGTCAAAGTATTGGCCGGCCCAGCGGTACAGTGGACAGACGTTGGCTGTGCTGCCGCGCTCCGCGTCCAGATTGATGTACGTGTGCGCTAGATAGACGTGCTTGCCGTGCACCCACAGGTGTACCGTGTTCTGGTTCGGCTGGCCGAACGTTTGCACCAGCTCGGTGCGGCCGTCCTCGTGGATTTGAAAGACGGGCGAACCGTCCCCGAACACGTTCAGCTCCTGGTCGTGGTAGTTGACGACCGCCACAAAGCCCAGGTGCGCGATCGACACACAGTCAAAGTGGCGGGCGGTAACGGTTTGATGTTCGAGATACTTTTCAAACTTTCCCTTCACCTACGGGGCAGCAAAACAGAGGGCAAATTAAAACGAGAATTAAATGATAGTAAATATTGAAAAGAAAATACGAACCCTGCGATAGAAGGACACGGCCGTGGCATTCATCGTCCGGTTGCTGGTTTCGCTTTGGTGCAGGGCCGCAGCAAAGATCGTTTTGCCAACGCGCAGCAAGCAAATGTCCACTGGAAAGTTAACCGGCACGTGGCCCCGCTCACGGAATCCCTTGAGATAGAGCTGTCGTGCTGAAAGATGAGCGAAAAACTGGAACTATTTTAATACCATCCGTGAGATAATGTCTCTTTACACTACGTTTTCGTGTTTAAAATTTCACAGATCACTCCACCCCGCCATGGATGAGCAAGCGCCACACAACGACCACCAGAAAAAGGAGCTACAAAAGCAGCTGGACGAGTTTCAAATGCTGTCGGCAATTTACTGCAACCCGGGCGAGCTGCGGGTGGACGATTACGGCTGCATCGACAATCTGACCAGCTACATCAGCGGCGAAACCGACCGGCTCACCACGAAGCTCGACTACCGCTTCGAGCTGCCCCTGCTGCCGGACCAAAAGGTACAGATTTTGGTCGAACTGCCCCACCGCTACCCGGCGCTGGAAATGCCGCGGATCGTGATCCGCTCGGCCGTGATACCGCGCGACCAGGAGCGCCGCCTAACCGATCGGATCGTGCGATACATCGAGGAGGAGGTGCTGGAGCGCAACGAAGCGTACGTCCTTCAGGTGGTGGGCTGGATACAGGACAACTTTGCCGAGCTGCTCGCCGCGACCGCTGAGAGGAAGGAGTCGAAAGCGTGTCCGCGCTCCGCCGGTGCGACCACCTCACCGATCGTGTTCGAACGGTTGTGGATATACTCGCATCATCTTAAAAGCAAGATGAAAAGACAGACAATCATAAAAACGGCACGGGATCTGCGGCTGACGGGGTTTTCCCGGCCCGGCAAACCGGCCATTATCTGCGTGGAGGGGCAGCAGGCCGACACGCAGGAATTTTGGCGCACGATCAAACCGCTCAAGTGGCAGAAGATACAGATCAAGCTGTGCGAAACGGAGACGGTGGCGGCCGGCGGTGAAAACGAAATGGCCGCCCTGCGCCACTTTGCGGCCGGCTTTCGGGAGGAACTGTTCTGCGCCGATATGGATGAAGACTCGGACGCGGAGGATCAGCCGATGAGCATGAGCCTGTTTATGAAGTTTCTCGACAAGCACCGGTGCGGCTACATCAAGAAGGAGCTGTTCGGGTTTCAGAGTGCGATCGATGCTCCCGCTAGCTAGCGCTATGGTGGTACGGTACACGTGTGTGATGCAATAAACGCTCGCTCGTTGTTGAGGTTGTTGACCTAAAAGCCGGAGGCTCGCTCCCCCTTTTCCTGCTTACCTTGTGCAGTGTCCGCCTCGATGGCTGCATCGGCGTCGTCTGCATCTCGCCGTACTCTCTTCTGCCCATTGCTGCCGGGTCCGTATCGTTCCACTGTTTCGCGCAAAAAGCTTTCTATTCTTTGTGTTAAGAGCTGTTCTACCTCCACGGGTTGATCAACAATGCGGTCGGCGTAGTCTTGTAGCAAATTTTGCCGATAGACTATTTTCAGTAGTTCAAATTCAGTTTCAGCAGGATCATTAGACACGTCACTAGTTTCACCATTTACGGTGTGTATTTTTAAAACTAACAATAGACACACCGATCGCCACGCGAACCACTTCCACCGTTTCATCTTAGCACAGCAGCACGTGGTTTTGTTTTCAACGTTCCGAAAACACAACCGAACACGATCGGTTACTAAACGCAACTGGTGGTGCGATCACCAGACGAGCTCCGGTTGAGTCGATCTCTCGATTCGAGGATAAAGGACTCTCTGGAGTAGAATGCGTACAAGGTTGTGAGAAGAAGAGAAAAATTAAGCTAAATACTACGTTACCTACTAACAATCACACTCAAGGATAGAACACCAAACGTTTTTACATGTATAGATAAGCCCGATCGTGCAATGAGACACGTACATTGATATTCATGTGCTAGGTTTATGTATTGTTAGGCTCGACCATGTGTGTCTTAACAGGGCACAACAACACGATTGGTCATTTGTTCTTGTTACTTATTATTGTGTTGAACTGTGCCATTGAAACTGTCAGTTTTCACTTTTCTATAAATGGATTGAACGGTAAGCAGGTTAATCACTGGGTTAAGGTAAATGTGTACCGTATAAAAATATTATTGAACTTGAATTACGGAAAATCCAGTTACCAATTTTATGTTGTGTTATCGCAAGTCTTGTAAATAATCAATCATCTGGGAACATCTTGCCTATACGGCAATGCAACGAAGTGATATATATGATTACTTCTAGATAAGAAGAATAAATGAGTTTAAAAAATCAAATACACGAAAGGGAAAAAAACATGAAAAATAAATGAAAAGAATGAAATGAATTTAAATAAGAAATGCATATGTGGACTGAGAAGATAAATTACTATATCACAACTCGACAGGATTTCATCGGAGCTACGGACAATTGCATACATCGATACAGCTACGATTAAATACTACAACCGTTATTAGGCGACTAGTGCCGGCTTCACTTTTGAAGTCGTCCAAGAATTCACATATCGCGAGCAACGACAATAGCATGGGAGCTGAGTTGCGCGCAAAGATGCTGGCTGCCAACCGGTCTGCCCATATAGTACGGTCTGGGACTATATAGCACCTACAACTGTGAGACATGAACACTGTCCAAATCTGACGAATCCCTGTCAGCCACATTCGAGAGGAAGATGCTCAGAAGGATTCTTGGCCCCGTGTGTGTGTGTGGAAAGGACAATGGAGGAGCGGTTATAACGACGAGCTATACGAGATGTACGGCGACCTCAATGTCGTGCATCGTATCAAGCTCGCCAGGCTCCGGTGAACATGGCCAGTTGTACGCCTGGAAACGGACGACCCAGCCCGTAAAGTCTTTTTAGGTCGTCTACAAGGACCGAGGAGGCGTGGTAGGCCCAAACTGAGGTGGCAAGATGGCGTGAATTGAAATAAGAAGTTTCAGAAGCGAAGTTACCCCGGAAATCTCCACGAGGAACGGATCGTTTACAAGTAAATTTTGATTATTTTCGGCTATCAATACGTAGTATCATTGGACCCAAACGCCTATTCTTATGGAGATGCCACACATTGCCTCCGATTCCAAGCCGATTCTGGTTACGGAGTCAATTCTGATTCCGGAGCCAAAGTCGATCCGGAACTAATACCGGAGCTGATTCTAATTTAGGAGTCGATTTAGGACCTACTATCTGGAATCGATTTCAGAAAACTTCGGAGCTAGCAGGATTCGATTCCAACAAAAACTTCATTTTCCCATCACAACACGACATCATAGGAATGTTCTCATAGGTTCTTCGTTATTATCCTTCTGAATATGTCCTTCTTATTTGGCCGCAATATCCTTTTTTGGTAATGTGCCTGCATTTATCACTACTAATGGGTTTGGGCTCTCTTATCGGACTTTTGTTCATTACCCCTAACACGATAGATGATCCAGTCATATCTATAGGAACATGATCCATCCGGGGCTTGAACCTAGAACAGACATGTTGCTAAGCCGTGCGAGTTGACGACGATACCACGAGTCTTTCGGAATATACGGAACTAACAATGGTTAAGGGTAGAACGTGTATCGTCGTCCCATTTGGCAGGGATTTTCATTGGCGGGAATTCGAAAAGAGCTTATTGGGTAATACGATTCTTCAAGTTTTGCCGCATAGCGTAGATTAGGTACTTGAATCTTCGAGATTACGATCAAGATATGTGTTAGTTGCAATGATTTTCTTGAAAGTTAGGTTTCCAAACGAACTTGTTGAAGTGTTCAGCTTAGAACAAAATGCAACAGGTGACTGCCTTCCGCTATTCCGCGCGAAGCGCAGTCGCACAAGTCCATCACAACCTTTGATCACCATAGCAACGCAAACATTGGCCATACAAAACAATCCGCGTTCATCCCCACAAAAAGGGGATTTCTTTCCTAATTCGATCCTAACGAATTTCGCCCCCGAAATGGAGCTAGAACTGACGCGCGTCGACTACACCAACGTTGGATTAACTGGACCAAACAGCCTGCAGCTGTTGCCCCCGAGCGCCAGCACTGCGTCCACTAGCGGCGGCGGGCACAAGCAGCAGCAGAAAGTGGCCATCGGCGACCAGGACGGGGTGCTGCAGCTGTTCTCCATGAAGAAGGACGAACTGCAGGTGCACTTTAAAACGCTGCCGAGCGAAAAGATTGCCTCGGTCAAGCTGGGCGGGCAGGCGGGCTCGGTGGCGGACAAAATTTTCACCGCCTCTGAGAACAAGGTGCGTGGCTTCAACAAGAAGGGCAAACTGTTTCTCGCGTTCGAAACGAGCCTGACCGAAACGATACGCTCGATGTGCGTGAGCGGGAGCGATCTGCTGGTGTGCGGGAATCACGTGTACAACCACTACCGGGACTGCAAGGAGGTTGGGTCTTACCTGTGCGGGGACGTGATAGTGGACGTGGCGGCGCTTTGCCCCAACAACACCAGCCGATTGATAACGGTGCTGGCCTGTTCGGGGCGTGTGTTGCGCGTGCTGGAGCATGCCCGTGTGCGCCAAACGCTGGAGCTGGAAAGTGTGCCGACGGTGCTGTACGTACCGAAGGGCATAGGGGATCGAATTCTGTGCGGCTTTTCCGACGGGAGTGTGATACTGTTTCATCTGAATCTGCTGTCGACGGAGGTGAAGCGAGAGGTGCTGGTTGCCGACCGGGAAGGGGAAGGAATACTGAGCGCGGTCACCTGTCTCGCGACGTACGATCTTTCCGGCGACGGCAAGGAAGAGTTGATCGTAGGACGGCGCGATGGCACGCTGCAGGTGTTCGCGATGAACTCGGACGAGTATCAGTTCGAGATGGAATGTACGCAGATCTATCGCGACAACTTCAGCGAAAGCATATCGGCGGTGCAGGGCGGCTGTGTCGGGGCCACCAACTATACCGAGATCGTGGTCTGCACCTACTCGGGCCGCATCTTTGGCCTGACGACGCAGTGCATTAGCAAAAGCTTGGGCGACAATGGGTCGCGCAGCGCGGAAAAGCTCGCCGGCACACCGGTCGATACGTCCGCCAAGCTGCAGCGCATACGGGCCGAGATTTACGAGCTCGAGCAGACGATCGCGAAGGAACGGGAGCGCTATCAGCTCTCCACGCAGGCACTGTCGTCTGGGCTCTCCGCAATACCGATGCTACCGATAAACGATGCGTTCCTTCTGTCGAAGGACGACGCAACGTACCTGCTTTCGCTGGAAATACCGACACCGATCGAGCACGTGCTGCTGCAATGTGATGCACCGATCACGCTGCTGGATGTGGAGAAAAATACGGCCGTCGTGAGCTTCAGTGAGTGCGATAAGCTGAGCGGCAACAGTTTGCTGGCGAGCTACCGGTGCCAGTTGAACACGAACCGGATCGATCTCAAGTTCCGCACGATCGAGGGTCAAACCGGTACGCTGCAGGTGTACATCACGCCCAACCTGCAGCCCAAGTGTTGTCAGCTGAAGCGATATCCCATAGCGCCACTGTCGCTGCACATGATCGTGCATAATGCGACGGACGAAATGTTGGCCCGGCCAATGAACACGCTAACGCTGCGCGGCCCTTTCAGTCAGGCGGAGATGCACAACTGGATGATCAACAGCATACCCGAGCTGCCGGAGAAGCTGTACGAGAGTGGTAAGGTGGCGTACACGTTTCGGCACGTCTTCATCGGTACGCTGCTCGTCTGCGAGTACGGCAAGGGGGAGGCCACGTTTCGGAGCGATAACATTTCCACCATCTCGATACTGAAGGACTTCATCACGAAGGAAGCGACGAAGAAGCGCATTAAGCTGGAAATTTCTACGTGTAAGTAAAGGCTTTCGGAGGCATTCACTCAAGGGCCGCAATATTATATACTTCTTTGTTTTGTTTCTTCTTCTTCTTAACAACAGCTATAAACGAGTCAACGATACCTTCCCTGATCAAGCTGATCGAGCCGATGATTTTACACTACAACAAACTTACCAAGGACTATCAGCTGGCCCAGGCCCTGCTCGATCTGGACATTCGCGACGACGACGAGTTTAACACACTGTCCGAGGAGTACCGGTCGCTCATCCGCAACCAGCAGACGATCGGTACCGAGTTCCGCAAGCAGCCGACGATACTGAACCGGATCTACGGCATCCTGACCGATCTGTACATCGACAAGTTCAAGTTCAAGGGCGTGAACGTGAAGACGAAGCTGCCGCAGCTGATCGAGCTGCTGGAAAACTACTCCTACGACGAGCTCGTCCAGTTCTACAGCGTTGTCAAGGCAGGCGACGAAGAGCTCGGTGACGGTTAGATGCGCGCTTTCGCCGGTTCGATTTAGTTCGCTTTCTTTTGCAGCACCACGCACCAGTTGCCCTGATCGTAGTAGCTTTCCAGCAGCACGATGCTGTCCCCGCCGCTAGCGAGACAAAGCTTTTCCAGCTCGTGCTCCTCGAACACGTGATAGTAGCGTAGAAAGGTGGCCTTTTCCGTCGACTCGTTCGACCGTAGCTTCCACGGTACGAGCAAATCTTGGTGCTGAAATTGTGTCCTATTGGTGTGGACGGGTAGCGTACAGTCGCCCGCTCCCGAAACCCTTTCCAGCTGTACCGGCTGGGTGTCGGGTGGGGTTTCCGCCTCGTCCTCGGCGGGTGGTTTGTTGTTCTGTTTGTTCTGCCGTAGGTAGCTGGATTTTTTTGCATTAGCTTCTTGATTTTTGGCCCACACGTAGATCAGCGCCCGGCCGCCGGGGCGTAGCACTCGTATCATCTCGGAAATGGCGCGCTGTCTGCGTTCGTCGGTTGCTAGATGGTGAATGACGGCTATGCTAATGCAAGCATCGACCGATTGGTCGCGGAAGGGAACCGCAAGACAGTCGCACTGGAGCACGTTAAACCCTCGTTCAATGCAAACCTGGAGCAGCCCCTCGCTACGATCACAACCGAGCTTAAGGTGAAGAAAGTAAGTGAAATTGATGAGTGAAGTCAAATAATTGTACAATAAATTTACGCCTTACCAACACAGAGCATCCGCTTGAAGCTAGATACTTTCCGTTGCCACATCCGACATCCAGCAAAACGTCACCGGCCGATAACGATCGAACGAAAGCTTCCACCCTTGGCCAGGGTGAATGTCGCGTGTCGCTAAAATGTTTCGCTATCTCGTTGTACACCCGATGCACGTTTTGCGCCTCCACTTGGGCAGCGTGTGATGCCAGCAAGCTGGCCTGATTCGATACCGACTGCTGCGCGGTATCACACAGCCGCGGGAATGTACAACCACATCGGTCGTTTGGAAGCAATTTTCTAAACGTTAACGAAACCCGCAACTGTCGCTTTCGTACGGTCAGTCCTCCGTTCGGTGCCGGAATGGTGTCCATCTTGCGCGGCGTAATACCGTGCGTCCAGTCGTATCGGCTTTCGCCCGACATAATCAGAAGCGATCGCGATGGTAAGTCGACACAAACCGCTTTTCCGGAGGAGGGTTGCTTAAACTCCATCACAACGTCGCTGCCGAGGGAGAGGGACAGTATGGGATCGTCGAAGGCACTGTGTGTGTCCACATGCGGTGGTATACCCTGTCCCGGCTCGTACTGGTTCACCGTCAGCTGGTCCGGCACGTGCCAGCGCAGGTGGGGATGCAGCTGTTGCAGCTTTTGCCACAGCTCACCGCAAACGGAAGGTATTTTGCGTTCCAGCGGCTTCGTCCTGTCTACGTTGTTTGAACCGTAAACAAACTCGTACCCGAAATGTTTCACTTTCCGATGTTTGAGCGTTTTGTTCGGTTCTGTATCTGGTTGATCGGTATCTTCACTGATTTGCACTGCCTCCAGGAGCGCCTGCTCCATTGCTTCGTCGATAAAATCACGCTCCAGGATTAATCCATCGGGTCGGCCGGCATTCCACGGATCATCATGATACGCGGGAAGTGCATTACAGAATGCCAACAGCAACACGGCACCATCCTGGCCCAACGTGCAGAGTCCATTCAGTGCCGTGTAAATAGCGTCGGCCTCGGTGATGGAGGAGCATTGAAGAAAGCAGTACGATTTACCCGGCGGGAACAGCACCTGCTGGATGGTTCCGTGCTGCAGGGCTTCCTTTAGCAGAGCCTCTTGCTGCAAACCTGTCGATAGGCCCGCATTGCAGATTGCGATAAGCTACGGAACAAAGGAATGTAGGATTAAATTGTTTGGAACAACACACGGGATGGTGAGAATTGCATACCTTTGTTGGATCGTCAGAGAATGTTATTCCCGCATCCTTTTCGATCAGCAGCTGGCAGCGTTTGATTTTCTTGCCGATCTTTTTCTCCAAATTTTTCGATAAAGTCATCGTGTGTGGAGTACGATAGCAGAGTGCAAAACACGCGCCCGCGTCGCCCGGTGGAATGTAAACAAACAAACCTGACAGCCGGGCCCAAGGTGATTGGAGGTGGGGTGGTGGATTTGTATTTTGCAATAGATATTGCCCAATATCATTGATAATCTGCATAAAAGGAGAGGAAAACTGTAGGAATTTGATTAATTGAAAGTAAAACAAACATCTAGCATGATGGAAAATAGTGTGTTTGTGTGATAAATCGACAGCTTTTGCTGAACTTGTGCTTGGACATGCGGTGGTGTTAGAGCGCCATCTACATGTGAACTATCAAAGCTTTCTTCAAACCCTTGAAGCTTTGATTACTTTTGCAAGGATATGATCTAGAAACATTAGCATTTAATCATGATGATCCTCATTACAAGGCAAGCTATACAGAAGTAACCTGCAATATTAGGTCAAAACTCATACTGGTGCTGGAACAGATTTCAATCCCATACAGGTGTTAGAATAAAGCGTGAACCTACACTGGGTATGGATCTGATCCTAACCCCTTACCGGTCCTCCTTTAACTGATAGTGACACCATACCGGTGGTGGACCATATCGGGCATTGAATTGATTTTGACCCTATATCTGTCCTGGAACTGCTCCAAACGCCGTACCGGCCCAGGACCTCTCTCGGTCCTTTTTTTATCGACACTATCGGTCACTCGGACGTATTAACAACATGCCTGTCCTGGGATCAAGGCACGTATGGACCGTCACCCTAAGCAAGGATTGACTGTTCGACTGCGTGGTGCCCAATAACTCTTGTAAGTCTGTATATCCTTAACCCTCAAAGAAGATTATTTATTGCTGTAGTTTTTTGTTGAAATGTTGCCGCGACTTCGAGGCTTTCTGGACTTTTGACTTTTGGGATTTTTACAGTTAAATTAAACACTGTTTATGTTTAGCGATGGACATTGCTATGAAGCGAATGGGAGTCTTTTTTTACTATTTTGAACTCATTGGATTAGATTAGTTTTTTTTTTATTTAGCTCTCAATATTTAATTGAATGTTAATAGGACCTCCAACCAATTCCGGATTTGGTACCGAAGTCGACTCCGGATTCAGCTCCATAGTCAACTCCGGAATGGATTCCGAACACCGGGTAGGTCCGCTTCCGAGCTCTCACCACTACAGCACACTTCTATGCATTTTTGCACTTGATCTCCGACAGATACTTCTCCACGGTGATCGTGATCTTGAAATGAGCTCGCTGGATATCGTTTTGTTTTATGCCAGTTATCCTTATTTATTATTTCTGTTTTTTGTTATTTTCTTCTTCTTTCCTTAGCATTGTTTCAAGAGTTAAGCTTATGTTTAAAGGTTTAAGATAACCATAAACTCCACCTCCAATTAGATCACATAGTGTTTGTAGAGATATTTGAACAAGCAAATTGCAACGGCGATGGTTTCAAAGACCTTTGAACTATGCCAACGGAAAATAGCAAATACATACAGCAACGCAATAATCATAATGAGCCGATCGATTTCACCGATTTCACATTACACACCATCGGCACACACACTAATCAAACGTATCACGTGAACAAAATGCAAATATTAAATGACATTATTTGCGGTTACACTGTTTACCGTTTGCCTGCCAATATCAATGGTTCGATTACCGTGTGCCGTAATGATCCAAACCCGTTATCGTTTGACCCTTATCGAGTGGGCCATAATAATCATCATCAATTGAATCAAAAGGTATGCCCCTATTGATCCCCCGCATTGATTGCCCCCTTTCTGAATGATTAGTTTGCAAATTATTAAAACCCAAGCCCGAGCGGCCCGACAGTTCCTTCACAAAACAGTGGCAAAATGCTACCACCCCCCGCACGGCGGCCAAAAAGCTAACCATTTGTTTGCTATGCAAACTTGCAATTGCAACGAAGGGGCAGCAACATCAAAAGCTTAGCAGTGAGTTAGGGCCTTACGCCTTGCGGTGGTTCGACTTCAAAGAGGTGCAATGCTGTTGCATACATGGATGAGGTCTGTCGACACGCGAAGCCACTTTTCCTTTCAATCCAGGCTCGTTTTGTAAAGAAAACGGAGAGGTAGCATTAAAGGATAGGAAGGATGCAGCACAAGCTAAATGGAACATTGGCAACTAGGAACTAGCGTTTGCATAATTGATTGGTGTTGCTAGAGGAACGTTTTTTGGTACGGAACGGTGTGCCGGAACTGAAGTGCCAAATATTTCCCGGAAGCTGTCCAATAATGCCATTCTTAATCGTTTGGTGAAAGCTAATTTCGCTACTATTAGCTTCCAAGAATTCGGACTCCGAAATTGAATTTCCCCCAAGCGATCCTTTCCGTGAGCATTAACAGCTCGCTCGACAACTGACGTACCCGCGAGTGGTGGCCCGAAAGAGTTCCACCGAACCGGAGGCTATCCGGGAGAGGTCAGCTGCGGTTTGTTGCCAGATTGGTGTGGAATAAATTGAATTTAATTTATTTATACGGTTTTGCCAATCTGTGCCGACAGGATGGTGTGTAGTGTCTGTGCCCCCAGCGCCCCAGGACGGACACACTCTTTCCCCCCTTTCTCTCTCTCTCTCTCTCTCTCTCTCTCTCTCTCTCTCTCTCTCTCTCTCACACACTCTACTGTTGTGACGTACGATCTGAAATCGATTTGAAAGCGATTAGAGAGCATGTTTTGATCCTTCCCTTGCAGTGTCCCTACCTGCTCGCTCCCAGTTCCCAAACGACCTTCCATCGCATGGCGTGAACCAGCGAGTGACCGAAAGATAGCGAGAACTGCGCAATATCTGCACTCAGTGCATTTTATTGCACACGGCACACTGGCGCACTTGCGTGGGGCACTTTCCGGTGCAAACAGGCAAGGGAAAGGATTTGTTTTGCTCCCCCCGCCACTCCGATGGAGTCAATCTGACGCCAAACTGTCCGTGTGTGTGTGTGTGTGGCCCGTGTCCAGGGCGATGCTTATCTGTACCCGGTGCCCGGTTGCTGCCGTAAAAGCTTGCCGTTTTTTGTGTATGTTTTTGCCTTATTTTCACCCACCGTTGTGCGCGCACGATGGTGGACCGAATCCTGGGTGCAATTAAATTGCATTTCCTGTTCGTCGGTGACGTTGGGGGGGGGGGGGGGGGGGGAGAAGACAGTGCGCGGCCAGAGTCATCAATGATTGCTATCTGTGGTATCGTTGTGGCACTGTCGGTTGGACCGAACACGAACCTTCGGTGCTCAGGATTGGCCAAGCGAAAGGCCGGAAGGCCGTGGTCGATTTCGAGGAAGGTGCAAGGGGAAAATGTTTGCAATGGAAGGCTACCACAGTAATGCACTGGGAACGTATCATCAAACACACACACACACACAGAGAGAGAGAGAGAGAGAGAGAGAGAGAGAGAGAGAGAAAAAATCCTGAAAAAAAGGTAGCAAAATGTCCAATGGAATGACCAACGACGAACTGATCACAAATTGAAATGAGCGTCCCGGGTCATCACGGAACTAGGACAGGACAGGAGGCAAAAAACTGCACGCCATTGCAATAATTTGCTGTTTTTGTCTTTGTGTCGATTGCAATAAAACACAAAAAGTTAGAAGTTGGACAAACAAAAGTATACGAACAAAGCATAAAAAACTAGGATGACATCGGTAGCAAATGGGGTTTTGCAAAGGTAAATGGCAACAGCAAATGGGAAGGAGTTTTTTTCAGACATTGAAAAGTGTAATTTGATGAAATTGTACATTTTTATCCCACCTCCTCTCCTGCGACTAAGCAAATTGCTTCTATAGTGATGTCAAAGGGGAAAGGAACATGGTCATCAGAGTGATTTATGTTTACGTCCTGTGGTGGCAGCATGCTAATGAAAAGAGATCGATTTTGTTTGGAGCGAACGAGTTCGATAGGCGAGACTGGGGCATAGTTTTTTACATTAACCTTTTCACTAACTTTGTATAATTTCCTCGCGTTTGTGGCATTCTTCGATTGAATCCTTTAAATTAACCGAATTTTAAAGGTCTATCGATCGCTATCTAGGTTCTAATTTTATTCTTTTTCTCAGAGGAAGTATTTTATTGCCTGCATTGTAGACTACTGACCATCATAGACTGACGGTGAGAATATTAATCATGTAAGGATGTGAATGTAGTAGGGGCTAGCAATCTTAAAAATCTTAAAAACTCGTACATTCACATAAGAAATGAACATCGCTTAAAGCGGGGCGGTCCCGTGGTAAGGTCGTCAACTTGCACGGCTTAATAACACACTCGTCGTTGGTTCAAGTCCTGTAATGCGACAGAATCTACAGAAGTCGCGAAAGCCTGTATAGGCCTACTACATGTCCTACACTAGGACGTTACATCAAGTAGCAGAAGCAGAAGTAAAGCGGGTTTTGTATCTATCGAAGGATTGACACACGACAATAAGAAATTGTCCCAAAAGTATTTATTTACAGCCCCTGGCCTTATAATAAAATGTGACTAATTGATACACATAAAAAAAGATCACGATCATTACATTCATTGCAATTTTTAAGACAAACAAATGATCATTGTTGTATGTTTTAAGTAAGACACGCACATGATTCATAATACTCAAACTCAAACTATATGTACATATTAATATATTTAAAAAATAATCGCTACATTTCATAACTATATACAAATTTATTTTCAAAAGACATGGTATTTCCTATATCAATCTTGAAATTATATAATTTATTTCACAATATCACACAACTAACAATAATTACAAAATTGCGCTGATTAACTAAATTGCGATAACTTTATAATGTTCGTTTCTACCTTTGACTGAAGGTGTATGCATTTTCGTCGCATTATTGAACTTTCACCAGCCACCATCGGTGGCCAGTGTGTCCAAAATTGACCCTTTGATGGGAACGCAATGCTTTTCGGACAGGATTTACCACCACAACTCTAACCATAGATGCGCTAAAATGGCACTGACAGCTTGGCACTTTCAAATAAGAAACAAGCTTGCACGATGGCATTATGGTATGCTATAATACCGCAGCCGAGTGGGGTTGCATCTTCTTGAGGTTGGTTTTGTAAGCATTTATGACATCCATATTTTTCTCCCACCGCGAAAGCCGTCTATAGCTGCAGCTAATTATCTTGAGCGTAGCTTCGGGCTCACCACTCAATCGCTGCCGACCATTTGGAAGGGAACGCAGGCACAGTAAGAGCACAGTAACTACCAACTAACCTGAATTTGGGGGCTCCTAAAATTCACGATGCACACTGAAAGATGGGGCGCGAGGGTTTTGATTTTTTGCACTTTTATTGCACCTCTACCCTCTCTCTCGAATGCAGTAAACAAATTGCATTCGGTCAGACGCGGTGCGCCATAAACCAAAGTGAAGACAGACATTTCTTCCCATGGGGATGCTATAAATTCGGTGTGGAGATGCTGTCCCACTTCATTGTGTATTGCAAACGGTGGGAAATGCATTTCTAACAGGTTTTTATTGGAAAAAATGTGGCCAAAAAGAAGGGATTAAAACATTGACGTGAACCGAAAGAGCACTGCACTGCGTGCGGGAGTTTAGTTCGTTCGAGCGAGATCGTTCCAGAACACTCTAGAAGGCGTGCTCTGCTCCACCAACGCGTCGTTTCCCTAGCAGAGCATTCTTGTGGTCGATAAACCTTAAAAGCCTCCTAATGTTTGTGCCGTGATTTGCTGGATCTACACCATCGTGCCCCATTATGTCTCATCCCTACTAATGCATGCAAGAAAAAGGATCCTCTATCCATAGACAAATGTTTGGCTTTGATTCCTATCAAATGTCCACGCATCCCGTACAGGCGGAATCGTTCGTTCTAAAGTTCCAGTATACAAGAATCAACGTTCGCTTGCAACACAAAACCCAAAGAGAGGACACCATCATCGAAAACACTGCACAGCTAGATGACTGGCCTGACCAAGGAATGCTTTCAATTCCACGGGCCCCTGGGGAAGGACCCAAACCGGACACACATACACACATTCACAAAAAAGGTTTAATTTTAATATCAATTTTATTGACCATCGTAGAAAATGGTTGGAAAGATAAAACCGTCCCGCGCACGGCGAATGGCGCGCGGGAATCAAAACCCTCCGCATGTAATATAAACCCACGCGCAGCGGAGCAAAAGGGCTCACACAGGAAAGGATAACAAAACATGAAATTAAAAACACACACGCATTGGCCAGCCGCGGACAAAACGCGGACGTAGCGATTGTTGGATCTTCGATCCTTTACCTCGTTATCCTCCCGTCCATGTGCCTTTGGGCCCTGATTGCTACACCATGAACTGTATTATTTTAAAAGCGTTCTTTTTCGTTGTTTCTATTGCCGTTTCTGTTCGCGGGGTCCTTAACAGGGCGGAGGGAGGAGGGTCAGGCAGGTTCGGCGTCCTATCTTGCCCACCTAACAACACACCAAGGGGATAAGTTGTTGTGCATCTTCTGCTCCGCGGAACAAGGCGACATGTCCGCAACGTATATTTTTTAATTCTTCTGCCCTGTCCCGGGATCATGTTTCCCGTGGTCAGTGTTTTACAACATTTCATTCGCTCGCCTCGGAGACTCCTCGCAATGTGGCGTCACCAGAAGAGGCTGGCTGGCAGGGCTGAAATCAAGGAATGCGTGTTGTGTTGCGCGTTTTGTTGTGTGTGGTGGTGTGCCTTTATTCTACCCTCTACCCTATACCGGCTAATAATAGCTAATCATGATCATGATGGTCGCGATGGAACGAAAAGGGCTTTACTGTAGCCGGTGAGGTAATTCGTTCTATTCTTTGTGGGCTGTTGTTGCTCTGTGTGTGTGTGTGACGGGAGGGCTAGGCTATAAATAGGCTGTTTTGGTACAGTTTTATAATGGAAGCGGGGTTTTATTTTGGAGTTTCGTGTCACGGTGTCAACTGGGTCTAGGTTCTGGAGTTATATTCGTTTGCAATTGTTCGGTATTACGCATTGATTTTCCTTCAAATGGATATTTGAAGATCTTGGCGTACAGCAACTGCTGATATCTAAATATCTATAACCAAATTGATATTTTTATCAGTATGCTTATAATGATCATACACGCTACTTTTGCTTTATACGTTGAGGGAGGTCAGAGGTCAATTTACACTAGGCTAGACCATTGACGAACTTCTTCTACTTGGTGTAACGTCTTACGGTGACATGCAGGTCTATACATACTTTAGGGACTTATTGGTACCACCACGTAGCCGGATAGTCAAGTCCTAACTATCAAGGGACGGTTCATTCTAGGCTTAAACTCATGACGGATATGTTATAGAGTCGATCGGGGCCTGTTATTGATGACTGTACCACGAGGCCGCCCCACATTGAGAACTGACAGACTTGGAGAGTTCAATTCGTCCTAGAATCACAGGCCCAACATTAGTTGATACTCCAAGTCAGGCATGTTGTTAGGTTGTTTGACTTAGGACCCTCAATTGACAATTGTATTTTAATTCATGTTCATGCCCTGTTGAGTTAAAGAAGCTCTACATTTAAAGGTTCAATTCGCAATGGTTTGATTGGAGGTTAAATCCATGCAATGTTATTTATTGATTGATGAAATGTCACAACTATAACTCACCTATTTCATTAACTATAGTTCTGGAGTCATCGATAAATCGAAATCTTTCATGTTAACATAGAATAGGTTTAGTTCTATTTAAAAGGAAGGAAGGGACAGAAAGTAAAATGATTTTACAAACACCAAATTGAACCCAAACTCAGCGTAAATATGTCAGATTTGTAACACGGTTATCACACACGCAACGACTTGCTTTACTTTTTTTCATTAAATCTGAAGAAAACAATCAGTATTTTTGTCATATAGAAAAAAACCAGTTACAGCGATACGAAGGCAAAGGATGACAAAAAATGAAAAAAACGCCCTCAAAAGGCTGCCTACGCGACTCCAGTTTCAGTTGCCAACGCCTTTTCGGGATAAGAAAAAGCTATTATAGCTTGGTAACGCCATCCCTTGGCATCGTATGTTGCATATGTTTAAGAGTAGTGTGGAAGGTTTTTTTTCATATCCTTTGGGTTTTTTTTGTGATTTTCGGGATGAAGTCAACCCACAAGACTAAAAAAACGAAACAAATGGTGAGAGAGGAAAACAGAAGAAGAGAATATTCTTTCACACCAAGTGTAAAATTCGATCAGTGACCTCCTTTCGTTTGAAGGTAATTTCAAGGGCAAGGCTATACAAGGCGTGTACACGTCACGAAACGTGAGTTCTACTCGAACTCGGGATGTGAGGCAAAAAATAATAAAAAAAGAATGAAAGTAAAGTCGTTTCGTACCAAACCGTTCGCGATGACATGCGGGAGGTAAATTAGAAAAGAAAAACCATCACACAACATAACGACCAGCAATAATGATCGCCCGGGGGTGGACAGTGGGTGGAGTGGAGAGCAAAGGACTCGCGCGCAGTACCGTGTAAAAGCTGCAAAATCGCCTTTTGCCGTGTTTGCGAATGTCGGCGGCGAAGGTAATTTGGAGAAATTATTATTTATGCACCGGCGTGTAACCGGGATTTGTAACGTACGATCGTAAACAATCGTGTACACCGTGGGGTGGTTGTGTGTTTGTTTAGCAGCTCAAGGGTGGAGGTGGTGATGGTAGTCAGCATAAAGCTTTAATACATCCTCTTTCCAGCATGTTGGGGTCCTTCGTTGGAGCAATCACATGAAGGCCGGTGGAGAGTGGTAAAAAATGGCAATTGCCATTTTATTTGCCACTAGTAAAATTTTTCGGTGCCTAATGCCTTCCCTGAGATTACTGTTCACGGCGCGGAGCCGCACGGGACACGCCGAGGCTCGTAAGCTTAGTTGAAATAAAAACAATCATACGAGAAATTTTAAATCGCCCCAAGAAAAAGGGAAAGCTTACCACCCCAAACAAAAACTAAGCTTTCTTCCCTCTCTCTCTCTCTCTATCTCTCTTAGTGATATAATTTTATACATATATAGCTTTATTGCTTGACACGGTAGTTATTTGTGGTGCGAAAATCACACCATCGGGTCTCACTGGGTTATGCTGTGGGTCCGAATCCCCCAGGGATGGGGGTGTGGAAAATCAACAAGAAGAAATGGCCACCCTCACCAACTACAAAACAACCCGTAACTCGTTTCGGGCGTTTACTTTTATACCTCATGTTTCATGCTCGCACAGCACTACACCACACGGCACACGGCCGGCGCGGTGTAAAAGTGGCTAATTTCGGACGCTTTCGGAAGCACCTTTGCGCGGTCTCTCCGTGCGCACCGGTTATAACTATTATTTATGCCTTAATTTTACGTTTTGTGCACGACCACGGTGCGTTTTGCCAGCCAGCCAGCCAGCCAGCCAGCCTGTTCAACTCACGGCGGCGTGTGCCGTTTTTATTGCACACACACAGACCATAGACCGGCCTTCGTGCGCTCTCGACACACGGTCTTACCGAATCAGCTGTTGCAAACTTTCTGTTGGTGGGCGGTGATAGATTCCGCGCCCGGTGTCGTACCGTGGCACCGGGCCAGGTAACAGTCGGTGACGATTTTTCGGCGCATGGATTGTTTGACAGGGAAAACAACACCATTTTGAGGATGTTTGTTCATCTGCAAAAGGAAATATTTTATAATTATATGCTAAATGTTGAAGAATTATAATTTCATTCATCTACTTTTGCAAAACTATGCACAACAATCGATTGATTGGAAATATATTCTTGAAATCTTTCCAAAATGCTATTAATATAATGCTCAAAGTAATGATATTAATCAGTTAAGTTGTTGCCGAGAATATCATTTTACTTACAAGGTTTCCCGCGAGTTATTAGTTGGTTCCATGTTTTTTAGTGCGTTTGTTACAAATTTTTGGTCGTATCCCAGAATTTGATTCAATTGTACTGATATCCAATCGGACGATACCAATAAATTATGGGAACGAACCAAAAATCTATTTGTTCCTTCGATTTACTTATTTTTCTCTTCATATAATAGTGTCCGGGAGCGCTTCTTCGCTTCGCAAAAAAAATGACATTAAAATGAACGTTTAACGACTAGCATGACCACTAAACTAAAAGCCGCTCAAAACCAGCGCCTTATTTACAAGTGTTTCCAAAATTTGAAACCTACTGTCTGCAGGAAAGCGAAAAACAAACATTCATCCAAGCAGCCGTACCATGGTTCACTGGCCATCGGACGATAAAATTATGACAATCGCTGAAGAGCACTGGACAAGAAGAATGCGAGGAAAAGGAGAGAAGGTGGGTTTAGTGGTTGGAGAAAAATGGAAAGTTAACCTATGGTGCACGAAGCATTGGGGTTTGGGGTTTTTTCTTCTCTTCTTCTTCTTTTGCCCACCCCTAATTGGTTTGCCCAGTTCAGCCCGGAGGTCGTTCGGTGCAATTATGCATTGCAGTGATTGATATTTGCACAAGACACACACAAATACTCAAATGTACACATTTTCCACCAAACCCGTTGAAGGCAGATGGCGTTTGTAGCGGGGAGAAAAATTAACAAACGCATCTCCGGTCGGTGGCTTAGCTGCAGCTGCGGTGGCCGCGGCTCCGTCCGATCCCGTTACGGTTTTGATAGTGCAGATTATTTTAAGATAATCGCGCTTCTTCTTCGCTTTTTTTTTGCTTCGTTCAAGAGATGCAGCACGGTTAGGGGGTGAGTTAATGAGTGTGGAAAGCATTTAATAAATTAACACACAAATTGTAATGCACGCTCACTGCTTATCGCATCATTAAAATAAGAGCAGCGAAAAAATAAGCCAAAATTACATTACACTATCGCGCACTTAGCTGACTGCGGCTGGAATGTACGGCTTGCAGGGGGTCGAAACAACACCACAAAAAAGCTTTAACAAAGCGAAACCAATTCCCTTCACACCTTATGCATCTGAAAGTGCACGAGATTTGTGTGTTGGTGGGCGGGTGCATAAAAGCTAAAAAAAATAAGAAAAAAGACACCCCAACGTGCTTAGCAGATAGCACGCAGCTTGGACGAGCTACCTTTTAATCGAATCGCCCTTTTCCACCGACACAATGGTGGCCGGAAAGTAATAAAGAATGGGCGAAGCAACCTGTCAACGTTTCGGGTGAGATCTTCTGAAGCTTCTCCTTCGATTTTAAAGGGAGTTCGTTTTGTTGCCATGGAGATGCAGGGTGCAAAGTGCAATGGCCGAAGGCGGGAAAAGGCACCAAATGGCACAACGGTTCGGTGTCATTTTGACACATGATTGCTGTCAATGTTTTATTATTAAATTAGATTGAACAATAGCAAAGGTTTCCAATGATACTGTAATCCTATTTGAATCGTTTACTATTTTTCGTTTACGTCCATCTTACTGTTCCTTCTTGTTCTCATTCCCTTTTCCTCCAACGACTCACTCTTCCTTCCTTCCACAGTTTTGTATTTTCAGTGATGAAGTGCCACTTTGTTTCGTCCCGATAATGGGAAATTTGCGTGCGCAAAATGTCGTTCCTCGAACCCCCCCGTACACGTCCGCAAATTATGCAAATAGCATTTCAGAAATAGTTTCTGTTGCTTTTTGTTTTCTTCATTCGACTTCGGGCTAGCCCGTCACGTGCTTTTGGCTTTACCTTAACGTAACACCAGCAATGGAATGTGCTCTGACCGCGGGCTGGAAGATGGTATGGGAAAGGACCTGCTCTGAATGCTTTGTTTTGTACCCCTTTTTTTGTTCGTGATGCTAAACTATCGTGACAGGAGGAGAAGGGCAGCAGCACGACCCTTCCAGACTTGGCGAATACTGCCATACAATCGTCTAGCGATGATAAGTTTAACACCAGCAAACACACATAAAAACAATGTAACAAATATTTCCATTCAAAACAAAAAGAAGGACGCTTCGACACGACAACAATTTGGTAGCGAATAAAAAAATGGACCATTTCTCTCTGCAACAGGACATAATCGTTGTTTGCAGGACATCAGAAGAAATAGGGACCATACTTTTGCGATGGTTAATGGAATTGCACCATAATGTAAACTGTTTGCGATAGGAAAAGCATTTAGCAAACGGGGCCGATTAGAGTACAAACGAGCCCATGCATAAATTGGTGTTGGAAAACAGTTAGCTCTGTTTGCGTAGCTGCTGCTAAACAATGGTGCCCAATTATGAATCTATTCGATAATGGAGACGACACACTCGGAAGTATTAAGCTGCTGAACTTTAAACAGAGTAACCTTAAGCGACGGCTCGAGTGTAACAATTGCTCCTATTGAAGGGGCTGCAAGTGTTCGCTTATGAAAGCAATCTTAACGTATTTGTCAATTTGCCTCAATATGGCCATGAGCAATGTTTAGTTAGCTGTTGTTTTGGGGTTTGCTAAATTGTGGTAGGCCGTTTTTTAGGTGGTTTGAATATTTCATTTCTGTCTTATGTGTTGAATTATGACATATTTCAAGTGTAAATTTTAAGCTGAATTTAATTATTTTACAAAAAAAAAATTGATTAGTTTAGTAAGCGATGTATCATCATTAGAGGGTGTTTGAAGTATCTAATCTGTCATTAATTGGCAACTGTTTTCTGCTTAAAAACAGTCATTTGATTTTCTTCCTATCGAAAATTCCTCAAGATCATTCGATTCAATATTCTTTCATTGATTTTTATCAGAAGATACTTTATTAACCTACTAACAAATAAGTTTGCTTAATCCGGCACTAAATTAGGCTAAATCCGGCAATTAAATTCTGATTCCGGTTGATTTCGGACGACTCCGACTCCAGTCGACACCGACTTTGGATGACATTGGACGATTCTGACTCTGGACGACTCTGACGTACATCAGATGACTCCGACTCCGTACGACGATTCTTAACTACTCCAGATAATGCTGGTCGGACTTAGCTTCCGGAGTCGGCTCCGAAATTTTACAAACTTTACCAACTTTTATCTCTATAAAAACACGGCCATTTTGTAAAAACGTTAACATTCTGCAACGTTTCTAGCATCTCGTAGGTATTCTATGATGAATACAATTAATATTCCTACTTAACATTTATACTCAATGTACCGAAACAAACACATGTGTGCCAAACAACATGAAAACGGCAGTATAATGGACAAACGTTCAGTTCCGCTGATTCGAAACATGATTGAAAGATGTCAATTTACTTCACCATTTTCTTCCCGATTGTTATTGATTGAATTTGCAAACTGAAACTTCCGAAAAAAATAAATAAAAGAAGTGGTCTACATATTAACCTTCATTAGTAAAACATTCCTGCGCTCTGCAACATTGCGGATTGATCGTTCGCTCCAAAAAAATGGGAAAAAACATGTTCCAGAATGATACTCGATTCCGGTTGCTTCTCATACCACGCACGCACCTCATCACGCATCTACTTTCTTGGGACAGTGGCCGTTTTTTTTAAATGCTGCTGCCTGTTGTTGAGAATATATGGGATGATATAAAGACCGTCCGAAACGGTTCGATCGTTGCGTATCGCAAAACCAGCGCAACTTTACAAAACCAACGTCCGTGTACCGCACACACACACACACAAACACACATATACACAAGTCGCGAAAGAGTACGAAAAGCGTTTCATTCGCAAAACGCTGCGGTGTGCGATAAGGACGGGGGTACTGCTTGTGCGTCTACGCATAGCAAACGGTTACGGAATAAGCGCACAAACCGAAGTGGGAGAAGCTCCCCATTTTGCCCCCTGCTGCTCTCCCCATCCCTCCCGCAAGATCGCACGATCGCAATTTGGAGGCCATTTTTGCACGACCACGACTGATGTGGCGCTCGCGGATGCGTGTTTCGCTTGCGCAAGTTGCGTACCAACGCAACGTGCGTGTGTGTGTGCGCGATCGCGTTGGGGAGGGGATTTTCGCGCTTCTTTGTTTGCGCATTTTTTAATTCGTTCTTCCAATGGCTTTCCCCACCCTTCCGGCCCGCTTCCTCCCGTATGTCCCGACCCGAAACTTTGCCAACCTCCATCACACGATCATCATCGCCATCATCAACGCCATCATCGGTGGTGCGCGGTGGTGGTGATCGTGAATTCAAGGACACATTTCTTTCGTCTGTTTTTTTTTCTCCCGCCGGCCAACCACAAATTTGGAAGCAACAACTTGGCAAAAAAAACGGCCAGTCCGTACGCACATTTTATGCGTGCGCTGGTATGTATACGAGCGTGTGTGTACGCAACACGATACGCCGTGTTCGCGATTATGGAAATTAGATGCTTGGGTGGGTGCGTGCGTAAGAACAGGGGAAAAGGGAAGGCTTGTTCAAAATTCGCGTCTTCTTCTTGTTTCGCGCGTTTTTTGGCGAACTTGCCGAACCACCAATCCAGTGCGAATGTATGTTCGGGTGTGCGTGCTTCGGGGCACGCATTTTTTGCTGTAGCTGTACGCGCGCGCATGATTCGCCGGTCGGCTCAAAAAGGAACAAGGGTTTGGGTATCGTTTTTAGCGAGCAGAATTTTGCGTGTGGTAGGCAATGAACAAAGAATTAGCCCCGGAAAGAGGCTGGCGTTGAGAAGGGGCAAGAGGGGGATCAAAGTTTTGTATTACCTCAGCGCGATCGTAACAGAGCGAAGAACCGCGGTGGACATGATGATCAGATAGCGATTTTCAGTGGGAGAATTGGCTTCTTGGCTTGGTTTATGCGATGTGCCGGTAGGTTCTACTGGAATATTAATGTGTGGCACGGAGCTAGTTCGCTTTACCTGCTCGCTGTCATGTTATTTTTCTGAGGTTTGGCGAATAGAACCTTTTGATGCAATTTTGTTTTTATTTCGACGCTAAATAATTGTGGATTTAAGGTTGTAAGCTTGTGATTTACTCCACAATCTATTTATCATAATTTAGTTCTACTGGGAGAGGAAGACCAAGACGTGGAGTCAGTAACGCATGCTCCACTGACCAAAGCGGAGAACATTATTGTTGTTAACAGCGATTATTGTTGCAACGAAATAGTGTACTTATAAGACCCAAATGGTTGATTTTGAGCATTCTTAAATAGTTGAGGTTGCTTGGATGTAGTTTAAATAACAAATAAAAATTGTCCTACTAAGCAAAATAAGAATGGTGCATTGTAATATCGAACAGTACCGGCCTTGAAGTTAATAGCAAAAAGCTTCTACCCACGCACACAATTTGACACAAATCCACACATAAAGCGCTTCAGTATCGTTTTCAATTTGGGTCTTTTAAATGAATGGACTCAAGTTGATGATGATTTGCACTTTCTTGCCATGTGTGTGGGATAACAGCAGCATGTTGTATGTTCACTTCGCGAGTCTGTTTAACCGCAAGGTTAAAACCTGACTTGCTTGTACACATCGCAAGCAGCGTGTATCGTTTTAACTTAGTTCGCTTAGTTGATCATTTTGCTTTATGTTTATTTTTGGGATGCTTTGTTTTAAAATATATTCATCTCTTTTGTTCAATTTGATTTTTATTTAACTTTAAAGGTTGGTCTGGCGATTGATTGTCAAGGCCTGCCTGTACTATTAGTGGGTTTGGCTTTCAATGACTTATTGATTACCATTGCAGGATAGTCAGATCTATGTATGGGAGCACGGTATATTCGGGGCTTGAACCCATGGCAGGCATGTTGTTAAGTTGATCGAGTTGACGACCGTACCAAGAGAACAGCCCAATTAGAGTTTAAGGAGTTTAGTTTCCAAGAGGTTTAGAAGGGTCTAAAATCATACATCAATTCTAGAATGCAGATTTGTGGTTCGATGGAAACACATGGGAAACACATGCACAATTGAGATAACCAAAAACGAGCACTTTTGAGGTCAAATTGAAGAATGTGAATATCCGCAGTAAGCAAAATATTGTCTAAAATTCTGAAATTAGATGCCACGAGTGCCATTGGGAACATTTACTTAGTGACAATATTATAGTGGGATTTCATGTGATGCAGTTTAAGGCTCTTTTGCGAAAGAGTTTCATTGAGCATCAATTTGAAAAGCGGAAGATTCGTTTAGGTTTTTATTTTTGAGCATTACAATTGAGTAAAATTCCAAAAATGAGAACAAGTCTAAACAAGCACTTCTCAAACTTGTTCATGCACAACAGCAGACAAAAGAGTAAATCGATTAATGAAAGACCATTTATCTCAAAACGTAATATTCCTTAAGCTGATCAAATTATTACTCATTAAGGGATCAAAACATCATCTTACCCGCGCGGCCACTAATCGCTCAAATTGACACTCGTTAGCAATGTTCCCTTCCCGGTTCTTTTAATCAACAAATTCCTCAATAACAATGTATGAGTGTTGAAAAATAAACTCCACCATCACCGTTTTCACCCCTTGCACATTACGCAAAGGAACACTTTTGCGTAACGCCGCATGTTTCTTCGATCAGCCGTGCAGCAATGGAACCCTCATGTGCGCATCTATCGGATTCTTGGCGGCGTAAAACGACACACGCGCGCGCGCGCACCATCGAATGCGGGCTTGTCGCGTATCAAATAATCAATCTATTGCACCGCGCATTGCCCTCCCGATCTTTCCCGGGGTTGCATTTGCAGCAAAATCGATGGCAAAAAAAGAGAGTGAGAGGGAAAAACGCTCTCTGTGTTAGACCAGCAGCATTGCTTGCTTGGATGCACTTTCACGGTGGTAATACACGGTGTGGTGGGTTCATTGCAGAACCCCGCGGATCGTTCGCGACCTGTATACACGGGGTGGTAGCAAGATGATGGTAGTAGTGACCCGGGGGTTGCTGTGGTGGGAAAATAATCAACCTTACCGGTGCCCATCTCTTTTTTTATTAATTCCCACCACCGAAGAAGTCGGGGGTCGGGGCAGAATTGTTAAAATCGAGATGAGATATAAAAAAAAGAAAGGAAAGTATGCAACGGTGGCATACTGGTAATCGATCATCATTTCTTTTCTTTTTTTTACTGCGATGGTGCGCGAGTGGCCTGTTTTGGGCCCGGTTGTTGTT
Organism: Anopheles coluzzii; assembly: GCF_943734685.1. Classification (NCBI taxonomy): domain Eukaryota; kingdom Metazoa; phylum Arthropoda; class Insecta; order Diptera; family Culicidae; genus Anopheles; species Anopheles coluzzii. Next base: position 88,280,115 of record NC_064671.1, read on the forward strand.
CGCTGGTATTATTAGGTTAAGCAGGAGAGTACGACGACCGCGTCCATGGGAAACGCGGTTCGGGTGTGCGTAAGTGGGGAAGTGCTAAACGAGCCGGTTAATTTTCCTTGGGATAAGCGTTCTCCAGAACGGAGAAAAGTAGAAAGTATCCGCGGGTGGTAGGCTTTACGCTGAAGTGGGCAAATAAGTCCCATTGTGTTTCCGCGTGCCACCGCCAGCAGTGTGAACTTACCGCTCGACGCACCAACTGTGTGAGAGCGTGGTGGAAGTGATGGTGGATAAATTTATGTATGTAAGAATTGATTTTAATTACATTTGGCAAACGAAGGCCGGGTGTTAAACTGGCTGTTTTCACTATCAGCAAATCAGTATCGCTAACAACAGCAACCCGCCTTTCCCAGCAGTGCGGGAAAGTGCTGGAAAAGCGCGTATGCGCGCGGCCTGGAAAATACTACTTCAGCCCTCCAAGAGTTGTATCCAGTGGACCAGCAAAAACAAAACCACAGGACCTTCCCATTTGTTTTTTGTTCACTTTGTTTGCAGGGAATTTGGGTGCTTGTCGGAAATTTGTATTGCTAATAGGGGCGGGATTGTGATTACGGGTGCGTTAATTATGGTGTTGTTAACTTCCGCTCGCACCACCAAGCCAGTGATTAGCGTTGCAGGCTGGGAAGTGGGCAGCGGCAGAACATATTTTTGCATATCGGACAAGCTGTTTGGGGAAAGGGGCGGAGAGGTACAAACAGTGCTAAAAACAACATTCCGGGGCTTTCCCTGAGTCCTTAAACCCCAGAGCATGTTCGTGTTCAAAAGTTCCCAACTAGGATCCATTTGCCTTCCAACCTCCCCCCAAAAAGGAGGTCACTCTACGGCGATGTGATAACATATTCGCGCTCTTAACACCCCACGGGCCACCGATTGTTTTGCTTTCCAGCTCAACCTTTTCCAACGACAATCACTGGCAAACACCGTTTGAAGGTCCATTAACATAAACGATAATGTTGTCGCCTGTCGCCCCGTTTTCCCGACCGCTTCAAGGATGATGGAGTCCCGCGCATCGAGTGGCCACTTTTGCGTGCTGCCATTTGAGCCCTCAGCACCCTTTCCCCCCTGTTTTTTTTTATCGGTTATGCCTCTCACTCTCGGTGTTCTACTCTTTCCATGTATTTTCACTCCCCTGGCGCGGAGTATACATATTTGCCGAATACGGGGTGAAAGTTGTTCCGATGGCATCACGATTTCTGCCGTGCCTGTAGTTCGTTTCGGTAAAAGGTTGGAGGTTTTGCTAACCACTCCGGAACACGTTTGCACCTTTCGCTGATAAGTGAAAGTCAAATGCAGCTGCCGGTGCGCTGTGCAGTTTAATCGGACATGCGGGGACGTGGGGTTGGAAGCGATCACTCACCTTAAACAAAATTGGTAAAATAAACGACATGGATTTTATCCACCCTCCCCAGGTCAGGTTGCTGAAGTTAAGTTGTCGCCCACGTACAAAAAATGATCCATTTTCAATGATTCAGCTGTCATCGGCACGGGTGCGTCAAAAACGTCAACGTCACGGATGTTGTTGCCATTGACAACCACGTGGTGCGTGGTGCGTAGGGTGATTGGTTGACTGCGTTGACGCATGACGCAAATATGATGCACTTTTGCTTTGTGCAACACACCAGCATTTCCCTCCGGTACCTTATCTAGCAGTGGTGGGAGCAAATAAAAGCGCCACCATCACGGCCTGGCATTGGGCTGGGGTGGGGTTGTGCGCTCTATCGTTGTGCGTTTCTTTATCGCTCGCAACGAAGAAGGTTGCGGCCGGTTGCAGTTGCATGGCGAACGAGTTTGTTGCCTGTGCTGCCAGCGCTAGAGACGGCAGCAGGTCGATGAACCTACATCGACGGATGGCGAAGCCTTTGGCATGCACATATTTGTCAGCCCGGTGTGCCTCGCGATGGATGGGATTGGGTTTATTTGTTTTTAAGGGCGGTATAGTGCGGAGGAGCCGTAGATCCTACGAGAACGATCGAGTAGTGTGGTCTCGCTGTGTTGGCTGTGTTGGAGGCATAGACGCGTCTTTTGTTTGGATATGGTTTGCTTTCTTGTTGAACTTTTTTTTTGGCTAGAGGTTGTCTTCTTTTCGTCACCCAAAAGCCTACTTTCGGTTTCGGCGTTGGGCGTTGGGCGCTTGGATGTGATGCGTTATGTGTTTGAATAAGTTGACCCCTGGTCAGGGCTCATTAAATTATGCTCCAATTGAGAATCTCGCACTTATTACACAAATTTCAATCATTTAAGTTTCTATCCTTTAAATTATTATTGTGTTGAAATTAAATGGAATATATTACAGGTATTCATAAGGCATAAGATGTCACGTTTTGTGAAATTTTAAAAGGAAATTAAACAAAAACTAGTCCAAAACAGCAGAAGATTAGTGGTCAAATAAGAACTTATTTGTATAGAAATTAAAAGCTTTTAGGTTTAATTACACAGAGCTCTAATCGTTATTACTCGCAGTTTCAGCACTAAATAACGCTTAGTATTTGCTTAAAACGATGAATAGCCTAAAATTCCTTCCAAAATTTATCGAAACACCCAACGCACTGGCATAAAACTCGTAGACAATCGAATCTTGTCACTGCGTAACTAGTCTAGAAGACTGCAAGTGTTTGTACTAAAAGCTTGCAGCATGGCGATTGGTTTAGCAATAACGCTCAAACACACCTAGAGAACGATTGCTGCAATTATTGTGTTGCCTCTCGCCGCTCCAGCAAACGCTTACTGTTCCCCAGTGCTCTGTTCTATATTTGCGATCGCGCTAGTTGGATGGAAGTTACGGAATCAGTCATCCTGGGTCCAAACAAACTAGGCCACCCATGCGTACGCATACACCCATACACCCATGCATACGACCCACCGAGGTAGTTTGACGCTCCATGAACACGAGGTTTTTTATACGAACTTTCGGCAAATGGCTGCAGATGGTCGTGCAATGGTTACCGATAAAGCGAGCACCATGCGGGGTTGATAAGAGAGTAGTGTGAGCGTGTCTTCTCGGGGCTCTTTTCGGGGCCAGATTTGCCTTTTACTAGAATGGTGGCCATCTTTACCACGCTCAATATTAGTTCAATCTGGTGTGGTGTTAAGAGTGTGTCAACACAATCGGGCTTGAGGAATTGAGCGTGCGGGAGAGACGCTCCAGTTTACCGAAGCGTTATGCAATTGAGGACGCATTCATCGTGACAAGGTTCTCGAGCGCACCACGGTCAATGACCGGCAGCACCGAAGACGTGCACGTTATTTGACAATCACTCAACCCGAAACGATGCATCTTATTTTGACCTTATTTTTCTATTCCTTCGTTAGGCATGTGCAAATACGCAGACCTCTCGAACTCTTCAAAACCACATCATCAGTCTCAAACAATTCAGTGATCTTCCACTTGAGGTAGGACCTTTGTTCGCGCTTAGTTTCGCTAGGGTTAAACACCTTCACAAAACCCATAAAATGCAAGAAAGTGCATTTTCGATTTCATTGCTTCCTATCCTCTTTCTCTCTATTCCCATACAAGTGAAGCACTGCGGAAAAGGGTCCACAAACCAAGTGCGTCGTTTTTATTTGGTGAAAGGATTTGATCGTTTTACTTTCCTATTCCTACTTCGCTCCCAGACACTGCAGACTCCTCCGCAAACAGTGCATTTTAGATCGTTATAAATGATGCATTGCAGTTCCCGAAACCATTCACAATCGCAATGACGATGCAAACCTTCTCCGAACCCGAATGCGAACGGTGTGTGATCGCACGAGAGGATCGCGGCGCAACTGGAAACTAGGTGCAGGTGTTTGGGTAAAATTTTTCCCAGGCTACAGAGCACAGCTCGAGGCGAAACATTTTCGTGTTTCGTTTTTTTCCCCATTGCTGCTGACGTTGCCTTCATCGATCGCTTGCGCATCCTTTACGCACGCATCGCGCGCAGGACGCACGAGAAAGAAGCGTGCGGGGTGTAGAATGCATCCTTTATTGGAGGGCTGCTTTTTTGTGTTGAGTTCGTTTCGTTACTCGCTCAGTCCTCTTGCACCCGCTCCTGCCGATGGCACAACCCGTTGTCAAAATATGACTTGTCTTGTTTGAGTTCGGTACAGCGAAGCACAAATAATAATTTTGGTCCTTTTTTTTCGTTCCCCTTACAATTCGTTCACTTAGCGAAACAAGAAAAAGCGTTCAGTGCAAATGCGTGGTGAAGGATGTTGTTTGTGTAATAGTGCATGGTTAACCCTTTGCGTGTTTGGTGTGGGAGCCCAACCATTCCCATGCATCCTTCCTCGAGAGCGTATGCATTCCGTCAGATGTTACACATCCACCAGCAGGATTGAACTGGACGACCGGGAAAGTGACTTTTATTGACATGCGGTAGATGATGCGCCGGAAGTTTGATCTTCACTCCATCCGCGAGTGAAATCACGCCAGTCAGAAAAGGTTTCCCTTTCCTTGACGAATGTCGTGAGAAGTCAATGGTCCCGCGCGCGTGTGTGTGTGTGTGGGTCACGGTGGAGTCAGCTGGAACGCCATACGAGGATCCTAGACATATGGGACCGTGGCTACAGGATGTGGTTTCGTTTTTTTCTCTGTTAAAGGGATGAGTATATTCCAATCACCCAATGGCCTTTGATCGAGAGTGAGAGCGTGGGATTTTATGAATAAATCAATGGTTCCAGGAAGCGAGTGCATCCTTTCGTTGGACATCCGCCACTGCCAGGAGCGGGTGAACAAATGGTTGGCGATCAGAGCGTCTGTATCGGATCCAGTTGTGGTGGAGGCTGGAAAGGGCTATTGAGAGTGTGAATTGTAGTTCATTCAACACAAACAACGAATGCAAATGGGAACAGGACAGTCCGGATGTGGGCGCAACAGATGTCTTCAGAAAAGTTCAGACGAGGATCATCTATCTCATTTACTTGAAGGATGGTTCGGTTTTTTGTGTGAATTCTACAATTTTATGAAATTGAAATATTTCTTTGAAAACTGTAGAATTTACGTGTTTTCTTTTCAATTCATCAACAGCAATGACGTTGTTTCTGGGTGGTTATAGATTTGGTCAAGATTCGCTTCGTTTCAATTAGTTGGTTCTTCATCAACAATCAACTCTTTTGAATAAGAGTTTATCTACCATTCAAGAGAATCCAGATTCCACTGATTCTTTTTGATATCAATGTCCATTTCATTCAAGTCCTTCATATGATGTGACCTTTCTCTGTGTGCAATAGCTTACGAGCAATTCAAAGACCATAAAAATAGCCAAAACATGCCATCGATTCAGCATCGATGCGAAAATGGGTGTAGATTGCATGAGATATCAGATCAGATTGTCTCACGATGATCACCTCAGATTGGAAATTGCTTTTCAAATAATGTTTTTAAGGAGAAATCCCACATAAACGAGTGATTTTGACATATTTTGTCTTCATTGTCACTGTAGACTAAATAACTCTTATTTGTACTAGGCTATGTTCCGTTGCAAAGGCTTTGCTTGTTAACTCGTTAGTTTTTGTCCGTATCATATAACACAGTTTAAACTTAATAATACTATTGCAACTGCTATAAAGTTATCCATGTATTGATCGCTTGGGTGTAAAAAGCAGCAAAAAGGATCATTTTACATAGGATTTAAATACATATTCTACCTTCCTGTTGAGTTTCTACAATATTATAAAGAGGTCATTGAAAAGGAATAAACATAATGAACAAGTTATAAATCGTCCCAGACAGAAGGTGCACAAGAAAAGATTTGTGGTTATGATTGTTTAAAAACTCTACATGTTTGTTGACCATAGATACAAGAGAGCTCTTCATTACATCCAGGCAACAACCACTTTACGACCCACGACAAATGATTTTATTATCCTAACATCCCCATGAAGGTACAAGTTACATACGAAAGAAGGTACAGAACATCGGCGAAGGATCGTAATGTTGTAATGTTTAATGCGAAGCCAGGAGAATAGAGTTGAAGCTGTGTTTTTGTTGATCCAAACCACTCCTTTCCGTGGAAATGTGAAGTAAATTCCGCGGGCCTGTCACTGGTGCCCGTATCCTTTTCCCCGTCCCAACCACAGTCGCGAACGTGCATGATAAATGATCGGTTTGGACCGCCCGCGGTGGTGTCCTAAGATCGGCATGGCGGTGGTCGGGTTCGCTGGTCGGAAATTGAGAGAGGATGAGAAAATGAAGCCAAAGGACCCGTGAAATATTATAAAAAAAAACTAATAGAAAAAGATTATATTGCCGTAGATCGAAAATCATCTGCCTCGCTTTAATTGGACAAGCAAGCTGATATGTGTAGTATAGGATGAACGTAAAAAAGAAGGCTATATTAACGTAACCCTTCTGAAAGCATAGGACCGCGCACGAACGAAAGAGCTACAAAATTTGTGAATTTCGCCATTCCTATCTATACACTCGGTACTCGGCCTCGTGTAACAACACTAGAAGAACAAAAAGAAGTACCGGAAAAGCCCTACGCAGGCTCCTTTTTTTTTGTTCGATAGCCAATTAAAAATTGTTACACCGTACCGTTCCTTTCATCCCGACGCCGTTCCCACTTGTGCCGCTGTGACGTTGCGCAATTTATGCCCCTGGCTCACCCTAACGCCATCATTATTGGCAGTTCCTCTTCCAGCCTGTGCGGTGCGTACAGCTCGGCAAACTTAATCAATATTGCAGACTCTTGCCGCCTCTTTCGTGTATCCTTTTGAACATCCGGAATAATCCCGGAAGGGAATTATTGGTGAAAATATACATCTGAGCACTCACCGGCCTCTCGAGACGAGCCGATTTCCTAACGCGCACATCGATTTCCCCTTTTATTCTGCACATTCATGCTACGAGATTGTAGTAGCAATTTAACGCATCCTGATCGTGTTCGATTGTGCGATTCCTCTCCTTCGGCGTTGCTTCGGCGAAACAGGGTGTCTTCTGGAGAGGGTTGTTGCACGCACGGATGCTGCGCACAAGAGCAGCGCAATAAAATAGGGTGGATAATATTGGAGAGTTGGTGAAACGGAGAAAGGAAAGGCCCGAGAAACATCGCGGGAAGAGCCAACCAATTGGAGCGCAGTGATGAGAGCAGCGAATGGGAAAGAATGTCGTGCCCTTAAAAGGATCGGAGGGATGCAGAAATGCGCAACTTATATTTGCATCTCTTTCGCGGGTTTTTCTGCGAATGGTGGGAAGGAAACATGCGTATAAACGTTGTTGTGGGTATTGAAAAATGAATCTTCTGCAGTGGAGGGTATTGCAAATGGCGATTTTAAATATGAATTATAAATGCAGCCTCAGTAGCACTGAAAGGTGGATATGGGAAAGCTAATTACTTGCGAATTGACATGATCTTGTATTATGCTTTGTCATATTTTCATACATTTTGAAATGTTCATCAAAAGTATTTCTTACCTGAACCTTTCTACTGATCCACACTTTTTCGGATGTGACGACGTTCTTTGCCAGTAGCTGGCCCAAGACATAGCTGCGAAAGTGTTAATTATTAAGCTATTTTTTAACCTTTTTTATCGTCCAAGAAGCCACGATCTCTTTTTAGTTTTGATTCCGTGTTGATTTTACTGTCAAGTTATTGATTCACACTAAGGACCACGGTTTTGTAATACAAATTAAACAAAAGATGCTTCAAATTGAATAACTTCAGAACATAATCATAAAATGCTGCTCAATCATGAAAGTTTTGAGTGGTTATTAACAAGTGGTTTCGAACAGTTGTAGGAAATAACCAATTATGAGGATCAACTATGAGATGGAAAACAATGATGTCTTGCATTTCATAATTCAATAACATTTGCCTCTTATTTAGATGTTTCAATCGCAAAAAACTAACAAAAAACAAACAAATAAAATATAGAATCTAATGATCCTAAAGCGAACTCCGATCTCGATGTTCTAATGTTCACGATCTTGTATTTTCGATAAAGCTCACAGTGGTTCTCAGCAAAACAAAAAAAAAAAAACAAAAAGCGCCTGACGACTAAACTGCCAGGTTTGTTTTAATCCACCCGCTCTCTAGCTCTATTTTCGGCACACATTTAAGAGTGGACGAATACAGCCGAACCATTCCGCCGCCTGAATTGGTTTTGCTTTTTGTTTTACGATTTCATTAACGTTTTTTCGCCGTTCTTTTCTCCATCCCCGTGTGCGTGTCTGTCATGCTGTGGCCGTGTCCATTTCGCATGCGTTACGCATGCGGTGGTCTGTTTTTGGCGAGACAACTCATCCACACAGACGAACCATTCAGCAACCACTGGTGGCTGGTGGTTTCGTGCAGGAAGGAGACCTTTTTTATTGACCTTCGCACAAATGCGCCATTCTCTGGGCGATGGAATTTGCCATACGAGATGCGCAGAGAAGCGCCACAGGGGAAGGCGGCAATGCGAGGATGGTGCTGGGTTTTATTGGTTAGTTAGACATCGTTTGTCGCCTAAAAGGCTTACGTTCGGAACGCACGCACGCACGCAACGGTCGCTTCCTGTGGCCTTGGTGATGGTTGGGGCCCCGCAAAAGCCTAATGAGCGTAGAGTGGTTTTGGTTTGGCGGATTTTTGATCGGACGTTGGTAAACCAACTCGCTTGCGAGAGCTGACGAGTGTAGATGCGAATTTTGTGATTTCGATTCAGTGTAAACTCGTTTGTCGAAATTAAGCGTTTTTTTTGAAAATTGGGAAGATTGGGTTTATTAATTCAAGGCGAAAAATGCTTATTGGTGCTATAAATCTGTGCCCGCTCCGTTGTTTTCTTTTTTGTTTAATTGCTCAACGCCAAGCCCTGCGCGGCATTCTGTAAACAGGTTTGGCATTTGACGAACGCAATCAATGGTTCATCTCTTTTATTAGTTGCTTTAGAGTAGGGGTGCACCAACCAACACTTCGATTGAGTTGACTTGCGAAGGGGAACTAAAAGGATCCTATTACGTACGGTTCTATTACGTGTCAGCAGGTGCCAATTTTCCTGGACCTCTGTCAATATGCCACTAGGGAGGTAGAAGAATAAGAAGCAAAAAAGTGAATCTTTATTGGAAAACTCACATTTACAAGCGTCATGTAATGTGATAGGAGATGTCTTCTCCTCGCTCTGTATATAAAAGGGCCATTTTTTAGCGATTGTTAGCTAAATTTGGACGTCCAAAAAAGGAAGATTCTCTAATGTAATTGATATGATGCTTGTAAGTGACTTGTAAGTGTGTGCACGAAAACAAGGGATGGATTATGTTACTAATGGCCATTAAAAACTCACCAAGGCACATGTACTGCAAACTCTACTGCAAATAATTGAGTTTATGTTGAGGAAACAGTCAGTTGCTGAACGTTGAGTACGTCGATTTAATTTGACTATCGTTTTTTTTTGAATGTGAAACTAACGAAGATGGTGAGTGATCTTAATGATGGTTGTTAAAGGATGTAATTAAAATTCAGCAAAACTTTAAACTATCAATTTTACAGGCGATTGAAGTTTATGAGAATCGGAAGAAACATGTTAAAACGATCAGGCAGTCGTTGATCGTTGAAGGTCAGTTCAATCTCGAGATGACGGAGTTTAAAATCTGAGTTAAAAGGAGAATTTCGTTTGATTTACAATTTAAGTAAATGTAAATAATCGAATATTTGAGAATGAGAAACAAATGCTTTTGATTAATAGGAATAATACGTCAAAATTCCGAATCATATAATGGAACAGTTTGATCACTTGGTAAAATGGTTCAAATCAATAATGGAGTTTTCGAAGCATTCTGTGAAGCATTTGAAGCATGTATAGAAGCATATAAATATTTTTTACAACTAATTTAGTTTAGTTTAATTATGAAAATTGTTTCAATTTGAAAAGTATTAGAGTAATTTGCCAACTATTGCACACGACAAATATATTAACAAATTAATATAACCCAGGATATATTTGTGGAGCGTACAACAGAATGGGACGTAACCTGTTAGTTAATTGTTTATTCGAACGGTCTTCATTTAATCGACCATCGCACCACGTTACATGTTTTATTAAAACATCATCCACAGTTTGGCCGCGTATCTAAGCTGCAATATCTACTGCCTGTTGTTGTTTTTCCTTCTTCCTCCATTCTCTCTCTGTCCCTTCTCTCATTTCATCTCTATTTCTTCCACCGCCTTCTCCCTTTCCCTTCGCCCCATCCCGCGTTTCTATCGCTTTAACATTCACCACCCTTTTCCTAGATGGGGAGGGCAAACTTTTCAAACTGCAACCTGATCAATTAGGTTGCTGCACGGTCCGCCAACCGGTTTTTGTAGGGCCACGTGAAAACGGAGTGACGGTCATCCGCACGCAATGGAGACGCACGTGGAGGGGAAGGGAGTGTTTAGCAAACGGGTCGGGGACAGAAAAGCAAAGAAGAAGGAAAACAAAAACACACACACACACCAGCACACACACACAGTGCCCTGTTTAGATTTACGAGCGAGCGAGAAAGATCGATACGAAGAAGGGCGGCTAAGGGGGGGTTTGTGTGTCCACTTCCCCTCGCCCCATGCGTTTGCCTAAATTTTAGCCGACGCGGTTAGTACCGATTTCGAAATGTCCGAAACATCCCCGACACGACAACAATCGCGCAGGAGGGTGCAAAGTCCCTTTCGCCGGTGGGATTCATTCAGTGGTTCCATCAACAACGCGGTCTCCCCCCTTCCACTCTCATCATCATTCTCCACCCCCCTCTCCTCCCCATTCCCATCTCTCTTTCTTATCTCTTCACGCACATTTTCATTATCTGTGTGCCGTGGTTCGTTTTTCTCTTTTTCCGCTTGATTGTCGATCCGTGCTGATAAACTGCACACACGATGCACGTAGCGCAGCAGCGCGACACTCCGCGCACAATGCTGCGTGCGTGCATGCGTTCGTATGTATGTGTGTGTGTAGTGGTTAGGTTTAAAATTTTAATTTACAGTTTCCTTTCACACTGATAATGGCCGCAAGCAAGTCGAGCGACCCAAATTTGTTTTTATTGTGCTTCAACCGCCGCCCCTGGTTGTCGTCGTCGTCCGCCAACAACTGGTCCCTATTTTCCGCTGATTGCTTTTCTGCGCGCGTATTCTATCGCGCACACACATCATTGGAACTGTGCCGGCCCTTTTTGATACTCTTTCTGCCGCTCGCTATACGACGGAGAATGTCATCTCGATGCGCGGCTTGCTGAGATGGGGCCGGCTGAAACCGAAACAAAAAGCACGAAAAAAGATCGCAAATGCTCAAAGATGTAACGCTGTTGGCAGGGCAGCAACCTTCGCCCCATCCAAGCAGTCCGGTCAAACAAACGCTCGCTTTTCTCTCTGCCTCGCGGCGCAGTCGTCACCCGTGGTTGTTTTCTTCTCTGCCCTGTGACGGCATTGTGACGATCGATTCTCTGTCTCGTTTGCTCCCACCCAAAACCATGCACAGCCGCGACTGCGTTTTTCGAATTTGTTCGCACTTGCCAATGGGTCACTTTCCCCACGTCCCCGCCATCCCCCTTCGCGCCGCTCAGTCTCTTCGACCTTCCCCCTCCGTGGGGTGCACCAGCAAACGATACGATCGGTGTCAACGGCCTCCGCGCAGGGGCAGGTTTTTCGGTGGTGGTTTGGGCCCTGCTTCGCACAATCATACGGCTGCGGGCACGCATACCGACGCAATCAGCGCGATCCCACCGCCACCCCCACCCTCCCCGCCCTGGTGCTGCACTCTGTGGTGGATGCGCAACGTAAACGCATTCGCTCGCGCAAAGCCCGCAGCACACACGCAGCAGGCCGCGAACCTATGATCTTTCACACAGTTGATAGGGAAGTAGGGGAAACGGAACGGAAGGGAAGCTGAAGGGTGTGAAGGAGATAGCTGCTTCTGATGGGGCTGATGGGAAGGGAGTTTAGGTGTGGGGTGGACAGATGCATTTCAGCATGTGCGAGGGAGAAGGAAGCAGAATAGTACGTTACTGTGCGTACCCCGTGTCTGTTTTGGCCCGTGCTTAGTTTTGGGTGAGTTTTTCAAGCTTGGCCAGCTCGAGAGGGAAAGGTAGGGGGTAGGGAGGGAAGCCAGCGACTACATGGTGCGCTCTCGTGATGGTTGTGTGGTGCGGTTTTTTTTCCATTCCACCAATTGGGTGTCTTTTTTTCGCTGTGCGGCACAGCGTGCGTTCGTCTGCACTTGTTCACTTCCTCTGCAAACTCTGGGGGACTCGCGTGAAAGTGGCCAGACCAGAAGGTTTGAGATGCAAGAGGTGCGAAGGGTATTAACTGGATGGACCGCCTAAAGAACCCTCCAGGGGAAGGTTCCCGGAGAGGAAACGGGAATGTGTGATATGCACACGCACACACACACACACACACACACACACACACACACACACACACACACACACACACACACGTCCAGCGCGCAACAAACGGATGGATTGTTTGGTCTGGGCGGAGTGCTGAAGATGTTCCCCGGTTCTTCCAACCACCAGCACCGAGCTTGGCTTGGCCCGGTTGTGTGAAGAATGCACCCGCAAACTACCGCACCTACTACCGGCCTGCTGGAGCGATTGCGTGCGTTATCACTCGCGATGAAATAACGGCGCGATAATCGGCCATTTTTTCTGGAGTACCCGTGCGGCAGCCATCGGACAACTGCGATTGATGAAGTTGGCGACACGTGTACAGTGTGTGATTTACCGTGTTGAGGAAAAAAAGGCACATCCGGTAGAATGGTTAAGAAGGTATTGGTAGATTAGGGCGAGGAACGACTTCTTTTACGGAAAGTAATGTACTTCTATGGGTTTAGGATCGTCCCAAAATTATGACAACAGTAAGAAACCAAATCAACCTTCCGAGGACTTTTTTTCCAATCTAAGGCATATAGAATAATGAGATGTTTGTCGTCCTCTATAGTGCAGTCTATTGATTACAAACTAAAACGTTAAGTCACAGTCACAACACCAATGCCGAACCGTGTACATTTGGCGTAAACAAGGTCAAACAGCCATGTGAGCGTGTAAACACGCACGTCTTCCAGAAGATAGCACATCTCCACTTGTGTTTGTTAGTGCAAATGTTGTTGCAAAACACGACAAAACTATCAATAAGTGTTACGCCGCCACTTATGGTCTATTTTTGTCTTGGATGCATCATGAGTTCGACATATTGAGATATATGAGGAAGATCATGATTCGGACTTAAGATGCTTAGGTCTTAATAAAGTAAACTTCTAGCAATTTGGATCTTGCTGGGACTGTTGAAATAGACACGTTTTCGCATTAGAGTGGTTGAAAAGTTCTTACGAGCTTGAATGAGATTGCAGAGTTAATATTCGAACAAAATTTACACACGCGAAACGGACAGTTGTTATTGGATAATTTGCATTAGATTGCAGAAGAGACCATGGAAACACCACATGAGATTAAGAATATTGCGAATCTATCTGAAAATGAGTTTTGAAAGGTTTTCAGGATAGATCAGTGTAAAACAACATGTTTAGCTGTTTATAACTCTCAATGCATTTTGTATACGTCAAAATCGCTAATTAAATACTAGAATTGACGTAGACTAATTTATATTGGATACAATAGTCGATTGCACTAACAGACGATGCAGTGTATTCAAGAATTTGACCAGAAGCGCTTTCATGCACTAAGATCACAGAGACCACTCAGGATCTGACCTGATGATCTACTAAAAGACATTCCATTTCAAACACCGGAAAACGTCTTGTAGCTCGGAAGTAATCAGTAAATGTACCTAACTGCATACGACCATGGAAGAGTCGGCAATGCCAATTACATCTCCTAACACTACAATAAACGAAGACCATTAAAGCTATTCTCACACCGTATAACTTAATGTACGTAACATCTTCATTCATCCTTCAGCATTGCCAATTGATCGCGTTCCGTTGTCATCTTGTGCCTATTATTGGCTCAAAATTCCGCAGCAAACCTCCAATTCCAAACAAACCCTCCAAACACCTTACCCTCCACACGCTCCCTTGTGTATGATTCGAGATGACAGCACAGATTACTTCACCACCCGGTGGGAGGGGGGAAGGGGATGGTGTTGTGCGCTTGAAGATTCACACTCAGGGCCACTCAGGGCCACACATACCGGATCTGCTACTGCTGCTGCTCTACGTCGTTCGGAAATCTGCCAGCCTTGGCCCGCAAAATCGTAAACAACTTGGCACACAGCGCAACGCATTAGCACGGTGCCTTGCCATCCAATGGCATTGAGCTCGGAACTGTTCCGACACTGGCGATCCTCCACGTTTGCGGTTTCTAGCCGTTGCTCGCTTCGCTTCTCTTCCGCAGCACACAAGGTCTGCTTGGAGCGCATGTTTCGCCATCGCCCTCAGCCGTTCACTTCCTTCGAGGGTAGAGTTTAAAAAGGCATTACCAAAAAAAAAAACACACGCACAATTCCCTTCCGAGCTGGGAGCATATTTTGCTCGAGGCAGCCGTAGCGAATGCTGGCCGAATTCCGAATACTTTTTTTGGCACACGCACAAACACCTCCGGGCAACGGCTGCCTATTTGCTTTGGCAGCAGCAGCACCACCGTCGTCGTCTCGCGTACGCACATTCGTCGCCTGGCGTCGTAAACAAGCGTGGATTGCGGCATGGCCTTCGCACGCGCGTCCGATTGTTTTGACCTAGATTTTTGCGCCACCCTTTTTACGAGTGCGAGGGGACGGGCGAAACCACACAGACAACCAAAAAAATCCCTTTACCCTAAACCTGTTGCGACCTCGCAACGGTGCACGTATTTGTGCACGTGGAATCGCGCGTACGACGGCCGCGTTCGGAGTACGCGTTCGCAGTGGTCAAATTCGCGGCGATAGAGTGCGTGGCAATGGTGGGGTTTGAGGCTGGTGGTTTTGAATTCTGCCCCCCTGGTTTGCGTACGGTTTCATCACGGACGGCCAAGAATTGGGTCTGACGGGTTTGGCTGCAGATGTGTGCAACTTCTTCCGCTCTCATTTGGCGGTGCCGTCACCTTCATAAGCAACGAAAATAAACAACGACAGAACGACGCTTGATTATGAAGACTTTTGGGACGGGGCATGATACTGTTAGAAATGCACACAAGATGAACAAGTTTTCTAGGCGTAATAGTGCTGCGTTTTGTTCTGCTAATATCCCCTTGGAAGGTTATTGTGTGTGTGTGTGTGTGTTTCTCTCTTGTGTTGACTTGACTTGGTTATTCTCTTTGAAAAGATGTATCGCCCACTAACAAGTGGCTCCGTCGTCAACCTGATGCCACAGGAGAGAAGAAGCAGGGCAAAAAACAGAGGACCGTTGTAACCTGACACAATGACAAGGTTTGTGTGTTCGATGGGCTTACTCCGCTGGGCGAAAACAGAAACCCGTCCAAAAGCCAATGACTGACACTACGATCCGATCGTGGAAGGAAAAAAAAAAGATCCGTCATCGGAGGCTTGTTTCCCTCCTCCGGCTGTACGTTTCTATTACCACGCTTGGCAAGCTTCTGCACACAATAGTGCACTTGCAGTGGTGTGCACCTGCAGGACAAAGGAAGGCAAGTGGAACAGAGTAGGATCAGCTACACACATGTGACAGTTACACACACTGTAGGATTGGATCGAAGAATTTGGAACGATCCTTTTGGCAACTGTGGCATTCGAGCTGTATGCCATTGCTCGTGGCGCGATGGATTATATTACAATTCAATAAAATGAGCGACTTCGATAGAACCATCATGCATCTGGTGCCTGAGGGTGAAAGTGCGAGGGTGTACAAACCCAACAAAAAAGGTGGAAAGAATAGGGAGCGAAGAAATTAATTCCTCGGACGCGTTTTTGGACATCTCGCCATGCAACTTTTCACGAAATGCTAAACTTTGGAGATCACACGGGAGATTAATCCGATGGTCACACACACACACACACACACACACACACACACACACACACACTAGAGAACATGCTACCGACCTTAATTAATATTCTCCAGACGTATCAAGTTTAGGGCTGGCAAGCTAAGCTACTCGATCTCCAAGCTCGAAGGGGAAAAGATTTTGACCCCTTGATAGGGCAAGATGCTGGTGGAATTTATGCATTATGCCCACAGTTCGGAGGGATTTGTCGTAAAAGGGAGTTGCACCATCCGTACACCATGGCTACCTGGAACATGGTTCGGTTTGTTGTCTATCTAAAAATCCCTTTTTTCTACCTGCCCCTGAACTCTGAGATGCACCTGAGCGAATGCGAATCATGAAATCAGGGCTGAGGGAACGAGAACTACGCACGCAATAGGTAGGGATTTGCGTAAGGAACTGGAAACGGGGGAGGGAGCATACAAAAGCGATCGTCCTTTGTTCGGGATTGCTTTATCCCCGCACCCTCACCCACGCACGCATCTGATCATTGTGGGTCAGCAGCAGCAGCATCACCAGCAGCATTGTTCAGGGTCCCAGGGCTCTGTGGTGCAAGGGATGTTTCGATAAATTTTATTGGATAATGCAACGCGACACGCCGCGCCACAGGTTTTGCGTTTTGAGCATGGCCGTAATTCTGAACTACCTTCGAACCGTATCGCCCGAAATCCGATTAACGATGGGGTATTTCTGTTCTTGAATGTTCCTTCTTCTTGCACAGCCTTTTTTGTGTCGGTGCCACGGTGATTCTTCACGCTGCGTTTCATGCCCATGTTGTATGAGGGTCCCTGGCCGAGACCCTGGGAGTCATCATTGCGGGATGAAATAGCATCACAATCAAGAACGACCCGATCCCGTCGATTTAGTTTATTTAGGGAATTAATTTTTTGGCATTTTGATCAAGTTGACGTTGCACAGTGGAAGAATGCGCCTGGCTGCGTTTCTATAGAGCTCGGGTGTGTGATCCGTGTTTGGTGCATCCTTTGTTCGTACGTATGCGTGCGTGCGTGGGAAAGCGTTAACTCGTTAAAGCAGTGTGGGAACGATCGGAAGTGTAGCGAGACATTTTCGCAACTGGGGACATTTTTTGGGTTGTTGTACCCAAGTTTTGATACACAATTGAATGTGATAGATGAATTAAGGTTATATAATACACTAAAAGAATGTTATAAATACAGTTTGGCAGGCTTCAAGGTATCTTAAAATGTGTACAGTACATGCTAGAAAATCTTGAGACTATTGACGTGATCTTAATTATATTTCAGTTCAATAATTGCAGTCCTACGGACATACTAAACGCAATGGTGTCACGCAATAGCATGATGGATGCACATTTTTTCACGCAATCTAAAAATGAAGACATTCTTTAATTGATCTCAACAATCATATTAAATTATTAATAATTTTCGACTAACATATAAATCGCTCATGTTCGAAAGCTTCTGTTGACAGTTAGGAGAGCTTCGAGCATTCGAATCCAAATCTTGATCTACATCACATAAGATTAGCTTTCATCCATCTTTGTCCACCAACGCAAACGATGCGGTTCTCCGAGAGTGTCCTTCCACTTTGCGACCGGCATCCGATGCCGATCAACAACATGTTGCAATGGCCGTGGCTTTCAGACGCGAAGAAAACCCGCACAAAACTTCTCTTTGCGGGATCGGTTTATTAATCTTCTCGCGTTCCGCTGCCGTGGCTGTTATCGTTGCAATAGATCCACGGCAAACAGATCCCGCAACGCTCGGGTGGAAAAGAAAGACTGTAAACAACGCAGTAGTGGGCTTTGGAAACGAGTTATTAATTATCCCGACGCGTTTGACAGCTCTCGTCTTCTGAGGAAGTGAAACGCGCGAAGAGCAAAGGTTGAATCAGAGTGAGAGGGTGCGAGAGAGTTGTCAAAAAAGCAGCATCGCAGTGTACCAAGCTGTAGTTGAACGGGTGAGTTTATGCGTCGCGAATAGCCATAGAAACCACACACACAAATAAAAAAACAACCTTTACCCCAATTCTCTCACCGTGGCGTTAAAAAGTCCCAGTTTCTTGCTTTCTAGGTTCTTCTCGATGTCTCGATTTGATTTGCTTTGGTTGTTTCGTCTTTGTAGGTTTGATGCACACTGGTCTAGGTGTGGAGTTTCTTCTTACAATCTCCACCACGCTTATAGTTAGAAGGTTCATCTAAACGTTTCGAAACGACCAAAGCAGTCACGTAATCGGCCAGAGAACAGATATACCAGCCGCCTGCTATTTCTTGACGTTCTGCGGGGTGTGCCCGCAAGGAATTAATGCATCTTTCTCTTATGTTGTTGTTCTGCCTGGCACTTCTTCGTTGTAACGTCTCATGTGTACCTCGCCACTGCCACCGATTCTATCCACAGCCGAGCGGAGCTTGGTGGAGAATGTTTCAGTGGAGAAAAAAAAAAACCGTGGAGAAAATTATCATAACCTTACCCAACAAAACGCACTTGGATAGGCCGGTCCAGGTAAAGAAGCGGAGAACACGGAGAAAGAATAATGCAGCGAGACGAACGGCGCAAATCACCTCTTCACCGGAAGAAACCACCGCGCGTCGCTAGATGTGGCCACACTATGTGCTTGTTTTTTTTGGGACTTTTTAGCTAGTCCACGGGGGATGGTGAAGTAGATTGTGTTTTACTTGTCCGTCAACTTTTGTTTCCTCTAGAAACAGCGGAACGGAAGGTTCTAGCAGTTCACCCTGCAGAGGAACTCTATGTACAAGTGAGCTGTTGGAGCGCAAGTGAACTGTAGGGAACGATAAGTTGGAGATAGAATTAAGATGTGAATTAATTCTTCAATTCTTGCTGAATCATGCCATGATTTTGCTGGACAAGTAGCTAGTATAGAAGTAATTGAAAGATTTCGTAGAATTGGTGCACTTTTATCAAGGAGTTATTGGATTATTTAGCGTTTTTGTAGTTGGTTTACTCGGAATTGATTCCACGTAGGTCCTGTTTTGATGAATACATATAATCAATACTGGGGACCAGCGATTTTAGGTTACTCTCAATACAGGAAACTAGCTCAAAAGTCACTTAGTATGGAAAATGTGGTTTGATCAAGAACTATCTTGTATCAGAAAAAAATATCAGACAGAATATTTGAGATATGGTGTTATTTGGCATCCATGATCAGATGTTAATTATGTTCTGTTTTACATAATTAGCAATAGTAAATATATTGGAATCATGTACCTAAGATACAAGGACTATATCACATCTTATCACAACAAATATGATCTTATTTTTCATGGCTTTCGAAGATATTAATGTAGTAATCAGAAATTAAATTTAGTAGCTAGCTCAAGGACAGTTTGCTCGTTTTAAGTAGGCATTTCATATTGCAGTCCTGATAAGGATGAAGCAGGAACACAAGCAGGAATTGATTTAGGACCAGAAACGCCAACGACATTGCTCAGTGTCTTTAATCATCTTTAAAAACCAGAATTCAATATTTTTGAGCCCAAAACAATATACATTAAACGGAATTAGTTAAACACCAGCAACCATAAATCCTAGAAAGGATCAGCTATGTTCCTTTATGGTCATCAAGACTCATTACCTATGTCCTGATTTATTGACCGGCAACCCGAGTCCCATGGAAATTAGCCTTAAAGTTCACATTAAAAAAGCAGACATATTTTAAGCCAAAAATAATAGCCATATTGGACACATATGTGGGTACATTTAATCACAACTTCTCTAGAACGCCCGAACGTTTATTGGCACCTTTCGCTTTTTTTTCTAGATTCTAACCCCTATTCGCTGGGTCAAATTATAGGATAGGAGCGTAACCCAAAATATAAAAAAACACACACATTATACCCAGCAGATGGTTTACTGGAGAGCGAACGGTTGATAATAAAAAAACGCAAACCAAACATCAGAAAGGAGAATGCTTAAAACGTAGTTAGCCAGATCGACTATCTTCGTGTGCGTGTTTGTGCATTTCGCAGCACGACCTAACCATTTTTGGGACCCTTGACCATCACAACTACAACCGCCAGCATTATTATTACTATTATCATCATCATCATCATCGACAACTGCGTTTTGGGCGGTTTTTGTTGGGACTTGAAAAAAGCAGATGAAAGCTTGAAGCGAACTTTACCCTTCGGTGCACCAGTGGTACAACACACACCTTTCGCCAGCATCTAAAAGTGAACCGCGAAAATGGTTCCACACCTTGTATTCCTTCCCCCAGTGGAAGGTGGGAAAGGGGATACAGAAAAGGGGATGCCCACAAAATATGAAGTGTAAAATAGTACGAAAAAAAGGACAAAAGCGTCAGTCGCCACAGTTCTAGAATTAAGGGCATAAAAGCTGTGGAGTTGTTGAAACCAGAAAAAAAGGCTATAAAACAATGAAAATAGAGAAAAAACGGCAAACTAAACGGGGATAACGATGTGGCAACAGGGTTGGGGAGGAAAGCATATAGATTGGAAAGTTCTTATCTCACCCGAACGGTTTCTCATTCGCTTGGTGGTGTTAGAGAGGGAATTTCCCCTTTATTCATTCCGTTTTCGCTCAATTTAACCATTTCCATCGAACTACCGACCGTCTAGTCAGTACGAATTTGTGGCTTAGCCGGCCAAGCGGGAAGGGTTCCCCATGGCCATTTAATAGGTTGCATTTGGTGGCAATGGCAAACCCGAAAATAGCCACTGCTCGCACACGGGGCACACGAGCTGCCGCTAGGTTGCTGATGGCAATAGATTTTTTCGTTGTATTTGGAAATAGATAAAAAAGTACGCCCCGAAAAGGAAGCTAGAGGGCACGAAGGATAATTATTTCGAAAGCAATGAAAAAAAAAAACGCATTGATGCAAGGGGGAGATAGGGCAGCGTAACGTGTGCGAAGGACATTAGGCGAGTTAGAAAGGGCCCAGAGGAAGAGAAAAACGCAAATGACGTTCGCTTGTGCCAGGGCGCTTTGTGTGCAGGAGATATGGATGAGTGTTAAATATGCTTTACATTACTCCACCTTTCATGCAATATGCAATTTCATGTCCTTCTTTTTTACAAAGTTTATTGAATTGAAAAAGAGGTATACTTCGATGCGAACGAATTGCGATGAGCGCTGGTTTCAGTTTGCAATTTATGTAGCAGAAAATTGGAAACCCGGTTGCCAGCGAAAGCCCGGCCGTCTGTTATCACGAGACGCTCAGCACCGACGAGCAGCACCGTTTGCCAACAATAAATGGCATTTTATTTGCGCTCGATTGACGCGCAAAAGTTGTGTGCCGCACAGTGCGTTCTGGCACAAGCAGCAGCAGCAGCATCATCGTGCAGCGACTGCGACTGGTGGGTGAGCGATAAGACAGCGAAATGCGAGCGAATGTCGCTAAAGGTGCACACAGTCAATTTGATTTATCTGCTTCGAGAGGTTTGCCCGTGCTGGAAGATTTTTTCCACACATTTGTATGTGTTTTTTTGGTTCGTTTCGGTCCGTTTTTTCCATTACTTGATGCTTTGGATTTGAAATGAAAGGAATGAAATCAAAGGCTATTGAGCAGAACAAGTCGGGAGGAAATTACGGCAATGTACAAGGATTTTCCTCCAGCTGGAAGAAGGATAGTTTATGCGCTGTGGCTGGAACACGTGTTTCCTTTACGAGTGTAGTGGCGTGGGAATATTTGGAATGATTCGATAGAAGCAAGCAGCCATTGAACGGAACGAAATGAGGTGAAGCTTATTTACCAAATATAAACAATGAAGTCATAAGTAAAAAGGTGTATGTTGAATATAAATAAAATTAAATTAGTTAGCAATAAAAGAATGAATTAAATTATGCTGTGAGAAAGAGAAAAATGGATTTGAATTGTTTAAGAAAATGTATAATAAAAAATTAATAAATATATAGAAACAAACAGTAGTAACCAAGATCATAAAATGAATAAATATATTAAACTATATAAACAGTTAACAGCTCAATTTTATAAAATACTTTACAATACACAATAATCCAAACATTAGTAAAATGAAAATTAGAAAAAAAAACTTCAAAGCAATGCTCGTAGCATACACAAATTATCTTTAGCTGATCTATTAACAAAAAGAAAACAAATCTATTCAATAGAAACAAACAAAACAAACAATCAGATCATTGGATACACAGCAACCCGTATGAGAAACTCGAGTTCACACCTTTTATTCCGCCAAATTGTCCGCACACAATGGAAGCAAAAAAGGGGAAATGCGTTTCACTTTCGCATTTTCCATTTCGTATGGAAGCGAACATTTCCTGTACTTCAAACCGGCCGATGCGATGCGATGCGATTGCGGACAAATATTGATCCTTCACAGGGAAGTGAGCGAGCAAACGAGCGGCAAACCTTCTCTCTACCCATTGTCCATCTTCGTAAAAGGTTAAACAACAGCGCGGCTCTCCTAATCAAACACATGCCATCCTTTCTAGGTGGTACGTGGCGGCCGGAAATCATCACAGGATCGCGTTTCACCTTATCCGCCCCTATTCCAGCTGTCGGCAGATCGGTCCTGCCGCTCTTTAGAGCGCATCATCATCGCAAGTTGTTTTACATTTAATTTGGATAGTAATAAAATATCCTTTCCGTGGAATCGTGGTGAGCGTTTTTGGTGGTGTTTTTCTTTTACTTTCAGTGCGAAACGGAAATCGAAAGCAAACGTTCAGGTGTAACCCTTTCCGGTTTTCTTTTCTTCTGGCAATGAGAATCAGCACTCCGGAAATAAGGGTCTTAGGTTCTTAGTAAGAAAACCGCAGCAGAAAGTGAATGCAAATAAGCAAAATATGGCTAGGGCCGGTCCGTATTCAAGCTGACGTAAAATCGTGATCCTGCAGTTCTGTGTATCCTATTGGAATTTCTAGCCAGCGTATCGACATCACGCATCAACCATCTGGACCGAGGTGAAGAAATGGGAAGCAATAGAAAGAGGCGGCACTACTGTGCTTCCCTTCACCCTAAGCGCATGGTGCGGTTTCACCCCTTTTTTCGCTTTCCCTTTCCTTTTATCAGGACGTTCACTCCCAGGACACGCTGTTTGTCGGGGCCAAGGAGCACCAACCGTCCTGTATGCGAATGGGTTTGCTGAATGCATTTTTTGTTTCCTTTCTTCTTAGCTCCGTGCACCAAGAATCAAGAAGGTACGATTGCAAAGGAGAACAAAAAGGACTACCGAAAGAAGGAAAAAATTTAACGAGCTAACAGAATTAGAAAAAAAGATGCACAGTCTATTTTGCATATTGAAACTCATTTAAATTCATCGTCTAATGTTAATAAATGTGTGCTGCCGTTTTTTTCTTCTTCTCTCACTTCCCTCTAGCAAACTGTTCCCGCTTTTTGGCATCTATTCCAATGACACGGTACAGAGCAAAAAGAAGACAGAAAAAAAATCCAAAGTCCACAACAGCCTTACAAACTGGATGCAATTCGACGGAATGGCGCTCAAACACAAACAACGACGGGCTTGGTGAAAATGTGCAACGTTCACCGGTAGGGACATTAAAAGCCACACGGAAGCCGGATCCGATGGAATCCGGTTCCGGGGACGCCGGTTACTGTAGTGGTGGTAGTGTTGATGCGTTTTTTTTATGTTGACGTTTTCCATGTCCGGGTCTAGGACGGGGCCGCGGACATGTGTTGCAATAAAGATTGCATAATAATTACGTAACCGTTTGCCAACCGACCGGTGGCAAGGAAGGGGAAGAAGATTATTTCGGTTGGCCTTTTTTTGTTTATTGCATTTTTTTCTGTAGCCTTGCCAAGTTAAACGAAGTGCAATCTTCAATTCATGATATGTTTTACAGTAGTAGAATTTGAACACTGTTGAAAATCTTCGTTCTGTTTAAAGTGGAAGGGAAGGTTTGACAGATAAATTTGAATGGCCAGAATGATAGGCTGCTGGAGTTTGCTGCACGGCGTTTGCATTCCACTGTTTTGCATGCATTGTTTGCTTCAAATTATTCAATAGATTGTCAATAGAGGCCAGCAATAGAGCAAAGATAAAGCAATAAAATTCCAACTAATACTATGGTCAATGTTATCTCATTATATGTATGTCACAGGAGTTTAATGAGGTGTTAGACTTATGCGACTTCTGTCTTTCTACGTCTGTATTTTGGGTCCGTCAGTGATTCATAAATAATAAATAATAAATAATTCAATATTAAGTGATAGAAACTTATATTACAATGTATTTAAAATACAGCAAGAAACTATAGCCTTGAAGTAGGAAAGAAAAAACAACTTATGAAGAATGCGTGCTGCATCTTGTACAATTAAAAACTCCTTCTTTAGAAAATCAGAACTACAAATGTACGATTATGTAGTTGTTGGCAACCTTACATAGATTTGTAACTCATTATTCTAATCTTTATCCATGATATATCATATGAAATTTGTAGCAGAAGTCCTGGTTGTCTCAATAATGAAACTAAAAAAGCGATTAATGAGCTCCAATGGAATGGAATCTTCAGAATGACATAAAATCATGCCCCAATTAAATAAAAAAGGACCAAAATATTGATACTTTCTTAACAGAGCAAAACCCAAACTGTTACCCTTCGTAATTTAAACATCAAATATTGTACTAACAGTTTCAGATGTTTCCTGTTTGGTATGTTAATTTCATAGTTTAGGTGAATTATTCGACCAATAATAATAGATAAATTTATTCTAAGCAGGTTATAACCATTTTATAACATGAGATCAACACAAAGAAATCATAAAAATCGCTCGAATTAATCGAAGGTGTTAATTGTTTTCAATAGTATTAATATTTGACTAAATCCCATAAAGAACAAAACTTCACTTCACTTACTCCCCTTGCCCTGAATTAGCAACATTGTGCGATTTAAAATGGCCTTAACAGTTGAACGAGTTTAAAGAGCATTAAAGAGAATAAGATTTTCGCCATTTAATTACAAACCAAAGCGCAAAACGCTCAGCTCAAGGAGATTTAAAAGTCCAACGGAAAACGAAAACTTTCTCACACCGGTTCACTAACGGAAAACGAACGAAATTTTTCGCTTGCCTCTCATTTTGCCACACTAATTGCCAACCGTTGCAATGTGACGATTTGAATGTGAAGTGTTCCAACAAAGGATGCGTTTTTTTCTGTTTAATATGAAGAGTAAGACAATCTTCCCTTTCACTCACAGACACCTCACAATGCAAAGCACCAAAGTAGAGGGTTTATAAAAAATGTGCATCCTTACCCCGTTTGGTTTGTGATGATAATTATAGCGAAAGTAAAGAGAGAGAAAGAGATCTAGTCGTCCGTATGCAAATGAGCCATCGGTAGTCGGGCCGGTTTTTAGGAAACGGGGCGCTGTTGCGCGAATGCTCTTATGCAGTTCTTTCTTGCCGCATGCGAAAGGATGCGCAAATGCCTTCGGGACGAAATTCGGGGATTTTTTTTTTGTATGTTGTTGCCAAGGATGGGGAAAACGGAGACGTGCGGATATTTTTTTCCCACACACTTACTTTGAGAGCGTGTGTGTGTGTGTGTGTGTGTGTTTGTGCAACTGTCTCTCGGGGAAAGAGGCTACGCGGGCAGGGAACATCTTCCCAACATTTGCGCAGGACAAAGCTGTGCGGAGGTTGTCCTTTAAAGACGACGAGCCGATATTAACCCCTTTGCACCGCTTTGCATAAATTATGGTGCATGGTGCTGCTGCTCTTGCATTTTATGATGCATCGGAACGCCGTTGACAATGTCCCTCGACTGGGTGTGTACGTGATGCGTCTAAACGTGTGTGTGAGTGTGTGTGTGCGAGCGCGCAAAAGCACCATTACGCAATATCTTCTCCGATCCTTTCCCGCTTCGATCAGATTTCGATCCATTCCGCACTGATTCAGTGCATAAAAATATTCAAATGAGTTGCAACGCAAAGGAAGAAAAGCCTGGGAAAAAAGCTGGCTGCGCCCGTTCCGTTCCAGGATAGAGCAAAAACCTAAATTTGCATATCAACGGCGTACGGTTCGGGAGCCGATTGATCGATAGGTTTCGGTATCGGTTGAGAAGATTAAGGTTTACGGAAGAGATTTACGATCATCTTCATGTTGGGTGCTGTTTGAAGACGGTTAGGAGGCGATGTTAGCTGCAGTGGTGTGTTAATTAATGAAGGGAATTGTTGGGAGGTTTTGGTTTGTAACGAAGTAAAAGTAAACGAAAAACGTCCATATGTCACTGATGGTTTGACAAATATCAACTTAAATTTAACTTCATTTAGAGAGATGAATGCATAAAATCGGCCTAAGTCGCATAATTTCAAATCATTTAGCAGCATAAATTGCCAGTATGATTTCATGTAATATGTTATGTATGAATTTACCAACATGTATAACATGTTCTATTATTTAATCCATTTATCTACCTTATATCTATCAACGATCTCCCCCGAGTGACGAAACGTGCTCTTGTTGTTACCGCTTACCTCACCCAAAACATCCTTCAAGCAAAGGCAAAGGTTTTGAATTGTAAATAATTTCCATGACATTAAGAAGCCTGTTTTTGCAGTCTCACTAACACACGCTCGCCCGAGCTAGCGACCGCACAACTCCGAGCCCTTGGCATGCAGATCCACGACCAACTTTCGACGGACGTAAATTTATCTATTCCGCGCACCGTATGGGAATCGGCTGCTAAAAGGCCATCTGCATATCGATCTCAGAAGGAAACAGAGAAGAAGAATTAAAAAAACCCCTACACGGACAGACCATCCTTCACTCGCGGCAACCTTCCGTCAATGCTAACTAGACGCCAACTAAGGGACGCCACCGTGCGATTGCACACGGCTGCAGGGTCATCCCTCACAGCGCGCGTGTTTGATTGTTTGCGTCTCCACCACGCGCACAGGAAGGTGGTTTCGCCTGCCATCAATGGCTCCACACGTGTGTGCTGCCTTCCCTCGCCTCGTAAATCAACCCACCCGCCCGGTGCCGATTGGGCGCGATTGAGCAATCGGGCGACGACGAGAAGGGAGAGCGCAGAAATTTTGTGGTAGCCCCGACTCGCGTGACCCTTTTGCCGTGGTGGCCTTTTACTTAAATCCGCGTGTGCGTACGCACACGCTAGCCCCGCGCGACTTGCGAGGCACACACACGCACAGGGCCGATCGCGCATTTGCTTATGAGTTGCGTAAACAGTCGCTGCGCTTTGGGCGGCCTGTAATCCATCTCCTCCGTGCGTTCCCTACCCCACTCCGTTAGGCCGGGCCGTATGCTATCGAGCCGGGGTGACACTTTGCACAGACCCCCCCCCGAGTGCGACTTTGTGCGACACATATATTTTTTCTTATGCTGCTGCTGCTGCTGAGAGGTGATTTGGTATGAAATTTTCTCGAAACAAACACGAGCAGCAGCGCGCGCTGGTCGAAGCATCGACGTCCGGGACGGGTTTTGGTCGATGGTATTAATATTCATGCTTTCAAGCTTTCCAAACAAAACGTGTACGGAACACGGCTGCCGGCTGGCGGCCGGATGGTAGTCAGACTGGGGGTGAGGAGATTGGTTTGCTCACTTAAGCTCATACCCAGGGCCCAGGTCAGATGGAGCGGTTTTGCGCAAAAGCCCTTTATAATCAACCTCCACTGGACCAGTCCAAGTTCGGTGACAGATATGGGACTGTTTATTGGCATGTTTCAAGGAGAGCCAGGTTGTTGGCGCATCTTGTTACACAGCTTACACGGCACTGGGGAGCCTGTGACCAAAAAAACGCCTGAAATTCCTTGGCGATCTTAGGCTCAAACAGCTCTCTCTATGTGGTTAGCCTTATGCGAAAGTGTTAAAATTTGTCGCATGCTGTGTGGGGTAAGGGCAATCGGAATGAATGGTTTGAAAATTGGTTGAAAATTTGGAAATAAGTGTACATTTAAATGTTTCAAACTGACGGCTTTGAGCAGTTAAGTCTGTTTAGGAGTAGTGGCGAGAAGACATTGTAGGTAATTCCCCTAGAAAGATAAACGCACTGATGCAATAGTAAATGTTAACAGGACAATCGATGGGTGCATCTGTTTCCTATCAGGAGGCAATCAATTTTAATGATTATTGAATGCTTATCATCACTTGTAATATTGTTATAGTCAAAATTGATGCCTTAAAGACAACAATTAATGCCTTAAAGGCGAAAGTTGTGACACGCTGCCTAAAATTGGTGCCTTAGTGACAAAAATGGGTGAGATAGAGTGAACATTTAGTTACAACGACTGTAATATGTCTTTATTTTCATTTTCACACTCGAGTTCTCATTTATTATCTACCATTTTTTGTTTATTTAATAATTTATCACAAATGGATTTCATTTCATTTCATTTCAAGGTTTTAAATTTCAATTGTGTTTTACAGTAAATACAATTACTTAAGGCTATCTGTCGATTTTATGAATCATGATTATCTCGTTTACATGTGGTTTTGGTTATATTTCTTTAAGAAAATGAGTAATGCGGAGGAATTTTGTAAGTTCTCGCTAGCAATTGCTGTCTGGTGAGAGGACTTAAAGGTGTTGCTAATCTCCTTAAATGTTTTGTATCGTATTTTTGGAGTAATTTGCAATACTTTGTCACATTCATTTGTTCCGGAGTAGAGTATTACTTCTTCAAGATGGTAAGCATAAAAATAGTTTCAATTATGTTTGCTTTTTGCACTCCTTCAAAATGTTGAATAAACGCAGTATGTTAGCAACCCTTTGTGCCCTTTAACCTGTCTCCAAAATCGAAACCCACACCATTCTTCGCGCGATTTGCGAGGTCAGCTGAACCAAAGCCGATCCAAGGTGGTAAAGGTTAAACGCGGCTGCAACCACTTGTTGCTGCTGTTGCTGCTGCGAGGCTTTTAATTAGCTTCCTCCCTTTCGGATCAGCCCCTCCGAAATGCCAAACGGGGCCACCGGCAGCCCTACAGCGTTTCCGTTTACATTCTCGCTTGGCTCCACCGCTCTAGTGGCTCAAACACAGACACACACACACACCTGCCCTTTTTGGATCGGTTTTTGGCCATGCTGCCAACTTCCCTCTTCGCAAACCTTCGCCAATCGCTAAGGTCGGGGGGTTATTATGTTTGGCCTATACCACACACAGTCCCACCGAACCACCAGCCGTCCGTGGTTGATGAGTTTTTACGCTCCTTTCGCTTTTTTTCATATCGTTGTGGTTAAGTTTGGACCCGCAAGTGATTGGTTTTAGGCACGATGCAGTCAAAAGGTTGAAAGTGGGGTTTAATTTTTAAATGCTGTCTTTCAAAATAATTAAACACATTAATGGTACAGTTAGAGGCCATTTAAAGGTAGACAGTTACAGCTGATCTAGTTCTTTCGTTTTTCGCAAACGAACAAGAACCGTTTCAAACCGGCAGCGTACCATTTAAACTAATGAATATGCAAACGGAATTTGCAACCCCTAATACAGGTCCAGGTGATTTCAATCCCGTAACGGATGCAGTTTGCACAAGATGCGGAACTTTCCTCGACAAAGATGGGACTGCTTTCTTTCCCACCACACATCACAAATCACATCAACGGGCTTCTTCAAGGTATGCAAATGAGAATCCCGATTAAAAAACTTTGCATCATCCTGCGATCGTTCGCTTATGCAAATCGATCGATCCGTTGTAGATGTCCCGGAAGTGTTGTCGCGGGCAAAATGTGCTCGCGCCAAAATGTCCGCCGAGGTCACCAACTTTCACTGGCCGTCTTTCTCTGTCTGTTTCTTTGCCCTTTTCTCCCTTTGCATCCCTAAAGCAGGGTAATCAAACGATCCATCAAAACTAAATTATGCACAGTAAGATGCTGTTTTCTTAAATTTCTCTCTCTCTCTCTCTCTCTTTCTCGCTCTCTTTCTTTCTCACTCTCTCTCTCTCTCTTTCAATTTTTTATCTCTATCTATCTCTTTCTCTCTCTCTCTATCCCTTCTAATACTTGACAGGGTAGTATGCAAATGAGCATAAGAAGCAAATTAAATTACATTAGCCGCCTGGCAGAAATGCAGCGTACGGGAAAGGGGACCAAGCGGCAAACATTTCAAACTGCGCTTGTTGCACAATCGCCAAAATCGATTCCTGGTGCGATCGAGTCGCTCAGAAGCAAAGAAAAAACCAAATTGTGGATTCCTTCGATCTTTACCACTTTCCATTTGCGCATCGGGGGCAATTCGCTGCACGCTGGCGACGCTTCGTGAACCACCGTTAATTGCCAAATCAAACTGTTACCTTCGGGCCGATAGTACGCAACAGTGCTGGGAATTGAATTTGCATATTCAATCAGCGCCGTAGAAAGCGCGAAATGCAAACGTCGCCCGAGGGTCGACCTTTCGGGGGCCTGCCCAAGGCAGGCAGGCCCGGCAAGAGAGGTCATAAATTTGCCCAGCCAGGTCAATGGAACAGTTGTGCGAAGATGTGCGTGGTTTGGTACGTTGGCAGGAAGTGAGAAGAGAATTTAACCTCCACCGAAGCAGCTGGACGCATTCAAGTGTGTACCGGCGTGAGCTAATTTGCATGTGCAGATGTGGTTGATTTAAAGGGAAACGGGAGGGTTGAGTTTTTAAATTGCCAATATTTTTGTTTGCTTGTTGGTGAAGTTCCCGTGGTGCGATTTGGCAGGTAAACTGATGTTGAGTTCGATTTAAAAATTAAAGATCCACATTCCTCTACTCAGTTGGCTCGACTCTGCACATTATTAGATGCATAGCATTACCTTTAAAGTTGGCTCTACTCTGCACATTATTAGATGCATAGCATTACAAAATTGTCATTTCTTATCACTACTCGCTCGATCAAGTTTGCATTCGATCTAACATTCCCGGCAGGTTTCGCTTCAGAAAAGGGTCAAATTTCGAAAAGAAAACCTTTGCTGAACGATTTAAAAAGCGCTGAATTGAATATATTCAAAACGGCAAAGATAAAACCACACAAATGGTTGTTTCAAAACACACTTGATCGAGAGACCCTGTGCGACGTGTAATCCGAAAAAAAATGGACCATTTTGCTGTGTGTGTGTGTGCCAACGAATCACGGCGCGAGCCCCACAGCAAAATGCAACGGCTACGGGGAGACATGATAACGGCACAAGGCGAATGCGGTACACAACGGGGCTCGATCAAGATGGAGTTTCTAAAATGGCGCTTGCATTCGCGTGACGTTTGCAGCGATCTGGGGCCGGCTGCTGACATGGGGCTGCTGCTGCCGCCGCTGGGCGAAAATTCGAACACGATTGCCATGTTAAGGCGTGGTGCGTACGAATGCATGCGTACGGTACAAAAATGCTGCGTGGCTGGACTGGCGGACAGAAACTTGTTTGTGCTCTTTTTTTCTTTTTTTCATTCTTCTAGTTTGTAGCGGAGTTGTGTTTTGCGTTCTTCTCCTAGCGAACGGTGAAACCTACGTGCAAAGTGATTTTGTTTTTGGGGAGAACTGTTGGGAGTCGCGGGTAGAGAGTGTGTTGAGGGAAACGGGGTGAAGGGCAGCCAAAAAATGGGGAGTTCGCTGAAACCCCCTTTCTAGCTTGCGGCAACCGGTGCGTTTGAGAGGGGTTTGTTGCACGAGTATGCTTTACCGGTGCGCTAGGGCGCAGGGTTCGCTTCTCGGTTTTTTTTTAATTATTTGATAAATAAAATATCGAAAATTGATATCTCCTGGGCATTAAAGTTTAATAAAAACACGATTGAAAACTCCCTTGAAAACAAAAAGCGAGTGTTTAACTTTTTTTGGAGTTCTTGGATATGATTTATAATAATTAATTGTAATGTATTTATATTTTTTTTGTTTAAGGTTTATTATGTTAACATTATTGTTGTCTAGGCGAGTGATCGAAAGAGAGAGAGAGATAGAGAGAAAGAGAGAATGTGAGAGAGAGAAAGAATGAAAAAGACAGGGAGAAAAAAGAGAGAAAGAGAGAGAAAGAGAGATGGATAAAAACAGAAAGAGATAGATATATAGAGGAAGCGAGAGAGAGAGAGAGAGTGAGAGATATTATGAGATTGAATCTTGTCTTGAATAATCTTGAATCTTGAGTAATACTAAGCAATAACTGAACATCCATAAGTTTTTTTAATAATTCTATTGTTGGTAAAAGTTTAGGTATGTTAAAGAATTTTAAATAAATAAAATGAGCAGTAGTAATAAAGTTATCGAGAAAATTTTCAAAAATAATTGGATCAACAAACGATTTTGCCTCATTTTACGATACACCTAAAAGCGATCGGCCAACCCTGCCTCGAGCCGTGCGGCCCGCACGCTAATGGAGTGCTGAAAGGCAGGCCTTGGCATAGGCGTCCGTCAACCCAACCGGCGAGTGACGTGCGACATGACGGGAATGCATTTCGGAGCCGCACGAACCCACGAACTGATCACGGTTTTTGATTAGGATTTTTGCCATTTCATTGCAGCGTTCGAGAGCGCGATCGAGATTGGATCATGTAGGGTACGATTGACGGATTTTTCCGCTCGCTGCTGCCCTCGGCACGATTTGACCTCTTTTGCGGTGCCAAAACAAAAATGGAAGAAAAAAAAAACCAACATCAAAACCGCCTATCGAAAGTGTGCACCCGGCCGGACTGATCAGATCGGAGCAGCGCGAATGACCTATTTTGTAATGTTATCTCAACCAGATTCGAAAGGGCAACATGCCGCCACCGCAGGAAATGCAGCGACGATTACGCGACCAGATCACACCGCCATGGCGGCGAATGTAGTGGATGTTGCAATTTTTACCAAAACGATCGCCGAAACGATCGATATGCAGCAGTCCGCCCGCATAAAATATGGTCCGGCACGAGACGGCGGGTGCTGTACGAGAGAGGAGTAAAACGACACACACACAAAGCGTACCGTCCGAAAGTAACTTTCTCAAGGGTGACACACAATGGGAGATGATGATGTGTGGTGTGGCGCTCTTGCACGTGCTTTCTGCTCGGAAAGCAATTTTCCTCGCGCGAATGCGGTTTTTTATTAGAGCTCCCCCCCCCCCCCCCGCCAATACGATCAAACACCGACTTTCACCTCATCTAGCGAACGGATTTTGACCATTTGGGCGAACGGTTGCCGCTGTTGTTGTGGTTCGGTTTAGCGCTTTAGCGTTCCGTTCCGAACGCGGTTGCGGTTTTATTGCGTAAAAAATATGCGCGTCAACAAAAGCGGTGCCCACGCGCGGAAGGTGAATGCGCGGAGGGTGCAGGGAGGAAATAAAAAAAAAACGGAACGTGAAAAAAGGCACGTTGATTAGTGCAGACCGTCATCGAGGACGGAAGGATTGAAGAGTTGGATACGATCGTTAAAGCCCACACTCTTGCGCCTCTTTCCTGTCGTCTCATTCAACGCTCAACCAACGCATTACGCTAACATTGGGGTGTTGTGTGTGGGTCGCAGAGAGTGCATAAGATAAGTGTATGTGTGTGAGTGTGTGTGTGGGCAACACCGCATTGCAAGAAAGAATGAAACCAGTGGGAGGTAAAGTTGCACCTTGTGAAAAAGGGAAGCCCTTAAAACCATTCGTGCCATTCAGAAGAGGGTCGAGAAGGTGGTTCACACACCAAACGGGAAAGGTCGGTCGTAAAACATTCGTTGGGAGAGCAACAAATAAATCAACACTATCTTATTTGCTAATTTGCTTATTAATTAATCTATCTTCAAGCGTGTGGTTGGGATTTTTGTTTCCTCCAACGATGTGCGCGTTTCTATCGCGTTTTGTTGTTCCGGTCATGCGTTTTTATTTTAATTTGCGTTAAATGCCCCCTTATGCATTTAGACAGCAATTTAGAGTTTTTATTTCAGCTGCTTAAGTAATACGGTGGCCATTTTGTGTAATTTGTAATGCATTTTTGCCTAATATGCGCTCTATTCACCAAACTGCAAGCTACGTATCAAAGTAAAATAGATTTTAAAAAACAAATGCTTCGGTTTTGTCTTTTCTATACAATCTCCGTACGTAAAAGCAAAACGTTAAAATGGCTCGCCACAGCTCGGCCGAATTTCTGTGCCGTTTTTTTTTTTACGCCAGCTCCCGTGGTGTATTTTTGTGTGTATCACTTTTTTTTGTCTAGCCCGATTTCGCCCCGAACATTCGCGGTTCCACGAACATTCGCAAATCATACCACTACAGTGACAGTGGCTGGGTCCAATCACAAAGCAGCGCGCTGCTGTGCGTGAGCTCCCCGTGTTTCCCCGCTTTTTCGAAGCGAACGGGCGCTCACGCTGAGTGCTTGTTCCCCTTACGTACGGCGCGGCGTACGAACGCGAACACTCACGAGAGCACGGCGAGCGAGATGAAAAATTGTGCGTGAGAGGCACAAGTTTGGATGACTTTTTTGTTTGTTTGTTTCGGCGCTGTTCCTTTGCACGCACACACTCAGACAGCACACTGGGCCATACTGCACACACACACACGCGCTCGTCATACGCACCTCGCACGCAGCGCGCACCACTTGAGACGGCGATGGGTACGGCGTGTTTTCGACGGCCGCACATTTTTCGGCGCATGTTTGCTACGCCGATCGCGGAGTCGCGGGCGCATTTTGCATGATGAATGAATGATGAATGCATGAATGATAGCATTTTTTTGGGGTTTGTAAATATATTTAGCATGAGTGATATTGCAATATTAGTACAGAGTATTTTTGCTATTTTGAAATGAAAAGTTCTGTTCAAGTTAATGGCTGTTACTTATTTTTCTAAAAAACGATTAAATTCGTGTTTCGAAAATATGTTACTCTAAGCATTTTTTTCAATGTAGCGATATAAAATTCATGTAAATTTTGGTTTGAGCTAAATTCTGAGTTGAATTTAACGTTTATAAGCTCAAGAAAATGAATCCCTTCTTATGGAATAGCTGCTACACCGTTTCGTAAATGTCATTTGGTCGTATTGCGCAAAAACTGTTATACCACACAATGCCATTATTGCGTTAATGTTTCACAAAACAATCCATTATGCCTATTATGTATTGTACAACGATACAATGTTTTGCGGCAGAGTGGCAATGTCATGCGAAAATTTAAGACAACTATGTACCTAAAACAGTTATTATACCTTATCGAAGGCTTATCGATAAGTGTACCCGTATAAGTATGACATTTTTGGTGAAAATATGATAATTGGTGTCAGTCAAGCATTTACATTCATTTTCAGCAAGATTTCATGTAATGAAAGATTATTGGCGTTTGGTTGAGTCTAGATTTGCAACCAAAACAGATGGATTAGCTGATCTTAGACACATCTTTACGGCTAATTGACCGAAGATCAACTTTAACTCACTTCTTCCAAATGCCCGTGTTCAGTTCAGATTCTGTCGTTTGATGGCAGAATACAAAAATCATGAAAGTAAACAATGTACCTTAAGTTATTTCCTATTAAAATATAGTTTTATTTATTTGGTAACTCCTTTGTGGTTCCTAAATTTCACAGATCAAATGTCTAATCAGTACAATTTGCTTCAAGAATTGTCTAACGCGGTATAAATTGCATTTTTGCAAACAATAAATTGATCCATTAAAAATCGGAAATACCCAAATTTTCTGCACAAATTGTACTTTTCCAGAAAAACGTGAAATTCGACTCTACTATTCGAAAAGAGAGGACAAAATCCCAAAAAAAAGACAAGTAATCAAATAAATTATCAAGATAAACATCTTCTAATCGTTTGGTGCAAGCAGACGCGCTTGATTTGCTGCATGATTTGCTAAAACGAGTTTATCATTGCTTTCATTTTAACCACTCCCTCCCCTCCGGACAAAAAGGCTAGCTTTGTATGCACCAGTTTCACCCCAACCCGACGACCAAAAGCCGACTCCCGATTCCATTAACCAATTTTTTTTCCAGCACGTCACGTCTGTTTCTTATTCATTAAAACACGCGTCCACCACGCGTTCCGCGGTGAATGGGCCAGTCCCTTCCCACGCACTCGGCAGGCATCTCGGCCATTGCATCCGCGCGGCCGAAAACGCGCCCTGCATACGCACATTTTCGACCTGCTGCACCAAACGAAAACGCCCTGCCGCCGCCAACGCCGCATCAAAAAAAAAAAAAAACCCCGCAACAACGCTCCCATCCCTTGCCATCTAGCTCTGCAGCTACCGATCGCACACGCAGGCATTAGAAGCCAAACAGACGCGAAGGCCAAAATAGGGCCTATCTCTCCGAAATTTGTTTGCGTTTGTGCGTGGCTCCCCTCCCGCCGCGCCGGCCACTTCTCGCACGCCCCCATTCGCGGTGGAAATGTTCTTTTGCTGCTGCTGCTCGTCTCGCCTAGCCTAGAACCGAAAACGAGTGAGCGAGGGAGCGAACCCTGCCCCGAAATGCAATGGTGGCCGCCGCGCGCGGTGGCATTCGCGCGAACTGCAGCGTTTTGACTTTGAAATGACCGTGAATTGGGCGAGGGTAACGACCGGTCCGGGGCACACAAAAACGCACCGCATGTATTAAGCGAGTGGCAGGCAAGGCCCCCGCTTCCTCCCCGGGGGTGTTACTGGAAAAATAGAGGGGAAAAAAACGAGGCAGACAAACGAGGGAAAAAGGGAAGCAAACAACAACAACAACCTCTGCGGGCCTGTGCGTGCGTGTGTGTGTGTGTGTATGCGTTTTTCGGGATGCGTTTGTGCGTCTTGCTTCCGCCCGCTTGTTTGCGCTAGACTCATTCCGGCACACCATCAGTGTTTCGAATCTAGGCACACATACACACACACAGGCAGGCACATTTCTTCGTGCCGCTCTTCTCGTTTCGCCCACATGATTGGCACGCATACATACAAAGGGCAGCGTGATCTTAAGGGCGAAACGCAACCAAACCATCATCATGATCACCATCATCGTCATCGTCAACGGCAGCAGAAGCACAGTCATCATTGTGATCAGCATTACCCGACTGCTTTTGCAGTTACACGGTTGCATTGGACTGCGGGCGCGGGTTGCAGAGGAAGAGCAGCGGGGCCAGAGCCGTCCAGAACTAGGCAAAAGTCGAGACGCAAGCAGTCCATGGCAAGGGAACGAAAACGAAGGTAATGAAACGTAAGATGATGATAACAGCATGGGCGAGGAAGAGGGTCGGGCCGACGTTATAGGGTTTCCCAACGAACGGTTTAACGTTTGATCAGGTTTCGTCCGATACGTGTCATATTTAATATTCAGGAATTTGTGGTGGGGTGTGGGGAAAAATACAATATTCTAGTCAGAAGTGATAACTGCTTGAGGATGAAAAAATATATAAACTTCATTTTTGATCAGCGATCATAGTACAATTGATGCAACATTTCTAGTATTCGATGGAAAAAGTGTAAACAATCTAATATTGAGGAAATATTGTTAGTGAAAACTTAAGAAAAAACATGTAAAAAATATTTAGAAAAACATGACATAAGAAACAAACTAAGAATTATAAAATTGGCAGAATAAACAGCTTCAGAACAATGCGAAAATGGTTAAAGTGTAAGGGAATGATGTAAACACTAATATAACAAAGGAAGACAAAAGGAAACAGAACAAAAAAAAAGAAAAAAAAAAACAAAAAAAAAGGAAAAAGAAAGAGGATAACAATAATTGAAGAAATAAAAGGCTAAGGTGATCAGCAAAAGTTAAAAATAGTGAAATAGAAAAGGTTCAAAGATAATAGTGCAAAACTAGATCAAAATAATAAATCATTTATGAGAGAAGGAACATTAACAAAAAATGAACAAACAAACAACAAAAGCGTCATGGAAAAAATCAATAAAATCTGTGAAAGAAAATCGCCTTTGCAAAAATAAAACTAAAGCTTTGCGTAAGAAAAACAGAACAATTCAAACCTTCCATTGCGAGAACCCTGTACGCTCAGTCAGCTATCTGCACAAAGTAGGAGATGCAATAAAGGAGAATGAAGAATGAACGAGGGAAAATGACAGAGCGCCGAGAAGCAATTGATGCATCGAGTGGCAAAACAGGATTTCTAGTTAGACCCCTAGAGATTCACGATGCCAACGCAGCAGCAAATACAAGACGTGCGTCTACGCAACCAAAGCAAACGCGCAAGTGCTCCGAACGCGCCCTGCTAGCGGCTGTGGAATATAGCAGCGCCTACTTCTTGCTCGAACCTACATTCTTAGCAGAATGCGTTGCTGCCAGAATGCCCCCACCCTGCCTGCGCCGCTGTGCGTTGGTGTCTAGGGTTGTGTGTTGTGCTTCTTCTGGATGGTTTTGTTTCTCTTCCTCTTCTTTGCCTTGGGATTTGGCAGTTTCCCTCTATTCTTCGTCGAGTTTTCGCGCCCTGCTCTCCACACCACACTGGGCCACACTCCTAGATTTCGACCGGCTCCTATCCCATATATTTGCCCTATCTCTATCTTACCTCTTTTACTTCGTTGGCCCCGCTTGCACGCACTTGTCCCCGAGCAGGGGGCCGCTGCTCCTGCCAACGCCACTGCCGCCGCCACGCCGTGCGAACGATTGCAATCGTGGATGACGACGATGCTGTTCGTTTTCTTTTCACGGGATTTTATTACAGCGAC
Source organism: Anopheles coluzzii (assembly GCF_943734685.1). Lineage (NCBI taxonomy): Eukaryota > Metazoa > Arthropoda > Insecta > Diptera > Culicidae > Anopheles > Anopheles coluzzii. The sequence goes on from NC_064671.1 coordinate 88,318,479, forward strand.
GGTTGCGGTCGCTGCGTCTCCTGGGTGGGTAAATGCCTACGCTATATCTGCAACTGCACGGCAAACGGGCGGGAGGGAGACAACCCTGGAGGGACAGGAGCCGAAAGGGCCGCGCAGACTGGTGGTTCGCGTACGTACGATCGCGGTTTGAATGTTTGACAATTCTGTGCTCGCTGCTCGCTTGGGTGGAAGGTTCTTAGAAATCCTAAGGAGTGGTAGAGCATGGGAAATGGAAAGAGGGTTGGTAGGACAGTTTACATAACTTTTTAACATTCTATAGACCCTTTACCGCGGACGACAAAAAAGGGCGAAGGACCGCGCGGCGCAGAGAGAATGGAAATCGAGGGATAATTCAAACTTTGACAATCTCCCAACTAGTGCTGTGGTGGCTCGACTGTATTTGCTCTGGCAAGGATCGCCAGACGGGTTACTGTGGATGCGGATTGGGTCGGACAGGAGGTGAGTGGGCAGCTTGACGAAACCGACGACAAATTGGGATGCGGTAGGGATTAGGTGAATCGACGGTTATTTATTTACAATTTGGAATGTTATTAACATATTCAATTTCCGTCGCCTTTTTTACATGGAATGAACAAAGATTTTTTTCCAGTTTTTTTTGAGTATTATTACGTGCTAAAATAAAGTAAAACTAAACCCAAAAATATATGTCATTTACAAGAGACACGATCTTATTGCTTTAGTTAGTAGGATATAGGAGACTTCCAATAAACTACAAAAAATAAACCCAAAAAAGTTTAAATATCATTTTCATGTATTACGTTAACATAAAAAGCGAATATTAACAAACATAAGGTAAACATATTCCGAAGTCATAACAGCTAGATAATGTATTCATCTTTGTTAAAATAAGATAACATATATTATTTCTTTCATTAAAACACATACACAACAAAGATCATTTCTGTAAATTCCACTTGCAGTCTCCATTTTGTAATTGTTTCAAAGCAGTTGCAACACCAAAATAGGTAAGTACACACAGTAAAGGAAGCATTGAATTAGCACAATGAAATAGGTCCCATTAGTTAAGGATAGATGTTAACATAAACAATAAAAACAGAAAATATGAAAAATTCAGATACAATATAATATAAAAATATAACTAATATAAAATGATTAAATTACAGCACAGGAAATCAAGGTTTTCTATGAATAAAAGTAAGAAAAAAACCAAAAAGCATTTCTTTGCTCCTTCCCTCCCCCCCCCACCAAAACGTATTAAATCCTTGATTTAATGCGCTCCTTGCACAGTCTTCCACAATTCCCTTGCAGTTACGGTTGCGTGCCACCGGTGCGAGGGGAAAACCGGGGCAGGAGATTTAAAAATGATCCAAGATGCCCCGGATGAGAACAGAACGCCAAACGAAAGAAATAATGGGCAAAATAGGAATGGACATAAATTTGTAGGTTTATTTTATTGCCCAGCAGATACCGCTCTCCCCCTCCTTTGCGCTTCCGCCACATGCTTTCTCCCCATTCTTTCCCATTGCAACAGGCTAGACACAAACACCTAGATTCTCCACCGAAGGAAGAATAATAATAAAAAAACAACACAACAGGACTGTGGCATGGAATCCCGAAATCTCTTGCGCGACGCGCACGATCTATCTTCCCAAAAACTCGGCTAGGCGAAAAAAGGGTGAGATGCATTTTTAATTCCTTTTCTACCGTGAGCGTGTTTTTTTCTTCCTTTCTTGTCGATTATTTTGCTTCTTCCTTTTGCCGTTCGATTCGATCCATCGCTCGAGGGCGAGATCGAAGTTGTTGTTTGGTGGTGGTGGTGAATCGGTTGTGCAAGTGCAAGACGCCTGGTTCCTGTCCCGGGCTGGATAAAGAAACCTGTTGTCTCGCCAGGAAGGAAGAAACTGCGACGCCGAGGACGCCGGCAAATCGGAGAATCGAAACTTCATGGCGGTCCCCAAAAAACATGCGTGGAGGAAACTAGGAAAAGAGGAAGAGGAAAACAAGAGAAAAGGATTGCTTGTAGCCATTATGGTTTGGGCAAGGGTCAGAGGTGATGGTGGTGTGTGACGCGTTGAAGGGATGGAGGGTCCAAATTCTAGGCGAGTGGGTCGAATCACCACAACCCAGGAAGAACAGGTTTTCTATTTTGTTCGTTCCGCCTTTATCCTATCCTTTGGCTGGATTTCCAGGTTTAAGCCCCATAGAAATCACGGACACTCTAATTGGATTTTTTGCCCTTTCTGCCTACACCTGACTTCTCCTACACGCCGCTTCTCCTGCTTTCGCTTGACTCTACGAGATTGGTTGCGTTTGGTTTTGAGTGCAATGCAAAGGCTCCACGGTGCGTTCTTCCAAAAAACATTCCGAAAAAGCAAATTCTTATAGCATTTTTAACAAAAAGACTAAAATAATACACCACCGAACCAGTGTGAACAAGTGTGCAAGGATAGGAACATCAAAACGCAACGAAAAGAACGCTAGATTCATAGAAAAGAAAACAATGATTCTTTTATATTTTCTTGGGAGTAAATACGAAAACACAACACAAAACTCTTTACGATGTCCACCTGACCTTCCCTCCCTTGCCATACATTCTTACGATTGCGCAACGACGCCGTCAACTGCCGGCAAGCGTGTTGCGCAAAGTATGGGCATGCGGCATGATCTCCTTGATGTTTCCCCGTTTCCCTGTCCCGCTGTGAGCGGACGCGGGAGAAAATTCGCTTCGCACAATAAAGCCATCCCTGAGGGTCCTGCAATTTTTATGACGCTTAGTCGAGTGGTAGTGGGCTGAGAGCTGTAATTAGAAGCGCATTTTGTTTGTCCATGTGTGTTGTTGCCTGTTGGGATGGTTGTTCTACGCGTATGACTTTAATAAAACTAAATAAAACGATATTTTCACTCGAGCATTATCTTCCTAGTGATGGGAAAAATATTTTTTTTTTCGGAATTAATTCCGGCTAGCTCCGAAGTTTTCTGGAATCGATTGCGAATAGTAGGTGGAATCAGTTTCTGTAATCGGAAGCGGCTCTGGAATTGGTTTAGGGATCGAAATTACCTCCGAAATCAGAATCGGCTTTGCAACGGAGTCGGTGTTGGCATCTCTATAAGAATAGGCGTTTGGGTCCAATGATGCTACATATTGATAGCCGCAAAGAATCAAAATTTACTTTTAAACGATCCATTTTCATGGCGATTCCCGGATTAATTTCGTTTCTGAAACCTCTTATATCAATTCAACAACTGATTCTCATTCTGGAGCTAATTCCACTTCTGGAGTCAATCCTGATTCCGTTACTGAGGCAAATAGCGACTCGCAGATCAATTCCGATACCGGAGTCGAATATTATTACGGAATCGATTCCGGAGACGCCTACGGAATCGGCTCCGGAATCGACCCCGGAGTCAACTGTGGAATCGATTCCGGAGTCAACCCCGGAATCCGCTCCGGAATCAGAATCGATTCCAGCATCGGTAGGACCGATTCCGAGTTCTCACCACTACTTCTTTCTTTTCAACTCAATAAACATCACAAAATGTTTTATCTGTGTTTCTAGAGTGTTTATTTATTCAAAAATGTATTCGTAACTTTTTCTTTTATCATTTTATTGAAAGGCCATCCTTTTGATATTTTAAACTTGTTTGGTCGAGGCAGGCGTTAAATCCCATTTTTTCAAACAGTACGTTAGAGTCTTCGGTTAACAAACAACAACACTTAAACAGCATCGAACTGAACAGTTTATCAAAAGAATATTAAAAAATGCATTATGTTACTAGTTTTAAGAAAATAAACGCTCTTCATTTTGTTAGAAGTTGTGAGTCTATGCAACACTAGCACACAGCCATTCAAAACGCGATCGTCTCGATCAATGGAACGCAAGTAGGCGCCCATCGAGTGTTGCTGAGTGCGAAACAGCAGAGAGGACGTGTTGTCATCAAGTTCGATGTGAGAATAAGCCATCTCAATAATGAGCAAATTGATCACTTACTGTTTTTTAGAGGATTTATATTAGTATTAATATTAGTTTTAGTACAACATGCGTATAACTAATATCTTTACGACTTAGACTAAAACTGAGTTTAAATTCCATCGAATAATGCAATAATAACAAGAATGTATCAGATGATTATGAAGATACTTTTAAATTCAATGAGCTCTCAACCACAGAGCCACGGTTGGATCTCGTTATTTAATTCGTCGAATATCTCAATCCTCAAGCCTCTACGCGTTCCCGCGTTCGGTACCTTTGCCCATGGCCCATCGATGATGCAGCGCAATCAACAGCAAAACCTTTATATCTCTCGCATTGTTTGCACAAACAAACACCGCACCGGTGTGCAGTGCAACAGTGGCCACCACCATTCCCCGTTCTCCCCTTCCAGTGAGGGGCAACACACATACACACAAATACACCATCTTGCTACCGAGGGGGGCTGCCCTTGTGCAGCCCTTCTGCCGGCAAAAGAAAGCCCCGTAGCTCTCCACTTCGTCGCACGTTCCCTCGCGCGACCGATCATGCCGACCGATGGTGGGGCAGCGACGGGCCTGTGACTGGAGAAAGAAGTAGCCAAAAGACGGGAAAACGAAGCGGTGTTTATTTATTCAATTTAATTTAATTTTCACCATATCATTTCCCCCTTGTGCACTGCGGGGCCGGCACATTTTGGGGTGGTGGTAGTGGTCGCCACGATCGTCATTTAACACCGAGGTCTTTCGCTTCTTTGGTGTCCGTTGGTCAGCCGGATTGGGCCGGGTGATGCTTTCTATTATGTTTTTTCGTTGGTCGGTCCGTTTCATTGAGTTCCAGCAGCAGCAGCAGCAGCAGCAGGAATTTGCCGTTTGGTGGAATTAGTTTTCCGCCAGCGCATCGTTCTTGGCGCGTGACTTCTTAGTTTGTACAATCGCTCGTCCCACCCATGTACGGTTCGGGTGTGTGTGTGTATGAGTAGTAGCAAACTTTGGATGCATCGTATTGGGAACTTTCCATCGTGATAGTGTGCCGTTGCAGATACATTTGATTTACATTCATTAAAATACATATCTTATAGTTAGCTTAAAGAAAGCAAAATATAGTTTTATCTACACTTCGCATAAAACCATCCAGTTGCAGTATTCGAAAGATTTTACTAATGGAACATTAAAAAATAAATAAAAAAGCTATAAAAAGGGATCATGTATGTATTGAATTAGTGTAATAATTAAAGTAGAAAAGAAAACAAGAGAAAAAAAGATAACAAAATAACAAAACAATTATAAATTGTTTATAAAGAGTCAAATAGGAAACAAAACAAAAACATAAAAAGTTAATTGAAAAATGAAATTCATCCAAGTGCCGATTCGATGACAACACGTTCTCTCTGCTGTTTCGCACTCAGCAACACTGGCCAGCCATTCAAAACGCGATCGCTTCGATCGATGGAACGCAAGTAGGCACCCATCGAGTGCGCTTTTTCTGCAGCTGTCAGAAACCGTTTCCAATTTGGCTCAAGAAAAACGGAAAAAGCAGCGGCAGCAGATAGCGCTTGGGGTTGCCCTCCTTCGGTTCGGGCAGGGCTGGAATGTGGCTTTTTCTGCGCACAACAGGGGAAAGAAGTACCTATTTATAGGTGCAGATGCACTTGAGAGGTGGAATGGTAATATGTAGGGCGCGCGCGCTTGCTTTTCCCCTTGCGTGTCCCACGCCCAATACCTGCCGGTCGTCGTTGGCATTCGCATTTCATGGGCCTCTGCACAACTTGCACAAGGTTCGGTGCTTCGGTTAGCCAAAAAGGAAGCAATCAGCGATGATGAAGTGCTTTTCGGTGGCTCTCCTGCGTTGCGCGCATATCTAGCCGCACCCATACGCAACACAGCCAGACACCGGCAAGGGAGGAAAGATCTGTTTTTAAACACAGACACACACACACTATTCTACACCCTCGCAGCAAAACCCTCGCGATCGTATGTGCTGCTGCTGCTGCTGCTCACTTCCGCAAAATTATTATTAGCTCTAATTTTTGAAACTCACGCCCTTGTTCGCGTTCCAAGCGGCTGCTGCTGCTGCTGTTGCTGCCGTTGATTTTGTCGGGTTTTTCGTACGCACATTTTCGTCGTATTTTTTTTTCCTCTCTCGACTTGACTTCGTAAGCGAATTGCTGCTGCTCCGTGCGAGTGATAGAGATAGGGCCGGCTGCACGAGTTTTTGTTTTGTTTCGTTGCGATTCACGCGTTCTTTCGCTTTGCGCATTTGTGCCGCGGGCTGGTGCCCCGCATGTGTGGTGGGTTTTCGGTTTTAGTTCATTATTTTTCTATCTTCCTTCCCTACCCACACATGCCTTCAGCGAAACACACAACACACACACACATGCGGCCGTGTTGTTTCCGGTTCGAATCGCACCGGAACACGCTGGCAGGTCTCGCTGGCGCAAATGTGTGGAGCAGCGCGCGGGCGATACGCGTGATGGGTTTGCGCGAAGGAGTGCGTTTTTTCTCTCTCCCCCTCCCCCGTTTCCGACAACATCGCAATATGTGTGCATTTTTCATGTGCAGTTTGAAGCCAAAGCCGATTTCAGTAACTTGGGCTGGGAGCGAGGGGAGGCCACTTCGTGGAAGCGGTGCAACGGGTTTGGGCCTCGGACTAGGGCACAGCACTGATGAGCGCGAAGGGGCGTGCGAGCAAGGAAAATGCTGAAAATCCCACGCATGGTTGACGGTCGCATGGGGTGGCCCAAAACATGCGCGCGCTCTCTCTCTCTCTCTCTCGCGGGTGCTGGTGTAAACTGCATGCACGGCATGCCGAAATTAACATTCGGTATCCATTAGTTGGATATTGGAGAGTGGTTGCGAGAGGGAAGGGCGAAAGGAGGCCGGCGTTCGATGCAGGAGAGCGAACGCGTGGAATGAAATTTTGGCAGTTGTGAAGGGTGAGCCCCGTAGTGAGGGAACCAAAATGGACCAATATTTTAAGCGTGGTTGACATTTTTAAATGCTTTCTGTTGATTTGTTGTAGTTTGTTTATTTGCGTTCCTTTTTTAACATTTGTTGAGTGGTTAGAGAAATGTCTCTTTTTTTAATTTAACAAAATGTGTAGCAAAGTTATCTTTGCTGAATGATTGGATAAATCTTTGTTTAACAAGATAAAAATAGAGTTTTAGGCTTATGAATTGAAAAGCTGAAATGTTGGGCAGCAACGCATGTTGTATTCTGGCTTAGCCCAAATGAAGATATCCATTTCAACTGCTAAGTTACAATTACGATGTAATTGATGATCTAATTAATAACAGATGTATGATCGTTTTCCAGAAAATGTGAAAATAGACCTGGCTTTAAAACATGAATTTGCACAAATCTTACTAGTTTAGTCAATGGTTCAGACACCATTACTTCTTGTTACTTATTCCAGAAACTGCCAAATTTATGATTTTACTCAGTTATTTACATTGCTCAGTTGTACATACTCAGGTGTAAATGATATGCAGAGGTTTGCAGGTTAATTAATAATACATCTTTCTATAAACCATGAATAACATGTTGAGTTTCAATTGGTAAAAAGTCCCTTGAAAATCTGAAGAAATGTTGTTCAGATAGCAATAAGTATGCTGAATTTCTAGGCTTCAAATAAAATAGAACAAAATAGCTAACAAAATAAAAAAAATAGTCACTATTTTATCGAGCAATGCAAACTTCAAAACAAAACTAAAAAGATAGTTGAAACCAACAAATCTATGCAACGAAAAATAAAGAAAACAGTATCAAGGGTACTTAAGGCAATAGAGAGATGAAAGAAGCAGAGATGCTCAAAACCTCTGTAAGCCAAAAAAACAAACCAACCATTGTATTAAGATTGTGAAAATGATCTTCCTTTTTACAGATGATGCTACAAAATACAGGATAGTACACATCATTATATTACAAACATGTAAGAAAGTGTACCATTTTGAGATAAACAACAGTTTATTCCTACCCTGCCTTGTACCACTACTTGTGGGCTTATTGTTTCCTACCATAGCAGGATAGTCGGTCCTACGTATGGCGGCACGGTCCATTCAGGGCTTGAACCCATGAAGGACATGTTATTAAGTCGTTGGAGTTGTCAACTGTACCACGAGACCGGCTTAGGAATTTGAAGATACAGAACTTAAAAAATCAAATGTTAAATCCCAATGCAAGAATTTTGGACGTTAGGTACTTCGAACACATTTTTACATATCTTTGCCACCTCATAATAATAACATAAAATAAAACGATATGTTATGAAACCACACGAAACAGGAAGCATCGTGCTTGTCGGTGCAGCGGTACAGGCACTTCTCGTGCTCTTCCTCAGCCATCCGTCTTAAAATCAATCACAGAATGGGCTATTAAATTTCCAAAAATAAATCCAACCAACCATGCACACCGTGGCCGACCGCCGCAATGAAGCCGTCCAATGGCAGTGACCATGAAAACTGAAGCAGCTCATCATCATCGGTACAGACGCACCACCGTCCAGCCGTCCAGGCAAGATGCATCGTATGGTCGATCGGTTCCCGGTGCCGGAAGAAATGCAGCATTTTTCTATCGTGACACCCAAATGTGCATTTTCGATATGCGAGATGATGCGAGGTGGAGGAGCAAGGAGAAGGAGATGTAAAAACCACCCACACACGGCAGTGAAGGTGTGACACGGGGTAAAGAATGTCCGCCCGGTTTGCCCACCTTTTTTGTTCTCCAGACAGGAAGAGCGCACGTCATCCATTATACCGACGACACTGTCATCGGGGTCCCGCCGTTCGGCTCTCGCACGTAGAACGGAAAATCTGTTGGCGTAGGACCGGGTTGTCGTCGTTGCATTTCCAAAGCTGAGCCCGAAGAAGTTCTGGGGGACACGAAATGGGAAAAGGGAGGAACGTGAGAGGCGCGACATGGAAATCATCCATTCCGCCGAGAACTCGTTCCGCCGAGAGCGTTGTGTGGTTTGGGCCGCGCCTGGTCGTAGGAAGCAAACAAGAATGCACGCAGCGGGTGACGCGCGATACGACGCGAGAGACGACGCGCTGGTGTTTAATGTCATCGGCGTCGTCGTTTGGCTTCTATAGGGCCTTGTGGATGCACGTATGGTTTCTATTAGTATGTGAGTTGTATACAGTTTTTGTCCGTGCTTGGTTTTGGTCGCCGCTCCTCTTCCCGTGCTTCACCGCATATACGCGGCTTTTCGTCGGAAACGCGGATTGAATGTGCGCAACGCGCAACCCCGAAGGCGGAACACACTCGCTTTACGCATAGCCCACGCACGGACTCAAGGAATCAGTAGAGTCAGGTGACCGCGCGGGAAAGGGGCACAGAGCAAAGGTACGGGGGGTTTTGGTTTTCTACTTCTTGCAGTTTGCCGTCTCCTCTTCTATTCCCTTCTCTTTGGGGCAGGCATTACTCGTTACACTGCGGTGCTGCGAGGTCTGTTCGCGTCCCTTTTGCGGCCACCACTCGGGCAATAAATAATGCGAACGCAGATTAAAACGAAGAGAATCTATGTGAATGTGTGTGTGTGTCTGTCTGTGAGAGAGAGAGAAAGAGAGAGCAGAGAAGGGTACGCAGGATGCCTGATGCGCGACAAAATGACGGAAAGCGCGATTAGACCGCGAGCGCGACTAGCGTGCACGTCTGATGTGCCCCGGCACCGTAGTTGCGTATCTCTTGCGTGGCTTCTTTCCACTCCATTCTGCGGGTGGGGAAGGGATAGAGAGAGAGAGAGAAAGAGAGAAAGGGTGGAAGGGCAAGACGAAAAAGTCAGAAGGACTTAGACGGCGAAAAAAAAGGGAAAACGTATAAAACCAGAAACGCGATGCGTACGCACACACGCACATGCGTATGTATACGCGCACGCAAAGGCCACGGATGCGCAAACTAAACAAGCCACGGGGGGGGAAGGAGGATAGCAATGGCCGGGAGACGGATGACTCTTCGCACCTACGTCCCCCTTGCATTCGTCTCAACCCAGGCACAGCGACTTCCTCGCCGCTGGGTGCATCTTAAAATTCGGAATACGGCTTCCCCGATGCGCCATGCTCTATGCTAGTGCTGCGGCGGGTTCGAGTTCGGGGCGCTGTTTTTTTGGTGTGTTTTCTTTCCAAACCAGCCCAAGTGTTTGGCGGACGCGTAATGGCGGACGCGCATCAACGGGCAGACATTTTAGATTCGCTGCACAGCACCACGTCGTGGCCGTCGTGGCATGTGCGTGCGTTTTGTTGCGATCGCCAGTTTGGCCAGTCGCAGTCAGCCATTGATTCGGTTTACTCTGATGTGCGTACGTGCTTAGCTTCTTTTTGACAGCTTTCATAAGATGATGATCTACGATAGACTATTTTGATACAGTTTTTGAAGGTTTGCAGCTTAACTTGGGGTTGTAATGTCTGTAGTAATTTGTTCTAAATATTCTTAGAGGAACCTTGTAAGGGTTATATCTTATATCTTCTGATATTTAGAAACTCAGTATCTTCAAAATAATTAGAGTACCTCAAACAAGTCAGTATTGGAACAAGGTATCTCGGAAGAAGAGTCCTCTACGAGCCCATTTTCAGAACTATTGCTAAATCCATTAGTTGTTGATGTTCTTCAAGAATCTCAGGAATACCTCACAGATGAGTAGCATCATGCGTAATACGTGAATTCCGAAAAGTTGTTATGCCCCAATTAATAGCATTAGATAACTTTGTAGATTAGGTCATCAATCTGCAAAACTCAGAACAATACATCACTAATAAATGTCTTTCGACAGCTCATAAAGTACATCTTGACAATAGATTCTCCGTATTGTTCTTCTACAAAGAGGTCTTTTGGGTCTATTTGACTTGGAATACTTTGAATATCGTTTTAGATTTAGAATTGATGATTCCCAAAGCCCAAATAATGAATGATTGGTACCGACTATTGACCGGATTTAGGTAAGATTTTAGACAAAGAGCTGGGATCTTCAAGTGTTCTATGGAGATTAAACAATCCTGAGCTAAAAGACCTACATCTGTTAGGACTTCGTTAGAACAGATTTGGTACGTTCGTGGGAGTTTGGTCCGGATTTGAGCGTATGAAAAATCCTTATCACAGCTTATCTATCTGAGATGGCGGGTCGAACAACTTTACTGATGAAGCTTGGTGGAACGATAAGGTTAGAATCTTGACAACAATTGCAACCATTTTCAAAATATTGAAAGCTCTTCTAAAGAACCAGTAATGGCAGAGCTAAATAAATGCACTTGTTTCGCTCCAATTAAAACAATATTAATTTGCATAATTCAGATTAGGCCTCCAGCAGTCAACAGTCAATTGTTTATCAACAAACCAATTAATGCTGTAAAATTACCTACAAACCAAAACTAAGGTTGTTTTTCTAAGCAAGACGACCTTTATCCTCACGATTAGGGTTGCATTTTGCTCCTCTTTTTAGCTTTCTTTAACATTATTCTCTCGGGCCCCCAGGTACACCTGATCAATCAGAATGAGTCAAACCTGAAAGAGATAGAAAAATTACCCCCGAGGGTCCCGTTTCTCGCGGTACAATAGATACAGCTTTGCATTTCTCAGCAACAACGAAAGCAACGTTGCAATGCATTCTCCGAAGCAAATCTTCAAAAAATGACGAGCGCGAAGTAACCTCTCCTCCAATTCCATTCCCCCCCTGTCCAGCAAAACTGAAGGGGCACGCGAGATTGATAAATGTTTTGCAGCATGATTAAAATACTCCCGCCAATTAGACGGGGAGGATGGTTTTAATTAATTATCCACTTCTTCCCATTTTCGGACGCACCGGAGTATCGCAAGGGCAAACCCAAGTGACCCACCCGTTGCCGATGCTAAGATGCGTCTTGTAGTAATTAACCTTTCTCTTGTGGGCCCTGCGCGCGTTTACGGCGTCAGTGGAATGATTTTCCAGAATGTGCGCGCCGGCACTCCCGGGTACGCTTCGTTATAATGGAATCTCCCATTCTTCGTGCGCTGTGTTCTGCCGGGAGTTTGCGCGTCCGGCGTTTGCCCTTGCGCAAGAACGCGTTGCAATGCAGCCAACGAGTTGTTTTTTTTTCTTCTGGCTGCTAATGATGAATGAAAGAAAGCGCACAACAAAATGCAAAAGGAACGGTGGGGAAGGGCGTAAGCGTCCTACTTTCTTCTTTGCCCGGTTAAGCTGTACATTCGGCAGCCAAAGCCAAAGCCCCTTGAACGAAGGGTTTTTATTGTAAAGGAGGCTAACAAGAAGAAATTAACATAGACAATTTGTTTCGTTCATTTGTGCTTGTGCCATGTTTGTTCTCGAAATAGGTAGCATTTTCCTAACATTAAGAGAAAAAACAACAATTGTTTCTGTTGCGATGCGCGATCATTCGCGTCCACATGTATCTGGCTGTTGTTAAATTAAGCGTTAAACGATCTGTTTATGAAAATTCAAATCTACAGCACTAGGGCCATCATCCATTGCCGCATTCACCCTTTGCTTCATAATTCCAATGGCAAATGTCTCCAATTAATCTTCACGCGGGCGCGCCAGGAAGGCGAAACCGCACACGACCACACGCTGCACCGAAACCGAACCCGTCCAGACGAAGATGCCAGCGGACCAGCGCATAGGAAACAACAGCATTGCGCAGCGTGAAATACAGTGTTTACACTAAAGTTCATTGAACATCGCGGGTCGCGTATTCGGTCGCGTTAAACCAGCCGGAAGGCTGTACGCCACTTGAAACCCCGCACCAAGCGCACAGTGCAGCCCTTGGCCAATGTCTTCTGCCACACGACAGTGCGCGCACACTGCATCGGGATCATCCTTCTGCGCGCGGTTTTGCCGTGCCGTTATTTTAAGGAAAAACAAAAACGACGCACCCGCACACCGCACGGAAACGTAGCGGCGAGGCGGAGGGTGAAAATGTATACAGAAAACCGAACGACGGTACGGTAGGTAGGAAAAACAAATCGAATGAATATGATGTAAAGGGGGATGTGGGACGGTCGGCAAGGGAGCGGACTCAAAATGCACACCGAAAATGCATCCGGCCATTGGCGAACGCACAACGGGAGCAATGCGCGCATCGCGGGTGTCTGCAATTGAAGTGGTGTGCCCCTAAAATAGCTTCCCGGTTCTGTTCCGATCTACTCTTTTACCCCAGGCTCGGTGCGGGAGCTGGGAAAGGTGAATGATGGGGGGGAGGGGGCAGTTTTTCGTGTTTTCGATGTGAATAAACTCTTTACTGTAAACAATCGCAACCGCCGGTTGAGGGATGAAGCAGAAGCTGGTCGATGGTGGTGCATGTGTGGTGGATGAGATTTAATTTAATTTCAAATAAGAACTCGATCGATGGAGCTAATAGAGGGCTTGCGCGTATGAAGAGTGTGCGTAACAGACGGCTAGGCCTTAATTTTACTAATAGGTATTTGCAGTTGCCTGTACTTTTGGCTGTACAACAGAAAGGAAATGTGTGCGATCATATGAACAAATATAATGATTTAAATGATGCTGATGTTTTAAACATAATTGCACGGAACATTCTAAATTCAACTCGGAACAACTATTGCAACCTCCAAGAACTTACAAACCATGGAGGTATTGTACATAATCTACCTTTGCTAACTAAAATGCTTAAACTCTACACACATTCCAGGATTACTGAAACTATATAGAAAGTAAAAAAAGAGATTATTCGAGTATAATTATTGCATTATTCATTACATAATTATGTTTCATTTCTTCTGTTCACCATTCTGCGATTTCTGAACTGCAATCAACCTATGCTTTATATTTTACAGAATTTTGGTAAGAAACACTAAAGTGCTGTACTTTTAGTTCTAATTTTGAAGTTCTGAATTCTTTTGAAGTTCTGAATTCTAATTTTGAAGTTCTGAATACTCTATCATACTAGCAAACCATGATAAGCAAAGTATAGTTTTCTATGAAATCGAAAAAGCTAGTCAAAATCTATGTTGAGCTATTTTGAGCCAAACATTTCCTTGTGATGATCTCTCCAGGATAAAACAAACAGCAGCTCATTCCCAACCTTCCCAGGGTGAATTTCTTTTCTTTTTTCTTTACGGAAGCAACAGCATCTTCCAAACCTCATCTCATAAAATGGGAAGAAAATAAGCCAAAACTTCAGTCAATTAGCGAATGGCATAAAACGGTCCCAGTTCCCAGTTCTGCCAAACTGCAGGGTCTAGCGGATGCTGCCTAGAAGAGGCAAACTAAACAAGTAAAAACAAAAAGAACGGCAGAAATGCTTTTAGCGATAAGATACGCACATGTACAAGAAACATATGGCCAAAGTGGCTCGAGTGTGTGAGTGCGTTTGAGCATAGGTCGCGCAATGGAATACGCAATGGCTAAAAGAGAGAGAGAGAAAAAAACGAGTCCTTTGCACGAGGACACGACGGCGGCTGGCTGGGGTAGTATTAGGTACGAAAAGTCATAAAAAGTCGGCATATCTCTACGTGGCACCCGCGTCGACTTGAGGGGGCAGGGGGGGGGTGCCGCGCAGTGAGCGGATCTCTGCAGCAGCGGATGTGCGCAACCGAAACATGTTACCGAAAATTGAACATTTTCACATGGAACGAAGGACACAGCGAAAGCGTAGGCGAAAACTGAAGTTAATGACGTTGGCCGAATCCGAGAGAGAAAACGAGTGAGGTCAAGGAAAGGGAAAGAAGAAAAAAACACACGACCTGCGAAAGGATCGACGCATCCTTCCTAGCCCTCCGGACGTATCTATCGGCGGCGCGCAAGTTGCGCAAGCTGATCATCGCAAATGTTGCTCCGTTGGGTATGGGAAAATAAATGGACGGCGGGAAAAGTTAGCAACGTGCACTTCATCCCGCCTGGAGTTGCACATTTTCAGGGTGTGTGTGTATCTGTTTTTTTCGAGGTTTCTGCTATCGCCTATTTTTTCTTTTGAGATTTTTTTGGCTCTTCCTAGGTCAGGTGCAGCTGCAAAATGAGACCTACGATTGCGCAACGCATCTCGTAGGGACTTTTTTCTGCCTTTGACTCGTATCAGTTTGGCTTTTTCGGTTTGCCTTTTTAGCTTTCGAGTTAGTTTTGTTTCCTTTTCGGTGTTGATTTTTCTCTGCCGTTCTGTTCTGTTCGAATGCTTTTTTAGGACGCGTTGCGCAATTTGGGATTTCAACACGTTCGCTAGCGTTGATGCGTCTGAGATGCTGGTGGTAGTTTCGGAATGACAGAAGATTTTTAATGGCCGGTTGTGTGCGTTTGGGTGTAGAATTGTAGAATATCAATGCGCTGTTGGTAAGCGGTAAAGAGTGAGCTATTTAGTGTTCGTAAAACAAGTGCCAACAGCCAACAGCAAGGGCAAAAGTTGTCATTTGTTTATTATTTCAACTTCCACATTTCCTTCGCGTTGGCATAAACAAATCCGACCCGGCTTTGGGGCACCTCCGGGCGCATGAGATAAAAAGGAACCGCCAACAAGAATCGGGCTCCTGGCTCTCTACAACACACCTCCCCGCATCCGCTGCTCTCACTGTGGCTGATCTTCTCCACAGCAACATTAGCGTTCGATGCACGAGCAGCGATAAATGCATCAGCGAAGATGCTCGAAACACCGTACCGCCGCCGCCGCCGCCGCCCAGGGGTACGCGCACAAAACGTGCCCAGGAGATGGCGGCATAATGTCGGCGGCACTTGCTTAAATGACTTGCGTCGTCTGGGCAAAGTCGTGCATGCATGCGTTTCCTATACGCTGAGATGGTGCGTTGGAGTGCGTGTTTGTATGTGTGTGTATCTATGGCGCTACCGATGCCCTTCCGGACCACCCGTGCGCTATCGGGCAGCGTGACACGGGCAGAAGGAAAGGGGTTGAGGTTTGGGTGCTCGTTTAGCCGAATTATGATATGCGCCAATCGCTGAGTTTCATCACGAGACATTCAACTCGAAGCATGGTTTGGATGGGGAAAGAAAGGCCTTCCTGTGCGTCAAAGTTGTGATACAGATCTCAAAACCGTTTCCGGACAGAGGGCGCACATTGTGTGCGCATTGTGCATGCCGAGCTGTTTGCACGAGAGGCCAACGGAAAAGGGAGGTGCAGTGCAAGAGACGCAAGTGACAATAAAAACGAACGGAAGGAAGGAAATGGGATATGTAGTGTAACTGTTTCATTCCTGCGAACGATCGCGCATACGCATGTATCTCAGGTGATCATTCTTCGCAGTGCAGGCGATTCATCAATCATCGATCATTTCATTAGAAAACGGGAACGGAACAAAGCGCAGACAATTAGAAGAAAGAGAGAAGATATATGTGGTGTGTGTGTATGAAGAATTCAAATGCATTCGAATTGTGAGACATTGGCAGCTCAACAAACGAACGTGAAAGAGTCGATTTTAATCATAATAAAAGTGATCTTTCTTTTGGAGATTGAAATTAGGGTGATGCTTTGGATAAAAGATCGTCCATGAATGTGATGTTTGCATTGACAGGTGTTTGTTGAGATAAACTGCTAACTGTCAGCCAAACTGTATATCTTCTATGGCGAAGAACACACATTCTGCTAAATGTAGTCTTCTAATCGGTTAAGTATTAAGCTATCAGTGCTAAGCTGGGTACTTAACTACCTTTGTCAATTAAACATCATATGAAATAGTCATATATTTGCCAAAATATGACCATTTTGATTAGAAAGATTATGATTTAATAAGTCAATGTTTTGAAATTCGCTCGATGATCATCTAAATGATCAATCATTTAATGCACCGGTTAGATAACATTCAATTTTGTGGCTCATATCTCGAAAGAGCCAGAATAAGCTCAAATTGGCTATTATTGTGGTCAGGTTATAATAAAATTAATCAAGACCTGAGCACAAACCAAATAGCAGCAAATGTTGCCAATAAAACATGCATATCAATCAATCCATCTCCCCAGTACAAAGATTCTTATCAAACGACTAATAAAGGACTATTCTTGTGCGGTATGAGTGTTCCATTAACTTTAACTTTATAAGACAATGAATTTTCAAAAATTCTTCCGTTATTTTAAATGTTGGACTTTTTAAAACTTCAGCAATGATTTGGATACTTCACAGATGATAGTTTGTCGAAATTAATAATAAAAGAAATGATGTATTGCATTGTGTTGCACCATCCTCCAAAAACCCTAAACGATACAGCTATACTCCTAATAATGTACCTTCATTCTCCTGTGCCTATTCCAACAATACTTTCGTATTCCAATCGGTTAACAAACAATTTAAACTCCAACAATGGACGCGTTTGTTTTGCGATTGCTTCAGGAATTGTTTTATCAGAAGTCCGATCTCGCTTCACCCCCATCGGAATAGGCACGCAAGAAGCTGTCCAGCCCTTTTTCCACACAATTACTACCCGCGACAGCAAACACATGAACCGCTACACCTACACACAGCACATCCCTGTGTGCTACCAAAATACACAATCCAATGTCACTGTATGTCCTTTCGGCTGACCACTTCAACAAACGGTACAAACGGGACGACGGACTCGGACACGGATGTCACTAGCACGCCGAGAAACCTGTGCCTGATTTATGATCGTGTACGGCGCGACTGCAATCCGTGCAGGATAAAGAAAGACCATGCACACCTTACTATGAGCCAAACAAATTGTAAACGTAGCAGGCAGTTTCCTTTCCTCCCCACGCACGGTCATACGGAGACATTCGCTCGGGGCTAAAATATCGTGTGACTTTGGGCTTTTTTTTGTGCTTCAGGCTTTGGTCCAGAGATTGAAGGGTCGTCCAGCGGGGCAAACGATCATCCCAATCGCGGAAAGGTTGACTCCGAGTGGAAAAAAAAAGATAAAATAACAATCTTCTGCGCGTTAATGTCTCTCATCGAAGCTGTGACTCTCCCGGGTATATTTTTATAGCCAGCGGGGCCTGGTGACGGGGGGAAAGAATTAGATAGAAGCAAAGACGATCCGAACAAAAAAAGGATGAAAAGGCAAAACCAAGTTCTGTCCACTTGTTTGTCCGAGAGGCACTGGCACGGGACGGGGAGAGAAGATGATAAAAATTACACCTCCATCAACAATGCCCACCACCAAGACGGTGGCCGAAGCGAGCGACGATCGTGCAGGGAAAGGTACCTAGATAAAGGAAAGAAGAATATAGCAATGCTGCCAAAAAAAAAGGTAACCTCCCTAAAAGGCTACGATCGTGCAGGAGTGGTCCTCTCCTAGGGCTCTCGATCACACAAGAAACCCAAACTCAACCGCGCAAAAGGGACAAAAGGGATCCTTTGCCCGAGATTGCGAGCCGATCTCGTACGAATAAAATCAAACTCGGAGGAGCACGGGTGGCGAAGGGACACACGAAAAGTGCGCAAGAAAGTAACAATAAAAAGGTACGAATAAAATATATTGGATAAAAAGGGATATTGCGTTTATTCGTAACCTTTCGGTTGCGCTTTCCCGTACAGAAACCCCGCACTGCTAGGGGTGTATTATGATCGACCACTTCTCGGCCGGTTGAATTTATTCGTGGGTGCCAGAGCAGTGCTGCGCGCTTCTTGGATGGTGGCGTTGTTATTCTTTCGCCCCGGCACGTTTTCTTAGGACCTGCTCTAAGGGCCCAGGCTTGCGCAGTGTGTCCCTTTTTCTTGCCATCCTTTTTATTGTGGAACGAAACAAAAAGGAAAAAGCACACTGTTGGCCTTGAAAGCCTCGATGATATCGCGAGGATCCGTGGGAAAATAATATCCCACGCCCGCCGAGAGATCGCAATCTGTTGCATTCGAATGCGAAAGCGACCGGATTTTATTGGTGATTTCTACACACCCGCGCTTGCTTGCATTGGGAATCCATTATGCTTTTTTGTATTATTATTTTCGATATCGAAGGCACGCATCATAGATTGTGTTCCCATTGTTTGTTCCTTTTATCCATCAGTAGTTGATCGGGTTTGATTTGCACGGTGAATGTAAAACTCAACCCACCGTTTGCTCATTTTTATCCCTTGCAATGCAAAGAGGCACACAAAACTGGAGTATAATGGTTCAATAATGCACTTGTGGTTTACAAAATCATCCCCCCCCCCCCCCCCTGTTGCATTCAGCGAGAAGGATCGTGTTTGATTTCCAAAAACCAAAAAACCCCTTGCCCGACATAGATCATGTTTTGATCGGGTTTGAAGATATTCTGCACGAAAAAAGGGAACATTTTTGGTTGCACTGTTTCTTCCCGGTTTCATTGCAGCGTGTGCTTTCACGCGTTCCTTCGTAGCGTTTGGCGCAACGTTCGATATGATTCGCCCGCAGGGTTTGATTGG
Source organism: Anopheles coluzzii (assembly GCF_943734685.1). Taxonomy (NCBI): domain Eukaryota; kingdom Metazoa; phylum Arthropoda; class Insecta; order Diptera; family Culicidae; genus Anopheles; species Anopheles coluzzii. The sequence continues at coordinate 88,337,711 of NC_064671.1, forward strand.
CCCCTCGCACTGTGCGCGTATCGATCGTGAGAACAAACATGCTTCTACACGCAGGTGATAGCCGTTTTGTTAGATTCGTTTGTTGGGTTGGCATTCTCAGGATTTTTTTTCTCCTGGATGTAACATCGAAAAGTCAGGTTTTGATTTTAATCGCCGCCTTCAGCAAAGGGCGACCTTTCGGTAGAGCTTGGGATCGTGTGGGAATAGTGTGGGAATAAGAGGATTTATATTTCGCCATTGTAAAGTAGTGAGGCAATGCTAGATGCATCCCAGATTAACGACGGAGCTAAACCGCAAAAGGATTAATCCTGGCAATTTAGACACCGATATCTCATTTCCGTTCAGGTTGTATCCAATCGTTGTGGAATCGGAAACAGATTCACAGGTATATTGATAGGAACCATCAATGGAAAAGATGATTGTATCAGTTTCAATAATGTTGCATTTTCGTAAAAAGACTCTATCAAGACTATGTTTTAACATGTTGTATATATTCCTGCTTGTCCTTGGTTTATTGGTAGTAACATCACATCATTTTAACATCACAGGATGGCCAAATACGCTTGAATTTCGATGGGTTGATAGAAGATTATCGATGAAATGCTCAATATTCTTCCTTAAAATGCTGTTTGAAGATATTGGAATCCCAAACTGTGCTATCGCTGCACAAAAATACTGATCCTATCAGTTCCGGAACTGATCCTGAAGAAAATACATTGGTGCATTGCGACATTGGCGCATTACCAACAATTTGAAATAAGTCACTTGAAATCCAACTTGGCTTAGACCAGAACATCATTTAACACTTTCTGTGCCTCACAATTACTACTAGGTCGACTAATATGTTTCCAGTATGTATCGATTATTCAGGTTCATTCTATTTTCAATTGTTTCAACTTTCTAGATTTCATGGGTTGCTCATCAAGAGTATGCATAGGTTTAACATCAATAAATCGTTCTAGGAACAGAGAAAGGACCAACAGAATATATCCTTTCTTTGTTCTAAATTACTTTTTAGACCTAATGATGACTTCTCTGATCTTCAGAATCAGATCAGAATCTGGTTGCAGTTATTGGTCAACGCATTCCTCAGATTTAAGAGTAAAACTTCAGGAACTTTGAGAATATTGGAGCTACTGGTTGTCTGGAAAGACCACTTCAATACTTTGAATTCCGTTTACAAAACACATCTTCTAAGACGATTTCAAAGATGACGATCACCGGTTACGGATTGATTCGCATGATCTCACACTTTTTGCATCGGTTTGTCACACATGTTGCACATACAATTTGCCTCAATAATTCATCGCTTTGATAGCCACTTTTCATTTTTGTCAAACATTGAGCAATCCATATCATCACACTTGCACAAACTGCTGCAGCAGCATCGTTGTTGTTATCCTTTTGTTTCGCTGGCTGATGGGTACCTAATAATCCACAATCCAGTAGGCGTTGAGGTTTCGGATGGCTCAGTTTCGGATGTTCGGCCGTTTCGGATGCCATGCTGCCGGGTGCGGGTGCTTCTTCTCAGACGATCTGCTCCATCCGGTGGCCAGCATGCGAATGGCACACAAAGTATGGGTCTGCCAGTATGGCCCCAACTCCGCGTGCCAAGCAGCAGCAGCCTAAGCCGGACAGCCGCACAACCTGCCGGGTGCACGATCGCAAGTCGAATGCGACTGCGGCCTCGGGCCAACGGCGAAGGGGAGCCTCATTCGCGAAACTCGGGTCCACAATTTCGCCAGTGTGTGCGAACATTTTTGCACTCACGCACTTTCGAAAATGGTGAGAGGGGGATCTTCTGCCATCCTGCTTCCATCGCTAGCAAAGCAACCGAGAACGGAGCGAGAGAAAGCGTGGCCTGCTGCTACCCTCAAGGGTTAAGTTTTCCCATGTTCGCGAATCGTGGTTTCGCGAATCGTCGGTTTTGCGTACGTGGTGGGGACTATGGGGGCCCATGCTCTTTGTGTTGGAGTGTGGGGAAGTTTTTTTTTGCTCTACAGTGTTTGCAAAATGGCGAATGTTGTTCGCAAAAAAAGAGGCAAATTCAGGGGAAATGCTGAACTAAAGTTGCTGTGCAAGAGCAGGACGGGGTAAAAAGGCCCGAATGGGAGGCTTACAACAACACACACAGAGGCAATCGCGTTCGCGTACACGTTTCGCACTGCTCCGTTAGATGACCTAGTTTCGGCGACTGTGTTCTGCGTGTCTGTGGTCGCTCTCCCACCCCCAGAGACAGACGCGACGATGATTGCGTGAGTGAAATGGGAAGAAAGTGCGTAGTGAGCGTTGATCTGTTCTGCCAATTGGTGGAACCTTTAGAACGATGCCATTCAATATGGCGATTTGCAAATCTACTTGAAGCTTTATCTCGCATTATTATTAAATTTTTTATGTCTATTTGTATAAGAAAACTAAATTATTCTCTAAAACTCAACACAAATCAACGATACCTCATTTCACCTTTCTTTTCTGCATCCTGCAAATAGCGCAGCGCTCTGCTAAAACCCATCCGACCGTTAAGTTCATACGGGAAAGAGAAAAAAAGAGCATGAAAAAAAGCATCTGAACAATGGACAAGCGGCACGTGTCGAAAAACATCGCCAATTCAGCTTCAATACTCAATACAGCAAAAAAAAATAGATTCTAACAGCGAAACACTCCACTCGGGTTCGAGTGCAAAAAACAAGGGTGGGGATGCGCCATACCATACATATGTGTCTCACACACCAAGATCTCTCTCGCTTGGGGTTTCGCGAATCCAACGACGTACGCAACGCGAACAGTACACACAGGGGCGAAATTCGCACACACAGCCTTCGAGCACTATCTCACAACAAAGTGACCGTGGTGGGGAGAACCCACACATACACACAGTTCGGAGCGAAACGCGCGCCACTCAGCGCAAACCCCTTTTTATCAACGCAACCTTTTGCCAAAAAACATCGCCTCCAGTGTCGGCCAACAGTTTTTGGGGTAGGTCAGGGATGTGCCAGACAGACTCGAGGATCTCGATCTGCGAGAGTGACCGTAATCGACCGGGTTGTTGCGGTAGGTCAGCAACGAGAGTCCCTGTGATGCGTAATCGGATCTCAATCGGGGCGAAACGGTGCCGGCACCGGGACAGATTGCACATGGCGAACGGTCGGGCTGTGCGTGAGCTGCCTCTAGCACCAGAGTAACTCATTAGAATTCGCGCAAAGAGACTAGTGGGTAAGCTTGAATGGGGGAGGTGGAGAAGATGTACAGAGAGAACGCGGAAGAGTATTCAGGGTTGTTGTTTGTTTTAATCCGACTCCTCACACTACGGATATTGGAGAAGGGGTGGGATAAGGAAGAAGTTTGTGTGCGTGCAAGGACAGTCCGCCGGTAGGTGCGTAGGTTACGCATACTCAAGCATCAGTTCTCCCCTTATATATTCTACACATACAAATGTACAATCACGCAAAAAAGGGGGCCGTTTGAAAGACTCTTGCGTTGGTGTTGGTTAGATAGTGCGTATGGGAGATATTTACGCACCGCAATGTAAAAAAACATAACAACGCAACAGTGTGCGTATATAGCTCGAGAGGATCTAAATGTGCGTGCCACCGGCATCTCCCCGGTCATGTGCGTAGTCGTTGCCTGCGTATACGCAAAAACAAAACGCACGATTCGCGCGAGCGAAACCAACATTTTCGAACCCCCATCGCTCTTCATTACAGAATTTGCTTTCGCAATGTAGCAAAATGGCGCACTTGTGGTGGGGAGATGGATGAAGGTGTCGACCAGTATGGATGGGTTAGAATGGATGGGGTGGAAGGGCAACACTTTTCAATGTGTTTGTTTACGCCGGCACGCAGGCCGGCGTTTGCGTACGCATGTTTTGGTGATTTGGGTTTTGCCAAACGCGCAGCAGAGCGGACGGATTGCGCTGTGGGAGTGCGGAAGGGGAGCAAAGGGTGCGTTTGGCAGTGACCGAGAACTTGAAAATCTTTGCCACAATGTTACACACCGACTCAGCCGCCTGAGACGGACGAACACACAGTCGCTACACGCGGGACCCGCGCAGTTGTAGTTTTTTTCCTATTTTTTTGTCTATCGCCCCCCCCCCCCCCCCCCCCGCGACACAACACACACGCACCTCTACTATTACTCCTTCGCGCGGGCGCTCTCTCTCTCTCTGTCTCTCGCTCTAGTGCTAGAACGCAGCCACGCGTGTAAAGGAGAGGAGGTGAGGCCTCATCTCACACATCCTCGTCTGGATTGGGGCTGCCTCCCACCACAGCTCCAACAAGCGTGCGCTCATCGGAAGGCCCATCATCCAGCTAAAACAGCAGCAGCAGCAGGCCGCCCCGGTGCTCTTGAAAATCTAAAAATTCAACTCCCAAAAACGAGGTTTCGGTCAAGGTTATACGCATCGTGTGCCGGTTGCGCGTCGCAAGTCGCAGTTTGCTCGCAATCGGGAGCGGTTTTGCCTGGGCGCTACACGTAAGGGGCGCGCGCACTACAAGTTGTACGGGGTTGTTTTTCGACTTAGTCTCGCGGTGTTTCTTCTTTCCCGATAACACGCATCGCTCTATCGCTCGGGTTTTCGGTAGCAGTCGGGGTGGTGTTGTGTTCAGTGTTCCATACGACACCGCCGTTCGATATTAAAATGTACATTTTCACGGTCACCAATCGCCGTTAGCCGGGGTGATGGTGGTGTCCATCATATCTCGTCCCTTCTGTGTACCAAAGAACTGTTCGCACCGAAAATGCAGTAAAGATGAAAGTGATGAGCGACAGTAATAATAAGTGTAAATAAGTAAATAAGTGACTTCAGTGTGCGAGTGTTTTATGGTTGGGGAAATTACACTTTTCCACCAACGCGGCAGAAAATGTGCAACAGCACTTAACCTCAACCCGGACGGTAAGCTCGCTGCTATAAATGAAGATGTATCAGCAGTGGATCAAAAGTTGGCAAAAGCGTCCAGCTGGAAGGCACCAATCGAAACTGTCACCAAGGCAACGCGCAACTGCATCGCGAAAGTGCTGTCAGCCGCCATCGTGCTTAGTGAGTGAGGCCTAAGGGTCTAAGCGTCTAAGGGTAGCCTTTTCAGTTTTCACACCAACCGGCACGAAATGAGCATCTATGTGGCGCTATGGGCATGGATAATGCCGGAACGAACATTTCCCACCGCGATAGGACTCTAGTGAAGAGTGAGTGAGCGAGTGAATGCTTGTTGTAAGTGTTAAAGTAGCGGTGTGAAGTGTACCCAAATTTCGAGATAAAAAGGAAACTTTCTCGTGGGGCTTTGCGTTTGCGGTTTTGAAATGTGGCCAAATTCTAGTGCTAGTCCTCTCGGCTGTAATTCGCAACCAAGCAGCGGTGAAGCAGCGGAACGTGATTATCATGGCGTACGACGAAGGAAATGGTGACCTCCCACGAGTCGCACTGAACTTCCCAAACGTGTAAGTATGTTCCGTGTAGCAAAACTGTCCAATTAATGACTAGTTTGTGTAATTGTGAAGTGCAACAAACGGCAATCTTTATGTTCAAAATAGGCTACAATGCATGTTCGACATAAGTGCATTTCTTATTTGCTTACCAGGCGGTATATCTCGCTCGCTAGCTAGAATCCCTTGGGGGGCTTGTGGGACAACTTTGTCAAAGGAACAGGTTTTAAATTCGCCAAACCCAGCGACCCGTGTGCTCCAAACTTTGAAAACAGGTTCGGGAAAAGGTGGGAGAGCACGCACCATGTTCCGGTCCGCATTTTGTGTTGACTCATTGGCACTACCAGCGATGATCGCCAACAGAGCTCAGAACACTGGATTTGGTTGCCAAAAACTTGCGCTTCCGGTTTCGGCACACTAGCCAGGAAAAGCCCAAACAGCAGAGTGCCCATTTTCGCACAAGCGCCATTTTTGTTGCCAATTTGGCAGAATTTACGCCACTTCCCCGGTGCCATCGACCTGGCAAAGAATGTTTCGCCAATTTTTTTTTGTGTTCCCACTTCCCTCCATTCTGGGTGCGTTTTCGTTCAACGGCTCCAGCAGCACAGGAAGGTTTAGTGTGAGACAAGCAAAAAATTAAAAAAAAAACTAATGCGTACAGGAAAAGTAGGAAGTAAAAGAAGCACACACACAGCCCATTCGTAGAATGGCAAACGAATCTAGTTAGCTTGCCCGAGCACCGGCCGAAAAAAAGCTAACTCTTTGCCTTTACATACACACACGCACACACACACACACACCAAGGCACACATACACATACACCAGCCGAGTACATGAATTTGCTATTCGGCTTCCTTTCCTCGCCTCCCAACAACTTCCTTTTTGGCCACGTGTTCTTCTTTTCGATTCACGCATTAAAAAGTGCGTTTCACTATGTGCAAGAAAGATGCGTGGAGTGGACGTGGTTGGTGGACGGGAAAGGTGTGTGTGTGTGTGTGTCGTTGCTAGGCTAATGAAGAGAAAGAGCAAAAAAAAACTGCGTACGCAAGGGGATGATGTTGCGGGGGGGGAGATGGGAAAGAAATTTAAGCCAGCAAAAAGTCAAAATAACCAACCCCGCGCGACTAATGGCGGCATGGAGGGTGCATGAAGCGGGTAGGTGGTATGGTTTGGGGAGGTTCTAACGAATGATCGTGAACGCAAACGCAGCGCGCAGCGCTTCCGATGGTCGCGAGTTGTTGTTTTGTGGTTGTTGTGTTTTTTTTTTCCTTTCGTTCAGTTCGTGGTTCGCTGGCCCTCGCAAGTTCGTTCATTTTTTTTTTGCACCCCACCGTGGTTTTGTACTGTGCTCGAGTATTTGTATGTAAAGTCAGCGAAAAGAGAGCATCACAGCAAACACTAGTCGAGGGGAGGAGGACGATGTGACGAGCGCAAACAAAAAAAAAACGGAAAATACAACTGACAGACACGGACGCGGAGCAGCGAACAAAAGTGCGTATGTCTCTCCAAAACGCACACATAATCTATCCTTCTGCCCCCCAACCCTCAGACAGACAGAGAGAGAGAGAAGAGAGCAAAAAAGGAACAGCACCAACAGCGATAGCCGAAGGGAGCGGTCTAGAAGCGTTTGAAAACGGAAGGTGAGAAGCTAAATTGAAAGCGAAAATGACCACGAAAACAAGAGAAAGAGGCGAAAGCGGCGGAAACAGACAGGCGGCGGTGTGGAAGAACGATAAGGGTGGTGCCGGTGCGAACGAGATGGGTAGAGTGGGGTGGTTTCGGTGGCGAATTCTGAAAATTCGCCGACTCGAAAAGCGAGAATAACGAGCGATCTCGGGAGGTGTTTGTTCGCTGTGCCCGTATCAGATGTTTTTTTTCTCTTCTTTCTTCTCCCTGTCTGCTTGCTTGGGCAGGAGGTCTAAAATGAAGAGTTGAAGGTAAGACGGACGTGCGCGTCTGTGTTTGTGCGTATTATGCGTAAACAACCGCCCCAATCGCTGTTCTCTCACCCTTCTGGGCTTGCAGGCGCGACCGCGAGCGTGCGTGAGCGCGAGGGCGATAGACAGAAATTGTAGAGAAGATGGAAGAGGCAGCAAATCATATTCGCTCGCCGGCTTACGCATGTCTTACGCAGAAATCATTTGGATTTGAAACCCACCGTCAAGGGTGAAAGGGGAGAGGGACAGAGAGGAGAGGGCTGATATGAGGATGGGCTAAAAAGTGTTGTGATGTTGATAGTGGAATGCAGAAGAAGCAGACGATACCCTGGTGGCGATGGAGAAGGAAAAATCACCCCCGAAACCTGCCAAGAACTGCAAGAAAATAAAGAAACGAGGCAACATTTGGGGAAAAATGTTGGAAAAAACAATAACAAAAAACTGTGAAGTAACTAATTGTACACTGTGGGGAAAACATGTTCATCAGACTGGACAGCAATGGGAGAGCGGGGCAACAATGCGTCATAGGCACTATGGGAGCGCATCGATGGGGCGTAAATCGTTAGCGATTTGACCTTGAATGATATTTGTTACAGAAATAGTGATAATGACGTTTCGTGTAGGCTTATTTGGATGTATGGAGGAAAAATTTCATATTTTGTAATAATAAATATCTTTGTATTTTCTACTCTTAAGCAATACGGCCTTTTTGGACCGTTACTCCTGAATAAAAATAATAATAATAATAAATATCCCCATTTTTAATTTAAAATTATGATAAATATTATAATAAAAGCCAGAATCTTTGTTCTACTTCATGTTTGCATTTGCGATGAAATGATACGAAAACCAATTTAAATTCTACTATAGATGTTAATCTATCATACAGATCTTTTTTTTACTGACAGGTATTAAAAATATAAAATATTCAAATTAAAAGAAACTTACATTACAAAGAATATGATTGAGTCTTACAAGTCTTAATTGTTGGGATCATACTAATAAGCTCAAGAAAATATTGCTTTATAAACATTACTTTAAAGATTGTATCATTTAGTACATACACACATAGTTGCACTTTCCCAACATTTAAACTGTGTAAATTTACTAAAAACTTTGTAACAAAACGATAAAAATAACAGAATTACTTATAATTATATCTCCCTTTGGCTGATTCGATGTGACCGTGTTGAGGAGTTGCAAGTAATTCATTATGTCCATTCACTCATATCACACTGCACCACTGTGCCAACCTTGCAGGGATCAATTAAATTCTGGATATCTGCACAACTCTTATCCAATATTTCTAAACTTACACACGCAAATTGTGTTTATTTATAGTACCGTATGTACCGGTATGTTTTCAATTGACGAATCCAGTTCCCAGTCGTAATCATCACATCGCAGCCACACAAGCATCACTGTCAAGGTCAAATGCTAATCTAACACAAACACTGGCCGTCGCCACGTGACCAACGCGGACTGCCGAAGAGGTTTGAGGCGGAGCGCAGTGGGTGGATGCATTAATTATTGAAATATTGATGAGCGTTAGTGGTGGTGGCCGGTTTTGAGGGCGAATGATGATAGCTAACGATTACCTGTTACAAAATATTCGTTCGCCAGATCTTAAAAATGTTCAAAAATAGCAAACAACAACAACAGCATTGCATAGTTTTTTTTCGATTTTACGGAGAGGTATAAACGGGGGCTTAGCACAGCTTCTTGTTTATTTGTTTTAATTCGACAGTCTCTCCGAAGACAAGCGCTTGGAGAGACAGAGAAAAAAGAGGTTATTTTTTGGATGTAAATTTAATTTGAGAGCATTAGTTCGTCTTACAGCAGAGATGGAGACTTGTGGATCTATTCTGAAGTACATAAACTTTGGTTTTACGGCTCTACTCCATTGGCCTGGTCGCAACATGCCAACATGACGCCCTCCTTTGCCACGTGAGCGCTCCCCTAAATAAGCATTAGTGAACATTCCCAGCAGGAGGTGTTTGCTAAAAGTGTCCATTATTTCGTCACCTTCCAACACAAAGCGCAACCAACCAGCTCCCGTAGTACTGTTTTGTTTTTTGAACTCATTCTATCACCGCTGCTTGGTGTGTGGGGACTCTTTTTGGGACCTCTTCGTGTGTATGTGTGTGCCAAACCCTTCACAAAATACCCGCTCTTCTTAAGACGATGCCACAGTGTCACAGGGGGTCCGTCGTATTTGCGTGCCAAAAACTATCAAACAGTCATAAGATTCATTTAGTGTCGATCGCCATCGCTTTGGCCATCGTCTCCTGTCTCAGCGGGACCCAGGGGCGGGTGTACAAACAAACACACACCAAACCGCCAGCCGCGGGACGGGAAAAACGGGAAGTTTGTTTTACTATTTTTCATTTGGGCAGTCCGACTTTATGTGTCCGCTTTTGCACCGTCGTCTCACCGTGTTATTCGCATTCGTCGAATGAGAGTGGAGAGTGGAGACATGAAGGAATTTTCCTGAAAAACAAAAACCCAACCACCCAACTACCAGAAGCACGCCCTAGCCGTATGAGAAATGAAGGTAAAGAAAGGGTGGCCGGCGTTCCGATTCCGAGCTAATCTTTGATGGCAGTAGGCAAAACAAACAGCCAAACATTAGGTAGGACGAAGCACGTGTAGGGTTTGGGGGTTTGGAGGCAACGCATAGTGTGCGCGATTTACGACGGCGATGGTGCACGAGATGGATGGACGAATCCATCGCGCAGTTTTTCGACCACTGGAGCCAACCATACCACACCAACCGGTTGGGAATGATAATGAGAGTTAAGTATGAAAAATGGGAGCACCAGAAAGGGAAATGCCAAACCGACGCCGTTTGGCGGACTGTGTGGCAGACTGTGGTAGTGACTAATGCAAAGCTTATTTATTGGCTTTTAGCCACCGGAATTAAGCTTTCAGTGAAAAGAGGAAAAAAAAGGAAGCAAAGCAAGTAAAGCAAACCAGGTGGCTACAAATGATAAGTGAGCAGCAAGTACGCGGGCGTCGCTGGATGTCCGTAGATTTATTTAATGTTTGATTCCCTCCTGGTCGGATTTCGATTGGCTTAGATCGTGGAGGTGGTGGTGGTAGCTTTTAGCGACCGCCCGTGAGTTGGGAGAACCAGGGGTAAATGAAATAGAAACAATACACCCTTTGTGAGCAGAAGTGACGATTTATGCGATTTTGATTTTTACGAGCTTTTCCAGTCCGTCTCCGCACCGCGACAGGTACCGCGCGAATTGCCGGAGGAGTATCGTACGTCGAGATTAGCTTGATTTGATTAGCCTTAGCCGGTGGTGGGTTACTTCGGGTGAGAATTTACGGCCCGTGGGGATGGAGCTTTAGCCTTCCGAACGGTCACATACATTCGCATGATTGCAATTGATGGTGTGGGGCATTAGCGGCAAAAGGAATACATTTGCATTTTGGCGTGTTTCAGTGAAATCCTTAGACTTTTTGTCTTAGTAGACTCCAGCCGTCCACTCTGGTGGTTTTCTCTATGAGATTTCTATTGGAATACTGTTCGACAAATACTGATACTAGTTTTTGGGCTGTTGAGCAATGCTAAAACTGCTCATAAGAGTACATTTCTCGCAATATATTACCTGGTGCCGTGACCAGGATTGGGTTGATTTTTAATAGTATTTATCCTTTTCTTCATTCCAATATATTTCATTTCATCTCGTTTCATTTTATCTGGTTATTTCTAATTATATCTTAAATTAAAACCACAAATCTTACTAATAGTAGTATTTTATTGCATGTATCAATGCAAGTACTGAAAAGAAAAGGGTTGACGTAAAGATTTTTAGTTTATACTTCTAATAATCTTTGGATCAAATCACACTTGGTGTTGGTCACAGTTGTTCACTTGGACTTGAACTAGTCTGCAAAAGTAAATTTAAATCCTTCTGAGAAGTCTTTGATTGAATATTCCTACACACTTAGCCCCCACATAAATCCACAATCTTGGAATTTTGCTACACAATTTTGGTTCTCCCCTTCGAAAACACATGCAGGTTGTGGAGGTGTTTTTGCTTAAAACATCCACACACTTATTCAACCATCAGCGGCGGTTGAACTGAACCACGAGCACCACAGTTATGCTCGGAGCACCGGATGCATTGCCGTCCGAGGCAGCAGCAGCATGAGGGTAGCAATGATGAAGGCAAGATTTTCGAGCGTTTCCGCCTGCCGATCGAAACAGCAATCACGGTTTGCGCTTTGACGTCGCCCACTGTCCGGGGGAGACAGGTTTTTGTGCCATCAAGAACACTGCCAAAAATGATCGTGTGTGTGTGTAGTGCAAGGGCGGTGGTATGAGGAAGAGCGTATTATTATTATAACATTTATTTTTGACATACATTTCGTGCAGCAGCGTTTTCACGAAAGAATTTCTTTGTTTCCGGACGTCGCAGAAACAGAAAATATCTGAACATCACCGCGCGAAGCAGCGCAAAAACTAATCCAATTTAGCACAATACTAACCTTCCCCCCCGGGACGGGTGCTGTTTTCGTGACTTGGATTTGATTGTTGGATTATAATTATTTCTTTTTCGAACTGCTTTTTTCCCTGCTATTGCCCCAAAGCCCTGATTATGCAAATCCATTCGGTAGAGACGCCGATTTCTTTAATCAAACCGATAGTAGTAAGCTGTTTGACGAACGAAAAACAAAACACAACCCGTTTCGTTCTTTATAGAATTGATTTAAAAACAAAAACTATTGTCCAACACACTGATAAGAGGGCTGGTTTTGCGTGCTGCATGAAACTTCGCTTAAAACGACGTCTCTGATAAGCGAATGTAAAGGGATGTGTTCAGGTTTGCAAAAAAAAAAGAGAACAAGAACATAAAAGTATATAAATTAGACCCAAATCGCGTCGAGTGTTTTCGAGCAAGTTTTGCAATCATGCTTCGACGTAACACGCTACCATCATAAACGACGAACTCAAAAAAAAAAAAAAAAAAAACAAAAATCCGTGCAATTCTGCTGCACGAAAGTGTACGCCTTTGACACGAAAACAGTGTTGCCCTTTTGATGCCATAGTCCCACCAACCGAGAGCGTTTTATTCGCTTGCGCTAAATCTCTTTAATATCCTTAATAAAAAAAAGGAGCCGTGCGCTAAAAACAGCACCCCGAGTAGATTTTATCGATTAGGGATTTCATTAATAATCAACAAATTGTCACTGATTGCTTTCCGGAGTAGTACCAGTGACCACCTTCCGCTCGACCGGCTAAGGTACGTCCTTGATACACACAACGGCCTAAGAGCGCCTAATGACAATTTATTTCACAACACATTCACTCCGCCGATTTAATGCAATTGAACGGAAATGTGTGACCAACGCAACGGGAAGTAAGCCACGTTAGCATTGGAAAGCCTTCATTAGTCATATCGTTTTCGCGGAGAAACTAATTTTATCTCTAGCTTTGTAAGGAGCTGCTTTGTTTTTGGGGGTAAGAACGAAAATGGTCAAGAAAGGGGCAGCAAAGTGTGCTAACCGGAAAAGCGCAAGTGAAATAAATAATTCATCACTATGCAGGGAGTACCGGCCGGTCGGATTCCAGCGCATCAGGACGCTTTCGCAATCGAGCAACCAAGGAAAACCTTCAGCACTCCTTCGCATTCGATAGCGAAACGCGCTGACATTCGCACAACGAAGGCTGGTGCCCGAAACGGCCAACTACTTAATCAAAGCAACGAACCCTTTGCCGTGGGACTGTCCTTTGCTGCCGAATAAATCAGGCCGAACCGCTTGCTAATGGATGGTTTTTCTGTTTTGTTTTTGGCTAATGACGACTTCTTCCGCCGTTCCTTTGCGTGAGGAGCCTTCTGGCGACAAACCGATTGTTTGGACGTCGGTGAAAATGCGAGCAAATTTCCCGGAAGGCCCGCCGAGGGTCGCCCGATTGCCTCGATAATGATTTTACTTCCATTTATCATCGGCACATTTATTGCGATTTTCAAGACATTCCTTTTTTGACCAACGGGGGCGCGCTGGTATGACGTACGATTATCTGCGATGGGGGGGGGGGGGGGGGGGGGGTATGTATGTGCGTGTGCGTGCGTGTGTGCTTGGAGGTTCCGAAAAGGAACTCTCATTATAGACGGGGGAAAACCACCGCCGTTGAAGCAAGGGTGAGAAATAAGCAATAAAAGCCGAATGTAATCAGGCTAATATTTTCGCTTACACCTTCATATCCTCGGGCGCGTGTTTGTTGCGTGGACTGAGCTTGCAATGTGTCGGTGGGGTCACTGCCGGAAGTGCTTTTCGCCGGGCAAGCAGGATCTAGGCAGAGGGTGAGGTGAGCTGAGTTAGTGAATTATGGGAAGTATTTAGGACATTTTTGTTACGTTGGCATTTGACTCGAAGAAGTATTTGCACGATAAAGTTTTTTTACGCGACCAGCAAAAGGCAAAAGTGCGCTGATGAAGTGATTAACTAATAGGTGTAATTACTATTGGGAAGTAAGCAGTGAATCAGGGAATTAAGATGAATAGTTTTCGATGGATGAAATTAAATGTGATAATTAGCGTACATTTATAAAAAAATTGAAAAGAAAATACACAAAATTCACTATTAATTAATTAATTAATGATTTGATTATTTATGTCAAAAGTTGTTGTAGATTATACAAAAAATTAGGTTATTATGTTTTAGATTAGCACATAAATAGCACTATTAGTAAATAGCAGATAGCCATACCTAAAGAAATCTCTTGCTGTTTAGTAGACAAATTATTATAATTTATTGCATTGCATACTTAATAGTATCATTTTATTATAATTTAATTCACAATCTGTCTCAAGAAAAGCATCAATAACTAATTTATTTAGCATCTGAAAACTAATTTATTACGAACACATAATTCCCCCTTCTGGACTAACATCTAACCTAACAAATAAAAAAACAGAAGAGACTATCGTAAACCTTAAAAAAAGGAAACTAAGAAGAGGCATTGTATAAATAAGAAGAAAACTGTAACGAAAATTGTTTAGAAAAGAGCTAAAATCTGAAGAATCTGAAGCAAATCAATTTCGAGACTTCGAAGTTCTCGATCGTTTTTTTGTTCGCAGGGGCATAGTTGAGCTTTTTGTAATTGCTTCAAGAAAATCATAGCTTAGTCTAGAAGACTTCATGCGCTAAAACATAGAAGTGTATATCGTAATTTTTAATGGCTTACGCGTGCATAATCTTGTGATGATTGAAACAATGTACTACACTTGGATCGTGTGGCAAAGGACAACACAATAAACAATTAATGTGATAAATTGAATACTTCTCATACTACTCAATCCCCCCCATATTTCCTGATCAAGTCCTATGATTGTCATAGTGCTCGGATCAAAACATTGCAAACTATACAAGCACACAACTCCGCTATCGCGGCTAATTCCAAGGCTTCTGTTTCGTTTGTGTGCGTTCAGAATTTATGTTAATTTAATAAATAAAAAACGCCCTCACCCTCGCGCGACGAAACACATTTGTTGGCGAGGTGGCACTGTTGAAAGGGAAACAACATTAGATCATTAGGATTTATCGTGGCTTTTTCGGTACAGGTTCTGGTCCGCCGCTTAGCCACACGGAAGTGGATAAGAAAGAAACAAAACCAAAACAAAAAAAGAAAAACAACGGAACCAAAATCATGACCACAAGCAAATTGCTACCCGATTGGAAAACTGATTTCGTTCGAATTTCATTTCCCTGCTTGGTGCGCGAACACGCTCCAGTCCACTCTCCTTGGTCAACTTCCGGTTGAGCGCGCGTTTGGGCGCGCAAAAAAAGGGAGGGCTATACCTTGGGGACCGGATGCAGGAAAAGCATTCCGCGGTTCGATCGATTAGCACAGTGCGATAACACCGACGACCCCCCATCGGTGGCGGTGCACATAAAAATAATGGCGAAAAATCGTGTATCAAAAGGGGACGAACGAAGGTGCTGACGGAATGAATTTTCGATGGGTTTTTATTTTTGCTCGTAAACAACACGACACACGAGGGGGGAGGAGGGAGAGGGGGGGATCAGAAAAAGGAACAAAAAGGGACTAGCAACGGACTAACGCGGCGAGCAAATAAATCCATTTTGCGGTCACCACTGTGCACCGGGGACCACCTGGACGGACCTGGAGGAAGTCGGCGCCATTGTGCCTTTTATCCTGTCCTCGGTGGGAAAGGGCGAATGGCATGGCTGATTGGAAGGATTAAAAGGACGCACTTTAATGACCTCGCGCTGTGGAGCGGGGCAAAGCGGTCGGTCGAATTTCCCAGAAAAAGATTGCCACAAAGTGGCCTGACGATGGTGTGGTGTGTTGAATGGGAATTATTTGCGTCATGTTTTTTTTGGCTAGATAAACGCACTTTTCCTCCAAAAGGGTGGAGAGGCGAACGCACACCCACAAACAGCTAAAAAGGCCATCATTACCATCAACTACTTGCGGTGCGATCCTTTCCCATTTCCTCCGGCCGCGTTTCACTAATGACGCTTCAGAGTACACCTTGGTGTTCGATTTTTCGGACACGAAACGATTAGAAGCATCGAAAATCGAAATTTGCTGCCAGGTCTCGTGCCTTGTCCACTGCCCCAACTCACCCACATTCTTGCCCACACCACTCAGCGGAGGGCACCGCACTGTAATCAATAGTACACCTTCGGAACCGCTACCGGTAGAGTTCGTCGTGAGCACCGAGGGTCCTTAATAATCGCGTGGTCAATAATTTATTTGGGATTTTCCCCCAAAAAACGCACATGTGTCCTGATGGGATGAGATGCGCGGTGCGTGCCTAGAGGGCCCAAGCGAAAGGGACAGGATGCATAAATAAAGTATTGCTCAATAGTTGCGTTGCGGAAAGGCTGCGCGTTACGCGCTGCCATTCGCAGCAGCAGTTTGGAACACCGCTGGGGGAAAACACGAGCAAGAAGAGAACCGTCCGAAGAGCGGCCATAGTAATTTAATAGTGATTATGTTCCCTTCCCCACTTTAACCTCCCTTCACTCCTTCGATGCTGGGACATTGTGAGGAAACGCAACGTCCCATTCGTTTGCATTCGTGTCCTTGTTTTCCCATTTCCCAATATTCTTCCACCCAGTTTTGGGGCTTGTGACATGGAGGAGGGTTAGCTATTTTTCGGCAATCAATTGTTTCGATCTACTGGCAAGTGACAAGATCCGGTCTGAGATAGAACTTTCTGAGTGGGTGGGAGGGAGAAATGGTGAGCTGCGTGTGTGTGTGTGTGTGTATTAGAAGACAGGTGAAGGAGAAGCTATTTAATAAGATATGGAGTAATGTGTATCGTAGTTTAATTTTGTTATTAAATCTCCTGACACGTTGAAAGGGTTGTAAACTCTGGGAAGGGAGTTTATTAGCCCGGTGTGAATAATTGAAATTAAGTTCTCATATTGCATTGTTGTATTGTTGGCATCGCTGGTAATTTTATTACTCTACAAGAGCAGTAAGAGATCTTTGAAAACTATTGTTTCGTTAGTCATAGTGTAATGAAGTTGTCTATGTTTTTCTATTCTTCTAGTAGGTTCGGTGTTAGAACTTTACATAGAAACCATTCCAATCTTGTTAAGAACAAATGTACTACGAGGCTAAAACACATGTATTGCTTGATTGGTAGTTTTTAGTTTTTAAGATAAACTATCAGAAATTACAGCGTTGGAAGTGTTTGGAGATGCATTTTAACACATTAAGAGTGAACAAGAACGAAAATCATAGAAAATATCATACAATTCTTATGAATAAAATATGCTCTCTGAAGCGCACCTACGACTCCGATCTGACTCCGGTTATTTTTAGTCCTTTTTCGAATATGACTATGATATCCCGGACTCTGACAGACTCCCTCCATCTTCTAAATGACACCGACACTCAGAATATGACCAACACTGACCGACTCCGCCCGACTCCGACTCTGACTCCGACCCCAGATGATTCCGACTGTGCTCTGCCCGACTCCGGATGGCTCCGGACGATACCAGACAATGCCGTATAATGCGGATATCTTACCTTGCGGAGTCGCTTACAAAAAAATTGAAGTCGGATCGAAGATAACTACGGATTTTTGCTAATTTTACCCATCACTAGTGCGCACAGCCGGTCTCGTAGTACAGTCGTCAACTCGTACGACTTAACAACATGCCCGTCATGGGTTCGATCCCCAAATAGACCGTGCCGCCATACGTAGGATTGACTATCCTGCTATGGGGGGAAATCAATTAGTCACTGAAAGCCAAAGCCCACTAGTGGTACAGGCAGGCCTTGACCGGCAACGGTTGTTGAGCCAAAGAAGAAGAAGAAGAAGTGCGCACTTTAAGTAAACATGAGGTCTTAAATTATCAAAGTTAGTTAGATACCTATGGTTCCCTATGGTGCTCGCTTAATGGTCTAATTCTTTGCCCTTCTAAATGTAATGTATTATATTTTGGTTGTATGTAAACTTAAATTTGACTACACTCTATGCGAAACAACCTTAAATAGGGTCTCAACTGCGAAAGATCTATGCGTTTGGCTGGATGATGAGCTTTCGTTCAGCGAATATATAAACTTCGTCGTAGTTGCATACGTAGTCTGGACAACATCTGGCATCAAAGCAATGCAGAGACTCGAAAGTATCCAGAAGAAAGAACTCGGAAAGAACTTGCGCTCCACAGGTTTCTCCATGGATACGATAGCCCAATGCCTTCTTACTCAGCTCGTTGCCGACTATTAGGCTTGGTTGACATTAGGACTCGATACTTGCACGCTCAGGCCTTATTCATAGCCGGTCTCCTTTCCTCCGATCTTGATGTCTCGTCTATTCCCCTTAACGTTCCTGCTCGTCGCCTCCGGGCTAGGCCTCCACTGCCTTTACTCAAAATGGTCCCAAGATCAGAGCTTGTGAATCCTTTAATTCTTAATATCATCTGTTTGACTTCAACCTCCCTCCTTCATAATTTCGCTCTCGCCTCCTCAATTCTGCATAATTTCCTCTGCACTGGGGTGCAAATAAGCAAATAAGAAGAAAAAAGATGATAACATATCCGTGAAACTCTGACAACTATCAGGATTTTACCTTGAAAAACTTGAAACAAACAGATAAAGGGAAAAGTCCAATACTATTCTGAGAGAATTAACATGCTATCTTGAGCATCAAACCTGTGAATATTTTGCAAAGACGAACAAAAGCCTCAATTAGATTTAATACTTTAATATTGCTGTTATCAATTTGCAATAAAAATACATCTTATATGGATATAATCGCAAAATATTCCACAAATACAATCTACAGGTGTGTAGTTCGGTTTAGAAGATCGAACAAAAAATTCAAACCACCTTTCTAAACCGCTATTTGAACTTCCGCTACACCGAACTCGCAATACACAGTACTGTGTCCTTTATATGCTGATATAGCATGAAGCAATAAATTATTAACGAAAGCGGACATTAATTTCGAAATGGCTCAGCTCACTCTCTCTCTCTGTCGCCCTGGTTGAGTAGTGCGCCGTTTTTTCCATTCCATTTTTTTTCTTTCCCACTGCGAAGCGTTTTGTTTTGGCTCTAGTTGGCATGAAAATTGCTTTCGGATATTTTCTATCACACTACGGTCGAACTCACCACACGCACAATCGAGGAACGCAGGAGTAGAAAGGGGGAAAAGCTTGGTATGAAATGATAAAATCAATTGAACGGGCCCCGCGCGTTTCGCTTACGGCACACCGAGGGTGGTCAACACATAGTGCCCCCCACCCTATAATGCCCAGCCAGCACCACAGGCCGGGGCCAGGGACCTCGAATTGCGAGATATTGACGTTTTAGCGTACGCATGTACGCCGCCATCCTGGATGGACAAGGGGCACCCACGCAGCAGCGGTGATGAAGCTCCCTTTTTTTTTTGGTTGACGAACGAATTGTGCGTGTCGTGACACCAGAAAAATATAAAAAAAAACCCTCGCACACACATACACAGAAAAATTCCACCCAGGACGAAATGGCGATGGGGAACGAGGGGTATGAAAGATAGCCCAGCTGGCCGTAGGGGAAAGTATAAGGGGCGGAAGGTGATTCAAAGCTGTTGGTTAACGGTCCAAAATTGACTGTCCATTTCGCCCGAGCTGTCCATCAGGATATCGAGAAATCGACGAATTAGATGGCGCGCACCGCAAGGCTCGTTTTTTTTTTTCGTTCGTCCTTTTGTTGCGTTTCCACTTCCTTTCTCCATTTGCAAGGTACTCCCGTGGGGGTTTGCGCGGTCAAAAAAAAAAGGTAGATAAAGCATTGCCCCCTGTGAAGGGGAAGGTAATTTGTGACCGGCAGAAACGCGTTGCGTTGCACGTAGAGGCAAGATTATTCATTTACCAATGCCCGGCAAAGGTGCGTATTGGGTGGGGAGGGTTAAAACGGGAAGAATTCGCCCTTTATCCGCTGCTGTTGTCCCTGCGTTTTTGTTCGACCACGTTGCGTTGATATGTTCCGCACGCATATGCCAGCCCTCCTACCTACGCATCAACTCCATGCTATCACAACGTGCTATCAATCTCCTATCGCATCGAACTGCAAAGAGAGTTAATGAACCGTGGCCGGAAACGCGAGCAAAGTAGTTTAATGTAAAAAAAAAGTACAAACATCAATCGAGACAATCGAGACTCGATGCGCGCCATTATCCTTCTCACGTGGAGTTGATTAACGCGCGCTCGAAAGGTAGCTTTTCCTTTTCAGCACAAAGAACACACACACACGCGCATCAAACGGAGAGCAAATTGCCGCTCAATCCTTCTGGTCGGCGGCGGCACCCAAATGGTACCGGCTTTTACCACCCGCCGGGCTCGAGAACCAAAGGATCAACAGACTGCAATTTGCGCCTTCTGCAGCATCGGAATGCGCAGGCAGTACCTGCCGCGCCACCATTGTTTAGCCAACACGCGCAGAAGGCTTAGCAGGGCTTTTTGCTGGTCCACACTGGCAGGTACACAATGGCAGCGGGAAAACGGATGCAACTTGTCGGCAACACAGAAAAGACAAACGTGTGTTGTGTTGTTTGGTGCGCGTCCAGTTGTGCGTCCTTTTTTTTTTGCCCAACAGTTGCTATTATGATGTGAAAATGGGATTATGATTGTTTTCGGAGTAGCTTGCTGTGCTGCCTTCGTGCTGGTAATGTATTTATTTTCCAATGCGAACAAATTAGCACATTTCCGGGCACTTTTAACTGCGTTGAAAGCAATCCTGCAGGATAGCTGGTGGAACGTGAGGTGGATGGCCGTTTGGTTAATTAGAGATTGGTGAGGAAGTCGGTTGAGAAGAGTGAGAGATAATTGGTACAGTTTGTGCAGATTGCTAGGTGCAAGACCACTTGAAGTTTGAAGAAAGTTGAGTTTAAGCTAAATCGAACATTAAAAAACAACTACAATTCATGTTAAACATATAACAACACGGTTTACATTAATATAGCAAAATCAACTCATCAGCTGAACACACTCGGGTGGTCGAATGCGTATAGTTCCGATGTGTGGGAAACCCGGACGTAGTTCAAACCCCATCCAAGATCGTATTTTCGTAGCTAGAACTTTCAGTAAAGTGGCAAACAAGGTGAAGTAAGAGTTTGTACAGCACGACTGCTTTGGACATGGTCTTGCATGTGTAGTTATCTTCAAGAAACAAAAGAAGAAGGAGAATAATAAGAAGATAAGAAAAGAACTTCAAAAAAGGATCAAACCACCCTCTCAAGAAAAACTTTAATCCTTGTATAAAAACATTACACCAGAGATTAGATCCGAGTAAATCTCAGAAGTTTCCAGTTCTTTGTTGTCTTGGATCTTCAGTCTTCGTCGCTGCTGTACATGCGAACCTTTCAGAAATTCGCAGTACCTTTTGCGCAGAATTCCTAACTTCAAAGCATTTTAGTGTGATAAGTAAAAGATAACGCAATGTACTGTAAATCCAGCAACGAACTAATAGTATCTGCCAATTATTTAAAACCAATGTGGGAAATCTTATCTCCATCGATCGGCAAATAACTATGAACTGGAGCATTGTTTACCAAAATAACATCACTACCAATTCCCTGTTCTTCCAGCAAATAGTATAATGCAACTGCTGCTAAAATAATAACTTTGTCAATTCTAATGTGTGCTTAGTGTGGACCACCACCACCTTGTGTCTACATCAGTATCGTGAAAATAAATCACAAAGACAACTCCAATGATTACCCAAGCGCGCGTCACAGACAGTTCGCTTCTTCACCCTACCATTTGTGTCTTTTGCACTGGAATCATTCCATCGGTGCATTATGTTTGCCGTTCCTTCCCATTTCCAATTCAGTTCCCATTCCCGCTCCCTAATCGATTGCCACCGACGACATCGTCGTGTGTGCGATTCCGTACCTCTACCGTGCCACACCGGATCGCAGAAAACATGCTAATTCTGCATTCATCGTTCCCTTCGAGCGTGGAGTGTGCTCTCGTGCACCAACGGCGGTGGTGTCCGTCCACCAGCTCGCATATATTTGCGCTAGCCTCCCGCAGCGGGAGGGAGCGGGATATGAGGGGCTACCGGCCGTGTTCAGCGAGCCAAGGTAATTGAGGTTTGTGGCATAAAAAATTCACGAAAAAAGGAACCATTCGCCAAATCCCGGGTGGTGCACCCGGCATTGGTCAGCGCCATTTCGCCGGCGCACGGCGAAGGTCTAATGGTCACTGGCGCGACACCGCTCGGTGGACCACTTTTGGAGAAGGTGTGCACCGCGTGCACTCGTGGACCGTCGAACTGGGTGGGTGACTTGCAAGTTACAGCGGGGGAGCAGAACAGAGGGTGATAGTAACATGCACATTCCGCGGCGAAGCTTGTGAGTTCTCGCGGCAATGGCACGAAAATTGGCAATTTATTTGTCGTGCAGAAGGTCCGACAAAAACGGTGTGGGTGCACTTTACGGGGGCAGGGGGGCAAAAATTGCTATCCAGCCATTTTTAAACAGCAGAATATTGGTGGTGATGGTGTTGGTGGTGGAAGGCAGAAATCACTATCTTGCTTTGCATGCGATTTCGATGGTGTGCTGGTCAGGCGAGCACAAAAAGGAACGACTTCAAACAAAAACCATCCACTCAGAATGTAGACTGGCACGGGGCGTTGACGAGGGACGAGCCAGGCGAACGGATGCACGGATAGGGATTTAAGGGACCCATGGTAGGGCGCCTCTAATGCTCGAAGCGTCGAATGACTGAGCTTTCGTGCCAATTTTATTCCTAATTCCCCTGCCACCATCGGGTGGCACAAATCAGCACCACACAAACACACATGCCTGCAAAGAGCACCACCACGGGGTGCTTAATGGTTGAAAATCGGCACACAGCTGGAAGTAATGACCTTCCGCTCCGGTGCGCACGAGCCAGCTGTCCACTAAAATAGTACACAACATCAAAACATAAATCCTTGGAAAATCCAAAGCAAACCATTTTCTACCGCTCACCAGCGTGCGCACCTGCTGGGACGCACAAACTGAGGACACAGTTTTGAGTTGTGGACTCGGTCTTTCCGCTACATTTGTCCGAGAGCTACTTTGCATAAGCTCCATTGGAGTGCGTATGACTGCACTGCTGTAAAGTTTGCATCAAGTTGAAGTGGACGACGAACACGCAGAATTATTCGTAATGAGACACTTTAGTGACTCAATTGGTTCCTCCTAAAGACGTCATGCAGAAGTTACATTACTTATGCCCAAAATAAGCCCTCCCTAACGCGACAACTCACCGATGAGGAAATGTAATAGATACACAGCAGCTTGTTCGCTCGAAACCATCGACCTGGAGGTCAAAACATTCAAATGTCCCGAAATCGCCAAAAATTATCTGCAGCGACCTCCACACACACACACAAACAAGTTCAACTTTGTGCTACTTGAGAAGCGTCCCACTTCCTCTACACACCCGGCCCAGGTCATCGGGTGACGGGCACGGGGACCATTGAACCTAGGAACAGGTTCTTACCAGCGCGCAACAAAGAAACGTTTGCGGAACAACATCGGAACTATCGCCAAACATCCACCGTAAAAGTGCATTTCGACCCGTCGCTGTCCGTTTCTCGGCCCTTCCCGAAGGCATTTTTGGGTCTCGTCGATATTTACACACTGATTAAAGCTGAGGGAACGTGCTTCCTGGTAGCCTCCCCGTGAGAGGGCTTTGTGAACCGGCGGCCGATGGTGCGTTTTGCATGCACCCGCATGCAGCAGCAGCAACGGGGCGCGGCGGTATATATGATTATTAATGCACATTTTGGCGGTCGAAAAGCGCCCGGAAGTTGGATGGCATCGAACGATACAGTGTGGCGACAGTTCGTTGAACCACACTGGTGCAAGCACATTGTGTCCATGGCAAACAGGGAGCCACCCCTATGGTTTGACCGATTTCAGCGTCCATTAGAGGGCCAGCTGACGGGCGGTGGCATGCATTGCGTTGCGCTCTTGTCGCTGCATTATCTATTTTAAGACGGAGATGTACCGTGAGTTCCGATGGAACATTTTTGTCTCGTTGGGTGTAATGTTTGGCGATTGCTTTACGACACAATTGCAAGAAACAAAGGCAAGCAAAGCTTCCTCTAACCCGTTCTCCCGCCTGGCGACGGTCGGCTTAGCAAAGCGATCGCCATATTATTGCATCGAATTTTTGCACCCTTTTTACCTGCCAAAAAAAGCTCAGCTTTGCAATTGCAACTAACCCATAAAAAAGTGCAATTGTCTCTTGCTGCCGAGCTACGGCGGTTGTCTACGGAGATAGAGTTGCGATAATGCACCAAATTTCGGTTTTGTTATTTTAAGCCTTTTTTCCCCCTACTAGTCCCGTGCACGAACAGTACGAACGGGGTAAAATAGGCGAAGCAACCCATTGTGCGAATTTGGCTCCGGTCTTCCTGAAGCATCCGCTGATCCGCTTTTTTACGACGCATCATTGTGTGCTACCTGTGGCCGAGGGCGACCCTCTTTGCAATTGCAAGCCAGCCTGCAACATGTGGAAGCGAGCTTTTACGAGTCTTAACTCTTTCGTACTTTTTAAATACATATTTTCCCTGTTTTGGTCCCTCTAAAAACCCTTTCCAGAGAGTGTAAACAGTAAAATCGCATTCTGTTGTGCCAAAAAGCCCGAAAAAAAAACGGAGGTTGGTTGTAAAAGTTAACAACGATTGCTAATGATGATGGTGGCAGGGTATGCGATTTTGGTTTTTGCCATGTAAGAAGAAAACATGCTACAAACTGCAATAAACAGGGAGATAGAGGGAGAGAGAGAGAGATACTGGGGGTTGCCAAAAATACAAAAAAGGTCCCATAACAGGGAGTGACCATCGATTAGGGGATGCCATAAAAGCGGGTGCTTTTGCTTTGAAGCATTCACGCCGAAGAAATGGGAGAATGAGAATGAGCGAAATTGGGAAACGAGGAAGGTGCAAAGCGAAATTTTATTTTTGCCTACCTTTTTTGTGGAAAGTCATCGAGAGCAGAAGGGAATGGGCAAGGGTTAGAGCGCAATATTTGGGTGCATGGGTTTATGAATTATTGCAATGTTTGCCGCTCATATAATGCTGTTGAGGTACAGTGTCGTAAAACCTCTTTACGGAGGCCATTCATGTGATAAAAGTGTGCAAGAAGTTCGACAAAAGAAAGTGAAATTAGTTTCTCACATTTGTCTTTAAAGACATATTTTTTCGCCATAACAGCACGTATAATGCTTTTTTTCTAGAAACTGCGGCACTGCCAGCATTATTAATTATATTAATCATATCCTCTGTGCAGCATATCTGTTTGCTGCAACCGGCACAAAGGGATCATGAGGGACTCTCCCTTGCCTGTATCTATTCTGCAAAGGCGATTACAACAATTGAAGAAGCGTAGAATCCAGAGATGGCCTTAATCGACAGTCCCAGCAGCATCGGATCGATGCCAATTGCATTCAATCAATTAATAGAGTGTCAATTATTGCTAGACTTCTAGTGGATTCGCATTACCGATGCTTCTCTCCATCATCGGAAAACACACTTTCTCCCGCTGCTGGGTAATTCGGCAGCAGATAGCTAACAAAGCAACGAATGCACGTGCCAATCGCTTTTAAATTGCTACACTAATGGCATCCCGCATACATTGGGCAAGCATTAATTCATGATCAATCTGGAATTGTAAACATTACAATTATTAACCCGGAAGGAATTAAATGGGAGGAAAAAGAGGAGCAAATTATGAAGGATTTTACTTTTAGAAGAGATATTATTGATGTTTTGCATCGAATACAAATGTGTTTTTCAATTTCCAGACTTTTGACTTCAGACTATTACTATTACGAGAGTATTAAACTAAAATCGCATTGACGGCTAAAAATCTAAAAACCTAATATAAACTTAAAGCTAATAAAAGCTAACATGGTATGGAGGAAAACTAAATTAAAAAAAGAGACTTATTTACCGTCGTGCGTCGTAGAATTCTGTCGTAATATTGCATATTTATGCTATTAACAACGTATGCTACATCGCTCAGAAGAAAAAGGAACCGAATACCAAAGATTTTGCACAAAATATTAGTGTTGTACTTCATCAATCTATTAGATACATTCATATGAATCTACGGCGATGACTTATTCGAATCTCAAATCGAATCTCTAAAGATTCATAAACCTCCAGATCATAATAAGTCATCTTTTTGACGACTACGACCTACGACATATACAGGCTTTCGAGACTTATTTAGTACCACGCAGCCGGATACTTAATCCTAGCTACAGGAGGACGGGTCCATGTGATATTTGAACCTATGCCGGGAATGTTGTAATGTCACGTTAAGTGCAACCTGACGACTGCTCCACGGGTCCGTTTCGGAAGATTTATATATCTTATGCGGTTCATGAATCTCTAAAGATTTATGAAAGTAAAGAAAATGACAAATCCTTGTAGCTGTTATCATGCATCTTTAGTCTTTATAAATTGTAAATCTCTATAGATTCGCGAATTTCATGATAATCTCTTGAGTTTCATGAATCTTAAGAGAAACGGAGATTCTTGAATAATTTGATGAATTTATAAATATGTCTTCTTCTTCTTCATTAGCACAACAACCGTTGCCGGTCAAGGCCTGCCAGTACCCACT
Source organism: Anopheles coluzzii (assembly GCF_943734685.1). Taxonomy (NCBI): domain Eukaryota; kingdom Metazoa; phylum Arthropoda; class Insecta; order Diptera; family Culicidae; genus Anopheles; species Anopheles coluzzii. Next base: position 88,364,178 of record NC_064671.1, read on the forward strand.
AGTAAAGTTGGCTTGGCTTTCAGTGACTTATTGTTACCATAAGCAGGATAGTCAGTCCTACGTATGGGAGCACGGTCTATTCGGGGCTTGAACCCATGACGGGCGTGTTGTTAAGTCGTTCGAGTTGACGACTGTACCACCAGACCGGCTCTTATAAATATGTATGGATTCAATAATCTATGACAATTCATGAATCTTAAACACTCTTCATCAAAGATTCGTTCAGGTGCATGAAGCTGTATCAGAGTTGACCATCTCTACAGCATATTATTATTATTATTATTACTATTATTATTATTATTAGCAAAGTTATTACTGCCTCAGAAATAGAAACTCAAGTAAGAAAGAATTCGAATAACTCATCTTGAGAAAAGTGGAATTTCTGGGGAAGAAAGCATGAATTTCACGATATATATATTATTAAAACCATTTTTTTATCAAGGAGGAAAGGTCCAAATTAAAACCAATTGACAGCAACAGAAAATAGCAAAATGTTCTTAAAGCACTATACAGCATTGGCTCAATCGCACTCTTTTGATACAGAATGGTTACATAAATCCGTATGTGCAACGTTCCAGTACAGCACTGAGCGTGCATGTGCGTGTAATTAACGTAGCATAACAGTCGTGTCTAATCAGTGACACTGTTGTAATCGCCGACAATAAGCACAGAAGCAGTAGCTGATTATGCAGAGCATATTCATATTGCGGCGCAAAACGAACCAACAGAAACATGGTGGAACACATCCAGCGTGGCCTCCGTTCACTAGAGGCGGACCACCGCTCTACCATCATCGTCGCTCCGATCATCGGCCGGTTCAATTGACCGCCCGGTGCATTGCCACCACCCGGTAAAGTGCGTGTAGAAAGGGACGCCTCAATAATGGGCAAAAAAAAAAACTCGCTCGCACACACACACACGCGCGCGCTCGACAATCAACGAGAAAACCTCAAAGTGCATTGACCGTCCAAAATTCGTTTCAAATGTCCAGAAGCTTCACCGCCCCTCGCGCCCACACACACACACTTCCGCGATGTTGCATCGCCGCGAATGCCGAACACAACGCACACACACGCTGCTGCTGCTGCTGTGGCGTTGTGAATTTGGAAGTTGTGTGGTGGCGCGAATGCCGCGTTGTTGCTTCATTGTGGCTGTCGAATTAGAACTGGTTCTGCAGTTTGCGTAGGTTTGCTGCACTCGTACGTGCCCGCTCGCTCGCTCGAATGGGCGCCGGATGGATGGCAAGCGGATGGTCGCGCGTAAAACGGAGGAAGAGCGCACGGGCGTGTGTGGCGATGCGTGAGATATGCAAGTGAGTCAATGCACGTACCCCTTGGGTGCGTACTGTGTGCAAGCACACGGTGCGTATCTCTATATATGTGTGTGTGTGTGCCTATGCTCGTTTCTAAACGATCGCTTATCGCTCGAGCTAGGCGTAATCGTGTACAAGCTGGAAACAACATTTTGGAAACACATCTGCAATGCTTGTGAAATGCATTGGCAGGAAGCAGTGATCGATGATTATCATTTCAACACATAAGAAATTGTCATTTGAAGTGTGTATAAATAATTAAAATATTCACACAAATTGACTTACAAAATAAAAAGAAATCATTTCCATTAAAAGCTGCTTTATTTCTGAGATTGTAAGTTATAGAAGAAAAAAAAACAAAATAATACGCTTCTAATTCCGTACAATGTTCGACCTCCTTTTGCATTCCACACTTGAGCATACAAAGAGAACGATCGATTCCAGCAAACAACATGCAATTGCTACCCTAATTCGATCCTCCTCTTCGGCGAAACGGCTTACAATGCGCTTCAACATTGCCAAAAATTAGAAACGAATCCCTTTTCAAATGCCTATTCTCAAAAAGAAGGCTTTTCAGTGTCCTGCTGCTCCTTCTTCTCTACCATTGTGTGTGTGTGTGTGGAAGAAATTGTCAACAGCACCATCAACTTGTAGACAAAAGAGAAGGAAGCACAACAGAGGGAACAGAGGAATGAAAAACACAGAAATTGCCTCATCAGCCTCTCTATCTACCCAGAGCAGCAGCAGCAGCAGCAGCCACAACCGAAAGCATACCGACAATGCCTGCAAGCGCATTATGTGTGCTCGCTGTGCACGGTAATGTTGTTATTTCTTCTTTTATTGTGGTTATTTAAGGTTATAATAATCGACCCCGCCCGATGCAACGCTGCCGCCGTGCACTTTTATCCCCATTTTGCTGTTGCTGTTGTGTGAATCTGAATGGAAGAAGCAAATAATGCGTGTGTGTGTGTGCAATTTTCTCCCTTTTGTTCCGTACGATTGCACCTCCCCTGGGATAGCGGGCGCGGGTGGGTTTTGAGAGTGTCATAAACGTACCCGGGGTCAAAGGCAAAAGAAACCACCACCGAAAGCCGGGGTTTTGTTGAAGAAGGATTGAAGTGAAACAGGAATAATAGAGAGAGAGAGGAATGGGTTGTCAATCCTTGTTGTGGACGAAATGCTTCTCACAGTTCCTTCCTTTTGCACTCCTACTGTAAACATCCTATTTCTGAGCGCTTTTTTTCCTTTACTTTAACCCCATCATCAGTAAGGGAAAGTGAGTTTGGGTCTTTCCGTTCTTTGTGCATTCGTCGTTCGATACCCTTAATTTAATTTTTAAGCACAGCTCTCCTCACGGGTGCACGGGATCGTTCAATTTGTCAATTTTTGCCATTGTGTTGGCGTGTTTCTGTACCCCGTCCACCACTACCTATGGGCTGCAGCATTTTTTAGATGCTTCTCTTTACCCCGTTCTCATTCATAATTACGTCAGGGTGTACACGAATGCGCGAATTACCCTCGAACAAAAAAGAAGGTATAATAGCAAAAAGGAAGGACAACGAGATCAGGTAGGATAAGAAAAATGTCCTTTTAGCAACGAAGTAAAAAATTTAACGAACAAAAAGAGGCGTTATAGGCGGGACACCAGTATTGAGCGTTCGCAGCTACTTGCTACCGTGAGCTGCAGGGGTGACAAAGCGCGATTTTAGGGTAAAGGTAAGTTTCATTCAGAATGCACTCAGAATGTACATTGGTACAATTATGCTGCTATCATTTCCATTCATGCGTCTTTCCGCAAACCATTGACCATTCGATGCATCAATGAACCCGTGAAGGTAGAAAAGCATTTCGATTCACTGCTCGGGTCGGCACCAAACAAATCATCAATAACAAATATTTTGTCAATTTAATTGAAAGGTTATAGAAGAGTTATGAAAATAAATAACATAAACATAAACAAAAAAAAAGAAAATACAATATTAATATTGATAATATTAATATAAATGATATAAAAATAAGCAAGCTAAATCAATGACTTACCTGATGCTTCATTTATCCTGCGTGGCATGCGCACCTGGGGCATTTACATGCTGCCCAGAACAATTACTTCGCTCCAAGATCAAGCTCATGCCTATTTGGAGTTTGTACACAGTAGTAATACTATTAATGTGCTGCAAATATTAAAACAAAACGAAAATAAGCTGAGTTTAATACACAAACAATGCGAAAAAACCAAACAGAGTTTTAAAGGCGATTATTTTGCGTGCTAAGGGTCGAGTTACAGATCGAGTAAAAATGAAAGTGATTTTTATTTGTTTTTTTTTTGTTATATTTCATTAAATATACATCAGAATATGGCTTATCGCACATCAAAAGGATATTCAATTCCCCAACTATTTAGGCTATAAATATTAAAATAATAAAAAAGTAGTCCGAAATATATTCAAAATATGAATGAAATGCTTTTGTTTGTGATTCACCGCTGATAATTATTTTTTACCAAAGCGGGAATTCACAAGGAAATGCATTCAATTCATATTTTAATATGTTTCATATTTCGAATAGATGGAGAAATGAATTTCCTTTTTTTTGCGATGTACGATAAGCCTTATTCTGATTAATGCTTAATCAAATATAGCAAAGAATCATAAAATGTCACGTTCGAAAATCACTCGAACTGTAACACGGTGTACAAATGGTCTAACCACGCTTGCCAAATGCTTGCCGTTGTACGGGGCACCAGGCGTCCGCTTGAATTGCATCGAATATTATGAAACATAAGAATAGAGACATATTTATGAATTAAATATCATTTGATTATCACCGTTCGTATACTTTTCAAAGATTGAGATAAATTTGAGAGAAAAAAAAACATAACACTCTCTACAAAGTAATACATTAACAGAACTGAAATCAAGTAAATAAAGCATATTTTTAAAAATATATAAAAAAATCATAAAAATAACTACAAAACAGATACGAACGCAAATTAACTGCCTATCTCCCTCTACTCTCTTTCGCCTCCCTCGCGCTACCGCACGGCACTTGTGCGACCGTAGTGCTAGTTGAGCATGATGCTAACGATTATGGTCAACGAATGCGCCAATATAATCGACGTGGCGTGTCACGTTGAATGCTGACCTCCGCTGCACCGATAGAGGAAAGACGGAGACAGAAACAAACACGCACAGCAGCAATACAGAGTGAAACAGTAGATAAATGAAGCATCCATTGGGCCAGGAGACGATAGAAGCGATATAGAAGCAGAGAGCATAGAAATGCGCTAGATACACGTTTTGTGTGTGTGTATCTGTGTGCGTGTATGCGTGTGAGTGTGTGTGTGTTTCTCTATCGCTCGTTTTGCTGTGATGAAACTTGCCTCCGACAACAGCAATTTAGCCCTGTTTGTTCCGATCTCACTGTGCCTCTGAGCGTGTGTGTGTGTGTGTGTGTGTGTGTGTAGATATGCTAGCTTCCATCCCGCTCGCCCGTCCCTTCACCATCGCACACAATTCGCTCGCACACCGAAAACTGCATCTCGCACAAGCAAGCACAAGAAACCAGCGCGCGGGAGAGGGGCGAAGAGAACTCAGGCTTTTCCATTTGCCCGCGATCGTGCTGCACCCCGTGTGCGAGAACTCACGCGCATCGCGATGCACCCCGCGGGAGGAGGGGGGGTTGCTCACATTGTGCGTGCGTGAGCCATCCCCTCCACAAACCGGCCCGGCGGCTGGCTGCCGGTGAAGGTTTTGCGTGCGCGATCAACAAAACCATTTCCCCCACGCCACCGTCCGGTGCCGTTGCAGCCTGCGTGCATAAATCGGTCCGGCGGTGAGTGCACCGGCGTGAGTGGTGGTCCCACCAAAACCCCCTCTTGGGTCTGCCGAATAATTTTTGTGCGAAGGGCACAGCACAACAAAAAAAAAAAAAAACCCCGAAGGGCTAGCTGTGTTTTTGGTGGCGCAAGCGACAAACCTTTAGGGTCGGCGCAAGCGAGAGGACCAAACCCTTAACAGGGGAAGGTAAGACAGGTTTGTTGCGCTCGGCGAACAAAAGAGATAGCAAGAACACACAGCAGAGAGAACTGTTTGGCCGACTCGCGGCGGCACTCCTTCCTTCCCCTATGCGATGCTGCGCGGTGCAGCATAAAAAGTGCGCCCTTTCCAAGTGCGCAAAGAGAAGTGCGGGAAAGAGAGCGAGCATTTTGTGTGTGCGTGTGTGCATGCTGAGAGCAACAGGGATAGGGAAAACCCCCTTCGAAAAAGGGCGCAGATTCACTCACCCAAGCCCAGCCCTGCGTGCAGTGAGCAAGGCATGGAAAGGGAAAACTGCCAGTTGCGAAAAAGGGACAGGAACGAGGAGCGCCGTGAGTGACGGGTGGCAAAGGATCGTGCATCTTTCGTGCATCCTTTTGCTGGGCTGCTTGCCAGCCGGTGGTGCAAGCGAGACAGTGCGACGAGTGACCCGCTGGTGGTGGTGCTGGTGAGAGTGAGCAGGGGTCTGTGTGCAGTCCCGCTCTGCGCTACTTCCAATCTCCCCCGCCAGTGCCATCGACAGCGGGTTTTGACTTCGGGCAATTTTCGGTACGGTGGGCTCTGGTTTTGGCCGCAACCGTTCTCGGAATCAGAAGCGAAAAGTCCGCTCATTGGCAAGCACGTGTGTCCGCGAACGATCGAAAAAACGAGAGCGCACCAGCGGCCGGGCCGATAGATACGGCGTTTCAGAGTGTTGCAAAGTGTCCGTGGTGGGGCAAAGTTCAAAATTGCATGTGCAGTTTTGTGAAAGCGCGTACGGGTTTTTTTTTTCGGCGGTGGCAGCAGCGAGAATTTGAATTATTAATTTAAAAACAGCGAGGCGCGAGTGCAAAAGTGCATCAAACGAAAAAAGCAAAAAACAAATACAAAAAAAAAAAAACGGTACGATACGTTTCGAACGCAGTTGTGCATTTAAATCTCAATTTAGCAAAGTTAAAAACACACACAAGTGAACTAGTAGTAACGGGATCATCCTCTCCTCTCGTCGCAGGTGTACGTGACATTTGCCAAGTCAGCCAGCCAGTAGCACGGGCGGAAGTTTGCGCAGACGACCTTCCCGCGCCACTCCGGAAGTATGGTCGCGTGTATGCAGCGACACACAGCAGTGCAGTGCAGTTCCGGTGCAAAGGTGCAAAAGTTCGTAACATGGTAACATGAAAGACGTGCGCAAAGCGAAGTAGATGTAACGACAAAAACAAACGAAAACAAACAAACAAAAGAAAAGCAAAACGAAACATTAGTGAAATTAAACAAAAAAAAGGAAACAAACGAATGCAAAAAAGTGAAGCAAAAGTTGAAAGTGAGAAGAGAAAAAAGTGCAAAAAAGCAAGTAAAACTTTACAAGTTTGTTGCATTGCAAGTGCATTACACAGTGAGTGAAAAACTGACCAACGATCGCATCGAAGAAAGCATAACGAATGTAGCGAAGTAACGAACGCGTTAGAAGAAAAAAGTAACAACAAAACAAAAGTGGCGTAAAAAAATCGTCGTGCGCGTACCCTAAACAAAAAAACAAGCAAGTTTTCAGTCCCATCCCTAAAAAAAAGAAGCGAAAAAGCGCCTCACAGTAAAAGTTCTTCACCTCGCACAGCATTAATCAAGCAACGCCACCGCCTAGCAACTTCTGGAAAGAAAGTGGCTAGCGATTACGTGAATTTTCCACACATCTTCACATTTCTGCAATAACTTTTTCGGACCTAGCTGTGCTTGAGGTTATCAAAATTTTTCTCGCCCTTTACCCCCATTTAAATCATCACCCTTCATCCCCACACACACCAACGCGCGGTTGCTGTAGTACACGATCTCCATTCCGAACGCCGTGTGTGTAACGACGAAGACGACGACCCACACGCATCAACCAAGTGTAGCTGTGTGTATGTGTGCAGACACACGGTCGTGATGAGCGTGAACTTTGGTGAGCAGGCGGTTCGTTTTTTGTTGTTCACGAAACGGTTCTGGCAGTGATTACGGCGACATAAGGCGATTTTCCAGGACAACGCTAGAAGCAGACGATAGCGAACGGTAAGTTGTTTTTACTTGTTTTTTTGTTTTCTCTCTTGTTGGTACAATTGCACATGTTTGCTGGCTAGACGATCGTGTGGCATATTTACAAAACGTCTCAAAAAACGAGATGTCTGCACGAGGTACAACTTTCTCCTGCAACACCAACACTCCCTCGTTAGTCTCAGTTGCTCACAGAAGAAAGACAAGCGCATATGTTCGCTAGAAGCGATAAGCAACGCGGGCGAAGAATTAGGCCAAACGAAGGCAGAACACACACACACACACACAGGCCCGTCTGCACACATTGCACAATTTGGACGGTCGTCTGCGAATAGAAAGCGAACGGCGGAAACCAAACACTAAACAGAACGCAAACCCGACGTCTGCGTACTTCAAGGATCACATCCAAAAACATCCTTCGAAATGTGTGCTGATCACACACATGTTCGTTGCCCTGTGTTGCTGTGTTCTGTGTGCGTTTTTTTTTTATTTTGCACTCCAGGAATAGAGGCCCGTTTTCCCGAAGGACGGCGTTGAATGCCGTTTTCAAGAAACTTTCAAACATCGTGTCGTGGATATTTGATCTTTTTTCGCGTCAGTTTTCTCTAAAATCCTGAGGAATCGGTTTGTCTGTCTGAGGGCTGCTAGAACTACCCAACGGAACGCTGCTGCCGTTGAAGGCTGTTGTGGGAGTCGTTGGGTTTCGGTGTGTTTCTCCTAAGACTATGCCAAAAATACGAATGCGTTCCATCACCCCGTGCGCAAACTGATAGTTTGAGCGAAGCGCACAATTTCTTGGAATGTGCGATAGAGCGTACACATTTACACAAGATACGGCATTGGTGACGTGAATAACTCCGCACAAGATTGTGCATTATCAGCAGCCAAAGCCCATGACGATTGGTGGTGCTGCATTTTTGGTGATCTTTTCGACCGCAATGATGCAATGACTGTGCAGGTTTTGGGTCGTTCAACAGACACAGGCCTTGGGAAATTGTGTTCTTGATGATGAGAAACTCATCTTCACTTTCCTTTTCGAATCCCGCTGTTTTCCCATCCCTTCCTGCTTGAGAATCCGTGCGAAAGTGAAGCGGAAGAATTTGCATAAAACTTTTCCTCCCATTTATCGTTTGCTGTCTAATCTTGTTTCGCTTCCCAAAACAGTCCTTTCATTCCCCTTCGACAGTGCAGCATTACAGAAACATTTGCATAACCAACCTTCGCAACCCGAGGGAGGGATTTTTAATGATCTGTTCGAATGCATCAAAGTGCATCCTAGGCATAAAAAAATCCCATTTGAATGCAATAGAAAAGATGATCCTACCCCGTTTATTGTGCGGACCTTTAACCTCAAAGCAATAGGCATCGGGTTGTCTAAATTCCGCTGCTTTCCATCTCCTCCGCTGGTTGTTGGCACTCAACAATGGCAAAGAAGTGATAGTTTATTTGCACCCCTTTTCTTCTGGTTTTTTTTTGCCCTTTTCACAAAGAAAGGCAACGAAAAGAAGGGAGGGAATGCGCACGCAATGGATTTGTGTCCCGAAGCAACACACACACACACACACAAAAGGAGGAAGAAATAGAATCACGACCAAAAAAACGAAATGAACCGCAATCAAACTGATGATCTTCGAATTTGAAGAGTTTGCGATGCGCTGAGGCAGACACACACAGAGGGAACTGCATAGCCGTGGGAAAGCCAAAGGTTACCTTCTGGTGGTTAGGGGTGTCTGCTTTTTGCTCTTTTCTTCTCCTGTATTAAGTGACGTGACGATTTTTCGGGGGAGTGGGTGACGTCAACGCAGCCAAGTCGAGGCAAGTTGTGGCACCACACAGGCACCGTCAGCAAATTGCAAAAAAAAAAAAAAAAAACGCAGTCCCAAAATCGTTCCCTCTGCTGCCGGAGTTACTTTGCCGAAAGCACCCAAAAAGGTCGTCCGTTTCGCAATGTCTTTGCTGTGAGTGAGTGTGAGTAATTAATGGTAGGAGCTCGAGACAAGGGTTCGATGGCAGGGACCCTCCCGGATCATTTATCTCGGGGGTCGCCGCCGGTGCGCAGTATGCCGGTAGTGCTTGTGCACTGTCCCTCAGCCACCATCTCAGTCCCAGCGCTAGAAGCATTTGTCAATAAATCATTACCGCTTACGATAGTATGGAATTGATGTTGATGATGATGATGATGATGCTGGTGCGATCTTGTGAGGATGGGAATTTGCTGACCCCGAGGACATTAGGTCCCGTCTGTTTGTCCAGCGATCCGCACATCCCTTCTGCAGCACGCTCCTGCATCGATCCTAATTCGACCCACATTATACCTGCAACGGTATACGGAGAGAGAGAGCAAAAGGCACCTTGTTCGCCTACTAACCCAATATTGCACAACCGTACCGTCGTGTGTGTGTGTATTGGCTTGTTGCGTGCAACTTTAATCCTCCTGCTATTCACGCTTATCCGAGGGAATGCAGAAAGGACGACCGATGAACTTGATTTATTTTGTTTCCGATCCTCTCCAGGTTGCATTTGACCTGCGCGCACAGCACACGCATCCCTTCTTCGCTGCGCAAAGTGCAAAAATCGCTTGCCCTTTTTCAAATTCTCCTTCGGTCTGGGCACGTTTTTTGTTGTTCTCTTCATTTTATTTTCCTCGCTCTATTGATGGTGATCCTTTTTTTCTTTTTTTGGCAAGATGCGTGTTTGCTTCATTTTCGCATTGTTCTTCGCTTGTTAGGTTTGTTGCTGTTGAGCTTTTGGCACTTGAGGATAAAACGAAACCGGAAAAATTGGCATGAGCATTCAAAGTCGAAAAAGGGCCGGAGCCGTTGGTCGCCAAATTAGGACATCAGGAAGTGGATTATAAGGCTGGAGGACAAAAAAATTGGCTTACATTTTTTTTGGCAAGCACGTAGAAACCCGATTTCACCCAAGAAAACACACTTGCTTTGGGTTATTTTTTTGTTTTTTCCTTAAACTCTCTCTCTCTCTCTCTGGCTTGAACAAGTGTTTCGTTTTTCTGTGCTGGAGGACCCTTTGTGAAGTGGAACCTTTTTTCATTATTATTCTGCTGCTGCTGCTGGTGCTTCAGACACCAAGATAAGGATCGAAATGGACGGAAAGCTGCCCGCCGAAGGAAATGGCGAAATAAAAATGCAAAGAAAAAACAAGATAAAAGTCGCAACAAGCACGGACGCCGTCGGAGGAATGAAAGGATTTGGCAAAAGCTCCTGACTTTCTTCCATTTCCGTTGCAAATATTAAACCGTCTGAATCGGTGCCCCTTCTGCACAGTGCTCTCTTGCAGAAGTGTCTCTCGTTCCCTCTCTAACACCTACTATCGGGCATGGAAGAATAGAATTTGGTTGCAAAAAAAAGAAAGAAAAACAAAACAAAATCAAGAAACACAACAATAAAGGCAACTCGTCGTTCGTCCCTAATTTGTACACTAAAATTGGCGGAGCACGGTTTAGTGGTCACGCGATGTGCGATTTCGACACGATGCTAACCCATTCCACCCGTCTACCATCCAATGTTCCCTATATGAGGTTTCGGCCCCCTGTACACCTGTGTGTAGAAGACAGCAAGGAATAATCAGATAAGCCAGTGGCAAAAGTCAAATCCACCATGCCCCGTTACCGTTTTCCGCTCCGATGTTGTTGCTGTTGTCCCTCCCAATATCAGCGCCATGCTTTTCCGGCCACCACCACCGGTTTGATAACCGGAGCTAATGGAACGGATGGACCGGTCCGGAGCCCAGGAGGTGTTGTTATTTTCGCACGATATTCGCACTCGGGCGCCGGTTTCGTCTTCAAAATACACAATCTTGCGCCGTTGCCGTAAGATAACGGCCCCGATGGGTCAATTTTCGGCAATCACGCTTCCGTTACGGTGCGCTGATATGCTGCGACCTAGAGCGGGGTGGCACCATGCACACACACAGACGCGCGCGCACGGCTACCTTTGCGATTGCGATTATCAGACACATTCCGGGCTCCGCGTGACTCACGGCACACTTCCACGAGGCGTGGAGCGGTGGTGGATACATTTCGTCACTCAACCTCCCTCGCGTAAACAACAACAGAGGGCTTTCGTCAGAGGCGCTCATTTTGCGACGCAAATGTTGTTTTTGTTCGTCGCGGGAGGAAATGCTCGTGGACAAGTGGGCACAACGCCATTGGCAAAGTGTAATTGTACCGCAAGGGGACCCTTGCAAGCATTTTTTTGTTTTTCGCAGGCACTATTCTCTCTCTTTCTTTATCCTTTATCCTGAGATGAATGTGTACAGTGTTGTAGTGTACTAACCGGTAGAATGGTTTCCTCTTATTCATCCCTTTTCACCCCAGCGAACGTTCAGCTCTGCCTGCAATTGCGCGGCATACACACCGTACAACACCGATATACATCGACCTCTCCCCGCCTCCGGTAGGCGACTCGACTCCATCACCATGGGTAGCAGCGAAGGGCAAACGTACTGTCTGCGATGGAACAACCACAAATCGAACCTGGTCGAGATACTCGACGCGCTGATCAAGATGGAGTGCTACGTCGACTGCACGATCTACGTCGACGACCAGGTCCAGTTCAAGGCGCACCGGGTCGTGCTGGCCGCCAACTCGCCCTACTTCCAGTCGATCCTGCAGGACGTGCCGATGGATCACTGCAGCATCCTGTTCCCGGGCGTGCAGGAGTTCGAGATGCGCGCACTGCTCGAGTACATGTACACCGGCGAGGTGAACGTCACCCAAGCACAGATCCCGCGCATCATGAAGATCGCGGAACAGCTCGAGGTGAAGGGCCTGTACGATATGGCGGACCTGAAGGGGCGCTTCAGCAAAATGGTCGATGTGGATCAGCTGATGCGCGACCGTGACCCGGCCACCACACTGCACGCGAGCAGTAGTAGCAGCAGCAACAACAACTACACCGGCAAGGGTTCGTCGTCTACTGCTACCGGTGCCGCTGCGGGTAGTAGCACAGCCGGTGCTGCTGCAGCAACCGCCACATCCTCCTCCTGGCGCGACGTACCGCCAACCAGCAGCAGTGGCAGCCATTACCCCCACTACCAGCACCAGTCGTCGCCGGTCATTTCCACCTCCACGAACGTGTCACTCGCCCAAAGCAGCAGCTCCTCGCCACCGTACTCGTACAAGTCGCCCTACTCTAGCCTGTACTCCCGCAGCCCCGGCGCGGTGGAGCGTGATCGCGAGCGGGAAGAGCGTAGCCGCGACCGTTCCGCATCCTTCTCGCACGCGCCAGCCACGACCTCACCGCCGCCCCATCGCACCCAGTCCACGTCCGCCGGCTCGTCCGCCTCCTCCGTATCGGCACAGATCGCACTGCAGTCGCAGACCGCCAGCAGCAACCACCAGTCGTCCTCGGCCTCCCACCAGTCCGGCAGTTCCGCCTCCTCAGCCTCCGCGCAACCATCGACCGTGGCGGCGGCTGCCGCCCTGGCCGCCGGTTGGCCCTCCCTCGGCCAGACGCAGCTGCACAGTATGCTCAGCTCGGCGTACGACTCCAGCACCGACATGAACCCGCTCAAGCGCAAGAAGCTCCAGTCGATGTCGAGCATGCTGCGCGACACACCGATCCTGCGCAACGTGCTCGCGCAGGCCAACCCGGCCGACTCGTCGCAGGCGGGCGGTGTGCCTGGGGCTGGGACAGCGCAGGCAACCGTGGCCACGATACAGTCCCAGTACCAGGGCGGCATGAAGTCGGATCCGGACCAGCCGAGCAGTCATCACTCCAACGGCAGTGGTTATAAGGTAGGTGGTTACAGCTCAAGCACCTTCGATTAGAATCTCTCAATAACATTCTTCTTCAAATCCATCTCTTTTCCTAAAAATAAAAAAAAAAAATACAGTCAATCAAGGACCAACCCCACTCACCGTACGCGGACAAATCGTTCGATGACGATCTGCTCGACTCGCCGCACAACTTTGGCGGCGACGCGCGGCTAGCATCGTACGTGCCGCACCAGCAGCAGAAGCCGGAGTGGAAGCGCTACAAGCAGTACACGCGCACCGACATCCTGAACGCGATCGAGTGTGTGCGCAAGGGCATGAGTGCGCTGCAGGCGTCGCGCAAGTTCGGCGTGCCGTCCCGCACCCTGTACGACAAGGTGAAGAAGCTGGGCATTACGACGGGCCGGCCGATCAACCGGGCGCTCAAGCGGTCGCCCAGCTCGGGCGGCAGTCCGGCCTCCTTCCCGTACGGGCTGAGCGGTGCGAGCCACATGTTCGGCGGGCCGGGCAGCGGTGCGCCCGGCGGGCCCGGTGGCCATCCGGGCGGCGACCACCACCAGCAGCTCCCGTCCCAGTCGTCCCAGGAGGACGATGCGGCCGCGGCGGCTGCTGCGGCGGCTGCCGCTGCCGCCGCCGCCATGGCCCACCATCACGAGGCGGGCCGCATGATCAAGCTCGAGCACGGCAGCCACCACGGGCTGCCGCCGACCATCCCGCACCCGGCCGCCGCCCTGCTCGATCCCTCCTTCCTCCAGCAGGCGCTGGAGGCACGCGGCGGCGACATTGCCGGCCGCGAGGCACTGCACGCGATGGCGTTCGCGGCGGCCGCTCACGCCGCCGTCAACGGCATGAGCACGTCCCCGGGTACGCACGGGACGGCCCGCTCGCCGAGCCCGAGCGTGCTGATGAAGTACATGCGCTCCGTGTCGATGAGCTCGCCCGAAGACGATCGGCACCATTCGGCGCAGCAGCAGCAGCAGCAGCGGGAAGCACGCGATCTTGCGGAACGCGAGCGCCGAGAGCATCACAATGGGTCGGAACCGGCCTACGCCAGGCGGGACCACCATCCGATGGAGCAGGACGACGAACCGGGCAGCGACTGTGGCGAACGGCCACCGAGCGGCGGTCCGGCCGAAGGCCAGGACGATCACGTGGAGGATCTGTCCATGGGCCCGAAGCGGGACTCGGAAGAGCGGGGACCATCCGTCTCACCACCGCCGGCAGCGGCGGTGTCCGTCGTACGGTCGGCGGTTACACGGTCCCGATCACCCTCACCTGCACCCTCGCTACCGCAACAACCTCCCCAGCAGCAGCAGCAGCAGGGTGTCATTGTGCCAGCGCCCGGTAAGTTAAAGGAAGACTACAACATCACCATCAAGCGGGAAATCATTGCGGACAGCAATGCGCCCGCAGAATCGTCGTAGAACGGCGGTAGTCCCAATTCGCCCGGAGCAGTCTCCTCCATGTTCGTACTAAACTAAACGTTAAAACCTAAAAACCTTATTCGCCACTGTGAAGGACAAAACGGTAGAAAACTACTGGAAACGGGTAACTAAGTTCACTGAGTTTTTCCACGCCTTTTTTCCCTCCCCTGCAAGCCCATGGGGAAGTACATTAGAGTAGCGTTAGTTGGGCATTTTGAGTTGGGTCCGTTAATGGACCCACCAGGTTTTGCAATAAACCGTAATTCACAAGCGACGAACCCCCTCCCGGGGAGCCACGTGGCTACGATTCCATGCAGGAAGTTGCAAATGTGTGTCTTGAGAGAGCACGAACGAAAGTTACCTTCAACGACGTCATATCGAAACCGATCCCACCAATTTCATTTAGCCGCCTAGAGGACCTGTAGTTTTAGCTATTTTGCTGCATGTTTTTTTTTATCTATTTTGTTTCGTACACTTAGCAAAGTTTAACAGTAAGCAGTATCAGTAGTGCACATTCTACATCATGAAAGCCTCACCATCAAGAGGCATCCATTTACAAATCAGAATCTCTCTTACTAGCTACGCGCCCTCTCTTCGTACGCATTCTCTTTGTCGGCTAAAGTTAAACCGAGAACCTTTATAGACTGAAACGAGTACTCACCGCACAAACCAACAAACAACAAAGATAACCCAACCCACCAACTCCAACAAAGTAAGAAAAGCTAACCCCTATCAATCAGGCAATAGATGATACGTGTTTTGTATGTATGTCGTAAGTGTGCGATTTTCCTTCAAGGCCGCGTTGCCCACACAACGGAAGTGCAATAGAGAGAAAGAGAGAAAAAAAGGAGGAAATTGGCGGCGCAGAAACAGCAGTCGTTTGTCGTTAGGCTAGGCTTGAACCCATCTTAGATGATTTTGGGCTTTTACACCTTCTTGTTAATTGCCTTCTTTAAACCCCTCCTGCCAGGGATGGGGAAACGCATTTTGCTTTAAATGATTTTTGTTTTGCTCTCGTTTCCAAATCATTTGTTTAACTCTCTTTAAGCTGTGCAGCGCGATAGGTTTTAGCTGTTTTCATTAAAGCCTAGCTCCCGGCCTAGTTCGTCGTTTCCTTTGCCGCATCGAAAACCGCAGGCTCTAAAGCCTGTACACCATCGTTTCTTAAAGTTTTGGCAGTGCAACCCCCCTTCGAAAGTGTTAGCGGGTAAAGTGTTGACGATAATATCCTTAGTGACACACGCGGTAGCTTTAGTGAGCGAAAGCACTACCCTAATATTACTACGACTATCCTGGCGTTAAACAAAACAAGACTAAAAAGGTAAAATCGCACCTTTTCCTTAACAGCATAACAATGAAACAAACAAACACGCGAACGAATATTGTTTTATCAGTAGTTACATTAGTTGTAAAAATTAACCAATATTGCGTTGGATGGTATCGCCAAATTATGTACTATTAGTTGTAAGGTTTTTTTTTCCCCTTTGTTTTAAGCTCTTATACACCTCCTCTTCTAGCTTTATAGACGGATATCTATGTTGCCTTTCAATCGCTAACTGATTAGCTTCTATGTGGTTATTAGTTTAACATCGTTACAAGACAAGACAAGAACAGTGGGGTTTGGGGAATGTCGCCTCGCCACCCCCATATTAATTCTACCATTGAGTGCCTATAATTATGATGATTCCTATAAGCTTAGGAGAGAGTTAAACAAAAACAACACGGTTCCTGCATTTTATGTTTATGTTGTTTCCGTATGTCTCCGACTTAGGCATCCGCTCATCACAACCGAGATCGAGATGGGAAGCTAAGGCGGGCGAAGAAAGTACGTTACATTACGTGGAAATGTTCTTCATCATATGAGTTTTCCTATTAGCTAGTTACCATACGAGTGTAAGGCAAGATGTAGATACGAAATTAGTTACACATTGTGAATCGGAAATGAAAACAAAAAAACGGATAAGTTTACACGTTTTTACACTGCTTTACCAGGATGAAGCCATATATCTTACTTTTTTTTACCGTTGCGATGCCCTAGTGAACAAAGCAAGAAAACATATAAACAAGCAAATCAAACTATTTAAGGCATGTAACACAAGTAGTAGTAGTAGTAATGGTAGTAAAAGTAGAGCAAGTAGTAATAGTATACGTAGAAATAGACAAACAAAAAGTAGCAATCAAAAAAGATAAAGTGTATAATACACAGCATGTTGGTGGTTTCCTCATCGTTAAGAATGTGGTAGAGAAGTAGTAAAAACAAAAAAAAACAAACACAAAAAGGCTTTGATGTTAACGTAGCATTGACTTGTTGATAAAGAGAAGAGAAGAGAAGAGAAGAAGGAAATGAAAAAAAAAAACAGCAAAGAAACAAAAAAAATACGAAAAAACTGAAACATATAAAAACAATGCCATATAAACTATATATAAAAAAACAAGCATACAACTATAGATGCAGAACTTCATGTTGAATGCGTATTATTCACCGTACTGCTGCTCAGTATGTTGGTAGATGTTAGGGACACCAGAAATCAAACCCAACGGTGGCAAAAGGGATACAGCAAAAGAACGATAACGTTAAGAACCACTAAAAGCGTACCAATTGTAAGGATAATTATTGAAAAGACTGATTAAGAGAACCTTGTTTGTTGTTACCTAAGGGGATTGGGGACTTTGGAAATGTGTACAGACGCGTATTACGCGAGTGAAAGAGTGAATCGCAAACGATGTAGGAAAGTGTGTCCGGATCCCATTGGTGAAATATCATTGGATCGAGCTGCATTCACACCAAACAACCCTTTTGGTCCCCCCTTTTTTCCCTTAATTGAAGGCATTTAGCGCATGCCAGGCCGATCGTTACGCAAAAGATCCTTCCTAGAAAAAACAAGCCCTTTACGTTACCCGCGCAAATACGCAAAGACTGAGTTTAATATTTACCACCTATACATCCTTTGACCAAGATGGGCCGAAAGGACAGACCGATTGGACGGACGCGGTGCTCCTGGTCAGTTGGCTGACACACACACACGCACGCACACCCAGTAGAGCACCCGCTGTAAGCATGTATTTATTTTGTTTCTTTTCCTTTTTTGTCCCATTATTTTCCTGTTATGATTACAAAAAAAAACTGCGCTAAAACCTTAATGTAATATTCCGGCAGGATTCATATGTGACGGCACGGGCTACCCCCTTTTCGTGAGAGAGTGTGTGTGTATGTGTGTGGATGTATGTGTTTGAATGTCTGCAATTTGTATGTGTGTGCATTTGTGTGTTTGTGTGCCCTTCGAAATGTTGTTTAAAATTCTCAAAATAATTAAAGAAAAAAAAATGTGCTGGGCCGATGCAATATCATCACCTGTGTAGTAAATCCACTGGAGCACATGGAACACGCGGCGGAAGGCGGCCGCGAGCTGCCAGGACCTGCCAATCCTCCAGTATTTGCTAGGCCAGAAGAACTCGAACTCGCGGCAGAGTTGTAAATTGTATGTATTTTTAGCTGCACCATGCGTGTCCCAACCCACCTCCTTATAAACGCCTCCCGCGCTAATCCAAAATTAAGTTTGTGAAATAGTCATTGAATTACTAGAGTGCGGCAAGCAGTCAGGAAGGAATCCTCTAGCGTAAACGAATAGGATAGTCGGAAGGAAGGGGCAGCAAGAGCATGCTTCTCGTTAGTAAAAATGGTTAAATAAAAATGAAAATAAAAATAAAAATAAAACAAAAACATACACTTTATAAAACAAAACAATTCACTGAATAGATGGAAAAGTCCTACCCGATTAGATTCGGTTGTGGAATGCGGGGGAAGGGGATGTTTAGGGGGATGATTACGGGTTTCAGGATCAACCGAACGTTTAGATGAAAGTTTATGCAACTGTGTCAGATGGGAGAACAGCATCGAAACAGCATAAGTAGCGTCGCAGGAAGGCATATCAGTGTTGTGGAAGAGTTGTGAACGTTTGTTACAGCAATCGTTCGTGGAATGTTGCACAGTCGAACCGCAACTCAACTCGGTATAGCTGCATTTGCAAACACAAAAGCATATGAGCATGAACATAATAAAAACTTTGTAGAAACATTATAAATATCATTGTGTTGTTTCTTATGTGTGTGTTTTTACATAGAAAGAAAGGATTTTTAAAGCTGTGCCTTGATATTTCTCGTTTATTCCAGTTTTGATCTATGAAGGTAGTGTATTTTCTTCTATTTTGGGGCTCATTTTGCGTATCTCGGTATAAGATGAAGAGGAATACATCGATGGACAAATCCGATCAATTTTTGGATGGGGTGGTGCAGGATAGAGCTGAGCACTCTGAGTAATAGTGAATGAGCGAGTTGAATCCTGCAAGTGGATGTATCGATTCTACTCAACTGGAACAGTTTGTAAGAGTCTCTTTCTTACTCAATCCATGTTATGAACTCATCTTTTCGTATTTTATCACACTGGTACGTGTAGTAAAATGTGCCAAAAATGTAAGACAATATTATTAATCCGAAAAGAGTATATCACTAGTCACCACAGAGAGTAAATGAGTTGAATTGTAGAAAACTCTGTAGAAAAGGATCTGCAGGGAATTAATACTGCTTTGCATCCTCTAGTCCTTGATCCTTTAGTGATGGGCTATCAGAAACTTTCCCACGATTTCGAACCGTGTACGAACATCGCTACTCCTGCTCCGATTCTGGGTCGGCTCCGACGACTCCGGTACCAAGCTTGACACATTGTACCGATATTCCGGAACCGCTTCCGATTGAAATGGAACCAATTGGGAAACGATTCCACTTAATTTACTTAATTTGAATAATTCTAGTATTGTTTTTCTTTATTTTTCTTACAAATTACATCTTTTGGAAAATTGCAAACCCTCCTGTCGTGGCAGGATCTGTGGGAATATAAAATTAGGCAGAATTCCTAAAGCGAATCATCCTGACAGTTTTAAAAAGCTATGAAGTTCCACCAAGTTCGACACACCTTCTAAACAAGCCTTTAAGTTCCATCGTGAACCCGACAGATAGTACTAATCAGCCGCAAAGTTCCAAAGAGTACGGTGTGCTTGTAAAAAAAACTCCAAAGTTCTGCAAAGTACCGTTTATCTGTTAATCAGCCACAAAGTACGACATCGGAACGATTTTTCATTAAACAGCCCCAAATCAGCTATGGAGTTCAAAGCTGGCTATTTGGGATGTCCGTACCTTTGTGCCAAATTTGAAATTTTAATTTTCAATGCAACAAAAGTTATTGTTAGTTAAGTTTTAATGTGAAAACGAAAAACTTCCCATACTAAATGTACGGGATACCCGGGTATGCCGGTCATAGAAAATGGTTAAGGTGTAAATTTGGTCATTGAGATAACGGTTAATTAAATGTCGAAAGCTTGTATAAGCCGGCATTTCCGTGAAGGACGTTACGCCAAGCAGAAGAAGAGGATAGCAGAACAACAGACGCATAATCACTGAATATTCCGGCCATTTTTCCACACCGCTTTTTC
The DNA here is from genome assembly GCF_943734685.1 of Anopheles coluzzii. Taxonomy (NCBI): domain Eukaryota; kingdom Metazoa; phylum Arthropoda; class Insecta; order Diptera; family Culicidae; genus Anopheles; species Anopheles coluzzii. The sequence goes on from NC_064671.1 coordinate 88,384,175, forward strand.
AGAATGATTGTTAAGCAACAGCTTTCTATGGACAACTCCAATATGCTCCCACAAACTAGCAGCACCTACTAGCCAAAGACAAATACGTTTCAAGCTAAACATCCGTGTAGTTCCGGCTACACAGTATTCTTTTCGATACAATTCAAATTAAAATGTACAAATAACACTTACTATTTTAGTTCTTAAGCTTCAAAATTATCTTCGAAATAGAGGAGAAACTCGTATCTACTACAGGCACACACTTACATCAGCTCTTCGTGTTCCAAACCCTACTTTGATGTCAGCACTTGTTGTCGAAGAGATGGCAACACACAACCGAACAGAGACACAATTCCAACCAAAGTTGGCGACGAAGTGGTGAACACCGGAATAGAACAAATAGAATATTAGCTCATTAAGGCCGGGCTACATTGATCGTACTCGCAAGCGTAATTTTGATTTTCACTAGCGCATCTGGCGGCGACTGGTGGAAGCTATTTTTGGTCATCCAGGGAATGGTCATGCCGGATCTCAAAATTAAGTAGTTTTTCCATCGTTTTCCATTGCAAAAATGGATGCAATGCGTGCTAAACATGTGTATCTACATTTTGCAAAACTTTTCTCCTCCGTTTTTAGTAAAAAACATGGAAAAATAACGTATTTTCTGAAGCGGCTCCAAATTGTTTGGCAAAATGCTTCGGTCAGCCGCCGCCAGATGCGCTAGTGAAAATTGAAATTACACCAAAGAGTACGATCAATGTAGCCCGGCCTTTAGATTGCGTTACAAACATTAAAACTACCGAATAATCCTTCGTTAGCAAACGGAACTACTAAAAACACTACCGAAGCTGGCATCTGTTTTTAAAACGGCAGTTGTTTTGATCTGCGGTCTTTTGACAGTTTGCATACGCTCGCAAACCAAGTGTCATATATACAAAGGGAATAAGATGTGTTTCACACGATGTGGGCTGTTTTCCACAGTTCAAATACATTAATTGAAGCTAAATGTGATGTTATTTCTGTTGACTTAAACCGTTTCTTGATAAAATTGTTGGAAGAATTACACATTTTATAAACTGTGTTATTTGAGCCTGCGAAAATGTGTGTCTATTTACCTTGTGCCGTTTACATGAGGCCAGATACGCAAGGCTGGATCATTGCGAGTTGACAGTTGACAGAACCGTTTCGTCAACAAAACCTCTTGATTACAAGAGTTTGATGAAATAAGGGTGAAATAAATACATTTGTTCATGATATGAGCTTTAAATTATTCAAAATAATCAATTTTTAAATCTAAATACCTCATAAATAGTGTGTATGGTGTACACTTGCGCTGTTGTTTTATCAATAGTTGTGCCCAAACGTCAAACGGCTGACGCGAAAGAAACTGCAACAGAAATACCGATGGTCTCACCGCTTTTCGTCCAGCTCGCCCTCCCAGCACGGCAGGCACAAAAATCAACACCTGCCGGTACCGTGCAAATTCCGTGACGAAGCAGTGAGAAACCCATAAACATTTGCTATGTGAAAACGCACCCCGGTGGCTGGTGAAAAGCTGCATCAACGTCAAGCGAAAACCCCTCACGGCGCACCGTCCCGCGGACAGTTGTGAGAGAAGGCGAGCGCAGCCAAACGGCGGGCAGAAGCAACAGTCGCGCATTTTCGGGTGTGCGTAGCACGACCACGACCACGACGACGAAGGCGCACCGTACGGAGCAGCCAGACAGGCAGGCAGGCAGGCAGGATCGTCGCTTCTTTGTCGTCCGAACGTCCGAGGAACCGAAGACCGAAGAATCGGTCGAGTCGTCGAGCAGCGACCGCAGCACAACCGTGGTTGTTTATGTCGTGAGAAAGGTCACACCACGCCAGCCGTGTGTTGAAAAAGTGTGTTTGTTGCCACTGTGTGTCGGTGGCACAGGAAAAGTGTCGCCGTCGGTCAGGGTAGAAGACGAAGCAACCAGCCCATTAGCCGAGCCAAACGCATCGCGGGAGGAGTAGAGAAAAACACGCACACACACAGTGACGCATAGACAGAGCACACTCAACCAGCCCGTCGTGATACAGGGGAAGTCCTCGCCCATATCTTGATGCGAAGCGAAAAATCACTGCAACGATGGACGAAACATATCTGAAGAATCTCGAAACGGCGGCCCACATCATCATGGTAAGGCTAATCGAAGTAGCACTCCCCTTTTTTCTCAGGGTTGCTTCTGGTGGTGGTGGTGGTGGGAAGGGGCAAGGAAAACAAAGGAACACCCGAGGGACCTTGGAATGCGTGCGCGGTGCGTGTGTCGGTTGGTCTGCTGCTGCTGCTGCTGCTCGGCGCAAAGAAAATCGATATCGGGTTGTTTTGCTACCCTTTTCCCCTTTTCCCCTTTTTGCGCAAAAGGAAAACACTTTCTTTGTTTTGATTGCGTCTCTTTTCGTCCTGCGATTGTTTTCGCGCTGTGTGTGGTGGCCTCCTCCTTTCGCCCACAGTGTGGCGTGGAGCAGCAGCAGCGAGTCGTGCGTAGTAATAATTTAACTGTTTTGTTTCTGATTTATCTCTCTCACCTTTTCTCTCTCTCTCTCTCTCACACACACACACGCTCTCTCCCCTTTTATTAGGCACCGCCGAATTCCATCACCAACCAGCAGCGGCAGGAGTCGGAGCACATTTTCACCACCTTCCGGAGGACGAAAACGCCGTACGCCCTCTGCCAGGCGATACTGGAAAAATCGTCCGTCGATCTGGTGCTGTTCGAGGCGGCCGACGTGCTGAAGAAGGCGGTCGTCGGCGAGTGGAAGTTCATCGCCGAGCAGGACCGGGCCTCGCTGCGCCAGTACCTGCTCAGCTACGTCATACAGCGCGACGTGCCGGTGTTTATCCGCGACAAGCTGCTCCAGGTGGTGGCCATCATGATCAAGCGCGCCAGCCTGGAGGATCACGGCGCGGAGCGGGGTCAAATATTGGAGGAGACGAAAAAGATGCTCACGTCGGGCGAACTGAAGCAGCAGATACTGAGCTGCAGCATCATGCTCGCCATCCTGGAGGAGTACTGCAACATCGTCCGGTCGGACGATACCGGGCTGAACACGCTCGAGCACTTTAAGGCGAAAAAGCAGTTCGAAGACTCCGACCTGCTCAAAACGTTCTGCATGACGCTGCAGGCGATGGTGGAGATTGTGAACGCGTTCGATACGTCCAACAGCCTGCAGATGTACTTCTTCAAGCAGCTGCTGACGGTGATGGAAACCGTGCTGACGTGGGGCTTCCTGCTGCCCAATCTGCGGAACGTGCGCGTCCGGCATTCGCTTTCGAAGAGCATTATCGATACGTCGGAAACGGTGACGAAGGCGCTGCACGCACCGCCGCTACGCCTGCAGGCCCAGTGGAAGAGTGTCATATTCGATCCGAAGGTGCTGGAGGTGTTCTTTCACACGTACTGGAAGATGCGCGAGATTGACGATCTGCAGCCAAAGGCACTGACCTGCATCCTGCAGCTGTCGACGCTCCGCGGTCCGATCATATCGGAAAACATTGACGAAAGCATGTCCTACCTGGCGAACTACCTGACGCACTTTCTCTCGCTGATGACAAAGTAAGTGTGAAGCCGTGGAGGAAGAACCCCAATTATTATAATACTTTCCTTTCCTTCCCGTTAAACAGCATCGAAATCAAAGACAAGGAAGCGTACAGCTTCTCGCTAATCCTGCGCAAGCTGTTCCAGTTCCTTCCGACCGACATGCTGAAGATGCTGCCCAACTCGCTGTTCGACGCGTCCATGCAGCAGTGCTTCACGCTGACGATGAAGTTTTTCGAGCAGTCGGCGGCGGAAGAATCGGTCGCACCGGACGAGGCGTGCTACATCGATGCGCTCAGCAACATGCTCGGCATCTGGCTGTCCTTCTTCGACGACAAGCGCAACTATCCGACCGAGCCGATGCTGCCCTACATCACGCAGATGTTCGAAAAGTACGTCCAGTGCCATCTGGCACCCCCACAGGGCATCCGGGGTGCGGGCGGGCGCGAAGGCGACGGGGACAATGAAATTACCGAGCTGGAGGAATCAGACCGGGAGCGGTTCCGGGAGCAGCTCACTGTGATGGGATTTTTCGGCCGGCAGATACTGCAGCACGCGCTCGGCCTGCTGGCGAAGCTGCTGGAAGATCGAACGCGCAAGCTCGGCACCCATCTGCACATGCTGCACGCGTCCAAGACGCTGTCGCTCTCGGACGGGATGAGCCTGGAGAATCTGTTCGAGGACATCCACTGGCTGCTGCTGATCAGTGGGCACGTGATAGCGATGGAATCGGTCGGCGAGACGCCGATGATACCGGAGCCGATCCTGGTGCTCAGCAAACAGCAGGTCGAGTCGGGTGCGACGGACGTGTCGAACAGCTTGAAGCTGCTCGCCTCCCCCCATCAGGACATTCAGGAGATAGCGAACGCGGAATCGAACACGGACCCAGTGATACGGCTAATGGCGGCCGGCTTTCGGCTGTGCGAGCTGGAAAAGACCGCCATCGAGGTGCGCATGTACCAGTTCCTGAGCCCCGAGCTGAGCGCCACCACCATGTGGTTCCTGCGCCACTGGTGCGGCACGTACGTAATGTCCGCGTACGAGCCGACCGCCACCCACATCTTCGCAAATGCGTTCGGCGTCGGCACGGCCGGGGCACTGTGGGTGATCAACTACCTGCTGAACAAGATCTGCCTGAACGCGCAGCACCTGCGGGCGGAGCCGGCCGTGATGGAGGAAACGATCGAGCTGCTGCTGGCGCTGCAGCGCAACCGGTACCGCGCGCAAACCATCTTCAACTCCGAGTACTTCCGCTCGATCTGCGACCTGAAGAGCTTCGAGCTGCCGCTGACGGTGAAGCGCAAGCTGCTGCGCGGCTTCGTCACGATCGGCGGCAGCGTGGAGGGCGAGGAGGTGCGCACCGAGTACATTATGCGCATCGTGCAGGGGACGAAGGAGAAGTTCGGCCTGCTGCAGGCAACGTTCCAGCAGCACGCCCACCTGCACCAGAGCGAACAGTTCAAGCAGAAGGTGATCGAGGTGCTGGAGGAAACGATCGGCTGCGTGGAGGGTGCGTACGACAATCTGATCCTGATCCTTTACCAGGAGGTGCAGCCGATCTGCAAGCAGCTCAGCACGTTCATGTCGGTGTACAGGAACGATACGGTGAGGATGGTTTTTTATTATAACACCTTTTATTGAAGTCGCTTACTTTTGGCTATGAAAATGTAATGCTCGTCACATCGCCGTGTTTTGGGAGCATTATTCTCACCAACTCTTCTCAAATGCACCTTACGTTATAGGGTAAGGTAATTCCGACGCCGATTCCGATGCTGGAATCGATTCCGATTCCGGAGACGATTCCGATGTTGGAATCGAATTCGATTCCGGAGTCGATTCCGAAGACGTATTTGGAGCCGCTTGCGAAACCGTTTGGAGTTAACATTTGGGCTGATTCCGCCACTGGAATCAAAATCGACCTAGGAATTTTGGAGCTAGCCGGAATCAATTCAGACGAAAATTTCATATTTCCCATCACTAGTTAGATAAAAAATACAAGAAAAAACACTAACACTAAAATAAAATTTCATTAAAAAAGTGTTTTATTTTTTTAAATTTTATTATTTTTTCATTTGAATTTTCTTTCATTGTTACTAATGGGTTCGTTTCTTTCCCTCCCAGGTAATTGTGGAGCTTGTGCTGGAGCTGCTGAACGAGCTGGAACGGTCGGCGGAAGTGAAGGAGGTGCGCGCTGCCCTCCACCAGTACAGCATGGACGTGATCGGGGTGTACGTGAAGAACAACAGCAATCGGATTTCGCTCGATCCCACCAACAACGAGCGCGATCCGCAGGATTTGATCCTCATCCTGAAGCTGATCCACGGGCTGAGCGCTAGCCGCGTCGGCAACGATCCGGAAACGATCAACCAGGCGTCGGACGTCTGCATCTACGGGCTGACGAACATTGTGCCGCTAATAACGGCCGATCTGATACGCTACCCGGAGCTGTGCTATCAGTACTACATCACGATCACGTCCTTCGTCGACTCCAAGCCATACGTGGTATGAAAATTAAAAAAGAAAATGAAATATGCGCCTTGAAATCGGGGTTATTTTCAATCGTTTTTCAATCCCTCTTCCCCAGGTGCCCGCACTGCATCCCGACTTCCTGAAGCAGCTCGTCGCCTCGGTCGAGCTCGGGCTCACCTCGTTCACGTCCGAGGTCGAGCTGAAGTGCGTCGAGTTTATCGAAGCGTTCGCGCAGGTCGTCCGGCTGCACCAGAACCCGGACGCGCTCGTGACCCAGCTGCTCCAGTCCTTCCTCAAGCTGATGCTCGACATGACGATCGGGCAGAAGATCGACTGGAACAATACGAGCGACTGGTACAAGGCGATGTACACCGTGATCTGCTGCTTTCCGCACACGTTCAAGGACATGGTGCAGAGCTTCCTGCAGGAGCACGTGGACAGCAGCACGGACAAGGCGAAGGAGATGATCGGCGAAAGCTTGGCGCGCCTGAACCAGATCGAGTTTGCGAACGTGCGGCTAATGAAGCTGCGATTCGTCGACTGGTACGATCGGTTCGTCTCGCTGGTGAGTCTTATGTACAAGAAGTAGAATGGCACTGGGTGGTGAGAACGGAGAGAATGGGGGGAAGGAAAAGGGAACACGATTACAAACGACAAACGACGCGTGTCGCAAATGGAAAATGTGCAAACACCAATCCTACTGAGGGGGAAACAAACGAATGTTAGGGATGATAGCCAGTGTTAGGCCGACCCCTTCATGTTTGTGTGCTGTTCGAGTTTTCCGTTTCAATGTTTCATACTTTTCTCTTTTAAATGTATGAGAGTTTTCGATATAAACAACTAAAATTAGAAAATGCGCTTGAGTTGAAACGAGTTTTGCTTGTTTTTTTTGGCTCACCACTGTACAGTTCCTTTCGTCTTTGTATGTGAACGTTAGGCAAAGGTCTGGAGAGGCATCTTTCGCATCTGGCTTATATATCGTTAGGGGATAAAAAATAGTACGACGGAGAGGAGGGGGGAGAAATGCGATGGAGAACTTTTAGCTATGCGCGATTATTGAAAAGTATGAAACGTTTGTACGTCCCACGGCGGGATGAGATTGGCGATGAAATGACAAAAAGGATTCGATTCGAATCGGCACGAACGATATCTATACATATATACAAATTAATAGATAGTGGAACACACAATACTTAACTAAAGAAACAAAGAAAACAAAGGATATAGCTAGGGGCTTACTCTAATTGTACTGGGACTGTGCACACACTGCGGGAAGGACTCTTGAGGCAGCGAAGGATATTGAGCTGCATTACAAAACTCTCTCAAACACACATGCAAACACAAAGATTGGGTAACTTATTGAATGTTTGAGGGACGGATTCGGCGGTGCATTGGATCACTTTCCAAAGAATCCGCGAAATGTCTACACAAAAACACAGCGTTGGGTGTGGGTGTGATATGGTAAATTTTACAAGCCGGAAAAAATGATACGAATTTGCACCGTGTATTTGCGCACCTACTACTACTACTACTACCCGTTTCTTTCCGGTTTATTTTAGATAGCATGTAGAGCATATGTAGTTCGAACGATATCTGCACGTTTTTTCTGCAATACGACGCACGACGCACACAGTGGATAGGCATCATCACCCTATGGAAAGGGTTTACGAAGAGATATATACATAGATAGAGAGAGAGAGAGAGCAAGAGCACACAGTGACGTGACGTGTAACACGGTGCAACGATAGATTAGCGTTAGAAAGTTTAAAAACATTCACAGAAGCAAAAAATAAGCAAAATCCAACGCGCACCCCCTTTTTCGGAAACCTTTCCTTCCGCAATTTTTCCTTCCTGTTCCTGTATTTGAAATATTTATCGCGCTTTGATGAGAAGAGCGCCAAAAACAACAGTGTAGTACAACACCACCAACACGTTAGAGTTTCACGTTCTGACTAAGGATCGAGCCGCCGGTTACTGACCATGGCCAGTTTTGGTGTCTTCTTCGGCGCGATTGTAGATATTTATATGTAGCCGTAAATGAGGAAACGCGTGTGTGTGTGTGTGTGCCCTGTTTTCCAAGGAGAAAAGCATACAATCTCCTCCTTAAGAGCCCGCCCCAAGCCAAGGAGAGAAACGTTTCAGAATAGAAGTGTTTCATTTTTCCCGTTCAGTTATGTCGTTACACTTCCTTTTTTAAGATGGTTCATCCTTCGCCTTTGTTCCCGAAAGAGAGAGAAAGGGAGAGTAAGCAAATTTGTAAGACGGAGGACAACAATTTAGTTAGTTTTGCCCGAGAGGGGAGGACATTAGGTCAAAGATGCCGAGAGTCGAGCTTTGTCTCTCTTTCGCTGTGTGTGGATGTGTGATATTCGACTTATGATAGAAGATCGGCGAGAGAAAGCGACGAACCTTAGTAGGAGAAACTCCCCCCCCCCCCTCCCCCCCCACGTGTCACGCGATGTAGGAGCAGCAGCAGGGTGGCAGTTTCAACGGATAGCGAAAATGTAATTGAATTAATGTTTTCTACATTTGCCATTTTTACTATCGTTCGATCGAATTTTGATGTCTGATGTCGTCCTGCGCGTGTCGCCCCCTCTGTGTGGGATGAGTTGTGCCACGGAAGAAGGGTATAGCTAGATTTGATATGAAACAAACAAATGAAGTATTTTGCAATGATTTAGTCACTGACGCGCGGGGCACGATGCTTGGAGAGTGAAACGAGGAACGCACCGAGTGAGAAACAGCGTGTGTGTATGTGATCAGGTATCGGGGAACAATTGTTTTGCTTTCCTTTTGTGTGGCATTGAATTAGGCAAACGTTTAAAGAAACAAATCTTTAAAGAAACAAGCAAGATATGTGTGCGTGTGTGTTTTGTTGATTGTTAGAATTTCTGTTTTAAAAAAGGACGGCGTGTTATATACATTTTTGATTTTTTTTTTCAATAAGTATCGAGCATACTGGAGTCGAGCCGAGGCGAGCGGGGCATTTTAAGAAGGATCAAATTTGCATGATCAAAACTACTACTACTACTACTACTACTATTACTACTGCACATGGGTGTGCCCGCGAGAGTAATATGATAAAAAATAGCAAAAGAAATCGAAACAAAAAGTGCAAAAATTCGAAACATCAAAATTTAAACCAGCCGCGCGTGCTCTGTTTTTGAAAGGAAGGATTGCATTTGTCATGTAATTATGTCTGGCGACTAATCTACTATTGCGGTGACTACACTACACACTACGAGTACTACTTCCACTGGAACATGTACTACCACTACTGGCAGGTCCGCAGCTATATATACACATTGCACACGAACCACGTGGGTTCGTTGGTAGAGGTAGCGCAGTAACTGAGCATACACACTGCACGGACACACGGATTGTTGAGTACAAATTAAAGGCAAAAATAAACACAAACACAACGCAACTACGCCACTAAGCTACTAAAAGCAGAGCGCAAAAAGTAAAACAAGGCACCACGCTTATGTGTTGTGTTTGGGGTAAACACAAACACACCTATGAAACACATTGTACGATTCACCAATATGAGAATCCTCGATCCTCGGCGATCATTATAAACAGGCAGAGTCAGCAGGGTTCTCCGGGGGTTACGGTTAAATTGTGGTCTCAATTTTGAGGTATCTTTTGCAGTTCCCAAACATCATCCAACCCGGTTTTCGCTGCGTCGTCTAACTGCAAAGAGAGAGAGAGAGAGAGAGAGGGAAATGGCCACGCGGAGGGTGGCATTAATGAAAATAAAGTTTATCGATTGGGCTACACAAATCAATAACAAAGCTAACCCGAAAGCTACAACAGAATTTTGTTCTTTTGCCTTTCTTTAACTGCATTCATATACTGTGGGAAAGAAACGTCCATCGAATGGTTGAAAATTGTCAGTTGTTTAAAAGCACGTAGAGTAATGTACGCTTTATTATTATTGCCTGCTTAGCTGTGTATTCTTAGCTGCTTATTTTACGTTGTACAATCTGTTTTGTTGTTTTGTTTTTGTTACTGTATGTATCAATAGTTAAGTTATTGTGTCCCATGCGCTCATTCTGGAAGTAAAAGGTTTGAATCGAAAAAAGCCTTTTTCTTTCACCTTAAAGCATATTTGCTAGCAAACGGAAATATAAATAGAAATTGCGGAGCATTCAAGAGAGAACAAACGCTAAACCGGGTGTATCCGAGAGCTTAAGTCTAGTGCGACTGCGGCCCTCTCTATGCTAAGAAAGATAACGTAACAAACTAAACCTACGCTAGTTTCCCTATCATTTTATCGTTTAATTTACGTATTCAACCGTCGCCATAGCCAAAGAGAGCATCGTTCAATTTCTGTGCCATCGGAGCGGAGAAGAAACCGCACATACAGCGAAATATAGGTCAAAGGGTTTCTCCTTCCCCAATGCATCATCATATTGCAGCATTTATCCGGCAAACCCGGAAGCCGTTTTGCTTGTGGTTAGCCGCACCCAGCCGGGCCACCCGCCACCACCCGTTCATAAGGACGAGTACACCAGATTGGTGACGGCAGTTTGGATGGCATTGAGTCGGCTGGCGGGCAGGTTCGCTTCGTCGATCCGCTGGGCCAGCGCCTCGAACAGTAGCTGCGTGCTGCTGCGGCGAATATGGGCGTGCGCCTCGAGCTGCACCGCTTCCGCCGCCGTCCGTATGATTTTGATGCATTCCGACTCGATCAGATCGGTGTGGCGCTTACGGCTGCTGCCGCCGGTTTCGCTCGCCGGCTGCTCGTGGTGCGTTGCCTTGGGGCGGGCGTTGGCAAACCGCTCGCTCACCGTCACCAGCCCGGTACCGCAGTCGACGAACGCGGAAGCGGGATCGTCGCGCACAAACTGCTGCCGCCCTATCGGATGTTCACACTTGATGTCGACATACCGCTCCTCGCCCGGGTACATGCTGTCCAGGAAGTTGGCCGTAGTGCTGGGGAGGAGGGAAAAGGGAGGAGTTCAGGAGAATGTAAGAGGAGCCAAACAAAAAGCATTAGTAGCAATTACTCACAGCGAGGCCTTGTTGTAGCCCTGCAGAAAGGAGAGACTGTCGAAGTAGCGCCACTTCTTCGGCTGCTCCTCGTCGGACGTGCCGCGGGCCGCCTGTTCCGCCCGGCTCAGCTTGATGAACTTGTCCCGCAAACTCTTCCATCGCCGTTTGCACACCTCCACTGCAGGCGGAAGAAAGAAAAGAAAGTGCACGTAATAATCATTTCGTGTGTGCGTCTTTCTGTCTTGGACAGTGGCCAACACGGGACAATGTCCGGCACCAGGGGGACAAGCAGCAGCAGCAGCAGGGACTTGGGATGGGAAAGGCTTACCGGAGCAGTTGAGCTCGTACGCGATCTGCTGCCACAGCCGTTCCTTGTCGTTTTTCCTTCGATAGTTTACGTTCTTCACGTTGTACAGCACCTCGTTAGCGCGAACTTTTGCAATTAAATCCTCCTCGAAGGTCATATTTTTCAGGGCGCCAGCCAGTTTGTAAACATTCGTCTATTATTGCACAGCAGTACCTGTCAAACTGGTGGGCGATGTTTTTTCATTCGTTTGTGGCTGTCAGCTGACCTTTATTATTTTGTGGAGCGATGATATTTTTTTAAATCAACCGTTGTGGCGATCTTTTCGGTGGATAACATATGATTTATGGTTTTCAGTAATTATTTTTGTATTTGTTTCATAAATCTGCTTCTATAATTTATCGTTTAAAACCTTAACCAATAATAATTTATTGCGAATTTCAAGGCGAAAACAAAAACAAACACATCTGTACACTCTATTCCATCAAAGTTCCTCTTCTACGAAGCGCCTTTTTCTACACTCTTCCGAAAATCCACTCATACGGTAAAATATATCGTCTCAACTCTTTTATGTAACAAACACTACACGTGCTATACACTACGCGTGCGGACAGCATCCTAACTTTGGCATTGAATTTTGGTATCAGCATTTGAGCGGTTAAACATTTTTTCAACTATCGTGGTACAACGGGTGGCGCGCTTTCATCTAATGGACACGTGGCGTATCACAACATAGTTAGCATCAGTGATGTTCTCTCTGGAGCGTACCCACGACTTCGACTCTTGTTAGTCCGATTCCGACTCCGGCAAAATGGAACCACTAGATCCGCCCGAAGTCGGAGTCGTCCGGAGTCTTGCGGAGTAGTTCAGAGTCTTCCGGAGTAGTTCGGAGTCGTCCAAAGTCGTCCAGAGTCGTCGTAGTCGTCTAGATTCCGGCTGGACGAGCTAAACGACTCCGAACGTCTCCGGATGACTCCGACACCCAATAACTCCGGACAACTCCGAATGACTCCGGGCGACTCCGGACGACTCCGACTCCGGGCGACTCCAGACGACTCCGACTCCGGGCGACTCCGAACAACTCCGAACAACTCCTGACGATTCCGAACGACCCCGAATAATGCAGGGCGGACTTACCTTCCGGAGTCGATTCCGAATTTATCGGAGTCAGATTGGAGTAGACTCCGGATTTTTGCCACCTTTTCACTAATTAGCATAGCGCCTAACAGCCTAACATATAGTGCTGTTAATGAAATCGTAACAGCTCAGCGTAAGTTCCGTTTTCTTGTTCAGCTTAATGTTGTTCAGCTTGTACTTGATGTACTCCTCCACCCAGGCCTGCGTCAGATCGAGATACTTCTCCGGCGGTCCGGGCAGATAGTCCCGAAATCCAAACACCGGTATGGCCGCCTCGATCTGCGTCCCATCCACCCAGTTGTTGTAGCTGTTGATCGTGATGATCTGCAAATTGTTCTTGAGCGAGGTACGCCAACCAACGTCAAAGTACTGACCGTTCGACCGGTACCGCTTGATGTTCGTAATGCCGTGGTTCTGGTTCACGTTCCGGTGGTACTTCCGGCGATCGTAGTACCCGGGCCCAATCGTCGGTACGAACAGTAGCCGATAGCTGTCCGCAAACTTCTTCAGCTGGTTCCAGTTCTTCCACGTTGACGCATAGTTCGCCCCATTGCTCGGCAGGTACGTGTAGAACCCATCGAACCCTGCCCGCCGTACCATGGATTTGTGGTCCTTGGAGCTGATGTGCGCCAACAGTACGGCATCGTAGCTCGCAGCACCCCGGATGGTCAGTATGCCGTTGCGGCTCAGCAACCGCTTCCATTCCGGATCCGTTATACGGTACGCCTTGCGTATGTAAAACAGTGGCAGGTCACGCCTTTTCGACAGCACCGTGTAGTAGCTGAGCGTGCTGGTCGTCCCGGCCGGCCCCTTCCCGAACCCATCCACAAAGTACTTGATGTTGCTGCGGATGCTCTCGATCGTGCGGTCCGCGTAGTCGAGGATTTCGATCGCCACCTTCAGATCGTACTGCTCCGCCACCCTGAAGATGGTGCGCAGCAGGTACTCGGAAAAGTTGGGCTGCCAGCCGAGCACCACCGTACCGATGCCGCAGTTCTGTATTTCGTTAAAGTGCTCCCGCACAATCGATTCGCTCGTGTTGTACAGCCGGCGCTTCGGGTAGAACGCCGTGTTGATGACCGGCTCGTCGTTCGGCTTGAACGACACGGAGTTGTTCTCGTAGATGCGCGCTATCAACCGATCGCTGGACGGATGTGTGGGGCGCGGTTTGTACCACGCCACCGTACCGTGGTAGTGGATCTGCACGTTCCGATTCAGTGGGAACGTTCGATTCCGGTGCTCCGATGGTGGTACGGTTGCGGTGTTGGGATTTCCACTACCGACCAGGCGCTTGATTTTGTCGCGGATGATGCGCGCCTTCACCTGGTGCTCGTTGTACTTCTCCGGCACGATCGTTTGGCTGCGCCGCAGCTCGTACGAGACTACGTTCTGGTAGCCATCGTTCGGCAGGGACAGTGGCGCTACCTCCTTTTCCGGCGTGCTGATCGTGGTGTAGAGGCAGAAGATGAGCAGCAGGAAGGACGTGACGCCAATCAGGCAGACGAACAGCTTCATCGATTTGATGCTGCTCAGCTTGTGTGCGGCCATTTTTTGGGGGCTTTTTGTTGTGTTTCCGGTCGCGAACTTCACTTGCTTCACTTGCTCAAGCACTCGAACGTGGTATGGAGAGCATGCTGCTGTCCGGATCTGAAAGGACGAAGGTTCAAAAAGCAAGCAATAGTTTATCGAAATACGAGACAGCAGATTAGAATTGTTTTCTAGGGAAAGGAAGCACTGACAACTCTCTGTGAAGGATACACAAGTGGGGGAAAATGGAAAAGGATGTAGCGTGGCCATTGCGCATGTGCCGTTTTCCCCTCGGCTGTATCCTTGCCGGAGACGGTGAGCGAGAGCAGGCGAGCCAAATGCTTGTAATGTTTGGAAGGGAACGAAAGGAAATGGCTATAAATTTGTTTGTAAACAAATTAATAATGCACTGTTTTCCAGCGACAGAGCGTTTCTACATACACCGAGACTGAAGGTGAGAGATGGCTGTGAGAAAATTGACAATCGGTTTCTCACGCCGGTGTGTGTAGAAGCTCTGAAAAGCGCTGAGATGAGACTTTTAAAATGATGTTGATAAAATTCATTTAAATCGCTAAAATGAAGTAAAAATAGTTCCTTTTACTTTTTAATAATATTTCTACGATTATTGGACAGCAAAAATGCAAACTATAATTGATCGATCGCTATAAACTGCCAATTCAATTTTTTCTCAGCTCCATCGTTCTTTGCATGCCGAGGAGAATTCTCTCACCGAAAATGCTGTCAGTCGCTGTCAAAGCATGCTGTCAGTTATTTTCTCAGCTGCATTCTCGGTGTATGTAGAAACGCTCACACCCATAAACTGTTGCTTCCTGGTAAACATGGCGTTGAACAAGCGTGCGAGTGTCGTGTACCTTTGAAGGAGGATGTGGTTTTCGTTTTTCTTTTTACGTTTGAAATGGAAAAAGTGGAGTTTAACATACATTTTTACAATTTTCTTTAATTTTTTTGCATTTTATTTGATTCATATTGAATCTGTGCAACGGCTTTTTTAAATTTCACACTTTCAAAATTTTCCGCAAGGTGGCGCTTCTATGTCAAGTGTCAAAAGGCAAAAAAACACAACAATTTCAAAACAAAACACATCACGACCGGGAAACACGTTTTGGTGCTGGGCGAACGAATTGAATCGCATTTACCACCATGCCGCAAGATACGAAGCGAATAAATGGACCAGAACTTACCCGATCGTACCGGATCCATTGCAAAGCCAACGCGCCAAAACCGTTCGACGAGCGGTTGCAGGAAGCCCTCGGAAAGGACGGCAAACGAAAGGATGGTCGTCGCCTGCAGGAAAGCCGCAAATATTGTATGTAATTCAACGTATTGAACAGTACATTTCCTTTCGAACGCAAATCATCATTTGCTCCCTCGTTTTTAGATGCAAAAATCGGCGTAGTTTCAACGGCCAAAGGATCGGCGTACGTCGAGCTGGGCAACACGAAGGTGATCGTGTCCGTGTTCGATCCGCGCGAAATACCCAAGCAGAACAAATTCTGCGAGCTGGGTGAGCTGTTCTGCGACTTGAAGTTTTCGCCCTTCGCCTCGGCAGTGAGAAAAACGCACCAAACGGATGCGCGCGAGCGAAGCATGGCCGCGGCACTGACCAGCGCCCTGAACCCGTCCGTCTGCCGGCATCTGTTTCCCAATCTGCAGATAGACGTGTTTGCGAACGTGCTGGAAGATGATGGCTCGGCGCTGGCGGTGGCGATAACGGCGGCCGGCCTTGCGCTGGGCGATGCGTGCGTCCCAATGTTTGACATCGTGACGGCGGCAACGGCCGGCGTGCTGGGGGATCGTGTCATCATGGATCCTACGGCGGAGGAGGAGGCGCTGTGTTTGGCCGGCCACACGGAGGAAAATCATGGGCTGGTGATGCTGGCGAAGCTGCCCACGCTGGACCAGGTACCGGAGATTTGGCAGTACGGGTTCGTGGATGTGGAGCTGCTGTGGGACACGTGCAAGCAGCTGAATGCGGCTTGTGGCGATCTTGTGCCGGTAGTGCAGCATCTGCTGGTGAGCAAAGTGAAAACACATCTGCAGGAGCTGGAGCTGGAGAGTGATGAAGAGGAGGAAGCTGAGCAGGACAAGGAGGAAGGTGCTGCCGAAGCGTCAACCCAGGGTTCCGGGGAAGATCGATAAAGGGAAGAGAACAATAAAACACAAACAAAAACACACACACTTGGTACATTTCGTCGTTAAATCACGTTTATTTCGGGCGGCTTCATGAAAGTTAATCTTCCACCTTCTCCGGCGGAGGTCCACAGGGTTGCAGCATCTTCTCCATGATGTTGAAACGGATGCGTGCCTTCGATTCGTTCTCGGCCACGGCAAAGTAGCTCAGCATATCGTAGTGCCCGAGGTAGCTGGCAAGCGAGTCCCGGTGCTGGTTGGTAAGCCACTCGTACTTCGTAGTGTCCGCATGGCCCGTACCGATGTACTTGCTTTGCAGATGCTCCAGCTGGCTGTGGATGTTGTACCGATCGCCCATCGTGCGGCAGGGAGGTTGTTTTCGGGCGGTTTTTCCACTAACAGGATTGTGATTTCCCACAAGCGGTGTGTTTGTTTATGCCGAGACGCGCTTTCTGTTGTGGTTTTGGGGGCGATTGCTTCGCTGTCAAATTTGCAAGAGAAGGCACGGGAGCGCTCCAAGCGGATGGTACCGAAAGCTGTAACACGCACAATGGTTAATGTTTTTGCGAAAAGGCCGAAAAGTTTATTTCAAATTTGTCCGGTATTAATTAATAATGGTGCCCGGCTACGGGCGTTTCGAAATTTCAACGTTTCTTTTTATCTGAGGAGTATGCAAAGAAGAAAAAAAAAATGTCTCCCAAACTCTACTCATACCATACCGGTCCTGGAACTATTACTGAACCCATACCGGCCATTGACCTGGTAGAAAACAAACCTATATCTGGAAGTGATCCCGAACCCATCCCAGTCCTGGAACCGATACTGAATCCATACCAGTCCAGGAACCAATCGTGGAATCATACCGGTTCTGGAACCAATACTGAATCCATATCGGTCATAGAACTGATGCTTCATCCATACCGATTGTGGAACTGATACTGAACCCATATGGTCTTTGAAAGGGAAACTGAACCTATACCAGTCCAGGAACCACCCATTAACCCCCCCCCCCCCCTCTCCCACCGGTCAGGGATATTGCCTTAACCCATACCGGTCCGAGATACTTTCGATTTCGGACAACTCCGCCTCTGGACTACTCCAACTTCAAGGGTTATCGACTCCAGATGAATTATACTTCAGACGATTCAAAGTTCAAAAGACTCCAGACGGCTTGGCACGATTACCTAGTCTCTAGTCCCTAGTCATCATTAGTCTAGAACAAAAATCCGAATGGATCTCAAAGATACCATGGATCCACGATCCTGCTCTGGAACAGCTCCTTAGCCTAGACTTCCGGTTCTAGAAAAAGTTCCAAAACAGATTCAGAAAATTTCCCGGATCTATTGTAGAGCTGGTCTTCAACCAATAATTCAATTCAATAATAATTCAACCAAAACTTTTGAGCTATGTATCCTTCCAACCATACTTCATAGTTGTAGTTCAGCTATTAGCCCTAAACAGCATGGGTTTATGCCTGGTAGGTCTACTTCAACTAATCTCATGTCTTTTATTTCCAATATTTTTAGATCTTTTGAGGCCGGTACCCAACTTGATGCAATATACACCGACTTTCATGCTGCTTTTGATAGTTTACCTCACTCTTTATTATTAGCTAAATTGTCTAAACTTGGTTTTGGTGATGGCATTATTAGCTGGCTGTCCTCATATTTAAGTAATCGATCATGCAGGGTTAAAACCGGGTCGTACTTATCTGAGGAGTTTTTTTGTACGTCAGGTGTCCCTCAGGGTTGTGTGCTAAGTCCACTTCTGTTTTCTTTGTTCATCAATGATGTTTGTAATGTTTTACCTCCTGATGGTCATCTCCTTTATGCGGATGATATCAAAATCTTTTTACCTGTGTCTTCTTCTTCTGATTGTCTGAGACTTCAGCATTACCTCAATGCATTTGCTCATTGGTGTTCATCCAATTTACTTCGCCTGTGTCCCGAAAAATGTTCTGTTATTTCTTTCTCTCACTCTCTATCTCCTATTTTATTTAACTATACTCTCTCTAGCGCTTCCCTCTCTCGTGTTATGTCCATCCGTGACCTTGGTATTATACTTGACTGTCGTCTTAACTTTAAACTGCAGCTTGATGAGGTGCTACTAAAAGCAAATCGAACCCTTGGGTTTATCTTACGTTTTACCTCTATTTTTAGAGATCAAAGCATCCTAAGAATCCTTTATTGTGCTTTGGTAAGGCCTATTCTTGAATATGCAAGTATCATCTGGAATCCTCCCACTATTGATGGCTGTTCGAGAATTGAAAGCATTCAGCGCCTCTTTACCAGGATTGCCTTTCGTCGTTTGTTCGGTGCTGCCTCACTACCTCCCTATGAAACGCGATTGCAGTTATTCAATCTTTACTCCTTAAGCTTCCGCCGCCAAGTGTTTCAGGCTTGTTTTATTGGTGGCTTATTACTTTCTGCTACTGATGCTCCTGATTTACTCTCGTCCATCTCGCTGTATGTTCCCTCTCGTTCTCTTCGTCCACGTGATCCTCTGTCAATTGAAACACGTCATACTCTTTATACTTTCAATGACCCTCTTCTGTCCTGTTTCAGGTTGTTTAACCACTTTTACTATCTCTTTGATTTCGACTCCTCTCTTAACTCTTTCCGTAACCGTATTTTTTCTTCTAATTCCCTTTAATTATTCTCCTTAGTTTTCTATTACTCTCTTTTTTTTTTGTTTTTGTTAAGTTTATGATAGTCTCTACGCTCTACTCTTGTTTTTTTTTCTTTTCTTTTTTGCTAGGTCAATACTAGGTTAGTTAGGCTTAGTTTTTCATGAATTATTTTGTTTATTTGTTAGTATTAAATTAGTTTTAAGTCTATTATATTTAGCCTTGATGGCGGATATTGTATTAAATAAATGAAATGAAATGAAATGAAATGAAATAATTCGTCCAGTACTAGTCTATGTTCGAAATGAATCGGTAGAGACAATGAAAAGAGTCATGCTTAACGACACAGCCTTAGCTATAGTTTGTCATTGATCGAACTGACCTCGTAGCCTTCCCCGTAGCCCCTCTACTACACTTGAACTTAAAGTGAGGGAAAGCTGTTTACACAGCTGGCTTTAACAAAAAATGCGAATCAATAGCTGGCTTGTTGCATCTTCCAGATACTTCATTAAAACATCGTTTGAGCACTCTACTCATAGTCCCTTCACTTGTCAGTAGTCAAAATGCGCTGGCTGTGTGCGGTAGTATTGGCAACGCTTGCCCATTCAGTTCCGGTCCGTGCCGAATGGTTCGATTCCTGCGATCGACAGTTTCAGCTCACCAGCGTGGCAGATGTCACGCTAAACTCACCCTTCTATCCCTCGAACTATCCCGCCGGAAGCTCGTGCCGGTTTGTGGTACGTGCGCCACCGGGCTACACGATACAGGCCACGTGTACGCTTAACATGGCCAATCCAACGGCTGCCTGTACGACGGACTTTCTGTACGTGTCAACGGAAGGCTTTGCCTCGCCGGTGGGCAGCGAGTTCTTCTGCGGCAAGGGACAGATCGCGCGCAAGTCACTGTTCAACAAGCTGACGATCTCGTACATTTCGTCCAGCTCGACGAACTCGGGCTCGTTCACGTGTCGGTTGGTGGTGCAGCCGCAGGAGTGTGACTGTGGGTGGTCGCGTACGGCCAAAATCGTGGGGGGCAGTGTGGCCGGTGTTAATGAGTACACTGCGATGGTGGGACTGTTGGATCCGCTAACGGTGAACGTGTTCTGCTCCGGAGCAATAAGTAAGTCGAGATGGCCAAGATGATCTTGCAGGTCCTACTGACGTCTCTTCCCTTCCATTATTGCAGTAAGCTCACGCTACGTTCTCACTGCCGCACACTGTGCCCGCACCATTCCGAGCGTGAGCCGCGTGCAGGCTCTCGTCGGTGATCATGACTATCGTTCCGGGTTGGATACACCGTACTCGGCGATCTACAACATCGAGCAGATCATCTCGCACGAGTACTACAATGAGCAGACGCGCAACAATGACATTGCGCTGCTGAAAACTTCCACCGAGATGGACTTTAACCGGGGTGTAGGCCCCATCTGTTTACCCTTCACGTACAGTACGTACAGCTTTGGCGGGCTTTCGGTCGACATTGCCGGCTGGGGCACGACGAGCTTCGGTGGACCGATGTCGACGATACTGCGCAAGACCACCCTCAATGTGCTGCAGAACGCAAACTGTACCGCGCCGTACGTGAACGATCAGAAGATCTGCACGTTTGCCGTGGGCCGTGACTCCTGCCAGTACGATTCTGGCGGCGCACTGTTCCTGCGGGGCAGCCAGCGCATGTACTCGATCGGTATCATTAGCTACGGGTCGGCCTGTGCTGCCTCGACACCGTCCGTAGCAACGCGCGTCACGGCCTACCTAAGCTGGATCCGTCAGAATACACCGGAAGTGTCGTACTGTGCGAAATGAAATTGAATCGTGTTAGCGTGCGTTTGCGTTTCCTTTATTGATAGCAATAGTTCCACTCCGGCGTGTTGTTCATTATCCACTGCGTGTAGTAGAGCACGTTCGTGCTGACGCTGGGCCGATCGGTGGCACAGGCAATACCGTACCCGATCGTGCCGAGCAGATAGGCCCGCTTGTTGTACGCATCGGTGTAGAAGAGCGGACCGCCCGAATCGCTCTGGCAGGTGTCTTTGTTCGGGGTCAGCGTGCACAGCTGCTGCTGGGCGGAGAAGGTCGGATAGAGCGCGGAGCACTGGGACGGGTTCACCACCGGTAGGGCGACCTTCATCGGTACGTTCGATTTGGGAGCGCCGTAATCGAGCGTACCCCAGCCGACCGCTTCCAGCTGGATGCCGACGAACGAGGCACCGACGAACTTGATCGGTAGGCAGGCAGGTCCAACACCGGCATTGAATAGGATCTCCGTGCGCGTGCGTACGATTGCGATATCGTTGCTGCTGGAGCTGGTGGTGCTGCTGTATCCTTCGTGGATTTTGATCGACGCGAGCAGGAGTAGGGCTGTGTAGGGAGATTCGGACCCGGTGGTAATGTCGTGCTCGCCAACGAGCAGCGCCAGGTTTGATATGGAGCGGCCCATGTAGCAGTGGGCGGCCGTTACTGCGTGATAGTTCGTTACTGGAAAGAAAAGGGAGGATGATGTTGAGTGATTTTTATCCAGAATTATGATGATTTTTCGTGTTGAGAAGAATGAATGAATTTGCAATTCGTTCTAAGGGAATTCAAGAATCGTTGAAGATACATGACCTGTAGTGTGTGCCAATTTTGTTTCCAAAAATATGATCTTAACATAAGAGATCTTAGATATCTTTAGAGATCCTTGAATTCTAGAAGATTGAGATGTTCTACAAGACTACAATCGTGCTCTCTGTAGAGGGTGGTCAGAGGTGTCAAAAAAAGATGGGAAGAATGAACGAGATCTGATCAGTTTCTTCATCAGTTTCCAGTGGAAGATCGAACTGCGTCCACAAAATTGCTTAACACTAGGTGAAGGTGAACACTATCAAGAATAGCTATCCCATCAACAAATGGCGCCACAATTAGTTTGATATTTTTTAATGCGCCAGTCGTCTACTAAGGGGAGTCTTTTAAGGTTCCTTTTAAACTTAGAGCTTGAGTCGTTTAGGCTCCATTTAGGGGTCGGTTAGTGGATTTGTGGCGCTTGGGAAGTTCTTTTGATGAAGTATCCGTCCATGCGACGAATGAATCTATTAACGAATAGTTGAACGACGAACTGATTGGACAGGACAGTTTAAAAGAATGAACTGATTTGTACACATAAAAACGAACGGTTTTTCGCAGGTCGCAATCGTGCTTTCGATTCGAAACATGTGTCAAGAGATTTAAACAAAGCTGATAACAGATCAACACGCTGGAAATAAGGTTAAAATCATGCATCTTCCATAATCAACGATTCAGGCCCCTTAAGCGACTCGGTACTGAATGAGCTCTGAATTTAATGAATCAAAAAGAATTATTAGAATGTGTCTTACTGATTGTAGCACCGCAGAAGATGCCCTCGCCGCTTTTCGATCCATCCACCAGGGCGGCCATCATGGGAAACTCGTTCACCAGCGTCTCCTCACCGCCAACAATCTTTCTCTACGCGGAAAGTAAGTGATTCCGTATGAGCGCATCTGCTGAAGCTCTTTTTATGCTCAATAATTCGCCTTACCGTTCGACGCACACCACACTGACACTCGATCTTGGTGGCGGTACAGAAGAACCGTCCCCCTTTCGAGGTGCCGGGTACGAGCAGCGCGATCGTGAGCCCGCTGTACGTTGACTCCGTGCTCAGCACGCCGGAACCACAGTACGCCTGCCCATCGGCCAGGTTGCTTTGTCCCGTTTTGGAGATGACAAGCCGATCGGCAGCGCAGGAAGTGCTCTGCAAAGGATGGTACAGAGTTCTCACTCAAACATACACTTTTTGTATCGATCAACGAACGGACGATCTTACCAGCGGGATCGCAACATCGCTGCAGGATAGCGCGATCCGGGACCCGGGCGTTGTGGTCAGCGTCCACCGGCACTGCGTGTAGGCGGGATAGAACCCACTGTAGTACGGTGAGTAGATCGAGTACGACTGCCCGCTAGCGACATCGATCGTGTAGTCACACCCTGCATACTGAGCGTCGGTCAACAGTGCCGCATCAAGCGCGGCACAAACAAACAGCCATAAAGTGGCCGGTCCTAGAGAGAGTGAGAGAGTGGTGGAAGTCCAACCACAACGTGAAGCGTGAAGAAGAACGAAGTCTTAATGAAATGTTTGTCCAACGTTTCCACCGGTTAGGCTACCGAGAATTGGAGCTATTATTTAATCCGTGATATTGACATTCTTCCGTGCTTTTCGTTGTTGGATGTGGTGAATGGAGATGTTTTTTTTTATATATACAATGTAAAGCGCCTTCCCCGGATGTAAATGTAAATGAAAGCAAAGCCACAGATTGAAGAGGAACTTCCGGTCATACAACAACAACAACAACAAAAAAGCACGACCAAACAAACGCTCATTAACCTTCGGTTCCGTCCCCTTTGCGTTTATACGCGATCAGGCCGCGATAGAGAAGTGGATATTTAATTATGGTTCCTCCCCGGAAGCCGTATCCGATGAGTTCCGATACTTGGTGTACTTTTTGTGTGTTGTCCGGTGACCTCACCTTCTCTCTCTCTACCCCTTCCTCCCCTCCTCCCCCCTCCCCACTTCTGACGACTATTTACCGAAGGATAATTTTAATTTCATTTTGCTTATCCGCTCCCGCTGCTTTACAGCGGTGTTCCGGTGGTCCAGTCCCTTTGCTGTCCAATTCTTCCACTAGGGTGGATTGTTTTTTTATTGTCGCCCCTTTTTGTTGCTTCTTTCCTTCCGTTTGTTATTAATTTTTGCTTTATTCATCAACGCCACTCGAACCGGACGGGAAACAGCATAAAAGCGCTGATCATTCAGCGTTCAGCTTATTAGCTTCTTTTAGTATTCCTTTTGCTCACACAATTCGCACAGTTTCAATTCCGCTTCTTTTTCACTAGACAAAAATCACACAATTAAATAATACTACAGACACCAAAAAAGAACTGCTGGAATGCCAAAACGTCTTCCAGCTCGCAAAGTTTTTCCTGCTCCCCTGTGGGAAAGCTGGGCAGCAGACACAATTAACTGTCCGGAAGGTGGCCCCGAACCACGGATGCTCGCTCGGACTGAAGCTGGCGGGATAATTTCTTCCGCGTTTATAGTCCAATAGTCCGGCTTTGCGTTGCAATTCCAGCAAGAAGGGGGATAAGAGATAACCAAGCGTTCATGATAAGCATGAACCGAGACGAAAGGTCTTCCCGGGTTTTGTCTACAGCGCTGACATGGGTTTTCGGTGCGTCTCGAGCGTGGATATGGGACCTCCTACTGGCCCCGGTCAGTCATAAAGATAAAAAGCATGGAAGTAAATATACATTTACACCACCAAAACTTCAAGCATCGTGGGCAGGCGCAGGCAGGAACGCACTAGCAAGGGGAGACAAAAAATGAGAAAAAGCGAATCCAATTGATGATAGTAAGTGAGATTTTATTCCTTTTTCACACGCGGCAGGCGGGTGGAATTTTCATTTCATTTTCCAAACCTTCAACTTTTGCAAATACTTTCACCCGTGCTTTCTCCTCCTCCTACACACATACACCAAGCGTGTGTCGTTGGAGCGCCCCCTTTTGTGTGCGGGGAAAAGTTTGCACCGCTGCGGAAGTGTAAATTGCGTCGGAAGGAAGCTCCTTTCCACCGAGGCAGGGGAGAAGTTATTTGCTTTTCATTCTCTCTCTCTCTCTCTTTCTCTTTCATATTTTCATCTGTTGGGAAAACAGGGAGAGTGGCGGGGGAGTGTTTATAGTTTCGCATAGTTTCTTCCTCTCGCACGTTAGTGCTGGGGACCGGAGGGCCACACCAGCCAGCACGTGTGGGCCACATTCTATCACGTGCTTTATAGCGTGAAGGCTGTTGGAATGCTCGAAAAGAAGGGGGGAGGGGGGCTGGTGAGTGAGGAAGGCAGGAAAAGTATTAAAAGGGATAAATAGGCGCACACATACCAGTGGAAATAAAAGGGAAGCAAAATTGTCACAATATAAGAAATGTGTCTGTTTTAGCTGTAGAAAGTTGTGTATTTGTGATGCGTGGAATGAGGTCAAAATATGTCCGTGTTGTTTGCTGTTGGATAAGAATAATTTTATCATTTTCCTCCCCTTTTCCTCAAATGCATGATAATCACCCAGCTATTGCATGCAACCAAAAAAAATGACAGATACAAAAAATGTCATGATATGATTTTTATACTTCTAATCTTTCGACCGTAAGCTAGAAACAATATACGTAGTGGCGATAGGTACGACGACACAGTAATTCAGAATGTTAACAAATGGGTGCGGACGTAGGCTGCATGGGAGAACACAGATAAGCCTTTCCAAAAACAAAAACGAAATGAGAGGAAAAAAAACACGAGACTGAGACAACAATCACACATTATTGTTGCTCGTTGCTGGTGATGGTGGGTGGTGGGGTGGGTGGAGGTGCAAATAAATTTTGCATATCATCATGTGTGTTTGTGGGGTGGCGTTGGTCGAACGGTGGTCTCTCCCCCGCATGGACAGGGATGTGCCATACAGTAGCGGGTTTTATGTGACCCAGAAGTAAAGAAAGCACATCACAGAAGACGGTATACACACAAACCTCTCTCCTTGAATACCAACCCCTATCATGCTCTATCTGCGTGGGATGGTTTGCCGAGTGCGAGAGATAGAGAGAGAGAGATAGAGAGAGAACAAAATAGTTGAGTTTTGGGGTTCATTGGGCTGGTGTTTTTTTGGTTCCTATTATACGCCGCATCATCGGGTGTGCTGAAATAAACTCGATCGAACCGGTTTGAGCTGGAGGTTGGAGCTCTTTTTTTTAACCATTTCCACAATCCATTGAGATTGTAATTTAAATTGTATTATGTCTTTTGACCGGTTGGGACAATTGGTATCCTTTTTTCCCCCTGCTATGAGCTAAATTAAATATCAGCATCGCATGGTTTACAGCGAGCGCTTCGAAGTAATGGTTTTGGAACCTTTTTTTGCAGATAGAAAAAAATGATTTTTAGGTTTGCTTTGTTTGCAGCCATTCCCAAAACTTGTTTCATTATCATACTAGTTAATTGCTTTAAAGCTAATTGAACGTTTTACCTTTTCTGTGTCATATTTGTGCCTCGAATTTACTGAGACTGTGATTAAGTGAGCACTAGAGATAGGAAGTTTAGACAAAAAGTAAAGTAAGTAGTTTATTTTCCTTAAGTAGCTTTCTCTCTCTCTCTCTCTCTCTCTCTCTCTCTCTCTCGTTGGCCTGCTCATATGTCGTCGTGACATGGCCCGGTGAATAATTATTCTCCAGGATGTTCGGTCCATGGCTGCAGACTCCCATTCATGCAGACACCCGATCTCTGGCAGGTCTCGCCCCACCTGATCGCTGTGCTCCCCTGGGCCTTATGACAAACTGTGGACTAGTGTTGAGCTCTTTGGATCGCCCCCATGACTCCGATCTGACTACGACTATTGTTAGTCCGGTTCCGACTCTAGCAAAATCTGTACCACTATTTCTGCGTAGAGTTGGAGTCGCCCGGAGTCGTCTGGAGTCGTCCAGAGTCGTCTCAAGTTGGCCAGAGTTGTCCGGAGTCGTCTGGAGTTGGCCGGAGTCATTCTGAGTCGTCTAGAGTCAGTCGGAGTCAACCGGAAACGGAGTTGGTCAGATTCAACAGGAGCCGCCCGGTGCAATGTGCTTGTGATCAGGCATTTCATTTCGTTGTCTTTCTGTTGCTTTCACTTTGCGCGTGCACTTTGTATACAGGCCTTTGCGTCGAAGGCGGACTCTGGACAACTCCAACCGTTTAAGGACGACTCTGGACGACTCCGGACAATTCTAACCGATTCCGAACGACTCCGGATAATGCTGGAATTTAATTTGTACCACCATCCGTCAGTATAGGGAGGCGGGAAATAAAGAAAAAAGTCAGCAGCAGAGAGTGGTTTCGTTTTCCGCTCGATCCGGAAGACCGCTGCTGACCTGGATGTGTCGATCGAGACTGCTTAAACCATCATTACGAAGGAACTAGGATTCAAGCCGTACAAGAAACGTAAAGGTTCACGGAGTAACGGAGGCTACAGCCAAAAAAAAAGGCTGGTCAGAGCCCAACCGTTACTTTCGCGGCACGCGTGTTCACTGATGAGACACTCTCTTCGTCTTCGTCGAAACAGTCACACAAGGTTCAATATGATCGGTTGTAGTCACCGACGTTGGCCAGCATCCCCCCATCCCTAATAAACATCCCAGCACCTTAGGAGCTGCACGGAAAGGATCATTACGTCTTTCAAACAGGAAGACCTGCCCACACGGCGAAGACTTTGTGGCCTCCCAGCTCCCCCGATCTCAACCCACTGGAGTTTTATGCATAGTCATACATGTTGGACCAGGTGCGTGCGATTCTTTTGCGTCTTAAGCTCGCAATATTAAAAACAAAGGAAGTGTGCTCCCCACCAATATGCCCTAAACGTTCTCAATAAACATAGCTTCCATAGGAATTGACTTGAATCCATAGGATGTATATCTTGTTTATTTATCTTTTAAACAGATTTTGAAAATGTATTTGAACTTATTCAACATGATGTAAAGCATTCCATTCAACAGCTTTACAACGGGACCAGTTCAACAACCTCACCGCATTACGATCAATAACAAACATTTGAAAAAAACAATGTTATGCAAATAATTAATAGATGCTTTTGTTTGTTTTTTGGTCTGAAACACTGATGGTTCAATCACACTGCAGGATGCAACAATGCCACCCTGCAATGGATTTAATTGAACAAAGCATAATAAAAATGTAGTAATGAGCCAGCAAAAAAAATGCTATTGGATTTTATACATTCAAGCCAATTGATTGTAATGGTAGGGTGGAAAACAAAAAAACACGCTGCCAACAACAGCGATTACGAGGTAAAATGAAATCGATTGACAAAAATTTAATTTTACGCACAACTAAGTTGACGAAAATTTACGACCCTCTTCTGTCTCTCTCTTTCTGCTGCCACCGAGTGCCGAGTGACCTGGCCGTTTGTCGTTTTCTGCGAATCCATTACGGACGTAAATATTGAATTTAATTGCTTGCGCTCCGTCACGGTCGGCAACTGAAGGGGTAACAAAGTATGGCAGCAGGCGTTGATGCAAGTGCCACGCGTTTGCAGCTGATTACAGGGTACGGGGTGTGGCGCGCGCGCGCGCGTTTGTGTGTATTAATGCACGCCGCAATTGTTGTGTTCTTTTGTTTTGCTTTGTTTAAATAGCTTATATCAAACAACTCCCCCTCCGCAGTGGGTGGGTGTGTGTTATCAGTTTAATATTCACACTTTTTTGCTGTTGCTGTTCGTGTTTTGTTTGTAGTGTTATTGTGTAGTTGTCATACGGTTAGCTGCTACCATAGCGACCGAAACAGGGTGACAGGCTTTCGGAATAATAGTTTTTAATACGCATCGTTGTTTATAGTTTTTAACACGTTAATACGCAGCACGTACGGGGCTGGTTTTCAGCGCACTTGATGGTGCAGTATTGTGGAAAAAAAATCAAAAATAGCCTTCCCTCCCCTGGTGTTGTCGGAAATGCATTTTACTCTGTCCCTTACCGAGGCGATGATTTATGGAACCGTTTTCAGTATCATTGAATCTGGCTGCCCACCTGCTAGCGGGTAGCCTGGTTGAAGGCCAGCTGACCAAAGTGTTTTTTGCACTATTTTTTATACTCTACAATAGCTCACGAAGCGGTTAAATCCCGGTGGATGTTGACAGTGGAAAAATGAAAAAAAAAAATAATAGAAAATGCCTAGTTCAATCTAGCAGTGGCTTCAGTTTAGGAGTATATTCTGCCTCCTCTAGAGTACAAGCATAAACCTCCAAAAAAACGTATGAGAACGCGTCCTTGTGACGTTCGGAGCTAAAACAAAAGCGAATCCATTAATTTGAATGATCCACCCGTCGTCGTCGTCGTCGGTTTGCAACTCTTTCAGGTGTGAGAAGGTTTAATATAAAACATTCGAACCGGGGGGGTCGGTAACAATATAACCGGTGCCTCTTTGGTACTCGCGTATTCCGTCATGCCCCCACAATGACAGGTGAAATCGCTTAACTGCTCGTAATTTTACCAAAAACCGTTGTGCCCCACTTTTCACCCAATGCATCTAGTGCTGCGGTGCTGAATGCGTGTGTGACTAGAAATTGGACGGTTTTTTTAAAACCGGTCCTACAAAAGAGAGAGAAAGAGAGAGCGAGAGAGAGAGAGAGAGCGAGAGAGCGAGGGAGAGATACAGAGAGTCATACTACATACCACACCAGCCGGCGAAGTAAGTTGATAACGGGCACGGTCTGGGTCTGGGTTCAATTTGAGGCTACGTCAATCAAAAACTAATCAAAAAACCACCAAAAAGCGCCAAACGGACCTGGCGGGGCTCGGTTAGAAACCTGTTTTTGAACCCCCCCACCACCGCTCCCACCAAAAAAGCACTCCACCGGAGCACAATCGGAAGCCATTATTTATGCTTCCTGCAAGTAGTCGTAGTCACCGAAAGCCCCGATGGCAGCATTGTTTTCCGGCCTGTTCGGTCTTGTTTTTTGTTTCATGCACATTAGTGTTGGGTTGTATGACTCTACTAACCGAGCGAACCGGGAGTCGGGTCATCGGCTAAGTCGGAATCGAGTTCGACCCAGCGTATATGAAGCTGACCCAAAGGTGCATATGAGTTCAATAGGTTCAGTGGGCTCGAACAAGTTCTACTTAACTACTACTTAACTCATATGAACCTACTGAACCTATTGAACTCCTATGCACCTACCAAACCTACCAAACTCGTATGAACCTATTAAACTCGTTGCACCCATGGGTGGGAATCGCATATGATTTGCTGTACCTACTGAACCTACCGAACCTACTGGAACCAACAATACGACCCGGAGCGCTTTGGATGGCTTCGACCCCGTAGGTTCGTGTCGACTCACCCATCACTAAGACATGTGTATGCATGATTCGCTTTTCTGGTGCACTTTTTGATCGCTCACTAGTTAGACTAACACACACACACAATAGGACGGCTAACATTGTTTAAAAGGTTGGCGGAGTTTGCACGCGCCATGCCAGGTGCAAAACCGTATTTAAGTATGCAAAGTGCGCCCCAGCAGCGTTAGTGTGTTCCGGCGCGAGTTTTCTGAGCGTCGTACAGTGTGCAACCGTGTTTCACGCAGCAACACACACACCATGTGGCACTCGGGGTGGTCAACAGTGGTACGGGTGTTGCTTGTCCTGGCCTCCGCTACCCGTCCAGTGCAGGGGCAGTGTTCGTTCACGCTCGATATGAAGTTTGGCTCGGTGTATCAGCTTGTCTCGCCCCGGTATCCTTCCCGGTATGGGCCGAACCTGCAGTGTACGTACGTCATACGCGCGCCGTTCGGTTACCGCATCTCGCTGGAGTGTCCCACGTTTCAGATACCATCCGTAAGTGTGTGTGTGTGTGTGTGTGTGTGTTTGTATTTCTCGTGGATGCATAATCCTGTAAAACACTGTTGCCTCTCTGCTCGCTGGGCAAGGAAGGGTGGTTTGAGTTAGTTATTAGTTACCAAACACCTTATTGTAACCTTTGTTTTTCTCTCTCCTTCTCTCTCTCTCTCTCGCTCCCACAGAGCACGGACTGTCAGCTAGATTCGTTCCGTGTGTCCCGCACTGGGTCGCTGAGCTTGGCCGATGCTTACTCCTACTGCGGGGCGGGCCGCTTACAGGAAAAATCGGACACCAATCAGATGACGATCCGGCTAACGTCGGCACCAACCAGTACGGGCGGGCTGTTCTCGTGCAATCTCAGCATCCCGCAGCAAAGCTGTGAGTGTGGTAAAAAGAAATTGGTAAGCAAGCTCTTTAGAACTGCTTTTTGTATGCCGGCTTGCGAAATATCTTCGTGAAAAATTAAAGGAAATTTGGGTATTACATTTAGGGTGAAAGGTTATTTGGTCTGTTGTGGTTTTTTAAGCATTCAGTATTTTGCGAACTTTTGCCTCAAAATACCGAAATGCTCGAGGTTTGGTAATCCTTAGCCATATTTTTATTTGCATAACGACTGCCAGGGAACTATATTCATAATTTTCCATCCTTTTTCCCAACACTTTAATCTTTTTCGTCCTCACACCGTCTTCATCTCTCTATCGCCATCACTTTCTGTCTCTCTTCCCATACTATTCGTTATTCTTATGCCTTATTTATGCCTTCTTTATCTTCCGATGTTCTTACTCATTTATTTTCTCTATTTGGTGTATTTTCTAGACACCTTACACAATTATAATGCTTTTTGTTTTAAATTATACATTTTTTGCATTTTTATTATTATCAATATTCAATATTCAGATAAATATTGTTTTTTTTTGCTACCATCAATTTTACATGCATTTTTTTTACCAAGAAAGCCTTTCTGACAAAACGAAGTAACTGATTTTAACAGTTCAAATCATAGTTCATAACAAACTAGTAACTGAGTAATCAGTTCATTAGTAATTAGATAACTAATTCCAGTCTATAGTACTATACAAAGCAGCTATGTTTTACGGATAATATTCATACGTTTATAAAGTTAAAATAATTTAAAAAAGCCATTAATATTTGTATAACATTTGCATCTGATAGTGAAACAACTTAATTGCGTTGTTTCCAGCGACAACATTATATTACATACCTATCATATTCAATTCTGTTTGAGTTTATTATTACTTTACTTGACTTGACATGCTTTTTCAGGAACTAGAAAAAGGAATATTCGATTTTCTCACTGAGTTGCGATTAAAGTTACTCACTTTATCCGCACAATAGAAATTTACTCTTTTGGGAACAGACTTCCTGAATCGGAAGATCTCCTCTTCTTGTTGAGTTGAACTCCCTCAGGACTTACCGATTCAATCTTACCCAGTGTGCACATCACAAATCGGAGCAATATCTCCACAATAGATAGAAAAGAGCATTTGAAACATGATTTTGTCTTTTGTTTCTTCCATTACAAGACGAGAATGGGCTATTTTTGATAAGGAAAGATTATTTGGTATATTTTCCATTCCAAATTTCACCATTTGAAGTGAATTTATATTTACTTAGTGTTCTAGCTTTTGTGTTTCTGGTTCATTCAACTCACTCCTTCCACCTTTTTGTTCTAATAGAACCGTATCGTGAACGGGGTGGAAACGGCAGTGAACGAGTTCCCCATGATGGCGGCATTGATAGACGTCAAAACGAAAACTGTCATTTGCGGGGCCACTATCGGTAAGCTTGCCTGCTACAATTACAACACACACACACACACACGATCGCTGTCGCTCGCTTGCTCGCGGTAGTATTATTACATCCCATGTTCGATATGCTTCCTCCACACAGTTACCAACAGTTACGCGCTGACGGCGGCCCACTGTCTGCTGCAGCGCACCATCAACGATACGGTGCTGCTGGTGGGTGATCACAATATCAAAACCGGAACCGATACCTCCTTCTCGCAGGTGTACATCGTCGCCCAGTTTATGAGCCATCCCGGGTTCACGGTCAGGCCGGTGGCGAATGACATTGCGCTGGTACGCACCGGGCGACCCATTCAGTACAATCCGGGCGTCGGTCCGGCCTGTCTGCCCTGGAGCTACACGACGCAATCGTTCGAGGGTCGCACGGTGGAAGCGACCGGATGGGGCGATCTAGATTTCGGTGGACCGCGGGCCACCGCCCTGAACAAGGTGCAGCTGGCCGTTATTGGCAATCAGGAGTGCTCCCAGCGGCTCAGTGTGACCGTGCCGTATCAGCAGCTCTGCACCTACACCGCCAACCGGGACACGTGTCAGGTAGGGGTTAATCTCGCACGCGTTTCTTGACGGGTGTTTCGCTTGAAGGATCTTACTTCAGTGGCTTCTCGTTCTTTTTGTGGACTTTTTCTTTGTCTGCTGTCTCTAGGGCGATTCCGGAGGACCACTGTTTTTCACGAACCTCGCAAACGGGCTGCTATACGATGTGGGCATTGTTAGCTTCGGCATTGCGTGCGCTACCGCAAATCCGAGCGTTAATACGCGAGTGACTGAGTATCTGGACTGGATTATGGTCAACACTCCTGGATCGTTCTACTGCTATCAGCCATAGGGGGTGGGGGGCGTCTTGGATTGCTTAATTCTACAACAACAAAAACAACAATGTTGACTGTGTATCATTTACCAAGGTGCGATAAATAAATGGTTGGGAGTTATATAGTTTATTAGGTGAAATAATAAGTTCGTTGCGTTTTTTTATTGAACTTAGACGAAATGTACGGATCTCGAATCGAAAAAATTCACGGCTTTTTGAGAACTATCGACTTTGCATGGATGGTAGATAAAGATTTATGCTCCATATGCCAGAACGGACAGTAATCCGAACAAGCAATGTCAAGACTTTAGGCAGACTAGAGAATTATATCTGTTGCATCCTTTCTTACAGGCGATGTAAAAGCATCAGGTGCTGAGAGGTGAGTAAATGGCGTCTTTGGGCTTCAGTTAATATCCCACAGACCTAACCTTTTACCTTTTGGATCATTTTCTTTGCTTCTAATTGGTGAGAGATGTTTTGCCGAGACAGTCCATGTGTCTTTGTGCGTTCTTGGTGTGTTTGTGCATCGTCTCTAGTTATTGAACACAAGATTTTGTGCGTTTTTTTATTCTAAATCAAAATTAACACATTCAAACCATGCCAACCATATAGGAAAAGTGGGACATAATGGTCATCTGCATTATTGAGAATAATACACGTATATAGTGACTTACAAATATTACCACATCACATCAAAACAATATTTCATGCTTACTATAAACATTTTATAATCTAAGATTTGTAAATATATGAATAAATATGAAAATAAAATTATTGCTCAAAACGACGTTATTTTGACCGTCTCGAAATTAAACTTTCGTTAGAATTTAGAAAGCAATTGAACAAAAAAGGATGTGTATCCAGGCACTTGACATTTATCTATGATTTGCGTGAAAAAAAGAAACCATTTAAATTGAATATAAAGTTTTTAAAATTAAGCTTTGTAAGATGTTTCGCTTGGGGCAAAATGATCGACTAAAATATAATTGTTTTCGATATATTTGTACTCTATCGATAAGAAAATTTACTAACATCACGTGCATTATCAATCCAGCAATTCATTCAACTATTTACCAAAACACTTTAATACAAAACTAAATATCTACCCTTATAATTCTACCTAAGCGCAAGAGCTTAAATCAAAGCAAAAGAGCTCCAAACCAAAGTTCAATGTTGCCCCATAGCAAGACCATTTTTTACCTCGCAACTTTCATTTTATACACTTATGTTTGTTGTTAGTTAATACGTCTACTACTATTTTAGTTTAATGAAATAGAATTTGAAGCAACGATTGCTGTGAACACATCAGTGTAAAGTGGTTTACCCAATGAGATATAGAGCAAAAACCTGAACCAGTGCCTTTTTGCTCCGCTTTCCCCTACAGCATCAGATAGGGTACGGTTACCATAATCTTTGAAGAAAGTAAAATGAACATCGTACACGTTTTATTGATATGAAGTCAATAGGAGCGGAACTCTGGACTAAAACATATTATTCGTGGTAAATAAAACATAAAATACCGTGAAACTTGTAGTAACACAACAGAGAAGAGTGTAGCTAAATGAGAATCTGGAAAAGAAAGGCGGAATGATAATGCAAACATATATAAAAAAAACATTGCTGACATTTGACAAAAAATGCCACGAACTTATTGATACTCCTAATGTAAACCAAACTCATCTCTTTACACTCTTCAAAATGGAATGCTTTTTGCTGTTTTGTAGGGGCTGTACTGGGCTGTACGCGGGAGAAATGACAAATTGTTTAGTGCTAATTTTATGTAAAATAAATTCAACTTCCTGCTTGAGTACATTCCGTACCAAGGGTTGGCCCGAAGAACAGTTGTTAGCAACAAAACACTCTCCCAGCGACCAGCGGAACGCCCAGGACGACACCATCGTCATCACATCAGCATGATTGTAGCCATGTGCAGCAACGAGCGCGTTTGGTTTTGCGCCGTTGCGCGAATCGCAATTGGAAAAATCTACCACAACCTCCTCCCAAACCACCCACCCAGGAATAAATATTAAAACCAACTGTTACCGACAGTTGGTTTCTGGGGCCAAACTGGAGGCACAGAGCGCACCGCACAGTAGTGAGATTTATGCGCAACGCCGTCCTCTTGCGCGGGAAGCTGTTTTTTGGGGCCTCCTGCAAATCTCAGACCCTCAGTCGCCCGGGATTGACTTTTATCCAATCTGCACACCGGTTTTTCGGGAAACTTTTCACATCAAATAGACGACACATCTCCGGGATACATTTCCGGAGGGTCCCCGTGGGGGAGCAAGGGACAGATGCACATGTTGTGCGTTAAAGTGGAGGGCTGCTTGGTGTGTAGTTGCTTGGACTGGCCTGGGTAAGGTCTGTTTTCTTCCGTTCTGTCATAGTCCTCCGGCGCTGGGCGGAAGGACGAGTAGGAGTCAGGGTTTGTGTTCCTTGTTACGAGATTGGGCCGGTTTGACGGTTGCGCGAACGTGTTTTTACAACGTTTGGACCGGGTTGAGCCTTTACCCGCGGTGTGTGTGTGTGCTTTTTCTGAATCTACCACACAAAAACATGCACATGTTTGTATGTGTATGTAATGAACAACAATGCACCAAAGGCTTGAAGGAGCTAGCTAGGGAAAAACGGCCTCAAACCTTTGAGTTTGGGTGCACACGCCTGCGTTACAGTGAGTGCAATCGTTCACAGGGCAGCATGGAATGATGCCACCGGAGAGATGAAAAACAACAACAGAGCAAAAACGTGCGGTGGAAGAAGCGTTTCCCCGGGAACGGATGGTGCAAGGAATTAGCGTGGAAATGATAGTACATCACGCTGCGGTGTGGCAAGTGACAGGGGTGGCATGCCAGCCTGCTGATGTTGCTACTGCTGCTGCTGCTGCTGCTGCTGCTGCCAGTAACGAATAGGTGCAGTCGCTTCGTTGGAGAACGCACAGGAGGCCATGCAGTTGGGTTTTTATTTATGATTCGAAGCAGCGCCCAACACAGGCTTTGCACGTGTTTTTCCTTTACCTTCTTTTTCGCACCATCCTCAACGCTGGTGTGCGCTGAAAGCCCGCCCTGCCCACGTGGTGTGCGTGCGCGAAGAAAAACCCGCTCGAAACGTGCGGGCTTAAATTTATTGCAGATTGTTGCAACGGTGGTTTTTCGTTCCAACCAACCGAATTTGATGCATTTCAATGTGTGCGTGTGTGTGTGAGACTGGTTCGGTGAGGTGTTTCAAGGGGTTTTTGCTTGTTGTGGGAGGCCATTGGGCCACGCCGTTCCGGTGATTTCCGGTGGTTCCGTGTGTGCGCAAACAACGGTTTTATATCATTTCATCGTTTTCTGATTTCTATTCGGTGCGTTTTGGTGCGCCCTTTTTTTGCCGGAATGGGACTGCTGGGACTCGGAGAAAGAGGTGGATTTTTGTGTGATAAGAATATTTTGACAGAAGGTTAACACAAAAATCGCTCAGTTTTACACAAGCGAACGAGCGCTGGCCCGCCCCCGGCCCGTCGTGAAGGGCATACAAATGAAATTCCTTACTGTTTTAGGTTGAGGCTGGTGTTTTTTTTTCTTCTTCATTTCACCAAACTCACTATGGTGCGCAAAACGCAACGCCAAAGGCACGTGAGCTTCTGCTAACCCTCCCTTTGCTGAGCACCCAAGAATCTCTTCTCTTGTTCTTTACACAATTTTTAAGGGTTGAGATTTTCGGCCCTCTCCATGCTGAATGTTGAATTTATCGTTTTCATTAGTCGACGGGTCGGACCGAAGGGCTGCGTTCAAACAGGGTAACGCTGCCTTTGTTTTCTTTCCCGACACTAAAAAGCTAAACCATGCACGACGCGTTTTGGAAAGGAATGTGAATGTGATTTTTGCAGGGAGGTTTTGTTTTTTAGTTGGAAGCGATTACAGTCAAATGCATCGTTGAGGTGAGATGGAGGGAATAAAAAAAAGGGAGCAACGATGCCAACGAACGATTGTTGTTTGGTGAGCGTGAGCTCAGGCATGATGGACGATGGAGCGATAGATGAATAATGCATCGCCCGTTTTTGGTATTGAATAATGGATGGAAAGATTTATTTTCTCGAAACGGAAACTAACCGTGAAGATGGCATGATTTGTATTATCATTTTTATGTTTTGTTATAAGATTTAATAGATTTTTTTGTAGGTTTGTTCTGGAAACAATCATTCTGGTTGCTCAAATTGCTTGGTTTAACGTGTAATTGTTTTAACGTTTTGGTTTGAAACTTTTTGTTTTGTGAGCAGACCAGCTGATAGCACATAGCAGCAACTGCTGATCGAATCTCACCCTGGTGAGATAAATAAAAGGAAAAATAAATAAAAGAAAATATCCCTAAATAAAAGGAGAAAAGAATAGAGCTTAAACGGGGCAAAATTAGCACCTTTTATGTAAGCATTATTTTACAGCAAAGATCAATTGCAAGGGAAAAACGTGCACAAAAGCTTTGACCATTAGCTAAGTGCTGCTGTTGTGACCCATATTGCCCCAGTGTTTTGACGTTTTTTTACACTGGCTCAATGTATGATGGAGACATATATAAGAATAATTTTATTTTATGACAAATTGAAAGGAATATTAATTAAACTGCTCAACATGCCCATTTTGTCCCGTTTTACCTTACTAGAATAGGAATAGGAACAAAAAAGAGGTAAGAGTAATTTCGCTAACGCATAAACGGTTTCAAAGTATTTTTTGTAAGCACTGAGGATAAATACAATTTAATTGTTCATTTAAAAATGAGTTTGATCCGTCACAGTAATACAAAATAAAAAATAAAAAGAGAACAAAACACTGACCATTTATCTTTCAATTAACTATGTCCAAAGACAATTTTTTACCGTCGCTGCTGAATACAACCGCAATCTAGGGAATAAATTAGACTATCGATCAATGTTTCGAGAAGTTTTCCGTCCTCTCTCTCTAAGCCTTTTTTAACAACAATTTGAAAAAGAACATAATGAGACGGTGTTAGTATGTTGAGTTTCACAAACTTCCATTCCCCATTTTTCCAATCCACTCAATTTTTTTAAAATTCATTTTTTATAGGGGAAGGTAGGTAAAGACGGACACTGCGGGTAAGATGGACACTTCTCATAAATGCATGAAAAAGGTAATTTTCATGTAATTCAACAAGGTAGAAGCCAAACTGAAGGTAAAACAACACATTTGAGAACATTTTTCGTATAATATAAGCGAAATTGGTTAAATTCACGAACAAAACAAATTTTCAATCGTGCGCTCCTTTGTGGATCTAATTTGATTATTGCGGGTCTTAAGCTCTGTATCTTGCATTGTTTATATTTTCGGAAGTTTTATTACATGAACGATTTGTCATGATGGTAAAGCAAAAAACTGGCGAAAGAACGAGAATGGAAGAATAAAAAAAATCTTGTTTTCTGCTGGTTTAAACATCCTAACACCAAAATGGGAAAGACGGACACTTTGTTATAGGGAAAGATGGACACCGCATTTGTTGAGTTATTTTACTTTTTATATCAATTGGTGATGAATATATTTCTTCAAACACCTTAAATAAGGGTATTTTGAAGATATAAACCATTACGCAACTAGAAAAAGTAATAAATAAGCGAGAAATGAAACACCGGTCAAAATAGCAGTCATGCGTTATGATATTACTCGCTCGACGCTGATGAGGTTCTTCACGAAATCCAATATTTTGTCACGACTTGGACAACTTCAATAAAAAAAAAAGATAAAGTGCAGATATCAAATCGTTCAGGAATAGATGAGAGATTCTATGGGTTTACAGATATCAAAAAGTTCAATCTTCAAGTAAGAAATGGCTGGATCTTAACCATTAACAAGTCCCTCAAATATGCTGTGGTCGCGGACTTTCCGCGGAATAATTTCCTATAGCGAAGTTTTAAATTGTTGTTCTGTAAGCTGGTGCAACCTCCACTGTTAGTGCACGATATTAAAAAAGATGCCTTAGATTCTGCATTCTGCGTTCTATTAGAAGCGATGCTTACAATTCCTAAATTCACGGCTGAATGAATCGTCGTTGCAATTGGCCAAGAATTGGTTTATAAACGTACCAGGACGTGGAAAGCGATAGAATTTGTTAAAATACTGTAAAACTCTTCAATTTCCTACGTTTTCTAAAGGTGTCCATCTTACCCTTCATGGTGTCCATCTTTCCCATATCAGGTGTCCGTCTTACCCGAACATTTCAAAACTGCACGAAAAAAATCATGTTTTTCATTCATGAAAAAAACGCAAAAATCGATGTAAACTTAAAAGTTTCAACACATTTTCTGATAAAACATGAGTGTAAGATAATGTATGCATATTTTCATGGTCGTTGCACCTATATATGCTTAGATTTTGACCATTTCCCTTAACGTGTCCGTCTTTACCTACCTTCCCCTATGAGAGTCGTTTAATCGTCCTTGTAAAGCATGGATAAATAAAAGATTATTCTCTCTGCTATAATTGGCATGAAGAGTTAGTGAATCTTTAAATTATTAGCATACCGTAATTTGCTGTGAATGTATAACCATAAATTACTATATGTAAATATTAGTAATTTTTTTCGGCCCAAGCAGTTTTACATAGCAATTATTTACTTTTAAGGTTTAAATATCACTTTTGGATCTTAATGGGGTGCAGCAGAATACAAAAGATGATGTCTGTAACATACAATACGCTGGCTTGAATAATAACTACCTTTGGTTCAGCAATTAAATGACCCTTGTGAGTGATTTTATTTGAATTTGTTTTTATTTTAACATTGATATACTGATTCAAAGGAAAAAAAAAAACTAAAACCATAAAGCTATCCAAACCATTTGAGTGCGTATTAAGAATGATTGAAATAAGTAGAAAAAGCTAGCCAGTTCACTAATTAATATCTAGTATCAACGTACTCCTGTTTGTGTTTGATACCTCTCACTTCTTAACGGTTACAAACAAATCCCCCATTTATTCATGCAACCCACCTTGCAAAACACAAACGCTAATTACACCCGGTGCGCTTTTCCCTCAAAAGCAGGGGAATCTTTTACAAAAATCAATTACCAGAATATAATGCCGCCTTGTTCTCGCTCCAGCACGCAAAATCCCACCGTATCCGGTCACATTATAATGATCTTTCCTCGTACCCCTTTTGGGACGCGTCATGTCATGAGCGGGAGCATCAGGTTAACTCCCCAGAACCAAATTATCCTAATCCTGCCCAGCCCTCGTCACCTCCCGGGACAGAAGACAATGAAGGGGAGAGTGGCCGCGGTGCTTGCATTCGAATATTTGCGCGGTTTTGCAGCACGTGACCCTTTTGGTGCTGGAGCTGGTGCGTCAATTTGGTTCAACAAGCAAATTAGGGTGAGCGTGTTTGTCATTCAATCCACCTGATCGAATGGTGGAGGGCTGTATGTGTGTGTGTGTATGTCAGCCAGGGCTGTGTCATCATTAAATTGTCGTTCCGATTACAGTGTGGCCATCATTGTGTGCAGTGGGTTAAGGATCCTTTTGGAAGGTGTGTTATTCAGGCGGTCATGACAGCGTGGCATACCAAAAAAGGGCAACAGAGTTGGCTCTTTCCCCTCACACTCTGTTACAAGGTGCATTAGTTTGAGTGGCAACAGTGTTGTTGTTGGTGGGACACGCTTTTTTTTCTCCCCCATCGGTGGGACAGGATGCAATGTCACATCCCAGAACCCCCACCGAAATTCCCAAGCCACCACCCAAGGCCGAACACTCGAGTTCACATTACGGCGAAATTGGTTTGTGAAGCGTTTCATTACTTTACCGCAACCGGTGTTCCACTTGTGTGGGCCGCTGTTCACTTCAGCGGCCACGTGCCATCGATGCATGGTGAAGTGAAATTTCATTATGTGCGCTGCTCGGCGGGGTTTGCCGTTCTCCCGTTCCCCCGCTGCCTCTTTTCATCCCCTTTTTAGGTGGCAGAAAAGGCGTAAGCATACACGTAAAATAAACGCAATCTGTGTGTGTGTGTACATGTTCGTGTGTTTGTGTGCGGTCGCATTTGGGACAAAACGGCCAAACAAAACGGAAGCTTCCGGCAGGGCTGACAATGCGTGTGTGTGTGTGGTGGGGTGTGGGAATCATCTCCGCGAAACCCGGCGCCATTATCTGTGCGCCATTTTTACTTGATCCCAGGTCGGTGGCGGATGGCGTGGTTTTTCGCTTTTCACATTTTCTCCTTTTTTTAAATTGATGCTACGATGCGTGGTGCGTGACGGTGCTTCACGGTGCTGCAAAATAAAGTGTGCTTTACAGAGAGAGAGAGAACCACACAGACACAGAGGCACGTAAAAATTCAGCACCAGATAATGAGACACGGTGCGGTGCGGAGGACGCAGGAGCCACGTGGCGCTCTAGGATGTTTCGTTAATGGATTAAATTAAAATAAATAACAGTACTGGTGCAGCACCGATGGCAGCAAGCTGCGACAATCGGGGCTGGCAGGGAGTTTAAAGAGCTCAAGCTGTTTATGGTTGGTCCGATTTGATGTTAAGACTTACGAACTTTTTGTTACTGTAAAAAAAGAGTGAATTTTCACGTGCTTTAAATTAGGATGCATTTTTAAATACATCCTCCCCAAATTGAGGTTGGACTTTTGGTGAGATTTTAATTCTTTTCTGTGCGTTACTCACCATCTCTCTCTCTCTCTCTCTCTCTCTCACGCTGCTTCCACGCGATTCACATACTGGAGCAAACAGTGTACAAGCGGAAAGGATGCACTTTCGGGTTGGGGCTTTGATTTATGGGTGATAATTAAATTGAAATCCAGTAGAGGGAAATTTAATTGTTGTCGGTTGGATTCTTTTCCGTTTTTTTTGCTCTTTGCGCGTGGGTTTGTGCCGTAATTCCGGGCTCCGGTTTTGGAAAGGTGTACAGTTTTATTTGCATACATTGTTTGCGCCGCTGCTGTGTGTTCGTTGTTTCCTGTCCGTGTTTTACGAGCACCTTTTTTTTGCTCAGTTTTTTTACGTGCATTGTGTGCATGGTGAAAGATGATATTTATGTACCTTCGACACGAGCTGGCATTCCGTGGTATTCTCATTGGTGGAGCTTTTTCGTCACCTGACTGCTGTCGGTTAATGCTGCAGGAATTGTGTTGAGTTTGGAACTCATTTAAATAATGCTTGTAATACGCTCCTTGCATTGCCCATGCATTCCTTTCGTCCAAGCGCATCCGCACCACCCCCGAATGGAGGCGCCTGGTACGCCACGTCAGCTCCTGTCGAGCTGTACCCTTTGTAGTGTGCTTTGGTTTTTTTTTCTTTCACGCTGGTGACGAGATTATTGTCAATTAAATTAATTGAACTCATACGGTGTTCAGCACGTTTGGTGCTGTAGCTTGTGTCACGTACGACACGTCGTTTCGATCGTCGGTTGAGATTGCACCAATCTTGTTGGCAACGGAATTGGTGTGTAAGCTTTGGTACAAAAAGATACAAAAAAGGGAAAAAAGGTATTGATTGTGTTGCCCGGGTACAGTAAATAGTAATCAAATGCAATACTAGTTACGTAATTAATTCAATTAGCTACATCAATTGAGTGGTTTTATTTTGAAACACTTTCAAATAATTGATAATTAAAGTTGCTTCGCTTTTTTGGCCATCAAGGTTAGAATTCGACTGATAGATGTGTTAAATTTTGTCTACTGACTCCTCAGATACTATTACTGAAAGTGCAGCTAACGTTTCGTTAGTGTGGGTAAAGATAAATCCATTAAAATTTATCTTCTGACAGTATGCCTTAGAAACCTTTTGTTAAATAAAAACTTTTAAATGAATGATTTTATAAAAAAAGCACCGGTATAATCAACAGACATTTTTCAGTACCACTGCCAACAGGCAAACGAGAATAACACACTTTAACACGAACACATGAAAAATAATAATTCATTACCGATTGAATGCGTGTCATTACACAATCGCGCAAGTGCATTGTTTACGATCCCGTTAAGCTGCAACAACATCGCAACATTATACTTTCCAATAGAATTACAAAGCCCATTTACCCATTTAGCTGTAATAAATATCCTGTCAATAGGCATGAATTGTGCTATCAAAGCCAACAGGAAATCATCACTTCACTTTCAGAGCTGTGCAAATACCTTTTTCGGTATTGTTTTGCAGGTGTCCGCAAACAAAAGAGTGCGTCAAATGGAGGCATCAAGTGTCACATAAATCATCAACATTGGCGCAGCTAGTTTAAGACCCGTTTTTGGTTTACACTTCCCATCGTTTACCTGTCCGACTGGATGGATCGTTTTTTTTGTGTAGCTCTTATTTTACCTCAAATTCCGCTACGCAAAACAACAACTTTTGATTGAATTTGTCATCGCAAAAAGCGTCGAAGAGGAATCTCTAGTGGACGTTTCCGACCAACACGGCAGCACGGCAATTGACGCTGCAAAGTGCTCGTTGTGCTATGTTTTGGTGTTGTTTTTCGCATGTTTACTTAAACGGTCGCTATTACGGAAAGCGCAATCGGTCGCGGTGAGAAGAGCTGGGATGATTTGTTTGTTTCTTTTTCTTCTTCTCTCCCACGAGTAGGCTTCACCAGAAGCTGTAAAATCTGTAAACACACACACACACACACCGTCTGTTGCATATTTGTGGAGTTTTTTTTTGTTCCTTCTGTTGCTGGCTGCTCGTTGAAGCCTCTTGAACTGTCAAAAATGGATGGCTCCAAAATGGAAATATGCATTATGGATGGCATACGGTTGTAAAAAAAAGAGTGGCGTCGCGTTCCGTCGAAATGGAGTGAAAAGGAAGCACAATTCACACAAAAAAAGAAAAAAAAAACGTTATAACTTTAACTTAACTTCCACGAGTGGAGCGGTACCTCGCACCGGGTGGATGAGTGTAAAAGTTATTTAGCAGTGCGAAAGCGAACGAAAAAAGTACCCCAAAAAGCGATGAAATGATGGACGAGAAATCGAAAAACTTTACCATTGAGCGTGCGAACACGACATTCGACGCTTCGACACATTCGCTCAGTCCAACTGCCTGAATAACGGGGAAATGATTCATGAAGACGATGACACGCAAACACACACACAAAGGTAGCGATGCGTGAAAATTTGATGAGTACCTAATACAGCTAAGTGACACAGTGCTTACGCACTCGACTTACATCTCGGAACGATGC
This sequence comes from Anopheles coluzzii, assembly GCF_943734685.1. NCBI lineage: Eukaryota > Metazoa > Arthropoda > Insecta > Diptera > Culicidae > Anopheles > Anopheles coluzzii. Next base: position 88,428,129 of record NC_064671.1, read on the forward strand.
TGAGAAATGGGGAATAAATTATGAGCGGAACAAAAAAAAAAAAAGAACGCCAGGAGCTCAAAAACGATGTATTTGTTGGGCATACACTCACTGTTCGATCAATCTTTGCTTTATTAATCATGCAAATAGATAGACTGTATGTGTGTGTAGGAGTGTGTCTGTGTGTGTCGTGTGATTTCGCATTCCTCGTAGTGGATGTGTATTGAAATAAGGGAACATCAGCGTTCGGAACTTGAAAGTGTAAACATGAAACAGATTTTATTTCCAATATACAGGCGGCAATGAGCGAGGCACCGATTCGGCGAGGATTTTTTTTCTCTCTATTTTGCTTTGTTCCCTTGTGTTTGCTAACGTTTGAATACAGGTTCGAATTTTTCGCTTAATCTAGGTGGAGTGGATGCGATATTTACAGATGGCAGATGAATCCGTGCAAATGTATCCTTTAATAAGTAAATATTGATGCCACTCTTTGAAATGTTTTTTGTTTTGTTTACTAATATGTTTAAGCTTGCATAAATAGCGTTTAATAGTGTTTATTTAATGTGTGTTAGTTTTGTATCAATAAAACATGAAAAGGGCCTTTTTTTGCAACAAGCATGCCGCTTTAGTACCAACATGCCGCTTTAGGTATCACTGCTAAGGCATCGATTGAAAAACAAAAAAAAACCCATACTTTGCATCGTGCAAAGATAAATAACAGCTACGTATGGTAAACATCAACGAGCATCACATGATAGCAGTTTTTTTGTTTAACGTAGCTATGCAAAGCATAGCGCTTCTACATCCATAACTGTCAGGTGAAGTTGGCATTAAAAAAAATCTAAACCCAGAAACCGATGCTGTTTTGGATGTTTCTCGATCGATCAGACAGTAACAAGAACTGTGCAATACGTCACGAGCAGGAGCACCACTACAACATGTGTCGATTCTTCGAATCGTTTCTGTCGATTGATGAGTTAACAAGTTTGTTTTCTTGGAAATACCAATTTTCGATGGTTAAATTGAAAGCAGAAAAGAATAGAAATACAAAACATAGAATAAAAAAAACTAATACAGTTAGTACTCCATCGATGATTGCTCTTTTCAGCCTCTCAAAGTTCATTACAATTATTGTTCATCATAGTGACCAAACCTCAGTCATAATCCCATCTGTTTAGTCTAAGACGGAGAGAGAGCGAGGCAGATATGGAGAGAGAGAGCGAGGCAGATATGGAGAGAGAGGAAGGGAGAGAAAGAGAGAGATGAAGAAAGAAAGACTTTTAAAAGCAAAAAACCTATTCACCTTTCCGTTTAAAGTTCGTATGCCGAAATTTGAGCCTGTCAGCTGTATAACATTGTATAGAGTTTTCGAGCAGCTATCTAAGGATGGTATAATATACAGGTGAGCTTATCCCAAGGTGTTTTAATTTGGAAGGCTGATTATTATCGCTTCTGTTTCTGATTTTAAGATTTTAAGAATTTTTTGTGTGTTCGTCAAGCCTCCAGAAAGCTTGTTTGAGTAAAAGCTTTTACCCGTCCTGTCAAAAAGTGATGTTCAAATTTGGTTATAGAAAAAAACATGCTTTTTTTTCGAGCAGGTACTCGACTCTTATTCTAGCTTTGAGGCTAAAATAATCTAGGCAGAAAATCGCAGGCTAGTAGTTCAGCCTCCAACTGTCAAAAAGCTGACTAGAATCGTAAAGGGCCCAATTAGTCAAATTCATTTGTTAGGTACACGATTAGGTGCTGAACTAGTTAAATCAAGCAGTATCGAATTAGTGTTGTAGTACAGGTGGTTCTCGAGGTACACGGTTGATGGGGACCGAAAACGGTCGCAAAATACCGCGTGTTTCGAATTTCCGCGTACGTAGGATTTCACGGTTTCCCGCCAAAATATCACTTATTTTCGTGTAAGTGGCGTAATAAGTTTTTGCAACTATTAGATTATTTGAGATTAGATTAGATTAGATTATATGAGATTATAATTTGAACTTAAAATAACAATATAAAACCTTCTTTAAACACATCAAGTTCAACCAGAAGAAAATTTATTTAATTTATTTATTTGCAAATTTATTTATTTGCATTTAATAATTGATGACTCAAACCAGTACAATTTGCTCAAAGAACTGTCAAATTGAGAAAACCGCGTATCTCCGAATCCGCGTATAAAAGGTACCGTGTATCTCGAGGTTCACCTGTACCATTCTTAACACTACTTTTATTTACAATTCTAAGCCTTTTAAATAATTAACAAGTAACATTTCAAAAAGTTTTTGCATAATTTGTGTAATAGTGACAATACGACTAGCATTATAATATCAGGAGCTTAAACCAAACAATTCTTCATAAAATAATAATTCAAAGCTTCCTATAGCTTTTGGGCAGAACTGTTTAAATCGTAAGGACATTCCCCTTCAACTAGGAATGGTGATGGAGTGAGGTACAGTTCAATAGGCAATTTGGGGTACAAATCAGCAAAATGTCCCACTCGTTTCACCATGCGATCAAAGCGTTAAACATTCTGTCCAAAAAAAAGTTCAACATTCCAACTTGATTATAGCAAAACTAATGACTATTTCATAAAGCTTTTGATGAAACTTGATTCAACTAAAACCCCCCTCCGTTCAAAAGTCGACGCTGCGCGACACATCGAATAACGTTCCAATGTCAGCAAGCGTCACTTTAATGAGCTGTTAATAAAATTGAAATGAAAAGCAACTGAAAACTCTTTAACGCTTGTTTGTCAAATGACCTATAAAATTTTTCTTCTTTTAAAATTATTTTCTTCCCGCTGTTCTTCCGCAACTCATTTATTATGGTTGTGCTCCAAAGAAAACTCCATCATCATCGCCATCACCATCAGCATGCAGTCTTTTCTCATCGCTTGGGTTGGAAAGTTTCTTCTCAACAATCACAACCCCTAGCTGCCGCCGTGTGTTTGTTGATAGGAAAATTTTATTGAATAGTTAGCAATTAGTTCCCCTCTCCCCCCCCCCCCCCTACCCTTATCCTGCTGAGGCGTGCTGACTCGACTGCTGACGAATTTTCCCTGTTAAAGTTTTTCCCGCAAACCGAATATCTTTCCCGTTTTGTGCCGGTGCCTGTGTGTGAGTTTTTGGCGAAAAAGTAGTTCCCAGTTCTGCATCCCGACAGCCCACGCCCTCGGCAACCAATGTCGTATGCTCTACGCTTTCGGTCACTCTCGGCTCTAACGAATCATCAACTCTCTCCCTCTCTCACTTTTTCTCTGCGTGATGGATGGATGTTTGGTCGAAAAGTTTGCTGACATGGATGCATTTTTCATTGCACCTTGTGTTGCATATTCGTCAAGCGACTTGTATCGTTTCCCGTCCCCAGCAGGCCGGCAGGTGGCGAAAAGTGTCTCGTGAATAATGAAGCCGGGCGATGGAAAAGTTGAGTTTAATTTACCATCAACCTTTGACATTTGCAGTTGGCGTGTGAGTGTGTTTGTTTGGAGAATGTTTCACCTCCCCCCCCCCCCCTCATCGACAGTGCGCCGCTGCACGCTTGACCGATGGTAGTTGGTAAAAAATATTTAAAAAAAAAAATCTTCTCTCTGCAGGACACATCCGAAGCCATTTTAATGGCAATGAGCGGAAGGAAAAGGTCTTATGTCGGGACCTTCGCTTCTGGTACTTGGCGGAAAGTTTAGCAGCATAATTATGCCATGCTGATAAAATAATTTCCCTCACTTTCTCTCTCTCTCTCTCCCGTTGCCTGCCTTCTTCTCTCCGTGATGGAAGAAAAATTGTTCAATTATTTTTGCTTAATTAAAAACTCTTTCACTCCCATTGGTGTGTGCCCACGGGGCATTGGTGAACTTGGCACAGCGGGAGTGAGCGTGAGCTTTCGTCGATTCTTTCCATTCCACCCTATCGCCCGGCGTTATTCTTCATGGATCGGTGGGATATATGAAGGATGTAATCCGGTGTCCAGCACCCGTATACTTTTGCTTCTCAACTTCCGCAGCAAAGAGAAACAGACGAGGTCGGAGTACAAAAAAAAAGGGAGTGGAAACACTCAAACGGCTACATGTCGCGTTAGTGACGCCATCTGGAACTGCTCCTCGGACAGCAGATGCCAGTAGGGGTGGTCCAGTATGCGGGACACTTCCTGTTCGGTCGCTTCGATCGACGCCGCCGTCGACTGCAGCCAGCCGTAGAACTCGTCCGTCCAGTCGGGGCTGCGGGGCCAATCGCAGCCCAACCGAACCTGGGCCCGGTTGATGTAGAGATGGCGCAGGTTTTGTGCCGATGTGGCAATCAGCAGGATCGTGGCCGTTGAGATGCACTCCCGCACCATCTGCGGTACAAAGCAGTGAGCAGTGAGTGAAGCGGTGCGATCAAAGGCACGAGGCAGGGCAACTTACCAGCGCGTTCAAACCGGGACAGGAGCGGGCCAGCAGCAGGAGCAAACTATCCGGGCGCTCCTGGAACTCGCCGTCGCCGACCGCTTCGGCCGTGGTCGCGGGCAGCTGCTCGTGCCCGTAAACGGTCAGCGTGTACTTGTAGGCATCGACGGCCGCCACCAGCTGGTCCGAAGTAATCTGCGAAGAGATTAGAGATTTTGCATAAAAGCTCCCCCGGCATGATAAACTTTCGACTCGATTCCGCTCGAGAGATTGCCGCTTGTTGCATTGTTCCTTCAATTGCAATTGCCGGCAGTACAATCGGGCTCGGTGCACAGCGTTCTCTGCATATGAATAAGAATAATCAACAAAACTTATCGCCCACCCAAAAACTTAATTAACACTCTATTGCACAGGGAGCCCGTTTTGTCGGTGCTACTCTGGCTGTCTCTTTCTCTCTATCTGTCTATTCGTTAGCCATGATTCTTTTGCTCGATGTAACATATTCGTGTCGGTGGTTGTAAGCTGTGCCGGCTGAGCTTTCTGTGCCGGTTTGATACTATGGGGTGCAGGAAATAATTTATCGCAATCGTTTGTCGACGGTAGGGATGTGTGTTTGCGCTTGTTATGGTCTGTTTACCTTACACCGGTGTGGCTGGAGTGGATACGGCGGGTTGTGGGTTTGTGGTTTGCTATTATTTGCTTTGCACTCGAATACTTTTCGCTTTGTTTGTGCTGTCGGGAGTAGGGGACGGAGGAAGGGAGCTTACAGATGTGTGTGTGTATGTTTTGTTTCAGAACTAGCTTGGGTTAGTTTCAGAAGTGATTTACTTTATGGGAAAAAATGGAAATGATAAAACAAGCTGTGTCTTCCATTACTGTGTTTTTGAATGCATAACTTGATGAGACGGGTTTCCTACCGTATTTTTTTCACGTATGAAACCCATTAGGTACACTGGAGTCAAATGCAAACAAATGCTGTATGACAGTAATTGGAATATTTGCATACCGGAGGCTTTGGTTGCGCGAAAAATTGGAATGGAGAAAATGAATTTGAAGCGATGGAAATATTTGTAAAATGTGACAAAACTCATATTTGTTTTAGAATAGTTCTAGTTTTGCCGTAAACTATTCGCTCATATAGTTTAAATGAGCAAATTATTATTTGTGATAAATTATTCGGACAATAATCCCTTATTCCTCATTGATCTTTAATTGAGTAAGGGTCAATTATAATCGATTTGTGTTTGCTTCGTGTACCTATTTTCTCAAACGAATTTTCCCTAACTGTTATGTCCAAGTTTTTACTTTTAAACCAAACCAAAAGGCAATTCTCAAATCGGAAAATGACCCAACATTAGTATAATTTCCTATCACATAAGTCATACCTTACAACATGCATGAAGAGCCTGTGACCCCGGACAAAACGTGCAGCAAACGAGCTTGATCTATGTGGCCTAAGAATCTATTTCAATTGAACATTACTCTTAAATGATTTTTCAATTTGAATATGTCAAGATAACGTCTTTTGAAAAATTTAAGGAATACAGGGTTTTCCAAAGGTTCTCATAGTTGTGGGACACTTCCTTGATTCTTTCATATTGGAAGTGAACTTCCTGTGTTGGAAATTGGACACGAAGGCACCCTTTTTAGACAGGCTCGTACGAAATTCCTGTTGGATTTGTCCAACAAGGGTGCTATAGAGTCCAATTCTCATTACATTAAGTTCATTTCACGCAAGAAAGAGTTAATAAAGTGTCCGACAGCTATGAGAACTGCTGGAAAACCCTGTAATGATAGCTTTGGTGAAATAAGTTCAATTTTTTAAAAAAGTGATTTTTTTTGTAATGAACCTAAAGAAACATGTTTTCACTTCATGCCATTGATTAAAACGAATTTTGGAAGTAAAAAATATAAAGTTTGATTAATTTATACAAGAAGTTTGAAGGTTTTATACAAGATACACTGCGTGAAACAGGTCGTGATTGAATTTGAAAAAGAAATTAACTCGAAATCCGTTATTATAAACCATTTTCCCAGGATCACTATACTACTCCCTTCCACTGACTTGCCTTCGAGATGTTTGATGTTTAATAAATCCCATACTAAAGCTTTACCGATCCCATCTTCCTGCTGTCAAGCTGAACCCGCCAGCCCGACGACAGCACTGTCATAGCGAAATTGCGAGCCACATGCACTCGAAGCGACACACACACACACACACAGGCAAGAACACACGTGAGTTTATAGTTACCATTGTTTTGGGCGTCTGATAAATCATGCTAGCGACGGGCGCTTCGGGCTGCAGCAGGACCACCGCGTTGGTGGTGGACTCGACGCACAGGTGGACGCGCAGCTTCGGGTTATCCTGCCGCACCGTCAGCCATGCCTTGGCCGAGCACGGGCTGATGGCGAGGGCGGGCGGTGTGTAGCGGTTCTGGAGCAGGGTGAGATGCTTCACCTTGGAGTCGGCCAGCAGCATCAGCACGTCGTCGTCAATGTTCTGCGGTGAAACGACCAGCACCTGGGTTGGGCGTGGAGGCAAATAGGAAAGGAGGGCAGTGAGCCCGGATGAGCGAAGCGAAAACTAACGGACGGACGGACGATGACAAGGGTGATTAATCGTTTTCGGTTATTAAATATCTTGTCGCGCTCGGTTTGTCCTTGGGTTGTGTCCCGTTGCGTCTACGGGTGCGTACGAGAGATAGAGAAGGAGTCAATAATAAGTTCCCGGTTGGGTGAGTCAATTCTCCTGGCCACACTCGGGACACACTAACGCATACACAGTATACATTTTGCACGCCTTTGGCCGGGACTGGAACGGTCGAGTTACAAATTGAACGGTTATGCAAATTGGGCATTGCTTAAAGCGCCTGCATGTTAGGCAACCCGCCACACACACATACCGTAGCGTTTCGAATGGACCGTTGGGTTCCTTGCCTGCTGTCCGCCTGTCTGTGTGTATGTTCTTGTTAAAGCGGGCGTGAAATTGATGATGAAAAGTAGATATAGCTTGTGCCGGTTTTGCTTTTTCACTTGTGCCACGGAACCTCACAATCATAAAGTAATGGTATTAGCCAAGGCTGTACGCACACTGCACGGTTTCGGGGGGGGGCAGTCCCGTTGTACGATGAATCAGCACCGTTCGGACTGGGCGTTGAAAAACGACTCGTTGACAATACATCCTAGGGTGTGTTCCGGATGAGCTGGACAATTTTGGGGCCAGCTAAAGAAGCCGTGTGTGTGTGTTGTCCGTGCTGATTGGTATCAGCTTTCACCTGCGACTAACCCGAACGTTCCGAAACCTCATTGTCGCAGGTCCCGTACCACCCCGCAGTGGATAAGATAATTTAGTTTAGGGCCAGCACGTCATCACTCACCTGTAGATTGAGAAACAGTCCGATGTGCATGATGGGACAGTGCACGTTGGTCACGTTGACGAGGCAGAGCCGGCGCAGCACCAGACAGCACGACTCGAGCACCTCGTCCAGCAGATGGTTCGCCTCGTACCGCTCGAGGAAGAGGTCGACCAGCGACAGGGAGTGCAGGTTGGTGAGGCAGAGCATCAGCCGCTTGAGTGCGGCCAGCAGCTGACCGCCCGTACCGAACAGCTTGATTGACTCCGGATCCTCGCTCATGGCCATATTGCACGGGAACAGGTAATTGAGCGAGCGGATGCGCGAACCGCAGCCGACCCACTCGCGCGGACACCCGGCCGTCCGGGCGTTCTGCTCCATCGCCCACGAGATGAGCGACATGAACTGGAACATGTTGTTGAAGCTTACCTGCGGCCGGAAGTCGAGCCCGCGTATGAGGTGACCGACGGACAGCAGGCAGCTCTGGAGGCGGGCGTGATCGAGCACGGGCTGCCAGCCGGAGTAGTAGTTGTACCGCATCCGGCCGAGCGTCGCGTCCTCGACCAGAAAGTTAGACCACACGTGGGGCAGATAGAACGCGCGATACCAACCGGAACAGGTCTGCAGAGCGGAGAGTGCGATTGAGAGAGAGAGAGAGAGAGAGAGAGAGAGAGAGAGAGAGAGAGAGAGAGAGAAGGCCTTGAGTACACAATTAATCAATTGGTCGCGCTGAACACCGTCGGGGCTACTGCGTACTGGTCTCAGACACCGAGCCCAGGTGATCATTGTTATTATCGTCATCATCATCATTCTCATCGTTTGCGTTTGGGACGCTCGGGCAACAGAGACATGCACACACACACACACTCGCGAGGATTTTATGGCATCATACCAGGCTCGCGTAGTACCGCTCCTTGATGGTGAGATGGGAGAAGATGCGCTCGAGGATGTGATCCGGTAAATTACTCCACTGCGTCCAGCAATGGTCCGGGTCGTCATTGTTGGAATCGTTCTCGTCCGACCGGTCGACGGTTTCGTTCTCATTCTCGTCCACCTCGATGTAGCACGCTGTACAGCATTCGGAATCGCCATAGATAGTGTGTATGTGTGTGGTGGACGTGGGTTATGCACACGCCGCATGAAATGAAAAAGAAAGGAGAATGGAGAATAAAATATTTATAATTCCAATTCAGTGGCTAGCGTTTCGTGCCGGGCCGGTAGTGCCTTAGGTCCGGCAGCAACGGGCCGGCACGGTGCAATCGTTTTTGATATGAATGTTTCGCGTACCTAGCATAGCGTGAGAGAAGTGAAATAAATTGAGAATAAATTTGAAATAAAGACGATAAGGACGACGGGCTCGAGTCGGTGTTGCAGTTTTTGCTTTTGCACCGGATTGCGGGCAATACAGGTGGTTTAACGGTTTAGCGTGCCAGCGTACGCGGTGGCACAGTAGTGATTTCGGACGTCTTATTTCTCGGGTGATGTATATTTTGTGAATTTAATTCGCTTTCTCTACAGGCTATTCTTGCTTTCGAGCTTTCGTAGCGACGGGAATGGTCTAAACTCTATTTTCTTTGTCTCAGATTTTTTAAGGCAAATTTTACAATAAAGATGTCTTGAATGGTGTGAGCGAAATATGGCTGAGCCTTAAAGAATGGTAGGGTTGCAAAAATTCGAATTAAAATTCTAACGCGTCTATAGACAGATTTACGGATATGTCTTAGTTAATCCTTCAGTTGACCATTCCGTAGGATATTACAGCCATAAACTATTTTGAAACTTGTATGTAACTACTGTCTACTTGTCCCAGATTTTGACTTTATTGAGGTTTCTAGGTCTTCCGTAACCTAAATACAAATGCAATGAAGAGGCCAAAATGAATGATATTGTTAAAAATAATGTGTTGTTCAACGCATTGCACAGTTTAAGGCGCTTTGAGACAGGGTTTTCGATGGTATTATGGACGTGTTCAGCGAGTTGTTGATTTGGTGGAGCATATCATTGACTCTTTCAGGGAGATATTGAATAATAATGTGTTGACATGTTCGGCGATACTATCGAGCTGTCAAATGTTTCGTTTTCACCCTGTACCGAAGCGTGTAATTTTGCATTCTTAAAGGTCTTAAAAGTAGTAAATAATCATTCCCCAAGCATTTTAATAGTTTACCAAAAATGTTTTGATACCAGCTCTAACCATAGTGGAGATGCTTCTCTTCTAGACAACGAGTGTAACTAGACCCCTTTACGCCTCTTTGTTTTTTTGTACCATAACCATCTCTGGACCTTGGGCCCAGGATTATGAGCAAAGCTATGCAAAGCAAATTATTACAAAATACCATCGTTACAATGAAGCGTTCTCCTCAGTGCACACGCGCGAATGCAACGAAGAATAGCTGGCGAAGTGTTCATTCTCTGTGATGAGCAGGAACTTTGAAATGAAAACGTCCTGCAGTTTGAGCTGCTTGTTGGAAGCATAAAAAAGGCATTTATAATTGACCGTGATGGGGAAAAACTACACCAAAACAACGAGAGAGAAATGCAAAATCCAATAATATGCTTTAATGCTTTAATGGTAGGAAAAGTTAAGACGTGCCTGATTATCCATTAGACGAACTTCCCGTCCCCACACCCAAAGCGTCCCGAAAAACCACTCAACACCTTTTCAGTCTCTGAAGTTTTAAAGTGCGCAATCATTCCTGTCAAACTTGCCTCCGGCCGGTCCCGGGAACGCTTAAAGCATTTAAAGTGAAGTTTGTCGCACTGTCGCTTACATTCTTTGGGCAATCTTTTTTTACGATTTCAAACAATTTTATACCGGCTAGCGTGCCCCTTTGGAACGGCAGGGCAGGCAGGCCAAATATGCTCGCGTAAAGTGCTGCGCCACCCCACGCCAGCAAAGCCCAGCCAGCCAGCCCTGCTGTCAAAGACTGTTAACTAACACAAGTGGCAGTTCCGTCCTTTCCCCGCCAGGGCAGCGTGGGACAATTCGTGGAATCCAGCGTGCCGCGGTGGGTACGTGTCTGTTTTAAAAGTGGTAATTTTTGTGAAAACTCATAACGATTCCACTTGCTCCTGGTGGTTGGTGGGCGAAAAAAGAACCCCTTTCGCTATCCGGCTGCTTCCCCGGCTACTTTCACCCGCTCTGCCACGGTTCACGGCGGAAGATTATGACAATCGTTTCCGCCTGCCGCGAGGCAGCGCACGAAAGGCTCAGGTGAGATTTTGGGTGAAACACGGGAACACAGTTTCGGGGCTCGTTAACATTCGGATTTATGGGTACGAAACTTATTAAATGAGCTTCTTATGACTTTTCGCGCGCTTTGATGAAACTTTCCGCTTTGCTGTGCGGTGTGTGTGTGTGTGTGGGAATTAGAAGAGGGAAGGGAATAGCGGGAATGAGAAACACTCCATTTCGCTGCATACCTTTCGCGAAAAGCGGAACACTCCTCTCGGGCTGGGAAATACAATGGTGCGCAGCGCGAGGGCGCCCACCAACCCGTTCCCGAGGGGCAATCCGCATTGTTGCAAATGTCAAGAGGAGAGTGGGGAGTGAGAAGAACAAAAGCGGGGAGCGAAAAAGCTCGCTTAAATTATTTAAAATCCACCTTCCCCGTCCTGCAAGTACTTGCGAGTGTAATTCCGACGCTTGTGCATAATTTATACTACGCCCCGTCTCGCATTCCGCAAGGCTAGAGTAGCGGAGTAGTAGCTTTCTTGAGCCCATCCGTCGTCGTTTCCGTCGTGGTCGTTCGTTCCCCTCGCGGTAAGTCGAACCGTTAGCGTATCCGTTCGCTTCCATCTACTGGCAGTTGGTCGCTGTTAAAACCTTACCCTTTTTGTGGAAGAATCTCGTTTCGGTAGCAGGGTCGCTTGCCGTTTGCGTTTGATTGTGAGTGAAGCGATACCGGGTGGCAAGATTTAATGGCGTGTGGTGTGCGGATATTTATGATCGAGATTTTGTTGTTGTTGTAGTAGCCACTCGCTTGTTCTCCCTTCCACTGACAAAAGGATGTTATGCCTTGTTCTGCCCTTACCGCCAAAGCGAACAGCTTGAGTAATGAAGGTGTGTATCTGTGAGCAAATTATTAGCGCCGGTGCGGTGGTGAACCATTCCGATGACTTGTTTCAAGCCTTAATAGAGTCGTCGCGAAAGTAGCGACTAAAAAAAAAATGTGCCATTTCAATGGGACTGGCTCTCTGTTCGGTGGTGGAAAAGCGATCCTTTCCCTGAACCCTTCGTACGGCATGAATCGAGCAAGCAATTATGCACAATTATTCGCTCGTAATACACCGAACGTGGCCGTCGCCTTCCACCACTATCCGGCTAGATTAAGCGCCATGCACCTCACGCAGTGTCGAGTGAACGGCATCGCCCGTTCACACCCGTTCGCATACGTTCGCCGGTAGGTTTTGGTGTGTATCAAGATTTATTCGCCCCTTCCTGTCGGCGGATTTACGAGAGCCAAGGTCCCAAACCCAAGCTGGAGGATAATTTCCTCGCTCGCTCGCTCGCTATTTATTGCACCCGCGTGAATTGAGAGTTGAGTGCGCGGGTCGTAACGCGGGTGTAGCGGGATCGCGATGGTTCCCGATGGCGGTAATTTAGGCGGCACTACTGCCATTAGACACAGTCGGGCGAGAAACCACCACACGCTCACCCTCAACGCCGTTGGTTCGCACCAAAGTTTTCCACTGCCTTCAATTAAGCTAAAACGTGTGCCCCCCCCCCCCCCCCCCTTGTGTGGCAGTGGTAGGGACATTATCGTTTCGCTGGCTTTCTCACGGTCTCGGTCTCGAGGTGAGTGAGTTACAGCCGCTGGGTCTGATTGCGGATGCGAGCGTGCCTCGTCAACGTGTCCTCGTGCCTGTTCAGGTGACTTTAGTTTTTACACGTTGCTTGCTGAACGTTTCTCGTGTCGGTGGTGGTGGTGAAGGGGTGTATTTAGTGTAAATCGAATTTATCACTCACGGAATTATTGAATTCGTCGCTATGGCTTTGGGGACTGATTGGTACGCGTGGCGTGAGCAAACCCAGTGGCATGGGAGATCCAGCTGTAAACATTTGCCATTTCTGGTAATAACTTGTCTACGAAGGTACGGTTTTTGTCAATTAAATGTCACATTGGAGGTTTTAATAATTCGGGTAATGAGTTATCAGATTGTTTGATTCCAACGGGAGCTGCCGTAAATCCACACATGTTCATCAAGAAGGACCAGCTGTAGTGATGAGAAAAATGACAGGTTCTGGAATCGAAATCGGCTTCGGGATTTGGCTTCGAAATCAGAATCTGCTTCGAAATTGGAGTTAAATTTGGCATCTCTATATTAATAGACATTTGGATCGAATGATGCTACTTGTTGATATAAGCAAAGAATCAAAATTCACTTGTAAACGATCCATTCTCATGGAGATTCCCAGACTGATTTTGCTTGTGAAACTTGTGAATTTTGCCCTGCTTGTGATTCCGAAGTTGAAGTATCTGCTTAAAAACAAAATTACAGTTCTTACACATGATTTTCAACTCACCACAAACAACTGTTAAAAATCAATCCAGCTTGAGACGTGTGGAAAATCATGTAGAAGAATTGAAATAATAACAAGGTTTTTCAAGGCACCTTCGAATGTGCACATAATTATTCAGCGATTTCCGATTCAAGATGTTTTTCAACAGCTCTCACACAGTATTCATCAGAATCAGAATAAATTTTCAGTTCTAACACATGATTTTCAACACAACACAAAAAAACTGTCAAACTAAATCCAGCTTGAGACGTGTTGAACACTATGTGCAATAATTGAAATATTATTGTGATGCAAATGAAATGTTTGACAGCTGTTGAAAAACTTCTCGCAAGCAATGAAAAATGCTGTTGACATTGGAAATTGAATCGGAACACAATGTAAGAAGAAAAAGATAAAATTATGGTTATCCTCACTCTTTGGTTGAATTGAGCAGATCAGTGAAAGCGAAAACACAAAGCACGTAGCCTCAGTGTATCGTCTTCTTTATCAGTCTTCAGTGTCGAATATTTCACTCAACGTATTAACTTATCTAACGGCTAACCTTAAAGTCTAAACCTGTAGACAGCAGCATCTCGAGGGATTAACAGTGGAATGTCCGTGTGCTCGGGAAAGAAGAAAAGATTAAGATGAGATTAAAGACGTTTACACCGCATGGATTTGATTGATAAAGGCAAATAAAAAATGATATCAGCTTTCAAATAAATTTTGATTTAGTATGTTTCATTTATGCCACATGTGTTCCATTTGAGAGATATTTGAAAAGATCATAAATCTGTGATAGACCATAAATATTGCTCATATTTTTTGTATGTGATCATTTTATGTATCATTTTATGTGATACATTGCAGCAAATCGTTCCAGCAAAACTAACTCGTCACTTTTTTTGTTTCAATAAAAATTATGACAGGCGCAATCAATTGAAAAGGCATGTTAAATTAAACATTCCATTAGAATGCAAATGTCCTTTGATGTTTCATATCTCAAACGAATTCTTTGTGGTAGCAGTGACAGATGCACTTGTCTAGTGGCCGGTTCGTTAAGCATCAATGGAATGTGCAATTTTTTAACCAAACATCCTTTATTAAATTGAGGATAAACCCTTTGAAGGAAACAATGTAATGGCGTTAATTCAATCAGTTTCCTGGAGATCATTTTTTTCTCCAAACTGTCTTTTGTTCTATGATACTAAAGAAACTTTTCGCTTGCGATGGACATCATAAGGTGAAATATTATTTAATTTAAAGTTGTTTCAGACCGCAATCATTCATGTTTTTTTTTCTCGCTGCATGCATAACATTAGCAGATTACTTATATCAGTTATTTTGTTCCTTATATTACTCTTTTGATTCAGAAATTATGAACTCATTTCACACCACATAACGGATTTCTCAAACTAGCACTTTAGCGTTCATTCAACATTATTTAATAAACTCTAGCTTGGGCCCATCCATGATGGATATACACTCGCGGCAAACCGAAACACTGCTTGATCACCGACACCGGCATTTGTTTTTCCTGCGTCGTTCTAATTTTCCCATTCAACCCCTTTTCCTCACACCATTTCACGGTCACCGCGTTCGGCACACGTTTCAATTCACACAGCTGTGCCGAACTGCAACGAGAGCACAGCAGCAGCAACAGCAACACCACTACACACGCTGTATTTATCTTAGTTTTTCCCGCTACGGGCCGCCGACCGGCTTCGGGGTGGGTTTAAAAATACAACAAGCACGCAGTATACGCCTGAAAACACTGGCCCGACTGACACGACGGGGTTACAAAAATGGCGAAAATTGCGAAATCACCGAAAAGGGGGGTTTTCGCTTGCCACCGCACACACTACACTACACACACACATGACGCAGACGGTGGTGGAGCAAAATTGTGTAACAAAGTTGGTTTTTGATGGCGGTGTTCCTGATGGCGCCTGTCCAGCATCGGTTGGTGATGGTTATGGGATGAAGAATTACGATACACTTCATGCTCCCGGTTCATACCTTTATCATCACTGTCCAGCTTCCAGCCGGCGTTTACAGCTTTCGTCATCGTGGGTGTGTAGCGTTACTGCTGTAGCGTTACACTTTGCAAAAAACATCAACTAATGGTCCCGATCGCTGGATGCGTTTGCGATTGGGGAATGGTACTGCAAATCACTGGCAATTCACTTTTGCTTCCTGTGCGTAGCGCTTGCAGTCTGATCTTATGCGCGCAAAAACTCACGATCGACTGAGTTGGCGATCTCGCCGATCGCCGGTGTGTTTGTGCGCTTGGCGTACAAACGTTCATCGATTTCTGACCACAGCGGCCAAAGAGGACGGTTGTGCTGGTCAGTGAGGGTCGGTGAGAACTGGCAAGGATGGGATGAAACTAATACAAGCATGGTTTGTGCTTTGTAGAAGCTGCAAGCATTTAGGAAGAGTTTTACAAGAAAAAGTAATAGTAAAGAAGAAATCGGGAATAATATTATGATTTACATGACCATCAAACATCAAACTAAATACGTCATACCAAACAACAACTGTACCACAGCGCCTTGTATCTTCCACGCACAGGTAGTGGTGATGCCAAGCGCCAACGAAAACCACCTTGCGCAGTAGACGCAGACCGTTTTCAGGTTCATCCACCAGCACCCCAAAACAAACTCGTTCACGTTGCGCATGAGCATGCGCCCGAATCTATTTACGTTACGCAAATGAATGTTTTGTTTGAACGGGTGTACGCGCTTAACTAACGAATTCATTCGCCAGAACATCAAACAACTGGTAGTTTGATGGATGAATTGAAAAGCACAAACACAAGTTTCTGCTTCATTTGCAAAGTAAAGAATAACGCTTTATTCAACGATCAGGCCGTTACGGTGTGCAGTAGGTAACGCCCGGAGTAACGCTTTGAATCCACGACAGATAGGAAGTGATGCGGCTGCTGACGGACGGTTTGCTGGATGCGCACGATACACCGTAGTTGACGACGCCGACCAGATAGACGCGTCCACCGGTAGCGAACAACAGCGGACCGCCAGAATCGTACTGGCACGTATCCTTCCCTGGCGTGTACGTGCAGATGTGTGAGGCGAGAATGTTGGGCATCGATGACTGGCAGGACTGTTCCGAGATCACATTCAGCGACACCTTGCGCAGCACGTTCGAGGTCGGTGCACCAAAGTCCATCGTACCCCAGCCGGTCGCTTCCACGATCGAGCCGGCAAAGTTGGAGGTGGAGTAGCGGAACGGCAGACAGGCCGGTCCGACGGCGGCATTGAAAGCGATCCGGTCGGCCGTACGCACGAGCGCGATATCGTTGCGCGACGGGCTGACGACGTACTGTGGATGGTTCGTGACGGAGGCGAGGCGCATCAGCACCGAGTAGCTCGTGTCCGTACCGACGCTTAGGTTGTGATCACCGACCAGCAGCCCGGAAGCGGATAGACTGCGTCCCCGCATGCAATGAGCTGCCGTTATCGAGTGATAGTCGGAAACTGTGGATGCACATAAAACAAAACTTATCACTGCCTGGAGAGAAAGATACACTTTAAGCCTGTATACTCACTAATAGTAGCACCGCAAAAGACGCTCCGTGAGGAGGAATCGACCAGTCCGGCCATCATGGGAAACTCGTTCACAAGCGTCGGCACACCGTTCACAATTTTAGACGTACGGCGCAACCCGCAGCTACATTTGGGAGCCTGCGCTACCACCTGGCACCGGAACCGTCCTCCAGATGTGGTCGTGGTCGTACGCAAAGCAAACACCGCCCGATTGCCGGTAGATTGTAGCGTAAAGGTACGCTGTCCGCAGTACTTGGTGGCGTACGCGAGCGTAGGATCATTCTGCAGCGATATCTCCACACGATCCGCGGTACATCCGGTTGACTGGAACGAACGTGAAACGTTGTCAAAATATGAGAGACGTACCTTCGTGAGGGAGATAACACTCGTAGCCTTACCGCAGCCAGATACATGTCGTAGCAGTTCACGTAGATCGTGTTGCCGGCCGGTGCCGCCAGCTGCCAGCGGCAGTTGGTACCGCGCGCATAGTAGTTGGGAAAGCTCGGCGATTCCACGTAGAACACCTCACCGGCAGCAAGTGTCTTCTGCCGATCGCAGCCGGTGAATTGGCCTACCGCGGGCGAAACTGCCAGCGCGACCAGCGCGACCAGCCACGCGATAAGAACGTTGCTTCCGCACATTGCCAAATGATAGCGCGTACTGTGCCGTCCCCATCGTTGCCCGAACCTGTGTTGGGGGGCTGGTTTGCGATGTGATAAACGAGCAACAAGACGACTTATTATCTTAACTGCTGTATCGTTTCATCGCCCCACACCTTACCTCGCTTACCTGTTGCGATCGATCTGTGTACGGGATGACGGTGGACAAACAATGGGGTGTACATTTTGTAACTTTCAAAAACACATGTTACGTTCTAAACTGGCAAGAACTGGCTATCTGATAGCGAGCCTACCGCGCTACACCGCGTGTGGCCGTGAGGTGTTTTTGGATCTAGAGCGCAAGAGGGTGCATGTTAGTGAACTTTGAAACGAAATTTCGATCAGACCTTTGTGGAAGATGTGATCCTTTAAAAAAACGAGCCGCAAAACATCCGGAAGATGTTTTTGTTTTGATGAACCTTCTGTGTATTGGGATGTTTTTCACTTTTGGCACTGTTTGGCAAACACGTGTCCAGGGACGTTCTTGCAACTAGCTCTTCTTGATGAATGAGAGCAAGTGTAGTACTGCTACAATGTTCCTTTCACCGGCTCGAGACGCCATGTAGCTTGATAACAGTGCCAAGTTAATCGGGTCAATATGTTTGATCAGTTGGCTTTTCAAACCCACTTCAAATCGTACCTCAAGCGTAAGCGATTGCATTATCCATCGCAGCTTTGCGGGAGGCTTTAAAATGCTAATACCAGAGGAGGCAAATAGTTTAGTGATCGTTCGCGATCGAGTAGTGAAAGTACGTGAGCAGCAAGAGATAGTGAGAAAAATTAAAGGAAAATGCTGAAGTTCGTTTGGAATGACAGTGGAGCGATCTTGGTGCTGTTGGTGATACTGATGTCCAATGTGGTGACCGGTCAATACGGTTCGTGTGATCTGACGTACAATTACGCCAGTGGCCAGACAAGCTATATAGAGTCGCCCAACTTTTCCAACTACTATACACCGGGCACCAAGTGTCGGTACACAATAAACGCCCCAGTGGGCCATACGCTGTACGCGCAGTGCTACGATATGTATCTGCCAACGAGTACGGATTGCTACTACGACAAGCTGGCCATCTCGCGGTTCGGCGATCCCAATCTGAGCGATGCGATTGTACGCTGCGGAAATACAACATTCAACGTGGAAAGTCAGTATAACAAGCTGGTGGTGGCTTTGCTGGGGAGCACGAGTACGTCCGGGGGAAGGTTCCGTTGTCAGATTACGGCGCTCAAGCTTCCCTGTGACTGTGG
Organism: Anopheles coluzzii; assembly: GCF_943734685.1. Classification (NCBI taxonomy): domain Eukaryota; kingdom Metazoa; phylum Arthropoda; class Insecta; order Diptera; family Culicidae; genus Anopheles; species Anopheles coluzzii. Next base: position 88,446,809 of record NC_064671.1, read on the forward strand.
ACGTCGCAGAACGGTAAGTGTACGATGGTTGTAATGTTTGTTGTCGAGGAAGTTCATGATCGTTACTGGAATTATCTGTCCTATTTACCCCATGTACTATTGAACTGTTCCACTAGCCCACGATCGTCAACGGATTTCCGACGCAGGCGAACGAGTACCCGATGATGGCAGGATTAGTGGACAACAGTTTGGCGAAGGTGTTCTGTGGATCCACAATCGGTAGGTAGCATGGCTTGGATCAATTATTGAAGCTTATTAAAGTGTCCTGCTTGTGGTTTCAGTTACCGATCGTCATGTGCTTACTGCTGCTCACTGTCTGCTGGATAGAACAGTTACCGGTACAAGCGTGCTCGTCGGCGATCAGGACATAAGCACCGGCTCCGACACCCCTTATTCGTCGCTTTACCGCATCTCCACCTTCACACAGCATCCGAGCTATAATCCAACATCTAAAACGAACGACATCGCATTGGTGCAAACGTTCAACACGATCGTCTTCAATCCGGGCGTTGGTCGGGTGTGTCTTCCGTTTTTCTTCAGCACGTCCAGCTTTGAGAATGTACGGCTCAGTGCGCTTGGCTGGGGTGCGATTGATTTCGGTGCGCCGTCGTCGAATCAGCTGCTGCAGACAACGCTGGCCGTGGTGTCGTCCACCAGCTGTGGCACGAAGCTTTCCCGGACGATTCTTGCGTCGCAGATGTGTACGTTCGCTGCCGGTAACGATACCTGCCAGAATGATTCGGGTGGTCCACTGTACTATACCGATCCAAATAGCCAACTGGTCTACAGTATCGGTGTGGTAGGGTTTGGTGTGGCCTGCGCGTCGAGCTACCCGAGTGTGAACACGAGAGTTACCTCGTATCTGGATTGGATCAGTAGTACCACAGGGTATACGTTCTGTGAGAAATAGTTCGGGTTAGATAGTGCTCATGTAGTGAGAACAATGGTAATAAGTAATTCTCTATTTACGTTAGATTACAGGTGGAATATATGTGCAGTCAGAGCTAGAGATGTTAGAGATCTATTTTGTCTCAGTATGATGATAGCTCATAAGTACAGACACTGGAGATGTAAATTAAGCTGCAATGTATAGATTGCAAACGTTGTTCTGTAATTTTTAATTGTAATCGCCAAAACCATAAATTAAAAAAAAATGTAATAATAAACATGTCTACAAATGCAGACTTAACAAACTGTTTAGTTGTGCAATTTTGAATACATAACATCATAAGGAATAAATGGATTTGTCAAAAGGACGCCTCTTAGACCATTTAAATGGAAAATAAAATGATCCCATTGCTGCAATAGATAAAAAATAAAAAATAAACAATTAGATAAGTACATATATAGATAAATAAAAACATTTAATGATAAATAACAAACATGAAAAAGATCAATATAAAAAATCTATGTTTATCAGTGTACTGTCCGGTACACTGATTATTATCACTTTATTTCAGCGTTAGTTCAATGCTCAATTATAAATATCCTAATGCCAGCTAAATTGTATTGATTAACCCATTAGTAGCTTGGTTAAAAGTATTTAATCCTAAATTGATTGCATAGGAAAAATTTAGGAATGGATGTTTAAGTATTCGAGCACAAGAGACCCTCGACATTTGTCTGTAATAAAGATCGAAAACAGTTAGTATCAAGAAAACTAGATAAATTAAACTCTAACATTTCAGCAAATTGACACTTATAAACTAAAAACTCAAAATCGTCGTATCAGTTAGTCATCGTAACTAAAGTGGGTTGTATGTGTAGGGTTTCCTGTACTTCATAGTTGTAGTATTAACACAAAAAGTATGCGATTTATGATTCACATGCTGTGAGGAGTATAGCTCTAAACGGCCGTAATATGAAACAGAAGTAATATACTTGGAATTTCTAATGCATCTCTAATGTCAAAAGGCTTTGCTTGATTAATGAGGGAGCGGTGTGACCATGTTAAACTATACTAATGACCAAATATGCTTTATAGAATGAGTGCAATCAGAATTAAAACGGCCACAGATCAATACTTTATCTTAACAGATCATCACACATAATCTCAAAGATGCCAAAACGCAGTTGAAAGTTTGTGCGTATGATACGCTTATTAAGTCTTCTAAGTTTTTAAAAATATTGTCTCTTATTTGATCGAATCATGTTTACTACCACGAAATTCCGGTTCGTGTATTTTCGACCTAACACTCCATCACTCCAATGTTTAAGTGTAAATAGTAATATTTTTCATTTAACACAACATTTTCCGAACAGTAAGCAGGGTTTCTTTTCAAATAAAGACGAGCGATTCTTACGCAGTGCACAATCGGAATAAAAAAATATATTCGTTTCTTAGGTGTACCGAACTTCTCTCGGCTGGTGAAAACAGCTAGTCATTAACGTGAGCAACAGTAGCACCCATTGTAGGGTTTTGTGCTTGCATGGCGTCAGAGTGACATTTTGCTCAGAAATTTAAGCGAGAGAGAGAGAGCTGTTACCTCAAAAACACACCCTGAAACACATCCGGACGATGTTGTGGTCTTGCAGTGCCTTCTTTGGAGTTGGATGTTTTTCACTTTTGGCACTGTTTGGCAAATATATGTCCAGGAACGTCTTGTACGGGTTGGAACAGACTGGTGAATGATACTATGTGTTGTAAAAGTACAATGTTCTTTTCACAATTTCGAGACGGAGTGCAGCCTGATAAAAACATCAAGTCAATCGGATCGATCTGTTTGATCAGTTGGTGCGCCCCTCCCAACACACACTTCGAATCGTACCTCAGATGTATGCGATTGCGTTAGCCACCCAGATTGGGAAGCTTTAAAATGCTAACACACGTGTGGACGAACAGGTTAGTGTTCGTTCGCGATCAAGTCGTGAAAGTACTTGAGCAAGAAGAGGTGGGGCATCAATCCAAAGAAAATGCTGAAGTTCGTTTGGAATGTTGGTGGAGTGATCCTATTGCTGGTGATGCTGATGATTGATATTGTGACAGCTCAGTATGGTTCATGTGATCGGCAATACAACTACACCAGTGGTCAGACGAGCTTTATCGAGTCGCCCAACTTTTCCAATTACTATACACCGGGCACCAAGTGTCGGTACACAATAAACGCCCCGGTGGGCCATACGTTGTACGCGCAGTGCTACGATATGTATCTGCCGTCGAGTACGGGCTGTTACTACGACAAGCTGGCCATCTCGCGGTTCGGCGATCCAAATCTGAGCGATGCGATTGTACGCTGCGGAACGACCACATTCAACGTGGAAAGTCAGTATAACAAGCTGGTGGTGGCTTTGCTGGGGAGCACGAGTACGTCCGGCGGAAGGTTCCGTTGTCAGATTACGGCGCTCAAGCTTGCCTGCGACTGTGGACGTCGCAGAACGGTAAGTGTTGTATTAGAGAAGTATGTAGTGATGCACGATCTTGATCGTTAACGAAATTGTTTTATTATCGTTCCACCAGCCCACGATCGTCAACGGATTTCCCACGTTGACAAACGAGTACCCGATGATGGCAGGATTGTGGGATAACAGTGTGTCAAGGGTGTTCTGTGGATCCACAATCGGTAGGTAGCATAGTCGATGTACCATTTGGTTACTAGAAGCTCACTCCAGTGTTTTACTTACGATTGCAGTTACCAATCGTCATGTGCTTACTGCCGCTCACTGTCTGCTCGATAGAACTGCAGCAGGCACACGCGTTCTGGTTGGCGAACAGAACACAAATATTACCAACGAAACCCCCTACACATTGCGCATGCTTGTGTCCACCTTCATAAAACATCCCAGCTACAATCCAACATCCAAAGCGAACGACATCGCATTGGTGCAAACGTTTGACACGATCGTCTTTAATCCGGGCGTTGGTCGGGTGTGTCTCCCGTTCCGATTCGGTACGTCTAGCTTCGAGAATGCACGGCTCAGTGCGCTTGGTTGGGGCGCGATCGACTTCGGTGCTCCATCGTCGAAAGAACTGCTGCAGACAACGCTGGCCGTGGTGTCGTCCACCAGCTGCGGCACGAAGCTCTCCCGCACGATCCTTGCGTCGCAGATGTGTACGTTCGCTGCCGGTAATGATACCTGCCAGAATGATTCGGGTGGTCCACTGTACTATACCGATCCGAACAGCCAACTGGTCTACAGTATCGGTGTGGTAGGGTTCGGTGTGGCCTGCGCGTCGAGCTTCCCGAGTGTGAACACGAGAGTTACGTCGTATCTGGATTGGATCAGCAGTACCACAGGGTATACGTTCTGTGAGAAGTAGTGCGAGTATACGCTGTATGGTAGTGATGAGGTGTGATCGAGTAGTAACAAGTAAAATTCTGTTTATATTTTGTACGGGTAGAACGAATTTGAAAAGTAAATTTGCTATATTTGCGCCATGCAATGTCTGTTTTATCTCTTGATGAAAGAAATGTGTGAACATGCTTATTTATTGTGTTTTTAATTCTTTTTGGCACAACAACCAGTGTCGTTCAAAGCCTGTCTGTATCACTGGTGGCCTTGGCTTTCTGTGATCTATTGATTACACATAATTTACTGACAGCAGAATAGTCAGTCCTACGTTTGGAGACAGAGTCCATTTGTGACTTGAACCTATGGAGGGCTCCGAAGTAAGTAAGTAAGTAAGTAAGTAAGTAAGTAAGTAAGTAAGTAAGTAAGTAAGTAAGTAAGCAAGTAAGTAAGTAAGTAAGTAAGTAAGTAAGTAAGTAAGTAAGTAAGTAAGTAAGTAAGTAAGCAAGTAAGTAAGTAAGTAAGTAAGTAAGTAAGTAAGTAAGTAAGTAAGTAAGTAAGAAAGTAAGTAAGTAAGTAAGTAAGTAAGTAAGTAAGTAAGTAAGTAAGTAAGTAAGTAAGTAAGTAAGTAAGTAAGTAAGTAAGCAAGTAAGTAAGTAAGTAAGTAAGTAAGTAAGTAAGTAAGTAAGTAAGTAAGTAAGTAAGTAAGTAAGTAAGTAAGTAAGTAAGTAAGTAAGTAAGTAAGTAAGTAAGTAAGTAAGTAAGTAAGTAAGTAAGTAAGTAAGTAAGTAAGTAAGTAAGTAAGTAAGTAAGTAAGTAAGTAAGTAAGTAAGTAAGCAAGTAAGTAAGTAAGTAAGTAAGTAAGTAAGTAAGTAAGTAAGTAAGTAAGTAAGTAAGTAAGTAAGTAAGTAAGTAAGTAAGTAAGTAAGTAAGTAAGTAAGTAAGTAAGTAAGTAAGTAAGTAAGTAAGTAAGTAAGTAAGTAAGTAAGTAAGTAAGTAAGTAAGTAAGTAAGTAAGTAAGTAAGTAAGTAAGTAAGTAAGTAAGTAAGTAAGTAAGTAAGTAAGTAAGTAAGTAAGTAAGTAAGTAAGTAAGTAAGTAAGTAAGTAAGTAAGTAAGTAAGTAAGTAAGTAAGTAAGTAAGTAAGTAAGTAAGTAAGTAAGTAAGTAAGTAAGTAAGTAAGTAAGTAAGTAAGTAAGTAAGTAAGTAAGTAAGTAAGTAAGTAAGTAAGTAAGTAAGTAAGTAAGTAAGTAAGTAAGTAAGTAAGTAAGTAAGTAAGTAAGTAAGTAAGTATTGGTAATATCAAAGGAGCCCATTATTTCCTCTATGCTTTTTTGTCATGCTCCTTCACTAATTTTTCTGCGACACCAGATCCAACATAGTTGATGCTTTTGAATCTAAATGAAGCTTTTGAATGCACTCTCTAGTTATACTAATGGAATAGAGCAACATAGGTTATCTTTCTTAATTGACACCTCATGAAACACGACCTTGAAGGTCTCACTAACAACCCATGACATGTGTCCCTTGGAGGGGCTCGACACGCAAAAACATGCCCCTTCAGTAGTATTTATTTTAAAAAAAATGAAACCATTTCTAATTATAGCACCACTTACACTTTGTGCACTGTGTACCTTTAGCACTATGCAAAATAGCTTTTCAAATACAGCTCACCGACCGGCACACAGCGCACATTCGAAGGAAATTAATGATGTCTGTGCTTGAGGTGTACCGAGCACCCCTCGGTATGTTGAAAACAGTCAACCCTTCCTTTTGACTACAGTAGCACCCATTTGGAAGGCAGTTCAACGTACCCGGTCGCAGAGAGTGCATTGAAAAATCGTTCTCCAAATGGAGTGGAGAAGTGTGCTTGCGGCAGGGCGATAGTAGCACCGCTTAATGATATGAAAAACCCGAGCCATTTTCCTGCGTAATGACTTTTAGAAGTAATGGTCACTGTCAATGAACTGTGTATAATTAATCTAGCATTTATTTTAGTCAGCTAGTTCAAAGGAAACCCCGGGTGCTGTTAAGGATGTTAAATTGCATTCGACAGGGGACGGCAGGGAGGGGGAGGTGATGCTGCAATGGAGCTCCGATGCACCCACATTCGGATTCGGACCGGTGCTACCGAGATTGGGCCACAGTGGGCACTGCTTTTGTCTGGTTAGGTAGTTGTGGATTTAATTATTTATCGTTCAGGAAAGCTGAATGAGTACATGGGCGGACTCGGGTTTTGGCCTCGGCTTGTGGACACTCATACACACACACACACGTACAGCCAGGACGGGTGCATTGAAAGTTTCACATCGTTTGAACTGTCATCCTGAGGGAAACTCCGAGCGAGTGAAGGGAATGGCAAGGAAGAAGGGGTGGCGTGTGCTGGATTAGGAAAATTCCCCGAAGGACAAATTTGCACAGGAAAGCTTCCCCTTACTCTCGCCCACACACTCGCCATCAGACTTTGAGTTCGTATCGTCTTGCAGCATTGGTACCGGGGGCGGTTCGTTTTATGTATTTGAAATTCGATGATAAAACCTGACACTTTGGTACGTACCGGGTGACCTCGCTCTCTCTCTCTACCCAGGGCCACCAGCAGACAGTGCGCGCTTGTATGTGTTTGTAAAAGTTCATTTCTTAGGTTTAAAGTTTCAAGTAGAGCATCATCACCCAGGAATATACATAAGGCTGTTAAGGAATCGGCACCATTAAAACGAGAGAGAGAGTGTGGAGGGAGGTAAACTTACACTTTGTACGAGACGGTTTAAACCCGATCCAGCTTGAGACCAGCAGCTCAGCTGTTCTTCGGGGTTTGGCAGACTGGAAAGCAAAGGGGCAGCTTCAAACAACGCCAACGACTGGCAAAAGAAGGAAATGTTTAATTTTGTTTCAATTTAGCACTACACTGCACTTTGGGGGCTCCCGAGCTGGTGCAAGTGTCATTGCCCGAATCAATGCTTTGAAACTTCTTGAACAAGGAACGAGATTGGTTCCGTCGCAAGCACTGGGGTGAGATGCACTCTGGTCGATAAGAAAGTTATGACCCTGGATGGGATGGGACCATGAAGCACTCCCAATGCAGGCTGTGACAGTTTTATGAGCAAGATGGTTTAAATTTCTAGTGACCCTCACCCGCCTTAAAATGCAACCAAAACTGACAGGAAACGATAATCTCCAAGGGTGCGGGAAAATGGAACCATCCAGGGACATAGATCTGGGCCGTGCTAGCCGTTTGCATTCGGATTATGCTGGGAACGATATCTGTAAAGGGAAGGGGACGAGTTGTCAGCAGTTGAAGACGAGACGAGCGTCATTTAGAGGCGATTAAATTAGCCGGATAAGCTTTGCAAAAAGCTTTGCGCAAGTAAGTGTGCTTAGTGCAGATGCAGGGGAAGCGATAAAAATGACTCGAAGAAGTGCACAGTTGACCTCATTTTAGTGGCATGTCTCGTATCGCAAGGGCAAAGTATCCTTTCCGAACGTCTCATCAGACTCAATCGAGCGTTACCGGATTTAAGATTCCTCTGCGTGACCATGGCACTCTCCTTGTTACACAGGTTCCGGTAAAAGCGATAGCAATACAACCACAGGCTGGTGGCGTTTAGTGTCCATTCCGGCGTAAAATTCAACATTCCAGCCCCGTTCCGGGGGCGTGCTGGGTGGGGCAGCTTACAAATAGTGCGATGTTTAGCGGTCAGAATGACAGGTTAATTGGTATAATAACATGAATTCGTAACAGCTGCCGTGCGAAGTGGGAATAAATTTTAATTGACAACTGCACCTCTCGCCCGGGCCTCGGTCGGTTAAGGCCACATAGCACCTCGGCAATAGGCCAATCGGTGTCGGCCCCGAACGGGGTTGACTTTTGCACTCGTGGCTCAATAGAGAGAGAGAGAGAGAGAGAGAGAGAGAGAGAGAGAGAGAGAGAGAGAGAGAGAGAGAGAGGGGGAGGGAACCTTTCGCCTACCAGGACAGTATTTGTGCAGTGTCTGGGCTTTGCCAACCGCAACCATGTTCCCCGGGAGACAGATGTCTGTCTGGTGTTGCGTGGTGCGAAAGGGGTTGTGTGCGTTAGTGTGCTGGTCGCTATCGATTGCTGGTTTGTGGTGTAGCGCACTAGGTGCTTGTTTAGCTACACCAGCAGCGTCGAGTTCAGCTCGATACCACCCCGGAACCGTATCAAATCATGTCGGTTTTCACGGCTGACATGGCTAAACGGAAAGACACACACCACGAGTGCAAAAACAAAGAAGTCGCAGCCGGGTCAGGAGGAGCACAAAAAAGGAGATACTCATAGCAGTACGCAAGCAGCAGGGAAGAAGGTGCCCGCTGCTGTTGCTGCTAATGGTGGTGCTAAGCTCGTCAAGCTTGACAACGACTATCGACGCCTACTTGCAGCGCTCCCTTGCTGTGTTGTGTTGGTGTTAAGGACGATTGACGAGAAAACAAGCACAGTGTGGCCGTAGTCTGCTCGAAGGGAGCAAACGCACCGGAGAGTCGGTTTGCCACGTCACTTATCGCGTGCGGAGTGAGTAGAAAGCGAGCGGCGCTTTTGTGAGCTGTTTTTAGCTGCAGCTCGCGTTTGATTGAACGGTGTCGGTGAAGATGGATTCGTTTGCGTCAATACTGGTGCAATTGCTGCAGGGTGGATTGATGTATTATTTCTTCGATGCAGTTGAGATATCGTTTACAACACAGGAACAGCCAGCACTGTTTGGCATCTGTTAGCGTTGGTAATCTGTTTTGATTGGTGTAAAATAAAAGAAAACAAAAGCGCCGGTTGGTTTGTATTGCTGCTTTTCGTTTCTCGTTAAATTGTTCCGAATGATCGTGTTGATGTTAGTTTGTGCTGTAGCGGCGTCAGAACCTACACCTACAGTAATTTGAGAATGGCTCGTGCCTTTAACCGAACGGGGCTTCATGCAAAATACCGGACCCACACGTGGCCACGCGCTGTCTGGTACATTCGATCTTCCTACATCAATTGCTGTCATAAGCAGAATAAGATATTAGATGCAACTTTCGAAATTGACATTGAAATTCGTTTTAGACACTCCAGAGACTCAAAAGGGGATTTAATAAAAAAATGGTTACTTTCCACGCGATAGTAACTTGTAAGAGCAGCAAGAAATGCTCATCGTTTGTTTGTGTTAATATAATATAGATTTGGTAAATTTTTTTGGAATTTCTAGGACAGACCTGCTATTAAATCACAAATCGATAGTGAGGCAATATTTCAAACATCAATTTGTCAATACGCAACTCTCAATTCGATAAGTAAAATAGGTCAACAAATTTGAGACAAAAAGTCATTATTATTAATTAGAAAACGTTAAATTTGTGTTCATAAAATGCCCACCTATCTGCTGATCAGATACCGTTATCGAAGGATCCAAAAATATGTAATAAAATCATGGTATAAAAGAACCCATTTTCATACTGCGAAACCTCAAAACATCAATAGTAACAATGATACGCAGAACCATTACTGAAAAGCCTTTCTGCTAGCGACAAGCACTCATTGGGCTCGCTTTTGGAGCAACGACCACGGCACATGCATTATCCGGCGTATCGACAGGGCCACTATTAATAAAACAATCCACACCTGGAAGGGGAGGGAGGTTGGTTGGTTGGAAAAGCAAAAGCGAACTAATCAGATCGATTGTGCCCTGGTGCGAACGGAACGGACACAAACCGGATGGAATAAAATGACCACCAAATGGACGCGAGCTTGCCAAACACGTTAGCCAAACCTCGAGGCGATGGGACAGGTTGAACTAAATGCACTAAATGACGCTGAGCAAAGGAAGGGGTGGTGTCATCGTGTCGTGGAGGGCAATGAGGATCAGGGAGATGAATTGTAAATAAAATAACTGTTTGCACCAAAACGTAAAACTCACCTCCCGGGTCCCCGGGACAGCATCAAGCGACAGCGACACGTTTTGTCCAGCCCAGTGCCATAATTAAACTCGCTAAAATGACCCCGAGCTGATTAACATAGTTCATTACGGGCGAATAGGTGAGTTATTTAAATGAATTACCTCCGGAACGGGCCGAGCTGTCCACTCTGTCCACTCCGCTGTTGCTGCGGTCATCGCAAGAGTGGTTTTAAACCGCATAATTTATGATGGCAATAGGCAAAGCTCGCTAATGGTGGTTTGGTGGTGGTGTGAGTGGTTTTTTGTATGCATTCGTATGTGTGTGTGTTTTTTTTTGTAATAAATAGAGAAACTTTGCCCACATGCAAAAGCAATTCGTGGAACATATGAGTTAAGCTCGCTTGTCAACTCCCCGAATTGGTAAGGCGCTGGTAGAGTCGCTGTCATTTGCATAGCGTGCGGTTCCGGTTGTGTAGCCGTTAATCGGATGGATGTGCAAATGTGCCACTCGCTGGGCGGCAGAATGTGTATGGTGTAAATGTGCACCGGGATACAGCAGCATGCAAACAATCATTTGGAAATCGATAATTACATTGTGCCCAGCAGTCACTGCTGGCTGTTAGTGAACCGAGGAGTTAGATTCGGCGAGGGGGATAAGAGCTCCTGCAGCTGTCTATACGCGACGGATGGGTAGAGTTATATCGACTTTTTCCTTAATCCAAACAGGTGCAACTATCCGTTCAGCTATCGGTGTAAACAATTCAATCCGGTTTATTAAAATCAATGCAATGCAAGTGTAAACGGGGCAGGTGATGGATACAACGAGCAGGTATGGAATGAAGCATTACGAACGATAAACGTGCATGACGTTTATATTTGCGTAATCCATTACAAATACCATAACCAAGGGGAAGGGAAGCGACGGATATCGGGGATATTGGTAGAATTAATGCATCTGAATTGTGCAATTGATTTGCAATCATTTGAATCAACAGTTTTCGCACGGAAAAAGGGTACCAACGTACGAGCTACACATCCATCCGGCAGCAGTTATCAACTATCGATTGATTTGTTTTGTAATTTTAATTATCGCATACATGGCTGACTTTTGTCGACTCATTTTCTATCGGTACGATTGTAACGATTTGTACATAAATTACGGTGGAATTACCTGGAATGAGCTTTTACGTGGAAATATACGAGGGGTTGTGTTTGATGCATACAATGGATACAATTTGAAACAATCCATGCTAGAGAGAGGCAATTAAAAGGTGTGAAGATATGAATGTATCTTTATAACAGTATTTTGTGTTTAATGATTGGTACATAACGCTGTTTTATTTATTAATGTTACTGTTGGATTTTGGGTTTGTACAATATTTCGAATATGAATTAAAATGAGAAAACACACATTAATTAGAAGGAACTAAACTACAGCATGTAAATTAAACTACTTGACTAATTTGGACTGCACGAAATGAACTGCTCGAACTACACGAATGAACTTTGAATGAATTGAGTAATGAGCTGTGGGACAAATGAATATACAGTGGCAAACAGACCGGCAATTAAAGTGCACGCTTTTCTCCATCAAATTTACACTCAACAATCACAGACTAGTAACTTGCGGGAATATATTGCATAGCAACGATAATGTGTGCTAACAGTTACCTCGTAAGAGTACCAATTGTTGTGTTTTGATATCTTTAGAGCAACCCTGCCGCAGATCAACACTGAACTTCGTTTTCACTATCAGACATTTTTCTACAATGAAAATATCATTGTTTGTCATGTTTTTTATCATCACTAAGGTTACTGGCGGAAGTGTTGCTCCGTCGTAGCTCCCAACGCCGGACTTTACAGAATGATCGATTCTGTGGTTGGTGTCTGAATACGCTTGATTTATTTAGGTTCTGATCTCTTATATACTATGTAGTTCCTCAACGTACATAGGTCAACTAACTGTAACTTTGATTATTTTGATAACAAATTATCATTTTAATTTAATGCGGCATGTACCGCTGTTTGGTTTGTGAATTGCGTAAGGAAACTCACTCGTTTGAACCATGAGAATAGCTGACTAACCTGTGTATATGTTTGTTGCGTTTCTGAAGCTTGAGGTGTGTTTTTACTTGATGTATTTTTACTTTCCTATGAGGTCGTACGCAACAATCACAGTGGTATATCATGCTTTAAACATGGCAAAACAAGGCTTATTTTGCTGCTTATTTGCTGCAACAACCGAAGTCAATCTAGGGCTTTTTGGCTATCTATGGCTGATTGGTGTATCATAAAGTGGTTAGGATCAGTTTAACGTATAGGAGAGTCGATCCATATGAGGAGTTCACTACTCTATCATGATGCCGGCTGAATTTTGAATCAGAACACAAAGAACAAACCACTACAAAAATGAGTGAAACTACACTTTGCTTGATGAAGAGCATTGCTTGATGAAGATACTGCACAAATAATTTGAATGTCCCATATTCACTGAAGTCCAGAAACAATAAATGCCATTTGTTCTTTAACGACCAACGGTACGGCGCGCCTTACGGTAAGCTAATACTTAAACAATGAAATGATTAGATCTGCTCCACTTACTGTGTAGCCTAAACATAGCTTCTGTCTGTTCTGGTCGATGAAGCATGATCTCTCACTCCTTCAACTAGGATTAAATGAAAAAAGGTCGATGAAAGGTGAGTGGTCCAACATCCATGACGATTCGAGATCCATTATTTTACTTTAAAGATGTGAAAAATAGTGGAAATAAATAAAACATACGTTGAACCATGAATAAGTAATCAATCGTTGTATTCAATCTAAAAAAAAAAACGATAAAACTATGAATTAATAAAACTCTTAATAAGCTTTATTTCCTTTAAATGTTACAATCTTACTTGTAAATTTTGTCTATTTTGAACTATGCTGGCACATCTAAAGCTCATTTTAGCAATTGAGTAGCTGCTCTGACTTAATGGGTGTTTTTATAAATAGTATTTCAGCGTCATGACCACAATCCTCTTAAAAAAATCACGCTTCGATATAAAGAAGTCAAGAATAAAACGCTGCGCTATCTTCTTTATAATCTGTTGAAAATTTGCTGAGAAACGTTGTAACAGTTGTAAAAAACTAAGGGCAATCTTTTCCTGTAATTTACTTACAGACACATACACTGAAGCCTCTACGACTATTAAATTCTCCACTCTCAATCTTCTATTGCTGCCGGCTCAAATTGCTAATGATTATAAGCTCAGAAAGAGAGAGAGAGATGGAAAAACTGCTATTCATTCTATCCTCTTCCCATTATCATCTCCCTTTTACTTACTTCCCTCCGGTCGATCGGGATCTCGCGCCAAGCCGCCGCACCCTGCAGACCACCCCAAACGCATAATGATTAATCCAAATGGCAATGATCGAGCACGTTTCGCCGCCCAATACAATCATCATCGCCACATGGTCCGCGAAGCGCATTTCATTGCCAGTCCGATACGGTACACAAACATACACAGCACCCAACAGCACGGTGACGGCGTACATTTTTGCGTTTCTTGCGCCAAAAAGGCAGCCCGCACCGAGCGAGCGGAAATCAGCAACATAAAACATAATCGGCACTAATGTCCAGCAGCAGTAGCGGGCGGCAGCAGTAGCAGGGCGCATCGTTTTTGTGCGCAGCTGTGCCCGGATGAAAGCGTTAGTCATTACCGTACCATCGGTCGCACGGTGTCATCAGCGGGCGCGGTGCCGGATGCAAACAATTGACTGGTCCGGCAACCATTTACTGTTCGACTTTAATGTTTTATTTTCCCCTGGACGGAAAATATTAACTACCAATGTATGGGGATGGGAGCGAGCTTGCCGCTGTAACCGCTTTAAGTAAAATGGGGTAAACATTATCCTTTTTAAATAGCTCTTCCGCGATTCGACTTTAAATTTTCGCTTCCTTTTTACATTCTCACTCGCAGTGTGAGCATGAACGGGGTTTTGGGCAATTTTTACAAACTGCTTCAAATGATCCTTAAGTGTCAGCAACACCCCGCCCAACAATGAAAGCAATGACGAGACAGTGGCACAAATATTGCACCCGAGAAAGTTGCATTCGCTTCACTTCTTGGAAACGCTTTTGCCTTCGTTATAATTGATTGTACAAGCGCCATTTGTGTTGTTGCTGTGCCCACGGTTTTGTCGGCTTGCCACAGTTTTCCTTTTTTTCTAGTCGGTGCAAAACAAAACAAAAGAGAAAATGGGGAAAAAACTCCACCCGGGTAAAACAATAGCACATTGAATTGCTTTCTTTATAATTATTCGACTTTGGTCAAAGTTTTGCCACCACCCCACAGTGAGACGGCTTTGCCAAGGGTTTGCCCATCCATCGAGCCATCAGCGGAGCAAGTGGCGGACGCAAAAGTAGCTCTTTTAAACTTGGTCCGTATTTCGCTCCATTGCTGGGTGGTGTGTGTGTGTGTGTGTCTTTTTTGCAGCATTTTCTCACCACACTGTCTGTGTCAAAGGAGAAGAAAAGAAAAAAAAACCCGCTGGAAAAAGTGCCATCCGAAACAACAACAACCGGAGTGATGGTGCTTGTTTAAACGTTGCAAAGGAAATTGAAAGACGATGTCGGGTAGTGTTGGCTGCTGGCCTCGCCAAAGTATTGTTCTGCATTGTACTAGACAAAGTAAATGATAGATAATACGAATAGAGAGAAGAGAAGGGAGTTGGTGCGGCAGGCAGACGGTGGCAAACATTCATTAGCTCGTTCTCGCACCCGAAAAGTGCTTTCGTCAAGTACGCTCCCCGCCCGGTAGCCATTATCTTGTAATGAAAATGAGCGCCCGATAGCAGGGAACCCGGGAACTAGTTGCAGAAAGTTTCGACCACTTCCTCGCATCGTTCATCACATCCGTCCCGCTAGCAAGTACCAGTTGCCACGAAACAACTCATCGTTCTGACTGAATTCGTTTTCTTTCTTTCTTTTGGGCTTTCGGGGCTACACGCTTCTCGCCTGGCGGGAACAGAATTAACTACGAATTGTAGAAGCAGTGTGGAATGTGTTGTTTTCTTTTCATGCTCGTGCAAAACTGCAATTCGCTCAAATAAGAGAACACATTGGAAATAGCATTGAAAACCATAAGACAAATCGTAGCGCAAAAAAGCCCTACAAGACACACAGAAAAAAGCTCGCCCCCGGTGAAGGATGAAAACTTCGAACATCCCGTTTAGCTGGTACGGTAGCTGTGGCGTACGAGTACCGGGGCTCTCGCTCTCTTCCAGCGAAGCGAAAGGCAACAAACTTGAAATACCATTTCCCACGGGCTATCGCGGGATAGAAAGTTGAGATGAGCTAAGAAGCGTAAGAAGCGCCGTTGTTTTTGTCGTTGTTATTTTCTTCGCTTTTATTTCCTATCGCACGCCATTTCGCCCATTTACGGGAAATGGGCTTTTGGGGTTCTGTTTCCTGTTTCCAGCACGGTGTCGTATTTTTTTCACCTTTTTTCCGCCCCACTCTCATTTAGCTCATCGGATGAAACTGTATTATTGTTATGTTCCAAGCATATTGATGTCAGACCGACGCTCCCTTCTCGTCCCACCCCACAAAAAACCCCGAATTCGACGATTTGTCTAGAAGTTTCATCCGGAACTTAGGGCAACGGTTTTCCAAACCCAATCGATCCATTTCATTCACTACAGAACGGGCACTTTCATTAGGGTCAGCGTGAGAGTGTGTGTGTGTGTGTGTACTGACCCCGAACTGACCATCGTTCGCCTGGCAGGGTTGCGCTCAGCCACGATGTAGGGCTTGCGGGGGCGATTCTTTCTTTTCGCTTTTCCCTGCCCTATTTTTTTTTGCAATAAATTCAATGAGAGAAAAAGTTTTATTTCAACAAACCGGTGTGCGGGTGCGGGGTTGGTGAACAGTTTTCACGTCGTACGGAATTATGATTACTGCCCGGGTCCAAAACATGGTTTGGAATTGAAATTCAATGGCCGCTTTAGGGCTTGCGGATGGTTTTTGTTTTTGTTGCTCAAAACGATTATGTCCCAACTACGTTTCGGGGGTAATAATATGGAAATGTTGGGCCGGAAAACATTTCCCCTTGGCGTGGTAAAAACGGTGCCGTAAAATATAATCACAGTTCCTCTTGACGGCACTAGGGGTTGAAGCTTTGGGTGATGTGTTTTCTAATAGTGGAAAAATGAATTCATGAACTTTATCCTTTTTTGCGAGACTGCTATTATCAGCACATTGTGCAATTTGTTTATTTATTTATGGCTTATTTATTGGTCACCATCTGGGGAAAGGAGAGAAACGTGCATTGGAAGATTTTTAGTAATAATAAGCGTGGGAATGAGTAAACATACTCCTTGACGATAACAATCCCTAGAGACGAATGGAGTCCAAAAGACTCAAAATGTTAAAATAAACTAGGAATCGTTATTATATGATAACTATACACACAGGGCTCCTCAAAGTTGTGAGACACTATCTAGATTCTTATTTATGGGAAGAGAACTTTACATGCTGGGAATTGGACCCAATGGCATCAGTTTCTGGTGCATTTGGAACAGGTTGAATTTAAGAAACAGGAAATTTGTATATTTTGCCTCTTCTAAATATCAATTATGCGCATTTTTTTAAATAAGATAGATTGCAACGCCACAGAGTTTTCAAAATGTCATTATTTTGGGGTACTTTCTTGACTCTTTTTTACGGGAAATGAACTCATCACATAAGGAAATTGAACACGATAGCACCTTTAATGGACAGTTACATAGGAAATTAATAATTGATTTGTACGAAAAGGGTTCTATAGAGCACAATTCCTATCATATTAAGTTCATTTCCCTGAAGAAAAAGTCACGAAAGTGTCACAAAACCATTCGCAGTTATTGTTAACAGAGAAATGGTTCAAACACATACATATGCTCATTCTCGGTCTCGTTAATAAATCTGACCTTCCTGCTTTGATATTTCTGGCTAACTGTTGTACTCTTATGAGTCGAAGGCATTCATCATTAGCACATGGCCTTGTTTATCGCAAGTGATTGGACTGGCTGTAATTAACGTTACCACAGTTCGTAGAATCATTATCTGAGTAAACGGTTTTGCTGACAATCAACGATATTTGTGGCCTTTTTATATGTTTCTCGAAGGTTTGGTTTGATTCGCGCAAATGCAAACGCAAGGAAAGTGAGCTCATTTATGCTGTATTGTAATATAATGTTTGTCGTTATAACAGTGTGCCTAGACATATGGAGACCACTGAACGTCGTGGAGCGTGAAAAATAGGTAAAATCAACATGGCTGAAACATTGCAACACCGATTTGTGTGTACCTGTCATCCAAGGGTGGTGTGATTCTTCTTTTTCTTCTTTGGCTCCACAACCGCTGTCGGTCAAGGTCTGTGCCTGTACCACTTGTGGGCTTGGCTTTCAGTGACTAATTTATTTCCCCCCATAGCAGGATAGTCAGTCCTGCTGCATATGGCGGCACGGTCCATTTTGGGATTGAACCCATAACGGGTATATTTGTTAAGTCGTACGAGTTGACGACTGTACTACGAAACCGGCTTAATGGGTAGTGCGATTACAAACGATAAAATGTCAAATTTTTCACACGAATACCATCAAATATCATCGATTTTGGGTTCACGTTTAAAGGCGTGATTCTATGTAGCGGATTGTCTGGTTGGGTGGTAAAGTATCAGCATTCTTATTTTTTCATTTTTTACCCTTTTCAAGTATCAAATGAATCGAATATACTAAAAACATGGTTTATTCTATATGAAAAATCATTTCAAACAAAGAGACACACACACCGAAGCAATCATTAGCAACACACACCTCTCAAAGCTCTAAATTACACACACGGAACCTTCACAAACTGCTCACCCTGAAGCGAAATTTGGTACTTCATTCTCTGCGCCAAACGAGCAGCAAACCGCTCGAATCTTAAGTTTAAATATTTTCACATAATTTCCCCCACGCGAAGCGAAGCAGCGACCCGTATGGGGCAGGGATTCCGTTCTTCCCAACGCCTAATCCGGTGACAATTAAAACAGCATTAAACAGCGAAGCGGAGCAAAACCTTTCGGGGGTACAACAATTCATTTTCATTCGGGGTGCGCGTTACGGGTTTTTTGACAAAAAAGAGAACCTACACAGTGAACAACAACCGTGGCGGCCGAACCCTCCCCTAACGGATGGTCTCTTGGAAAAGTGCGTCAAAATTCGGGGTTGTTGCAAAATCCTTGAGATAAACAAAACCTTCCCGGGGCCCAACGGTAGTGCCTTTTTGCTTTCGGTAAACAGGATTTTGTCTCCTACTCGTTCTCATGCCTCTTGCGCCTTTTTGGTGCCCCCAGCATCTTCACACACGTGCGCGCACACTCAAGGTAAAAGTGGTCTCCGATGGCGCAGTCCGTGGATCCTAAGCTGTCCCCCCTTTTTTTTATCTATTGCCGCACCACAAATCCTGGGCTCGCGGGTTTCGCTGTTCCCTTCCCTCGGTCTTCGTTGGAAAAGTACTCCAACCATCCGTGCGACTCCATCGCCCGTTTATTGTTGGGCTCATCGTCATCGCACCGCAGGTTGACCATGTAAATGTGGTCAAAATTTTGTTTATTTCGTTTAGCCAGTTGTGTTTCATACCTTTCCTTTTTCGCTCCTTTTTTGGGATACTCTTTCCGCACACTTCCCCGTTTCATCGTCCACCGGCCGGGACAGTGATGTTACAATTTCGGAAGAGATAATTAAATTGAAAAGTTGTCGTTTTTGCTGCTGTATCACGGTCTTGTCTGCTTTCATCGCTTTTCACCATTCCACCGAAACCGTAGTGTGGCGGCTAATACTGGCCAAATGGCATTTGTTTGGCAATCAGCAGCACTCAATCCGGATGAGCATTCGTTTTTTTTCGGTTTTGCTGTAGATTGACAAAAAATGACACAAAATAGGATGGTGAAGTAAAAAAGGAAAAATAAAGCAACAGCCGTTCCACGCTGCCAGTGAAAGTAACCGGTGCTCTGTTTTATCTTATCCCATTTTCCGTTTCGTTTTTTTCGCTACACTTCCGGTAGCCTACTTCGTCATCATCGCCGCTTCCGACTTGATTCGACTTATCTGGTTGCCGCCCTTCGTGCCTGTGCTGTGAGGTATTGCGAACCCCAAAACCATTCGCCGTGCGTCACCATTGCTATGTTTTGGGAGGGGTTTGCGTTTAGCATTTTTCTGCCTTTTAATGTGTGTAAAGCTTGGTGTGTATCTATGCGCTCTCGCTCTTTCTCCTTCTGCCTCCTTTTGGGGCGACCGTTTCCGAAACGGTCCAAATGCCAAAGCGCCCAATTTGCTTTTCATTTGTGGCGTTTTGGGGCCATCCTAAAAAAACCCCACTGTGTGAGGAAGGAAGTGACAGCACCCGACGGGTACGTGGAACGAAAAATGAAAATTAAATTTTATAATATGCTAATAACTCCCGGCGGTATCATTCATATTTTCTCTCCACACCGGGGTTTTTTTGGAAGAACTTTTTTGATTTCTTTTTCATTTTTTTGGGTATCTATACCCATATAAAACTGGACAATGCTCCCAACTGGACCGAAATGTCCTTGGTTTTTTTTGTATATGTACCTCAGTATTCCATTTCCATTTTGTAGCGATCCTCGCTTGTAGGAACGGGACACAGATCGAGGTCCGCATATCTTGGCGGAAGCGCACACGGAAGCATATCTCACACACAGTCACTGGCTGATGAGGATGATTTCGGTGTGTTTTATTGGTGTTTCGGTGCTCCGCTTGCGCTATGGCTTTGCTTTGCAGAAGCGTGCAGAATGTAGCCTGAAAATGTTGTTCGAAATATAGGTTTTTTTTTGTGTTTGCAAGGCAAACCGGCACAGCTGCAGTAGTAGTTTTTAGCGGGTTATGCCACACCGCATCTCGAAGAGGGTGTGCTACATATGTGAAGCATCTGTAAGCCGTGGCCGGCGGAACGGTGGGCACTGGTGGGCCGGCAAGCATTTATTACAAGCTATTTAGCATACTTTTTCGTATCAGTTAATTTATGACACCAAGCAGAGGAGTGGGGGTGCAAAAAATGAATCCACCATACCCGCAGACACACTTAAACTCATGCCGGAAAGTATACAAAAAGTGCTGCGCACAGCAGCAGCAGCAGCAAAAGCGAACACACTTTCGTGCATCTGTCATGGCTGCAGGCACTGCAGTTCCGCCGCACACCATCCCGCAACACACGTGAAAACAATCGACAAAATACATGGCTGCATACATGCAAAATGTATCGCGATGCTGAGGGACACAGGTAAGCGGGCGCGGCGAAATTTGTCAACGCGCAAAAGTCCACTTTTTAATGTCCATTTCGCGCCACGCTCGATGACTTATGGAGCGTGGCAGCATTATACCCGCCCCACGTGGGTGACAGGTTTATGGTTTTCTCTGGAGGGCGGAAAGGGTGTCGAAAATTATGAGCACATTTTTATTGAAATTCGTTCCCGTGAGGTTGTTGAGCCGGTGCTGGGAAAGATCTATTTAGTTTGGGGCTTCATCGATCGATCAGCAGGTCTGTACTTATGAATTAGTCACAATTTTGGGAATGCAATACTTGAATTAGAGATTGAATGGAGAAGGGAAGTAAAATAATTAAAACAAGCGTGTTTTTTTTATTGTGAGTCAGATCTATACAAATAACATGTCCTAACGTGAGAGCGAAACGTTATGCAGTAAACCCTCTCTTATTTGAGACCTCTCCAATTTGAAATCCCCCTCTCCTATTTGAACATTTTCCGCAATCCCCTCATTTCTAGTACATTTTTGTCCCTCTAATTAAGAAAACCCTTGAAATCTGTACCCATCTTATTAGTGTATGGTGTGGCCATGGTTATTGAATGATGTATGTTCCAATCTGAAACCGTATTCGCAGTTTCCTGTAGCAACAGTCAAGGCTGCATACTGAATGTTCTGCTTCTTTTTAGTTTATATGGACTTTTCATTCATTTTCAACCTCTGTAACTTGAAAACCCCTCTTATTCGACAGTCCCAGCGTCTCTCAAATAAGAGAGAGAGTTGACTGTATACTCTTAAGTTCATTGCAATTAATTAATCACCTCATAATCATGAACCTAACGTACGTTCTATAGAGTTTCCTTTATTTTTAAAAGTTTTTATCTGGAATAATTTTAGATGCTTTCCATATTCTTTGACATTCTTTCCACGATTTGTTGGTCGATAGCCAGCATTTTTGGATGATTTGTATTGATTTTATGAGACAATTAAAAAAAATCGGATAAAAAATCTTATACCCAATATAATTAGTGTAGTATACTTTTTACCATAACTTTTTTTTTAATTTGTTATGAATATGAAGGTGATTTATCAACTTTTAGCGCTTACGACCAAACTTGACAGAATACCTAATCATGTTGCACCACTTTGCTTAAAATATTTAAGATGTATTGCAAATCCCGAATTCAAACGAGACGGTTCTTCAGAAAAGCACCTCAGGTTCTTCAATGAATCGATTGTTTGAAAAGTTATAATTATTGATGCTCCAAAGCGAACTGCGTAGTAAATTAAAAGCAAATACACGGATTGATTTTAAAGATATACATTTACTAGTAAATATCGTACCACAAGCTGGCAATATCTGTTTGCGATACAAAGTATGAAGTTTAATAAAACAAACCAATCACACCCTTCCACTGCTAGCTTAATTGACATCGCGATGCGCGATACAAAAATAAAATATAAAAAAATACACATTACCACTTAATTATGACCAAACGTGTCCTGGAAAGAGGCTCATGAAAAAAAAAACACCAGTAATGCTACCGATCAGTGCAATTTCATCTTCACGCACCGACCGACGTAATTACATATTAATAAAAGCCTTCAATTAACCATTCGGTTGCGTATGCACGTTCGCGTCCCTTTTCGCAACGACTCGGCACGATCCGGCATGGTCGTGCCCGTCATCCGCTAAATCCTGCTACATGTCAATAATTACATTTCATACATACAGCGTAATGGCACGTTAGTGGTGGTCATTTTTAAACCTTTTATTTGCTACTGTGATCTGCCACATATCGTGTAAACGCTGACAGATCCAGTGGGACCAGTCCTACCTTTTGCAATCCGAACCCATTCCGGGTTTTTCGGTCGTTCCATTCCGCGCTCCCAGCGTCCCACGGGGCTATTATCTTCCGCTCTTGGCGCATTATAAAAACATCAGCACACCATTACCTGGTGTAGTCACAATTTGCACAATCTTAAAGCAATATTTACCCCTTGCAGCGCTGCAGTTCATCCGAGCAACGATGCAACGCGGGGAAGAAGAGAGCAAAAATTCATTATCGTGCACACGGCACACATGCACTGCAAGGGCAAGTAAATGAGATATTGATGACTGTTGCGGTAGTGTGTCGCGATACTTACTCCGACGAGTGAGAGTATCAAAGCTTCACTTTTGCAAGTTTTTCTTACGATCGAGTGAATTAAATGCAAAGAAGATCGTGTCTGCTAAGTGACGAGAAAATTAGTATTAACTGTAATGAATCTTGCAGGAGGTTCACTATAGTAATATCATGAACATAATTCATTATTGAAATATTTCATAATAAGGATGACGGTTGAAACCCCCTTCAATGTAAGGTTTTACTCGTTAAACTTATTTTGAAATTTTGAAGCCTAAACAGTATGACATCGACATAAAACGTTACTCTTCATTTATGGAAATAAAGAGCTTACATCCAGGAAACAAAACAGCTATTCATGTAAACCCATACATTGATAAGTACAAAATGAAAGGATCAGTTCCTTTAACCATTTCGATAAACAGTCCATTGAGCCGTAATGGTTTATGTTCGTTGCCTACGACTAATATGAATTAGTAATGCCTCAAAAAGTCGCGTAGTAAAGCCCCGACATAAAGCCAAACTCAAAGTCCACAACATAAATACTTATAATCCAAATTCAAAAATCAAAATTTACAATAAAAGCAAGAAAACTGACATAAATTTGTGGTTTGTCAAAAGTAGCTCAATCCTACAATGAACGCGTGCCTATTTCCCACATAGATCAATTTGTTTTAC
The DNA here is from genome assembly GCF_943734685.1 of Anopheles coluzzii. Lineage (NCBI taxonomy): Eukaryota > Metazoa > Arthropoda > Insecta > Diptera > Culicidae > Anopheles > Anopheles coluzzii. Next base: position 88,470,007 of record NC_064671.1, read on the forward strand.
ACCAGTAATCGTTGTCACCGATCGGATATCCCGAAACAGTCAAGCTTATTGTTCCCGATGCATTAATCGTATGGTCTGTCACTCGGTTTGGAACGACTTTCGTTATTTATTGCATCGGATTTCGATATATTCAGGTTCAGGATTTATTTCAACTCAAATGCATAAAAACAACCCGCGAAAGAGCACTCTAAACAAGCTGGTTTTGCATTTTTCACATAACACACAACATGTGCACCCGTTCCGGATGGATAATTAATCTCACCGCCCTCACTTTAATACCGCAGGCGTGACAATCGGAAGAAAGCGCAGCTTTGAAAGCTTCAAAAATCCGTCCCCTGTCCAGGGGACACACATCGGGGGACGCACGTAGAGCCCAGTCACTGCACCGGGATTATCTGCTACCGCATACCGGTTTGCACGTACCGAAACGTACACACACACACTCAAAACGGTTGCGGTGAGTGCGCGGTCATTTGTGGACTTCCTCGCCTACGCGGTGGCTGGGATCCCCACGAAGCGGGGAATCCACGGGTGGGCCACGGATCCGATATGATTTATGTTTATGTTGCATATTCATCTCGTATCTGTCTGACAGGCAGGCAAAGGAATGGACAGCACCAACAGCGTTAGATGGAGGTAGCGTGCATTTTTATGCGACTTTTTTGTTGTTCGTTGTGTTGATTTCATTTCAGCTCTACCCCTATCATCTCGTTGCAAAACACAGTCAGCATCGGGCTGCATTCACGTACGTATGAGTGTATACTTTTTGGTGTGTAATTTATGATCATAACCCTCGCACGCGACGCATGGTTTGGATGTTTGAAATGTTTTATTCAACAGTTATTCAAACCTTAAATATAACATACGGGTTAGCGAAGTGATGATTTCGTATTAGCTAAACAATATTAATTGCTCACGCTTTGAAGTGAAACAAACAGTGCGTCAATATGAGTGATAATAATGAGTGATTGTATGAATCTAGGAAAGGAAGTCGTAATTATTAGGTATATTAAAAAGTTACGAAAGCATGTGTCAGCAGTCAGTGCGATTAGTATCTTAACAAAAATAATGTAAAAGAGATGATATTTATTAAATTCTTCTCCTATTTCACTTTATGTCTAGGGAGGATATGCCGGCCAATTCTGACTTTCGAGACTTATTCAGTATCACGCGCCCGGATAGTCAGCCCTTCCAACGGGAGGAAGGTGCAATCCAGGCTTGAATCTACCGCGGGCATGTTTATTTATTTATTTATTCATTTACCTGTACTGCATATTTGTGCTACGATAACTTATTAAACTATCTCAAAATGAGCATTTCAACTAATCCCCAGATCAACGACAATTAACACCGAAATTGAAAGGTAATAGATGACTCGTTAACGAACTAGCCGAGAGATCAAAATTAAAATGATCAATTAAGTCGTTAAATTGCCTTGCCATCGATAATTCAGGATCGTTAGTTGCATAAAGTGTGCGTCTTGGTACGGTATTAATTAAATTGCGCGATCGAAGTGTTCTAGCAGGTGCATTAATAAGCTCTCTTAGTAGAGAAGGTGCATCTAATGCTTTCTTTAACAATTTGCTGACACTTTCATTAACACACTTTCATTAATTTTGAGACGATGTTGAAACGTTTGAAGATGTAATAACAAACAAAGGTCTCTATAGTTTGGCATACAATTAACATTTGCAAGTTCTACATAATTATCTAAGCTTCAAGAATTATAAGAGTCTATAAACTGTTGTAATAAATAAATGAACAATAATTCTGAATTTTAACAGGTTAAAACAGTTTAACATCCTCAGCACACATCAGACTTGTATTGGGTGGAACACAAGTGGTCAAATCGTTGATAAATAGTAATAACAACAACGGACCTAAGTTACCTCTTCTTATTCTTCTTCTTCTTTGGACACAACAACCGATGTCGGTCAAGGCCTGCCTAGTAGTACAGTGGGCTCAGAATTCAGTGACTTATTTATTACCATAACAGGATAGTCAGTCCTACGTCTGGGGGCATGTTCCATTCGGGCTTTGAACCCATGGCTTAAGGACCTAAGTTACGACCTTGGGTTAGCTTAGTTAGTTACTGCGGATAAACTAACGAACACATCCGACAAAATACTATCAATTTTGACTCTATATCGACGATTTGTCTTCGTCTTGTATTTAGCGTATCATATAAGAAATTTATGTGCAGAAGTATCTTGGCAAGGAGTTCGAAAGGCCATGTTGTTAAGCCGTGCGAGCTGACGGTTGTACCACGGGACTGCATGTATTAACTATGTTTACAAATTGAGATTGTTCATACAAATGGAATACCATAGCCATTCTATTGAACTGAACCTCTTATATCGAATTACTCTTGTTGAGCCCAATAATTAGACCCACAGTAATGTCTTGCAGTTTAATGAACGCCCGGAACACAGCGGACATTCGTTCACGCTACTTGCTCGACTAATCCGGTAATAATTTCCCCAAAGCCACAGATAACAAAAGCCATTGCAAACGGTCAAAACACAAATCCTCACATCGCGATGGCCGGCTCGAGCGGCCTCATAATCTAACCATGGCTAAAGGGGCTGATTATGATTAGCCATTCTAAAGCCTTTCACTGCCACTGCCTGCTGCCTATCGATATTCCCCGAACAGTGTGCTCAATTATTTGGCATCCGAAACCGGTGTTTAGCATTTGCATTGCTAGGATTCGGGTGTGGAAAGAATGCTGCATTCACAGCAACTAAATAGCTTCCAGAGGATTGCAGCATTTCGTTCACCCAATCCACTCACCGTTCGGTGTCACCTTACCAACGCTTGGAAGCGTGCCGGGGACTGCTATAGGAAATTAATTTCACTTCCCATTAGCAATGGGATTCGTTTGCTGCGCGCTGGAATGGCGCCAGTTTACCCGCCTGTATGTTAGTCCCGGATAATGGTGTTAACCTTTGCACGGGGTGTCCCTTTCTCGGCCCCTTCGATCTAAACGCTACTGCTGCATTCCAGTCTAAATTGACACGAACGTGATGAAGGATCAGCAACAGCTCTATTGAAGCTCCCCCGTGTCCCGGGCCGACGGGCGGTAAGGGGCAAGGGCATGTGCTGTGATCGCCGCGAGTGTCGTACTTATCGACGGTGACATAATAATTAATTGAACGTGTCACAAACAGTAACGATATTATCAGCGCAGCTGAAATAGGGGACCGGGCCGCAGTACTCACACTACTGCTCAGGCCCACTGTTTGTACACAAATGAGCGCGTGAACCGTGGACGGATCGCTTGGTGCTTGGTGAACCGTATCACTCAATCTTATTGGCTGCTGTCTTCAGAATTGAGTGGACGAAGTGTTTCGAGTGGTTGCCCTGCTGGCACCCGGGGCAAGGTTGAACGATTATCACATGCTTCAACGCTGCATCTCCATTTCAACGCTGAGGCTCAACGAGATTAAAGTTCACAATGCAACGGTCGTATGGCATTCAATGGGGGTTAAACTGAGGAAAATTTTATGTTTGAATCTGATTGTAGTAACAGTTCGACAATGCTCAATCTTAATCGTTTTGTGAAAGAGTTTTATTATAAGCTTATTATGATTTATAAATAAAGCCGTCACCAATTTGTCTTCCTTTTTTCCACCACCTCCTTGGTAAACAGACGGTTCAGAATGCTTGATTCCATCGCACTAACTTTCAATTAATCCTCTCGTTTGCTAACACTCCAGCGCAGCGGCTTTGTCATAAATTTCACCCTCTGAAGCATCCTATCACTTAGCTGCGCTCTGTACATAACCCATCGCACTGCACCGAAGGCACCCTCTGCGCAAAGCAAATTTTAAAAAGGACCAGTATTAATTTCCATCCCTTCGCACCACGCAACCATCATTCATCCGCTCCCGAAAAGTGCATATTGTTCGGTTGGCGATAATTTATATTAAAGTGTAGCCGCCCCTCTCTGCCAGCACGATATTGCACCGGTAGTGAGCAATCTGTTTCGAGCGATAGAGACCGTAGAGGCGGTTTAGCACATTTTCCTATGCTTTAAAAACTTTCCGGAAGGGAAAGAAAAGAATACCCCATCCATCGTTCCTTCCTCAAAGCATGGTTGGCAAAAATAGCTGTGGTGCTGCTGCTCGATTAATGCTATTAGCATAATAAATTATCCTTTCACATTCTCCCGGAAGGTTGCAGCACAGCCTGGAACTATGTGCCGAATGCTTGCGTGAAAGAAATTGCAGCGGGCGAGAAGAGGTGGGTGAATTTTTAATTAAAAACTCTTCGATTATGAATTATTAACAGTTTTCGTAAGTTTCATTTTTCAGCAAACCACGCGCCTCCTCCGGCGGCTGTACTGGCAGCAATGTGCTGTGCAGGGTTTCGCTTCATCCACAACGTTACGAGCTAATTGTCACCCTGTGCCGGTGAAGCAACATTGTCACCGCCTTCTCTGCAAACGAACCCCCGTTTGATCTTACGGACGATAATGGCGTGCCACTTGGACTGCTGCCCTAATCGATTGCTCCAAAGTGATGCGCTGTCATCACAAGATGCAGAAATAATAAGGGAAGTGCTTCAAAGCGCTTCGCTCAATGCAAGCATCTAACGGGGACGTCTCGATGCGCTCGATATCATTAAGGTGTGCTGATTTGATCTTCTAATCTGTATTCGTATCACTCGCTTGCTACACAGGTTGGAAATCTGGACTGAGAACGATCACAAACACACTAACTGTTCGTCAACTTACTAGCGTTGCCTGGAAGCGCATGAAAAGGTAATTTGTGTCGATTGATTGTACAACAACAGCTGTCTCATGAGGAGATACTGTGGGCGCTAATTAATTATGTCAAATGTTTGAAGAGAATGCAGTCTTACTGGACCTGATCTTTGTGTCGCTGTTGGGTGATGATGCAGCATAATAATAGACGCTTGGAAAATGGTGATTCTGAATGAGAATCATGATAGAATAGTTATCATGATTAGAAGTTTCCTTCTACCTTTGTTCGTATACAAACTTTGTGGAAATGAAAAACAAAGGTTTTTTTAAAAAAGACCAATGTGAAAAAAAGTTTTGTCATTTCATGTTCTGTTAAATATCGCTGTAGGTGTAACTGCTTGAATCGGATAGATCAAAGCGGAGCGGATCGAATCTGTTTATTTGAATTTGTTTGAGCTGATATCAGGTGCGATAAAAAATTATTAATAGATGACGAAAAGGCTTTTTCGCCCTCTTCTTCTCTGGCGTTCTTCAATTGTCGTTACAGTATGTGTAATTATTGATAGCATTTTAATGAAAAAAAAACGCACAAGAATAGAGACTATTTTTTTCCTAGAATTAACGTTGGTGCCGTGACCAGGAAATTTTCCCTCATGTTAGCAACAATCTAATTCGGTGAATTGTTACCATAAGTTGCATTAGATGTAAGCCGAATGTTTTTTTTTCACATACCATGGAGGTATCCAGCTATAAGTATAACGCTGATAAACAGTCAAATTAATTGAAATGTGCATAAGAGCATGGTGAATGGCGTCATTGGGTCGTTGATCCAGTGCGCTTAATGCACTTCAACCCATACTCCCCATCCTTAATCAATCCTGTTCATATACCAGTCACCCGCAAAAATGTGCGAAATTGTTAAATGAAAATTCTTCCATAACTTCCCTCACAGGTCCATCCCCGCACTGGTACCGTTTCAATATAGCTGCATCATAAAACAATTGAAGCTGATGAATTCACACCACGGACAGGTAAGGGCGGAAGGGCAAAAATATAAAACCAAAAAACAGCCGCACCAGCTGGATACCCAGTGCCGGTGACGGTCGGATGAAATGAAATTTGTGGAAGTTATCCATCAAAACTAACCACAATATTGACACAACCAGCGCGCCATCCCGGCGCGCGCCTGGCAGCCAAACATGGGGTGGCTGGTGCTGGTTGTAGTTGTCTGTTGTGCCCGCATGCATTCAAGACGGTTTCGGTTTGTGGTTTGAGACCCCACGCACCCCCAACTCGCTTACTCTCACTTCACCGTTTTTCCCCGGTGGCAGGTACATGGTTTGTGGTTTTTGCGGTTGACCCTGCTCTATTGTCACTCCGACAAATAAAGGGACATGACGCACGCGGGGTGAAAAGACCGTGTCACCACGAAATCGTTTTATGTTTTGAATGCTTTGGTTATCCTGTTTTGCGTGAGCGTGAGGAAGGGTGGGGTAGGGGTTACAAAAATAGGGTGACCGTCGTTGTAAAAGGGATAAAAACAAAACAAAACCAAATCATCCACCCAAAGCCGCGTGTACGTGCGTGGCCGGAAATTGTGTAACCTCAGCGAAGCATTAACTTTAATTGAAATATTTATGATCATTTTCCGGCCTTTGCGCTTGCCAGCAGCGACGGGTACCCGCCGTTCGGTAAATTGTCACAATCGAATTGGCTACTGGTGGTATTTTATGAGTTGAGAGTTGGTGCTGGGCTGACAGAGGTAGGCACGTGCCGTCAGACCATAGATTGGCGCATTACTAATGGAGCAATCAGAAGTGCTTTCAACGCATTGGTTTTTGCATGGACGAGGGTGGGTCTTTGAAAACCTCCTGGGGGGGGGGGAGAGATGATAGCGGTTGACAGCTTACGGGACTGTGTATGCATGGGAGATATAATTTCAATGTTTTTCACTCGTGAGTAATGTATTTTTGAGAGGTGAATTTTCACTATTTCAAGCTTCAAAAATCATTTGTAGCGAGTTTGTAGGAATGACAACATCCTTGTGTATTGCCATGCTTGCCATATAAAGGATATCATTTAAAGTTTAAATTTTGAATGATTTATTTCATTGAACACGTCTTAAAAATGTTGAACAAATGTAACATCTCGATTAAATGGTATATTTTTATAATAAATTGGCAAAATTTTATATTTTTTTTAATACTTAGTTCACTATTCTAGGTACTTTAGTTCACCCGATTCTAGGAATGTTTATTGGTAGATTACAGCTTACAACTGGGAAAAGGAATATATTTGTTGTTCAATGCAGTACCAAGTGCCAGCCAGGACAAGATCAGACACAATATGGGGTAAATATTGAATGTAAAACTATGCCATTCAACACAGATTTAAAGTTTGAAAGACAGATACTTTAATTCTACTTTCTTTGACGTTAGGACTTACGATGTTTGCTGACAGGTTACCGAGACAAATCAGCCGGATAAAATAAACAGCTTTGCTGCATTAAAGACGACAAATGTTTCTAAAACTTACTTAGGGTAGAATTAATACTTGGTATGTAATTTATACTAGTTATACCAAGTTGACAAGGAAAGGTGAATGGATGCTTCCGAGATTTGGTTAAAATCATGTTTGTTTTGAGAGTGCCTTCAATGTACAGAAGAACTTGAATCATTATTAATACTGGATGAAGCTTAGCGCAGAAGAAAACACAGCAACTGTGGTTGAAAATGTTACTGACACACTATTAACCCTACGGATGTGGCCATGAACGTGAGTAGCTAATGTGTGTACTTTATACTTAAAACGCACATTTAGGTCATGATTACTAAAACATAACATCCATTGTGCTGGGGCACTTTACAATTACTCGTTCAAGCGGTCGAAGCCGCAAGCCAGCACTCCGAACGGTTCGTTTTTCTGCACTGCTCATTAACTATGATAATTGATGTGTATGCCCAACGAACGGAAGGGTTCGAAACCGGAACACTACCACACCAGGGCTGTCCACTCATCAGGCTCGATCCATTTGAGTCACACACTAGCCGAGGTATCGATGGCAGCACCAACGAGCGTATCCATTGCTTATTGTGTATACCACCGGGTTTTTCCCCCTCCGGAAGTCAATCCGTTCGATTTCGGCGCCGACTGAATGGGGCAGCATTTTGAGAGCCGTTTCATCAGGCCGCCTGCCATGGAAAGATAATTAAAATTTGCGAATCAAGCAGAGCACCCAGACGCGAACGATGGATTGAAGTTTCCCGTAGTGTGCCTCATGTCAATCATTTCACACGGGCTGGCGGATCAGGCGGGATCCACACCGAAACAGGGCCAACTCATCAGCCCCATTCATTATGGGCAAATTGATCAGAACGTTTCCTCACTTTTAAGCTGCAAATGTTGCCCCACTCAACGAGACGCGCTGCTAATGAAAAATAATTAATTTCTGTTTCGAGCTACGGGGCAAAAAATGCTTCAACCAGGGCGGCTCATTTCTTGACGATGTCATTGTGCCTTCCCTTCCCACAAGAGATTGATGATGAAAATTCAATCCTTTTAATCGTGGTGGACTTGCGAGAACGGCGTTTTGCCGTCAATTTAATCAGCCAAGAATAGTGCCGCCGTGGCATTGGTTTGAGGTGAGCTGTTGTTTGGATTGTGCCCCAACGCTGCTGCCCCGCGCACCACCCAACGAGGCAAGGTGCACGATGTCTTGATGGTCATTTTGTTTTGCCACTAGGGGCAGTCATTAGCACACAGTATCAGCGCCCTTGTGCTTTGGCAACGGAAGCAAAAGGGGTGGAAAATGAAACCCCACCGGAATAGGGATGGCGATAAACAAACAAACTAAAAACTGGGTAACTGCTAGGTAGCACGACGGCACCAAACGACTAAAGCGTCCCCGGGGTGCACGGTCGTTTCGTTCGAGTGTTTGAAAATTAAAAGTTCTTCTTCTAATTAATTCAATTATCTGTGGTGAGCGCGAATGTTGAGCTTAATTGAAAGCTGCTCTGCTGTTCTCGACGAGCGAGAACGGGAGCGAGAGCGCGCAAAAGAAGGAAGTGTTGGAGAATTTTCACGTTCGCTCCGAGGTGGTTTTAAATTGTCCCTTTTGGGGGAGAGGAAACGAATATTTTTAACCCAGTCTTGAGCTGTTGGTCGATGCAGACGTCCGGCATTTGCATAGGTACATGTATCTGTTTGTTTTTTAATCGCTGAAACTTGTGGAAATATTTTATCACCGGGGTGAAATAGAGAACCGGAGGCACAAAACAAAAACAAAAAAAAAATCAAACAAAAACACTCGCTATGAATGCACAGCGCAGGGAGGGGCACTCGTATCGGGCTGGTAAAGGATAGTGAAAGCACAGCAGTGAAGTTAAATCCGTTGGTGGGTAATTAAAACGCGGAAATGACTTTTATTATCCTGCCCGAGTATTACGAGCGTCATGATTGTGTAAACTCCCTCGGCGGGACATTCGAATGGAAGGGAGCTATTAAACTAATTGATATGAAGAAACTTTCCATCAAGCGGTGCAGTTGATGGGGTTGTGGTGAATCGTCACTTTGGATTTTATTATTCTACTGATTATTAGTGCAGGTTAACTGTTTCACTTTGCAGTGTTGTAATGTAAAATTGCGTTTTCTTGCATAAATGTTGCTGAAGTATCTTACGGTGAGACTCGCAGAATGTTTCAAGGAAATTTTAAGGATTTTTGTCGTGAGATACCGTTATCATTCAAATTACTGAGAGCTTCAAATTTCGGATTTTGTGCTGTGATTTTCATTTTAATACTTATTTAATTCTGTTCGGAATTTGATGCACGATGTTTTACATTATTTTTAGTTCCGCACAGCCGAAGGAAATTGTGTTTAGTTCCATATTTATTTATTTCTGCAGTGATAATTACAAGAACAACTATACAGTAATGATACTAAAAAGCGATATTTGAAGATAGATGTGACAGCAGTACTTCGGTTAAATGCATCTCCAAACATAAGAGAAAAGCAGTACCCAAACCCTGTTGTCGGTAAGACCGTCGTCCTGTTGGTCCAGTAGAGCAAAGATCCTCAGGATTAGATGGTCTGATTTTAAAATAAGTTTAAAACAAAATAAGGTGTAGTGTGCGGGTGAAAGTGGAGGTTATTGACAAAACTTTGGGACTGTCTGGAATTTCGATCGATCGAGTATGACAAGTGGACATCAAAATGTCCGTTATTTGAAACATGAGCCCGAAACGTTGTCCGGCATATGAATCAAAATATCATTGCAATTTAATGAGTTTCTACAATTTTGCGATTTTAATTATGGTAAAACTTTCCGCCATATTACCAAATTCATTGCTATTTCGATACGATGGAGGCGCCTGGTGTTTTGTCAGTTTATTTATATAAACCATTTTCTTAATTATCAGAATATAACGATATACTATGAGTCATAAGTTATTCATTTTGTGCGGTCCCATTAAACTTGCACGACTCTACAACATATCCATCATGGGTTCTACCCTCATGTGGACCATCCCCTCGTAGCAAGCCCTGACTATCCGGCTGCGTGGTATTAAATAACGTCTAGAAAGCCTTTATCGGACGGCATGTCCGCGTAGGACGTTTACGCCAAATAGAACAAAAAGAAGATGAAGTTCTTCATTGGAAATAATAATAAATTGCACAGTGAAGTAAGTGATAAAAGTTTTAAGAAACACAAACGTCATACCAATTGGACTGGGTGTTGATTGATAAATGCATATCTAAAGTAAACCTTATTCCAGGCAAGGTTTTGAGAATCAAGAAACAGCTACAGCTCATTGTGTGGCAAAAAAGAAAAAAAAACAAAACAAAAAGGCCAAAGTTGATTTTGGGTCACATCTGTTCAACTCAGTTATAAATTTATCGCTCAATCTTGTGACGAGCACTAAATCAGAGGAGAACTTTTAATTAACTCTAGCAATAGCTGCCATGAAAAACTTTGGGTCAGTGTGCTTCCCATTTCAGTACAGAATGGGTTTGCAACGGAGCAAGAAAAACATGCATCGTACAAAAAAACATTTTTGCTCCAGACCTTGATACTGTTGACCGTCAAACGTTGCAAAATGTGTCAACCTATCAACTGATGCAGCTGAATCTCGTTCGCCTGAATCAGAAAACCAAACCACCACCATTGGCTGTGGAAGAAGATGAGATGCTTTTTTCTACACTATTTTCACATTCTAACCATTGCAGTCGTTGTTCGATGGGCGACACAAAAGCACCATTAGATCTGTCGTCCTGGCGCTGCCTGTACCACGAGGCGGAAACGGACAGGAAACGAGGCATAAATAAATCTATTGCAAACCGCTTTCAGCCTCGCATGAGAGTCGAACAAGGCCACGGGAAATATACGACGGGAACAGTTGCGAATGCGGTTAAATCTTTCGAATGATAGTTTATGTGCAATCGGTACAGTCCATTTGTTGTGCTCGGTTGGGGATGGTGGTTGTAAGGAACAGTCATATTTTAATAATTTGTGTTGTGTTTTGCAAAATTTGCCAATTGAAAATACGTAACAGGACTCAGTTTTTTTAATATAAAGGAAACTCTTTCATTAATCTGAAGCAAAGAAACCTCTATGACGCTATTCAAAACAAGAATAATTCACAATCCTTCACCATTTTTGTATTGCAAATAATGCAAAGCAGGGCACAAACGCGAACCAAAATAAGGCGAAGTAAATGGGGCCTCGAGGTTTTGGACGAGATCGGGCGACCATGCCCCGGTCGGCTCAAAATCAGTTATAAATAAAAATCCACCGAAAGATAAATCTCTCAGAAGATTACCATAAATTTTGCCTCGCGTTGTTTAACGTCTCTGCACCGGGCGCTGGTGGTTTCGCTTGGAGTGCCGGTGTGTGTGTGTGAGAGTGTTTTTTCTCTCTATTTCTTCTCTTGTTGGTTCTATTGTGGCTGTCATCCATTATTCCTACCCAGCGGGATGGTTCAATCCCGACCAAACGCTTTTCCCTGCCGGGCACAAAATGGAGCCGGTGGATCGAACAGCGAACAAACATGACACGAGTTTCGATTTGATTCAATTCCGATCCCATTCGGAGCGCGTGGCAACGAAGTTTGCCCTTTTTTCTGCGGGCCTAGTGTGTCTGGCTATGTGTGGGTCTGTTGATCCGTAGGAAAAATCCCCAAACCTTCAAAACTGTTGTGATTGTGGTGTGGCGCGCAGAGCGTGGGTAAAGGTTTGATTGAAATTTGTCTAAGACCATTGCAAACGTTTGGCGGATTATCAGATGCGAGACGCCGCATAATAGTGTGTGCGTGTGTGTGTGTGGGTGGGAGTTTGTGGTATAAGCATATGGATTTCTTTTTGCCTTCTGTGGAAGGAAAAGGAAGCCCTTTCGCAACGTTTTGGTTGTCGATAATCTGGCTCGGACGAAACCGGATGGGTTGAGCGGGTGGAGATTCAAGAAGTACACTCATAATTGATTGACTTCTAATCGTGGTTTTATCGTGGTGGACAGCTGCCAGCCGTCTTACCGGATTAGGGATTGAATTTATTGCCCTCGGAAACCCTTGGCTGGGATTATATCCAACACAGGGAAAGAGAGAAAGAGAGAGGAAAAAACACAATCACACAGTATCGTGTGCTAGGTGTTTACATAGAAGATTTGAAAGATTTGCATTTTAATGTCGATAAAGGGAGAAAGTTCAAGGGAGCTTTATTGGAAATAAATGGCATAGAATCATGCATAATTGCGATTGAAATTAATGTAGGATAAGCCAGAGCGAGAGATTGATTTGCTTTCTCATACCGTGTGTAACACAGTGAAATTAAGATTTATTCGAAAAAAGTACAGCAAGGATCTGTTTGCAGGGTTGTACACAACAACAAAGAGGACTCCCTTAAGGACATTAAGTTTTGTTGACCATGGTAAATAATTTGATGTTAGCACTGAGCACATTTATTTATGGATTATTTCATACTATTTCATATTAGGAGAGTAATAACTCGCACCCATGGCTTCGATTCGGCTCCGACTACTGTTAGTCAGATTCCGACTCTGGCAAAATCCGAATCACTAGTTCTTCTAGGAGTCGTTCGGAGTCGTCCGGAATCTTCCAGAATTATTAAGAGTCGATCGTAGTCTACCGGAATCGGAGTTGGCCGAAGTCCGGTGCAATGGAGCCGTCCGGGGCAATGTGTTTGTGATCAGGAGTTCAGATGACTTCAACTCCAACCGATACCGGACGACTCGGACGACTCCGAACGACTCCGAACAACTCCGAACGACTCCGAACGACTCCGAACGACTCCGGATGACTGCGACTACCAATAACTCCAGACGACTCCGAACGACTCCAGACGACTCCAGATGACTTTTATTCCGAGCGACTCCGACCGATTCCGGAAGACTCCGATCGACGCCGGAAGAATCCTGACGACTATGTACGACTTGAATTCTGATATTCAACGACTCCAGCCTACTCCAAAAGACTCCGATCGACTCAGGAACTCTCCGGAAGACTTCAGACGACTCCAATTCCAACTCCAAAATAAGGATCAATCAGGGAACGGTTTAAATGGGGTCTGACAAGTCTGAATAAAGCTACTCAACTAAAGATTGCTAACAGGCGTAGAAACACTTTATGATATCGGTCATACCAAGAACTGTTGCGTGAACATAATTTACATCATTACATACGTTAGCAATAGTGTCGTAGCATAGTGTTCATAACATCAAGCAGCTTTGTTTATCCTTAAAATCCCCATCCTGACGAACCCAAAATTATCCCACCCACTTTGCACCATCGCGAGAAGCAATGCAGCTGCGTTGTTTTGCTTTCAATGCTAAAATTAACCACATCAACCACATTGCACGGTTCACCTCGTACCGTGAAAGCCAATCCCAACCAAAGTCAAGGAAACCTTACTCTTCTAGAACCTGGGTGTGTGTGTGTGTGCATCTCCAATTCAATAACACCACCGAAAATCCACTTACCATTTCTGGCGCGTGTCGGGGCGGGAAATGCAATTTACCCGAAAAGCTGGCACGACTGCACGAATGCGTCTTTGGTGCGATCCGTGGTGCGTCTTTGCGTCAACAGTGGCACGCGTCCGGCAAGACCGGAAAACGTAGCACGGAGATTTGCCGAACGCATGGCAATCATGCGCTTCTCCTTATCCTGGTTTGGTCCTGGTAGCAGCATACGCTACTCACGAGCCCGGTGGGAGCAGTTATTCATAAATTTTAATTAATTTTCATTATCCTTTCAGCAGCGCCATGATAAGGCCTGGGATTGGAATGTACCGCTGACGTGCACACGTGGCTAAATTGTAGCCCGGGCCAGGTAAGCCCGGCTGACTTACGACGAGCAGGAATTGGTGTTTGTGAGTGGGTGGGTGTGTGACTTGCCGACCATTGCTAGGGCTTTCCGTACCGGTTGTGCATTACTAATGCAGCAGCGTATTGAAATCAAGTTTCTATGCATTTATTTATTCATTCGTGTTGCGCTCACCCTCGGCCCTGGTCGGCGGTCGCCATTGGGTTAGCATTGTTGCCCATCATCAACCATAGATGCAACCGGTGCATCCCAAAAGGCTGCTGCTAAGCTGCTCGTACGAGTGCAATCTTGAATCGGGGCAGCGTTTGTGCTAGTTGATGGATTATATAAACCAGCGTGGAACGGGGAACAACAAACATGAAATCGCAGCCAATCGCACGGTACCGGTGTGAGTGTGTGAGCTGCAAAAGGATTCATTTTTCATTAAAATCCGCTCGATTCGTGATCATCTGGATGGTTGTGTGGCTGTCTTGCTTCCTCCTTTTTTCGTAATCCAAGCTCCAAACATCCGGTAATCCATCATTCATATGGCACCACTACCGCCCGAATCGGGTCTTTTCCCACGGGTGAAACCGACCATGTGGTCAAGTCGTTTTAGTTTGCGTTTTTCTTTTGTGTGTTTGTTTGTGTGTGTGTGTGACGAACGTTGAAATGGAGAACAGAAATATTTGTCCATTTTATGTTTACATTCAATTTTTCAACCGAGCTCACCGAACTAGAACGTAAATATTATCCGATCGGCTTTTTAGTTGCCTTTTCTGGTTTCGTTCCGTTGGCTTGGAATGAAAATGGGAAAAGGAAACGAGTGCGTATCGAATGTTGCCGTTTGTTCATGGCTATGCAATTGGCATCGTTTTCGTTTGCTATCAATCGGTTGTTGCTTGGTAGTTTTCAGTATCAACAATCAACAATAAAACTACCCCTGTTACATCGACTCCTTATGACCCAATGTGACCTTCGGTTCAAATGTGGTCAAATCAAACTCTCTTGATCCTTGGTTGATTAGGACCATTTCAATTAATTTAAGAGAAAAGTACACATTTAATAATCTATATGCTAGATTGTGATGAACAACTTGAAGTTGTGTGAAATTGAAGCATTGAAGAATCAACATATAGTAACAACATAATCATGTACAGATGAAAAAAAAAACATTATGAAAATGAATTCTCAGTTCCAGTTTTTGCGTTGATTTTATCGGTATCATTGTACATGATTACTGTATGTATCGCTATACTCATAACCAAGTGTGATACCCGCGCTCTGTTACCAAGTGTGATGAATGGAAAACTTTCTCTATATAAACGTTATTTATGTCACTGTGCTGTAGCGCACTGTTTGCTGCTACGTGTAGCGTTGCCGCAGAATCGGAGCGTTGTTTGAAGATGGGCTTTGCTCTTGTGCCGGACGGTAAACGTTAGCCGCTTACTTTGTATCATCCAGTGTGCGCGTAAATCCTTGATACCTCCGTCACACTGCTCGACGACGACGACGGTGTAATGTAAGTTGTGGCAACGTTTCCGGGATATATCATTTTAATGGCTGTTGACAACGTTATGATCACCTGCATGATGGGTTAGCACGGTGTGCTGTTTGTGTTTGTGACGGCAGCGAGAACGTTTGCGGTAGCTGTTTGTTAAAGCGATGGAATAAGGTTGGAAGTAAACGAAGCTTTAAGCTTGAACCATAAACCATTTCAAACTTAAGTTCTGTTTAACTGAACTTTACTCTACATTTGTATCATTAGTATTGCAGCTTGAATGATAAATCAGGGCTGGCAAAACATATGGAACAAATCGCTTATAAACCTATAAAGCTGTAAACATATCCTACATATATACGGCATCTTGGAACGATCCACTAGATCACAGCGAAATAAAGAGCAGTAACAAGATTAATAATTAGACACACCGACTTGCGTATACATATAGACTAAAATAAACGCCTTCAATTTGCTTGTTTTGTGAATGTGATAATACGGTTGTTTTGAATATTCTTCCAAAATTAAAGAGCACGGGTTTGGAGAGTATTTGAACATTGTGCTGTCAAAGAAATACATGCAAATTGATAAGCTATTGATGTTTTAAGGATACCAATATTTACAAACAAACAATCAAACAAGTGTACGGTTAAACTTATATCTTTCTTTTAGTTATAAGGGAATAACTAAGTTTTCCGGGCTAGCTGGGATATTTTTATAAAACATAACTACAATGAAAAATCTTCAAAATTAGCACATATTTTTCCACCTCTTATGATTTTTTTTCTCAATCATTATTATTCTTATTAGAAGTCTTTCTATGATTTTATTTTTCGATATTAACAGTCAATTACGAGGAAAAAATGCTGAAAATCCTCCTAATAACATAAAACAACAACCTTGAATGATTCAAAATACTGATATCTATATGAACTTTTTATTCACTCTGTTATAATATCTCAAAGCATTTATCAAAAAACAACAATTTATAAAAACCACATCGTTCAAGCTGATGCCATCTTGACGTTACATATTTGTAGATTACTACTTTGTTCACAGCACCGTGCTGTTAAAACAAACCACCCATGACTCTCCATGCCTGAACTGGCTAGCTGAACTAGCAAAAGGTGCGCTGCAAATGCGTGTTTTCATTTTATTTTTCCACCACTGATAAGTTTACAGTTTGTGCTCCATTCGTGGATTACTTTACCACG